>NC_140579.1:561785774-562429774 GCF_964204655.1 Triturus cristatus | reverse complement strand
CCGGTGTGCCCTCTCTCCCGTCTTATGTGCAGTCCTGCGCAATGTATCGTCTGTGGACAGAAATGCAACATCAGCTCAGTGTACCTGAAGCCCTGCATTGCTAGCATCACAATACATTTCTGAAACACTCTCTCATTGTCCTCTGCCTGCTTTTCGCTAATGTGTGTAACATGCCTTGTTGTTCTGTGCTATTCTTCTCATGTTTGGGGTTTCCGAGACTACATCTCCCATAATGCATTGCCAGTATGCACTAACACCTGTACTGGAGTGGGATACTCATTGCCCAATTGGGGAGTTGGGATAGGGGTAGGGGGGGCCACATTGCTGTGCATGCCTCTTACCTTGTTTGGTGGCGGCTCTGGCAGAGCTGTCTGCATCCCCAATCCCCACGACACTCTCGGGCTCTATTGTTGACTTCACCAGCTCCTCAAGTTCTGTAAGGGTAGGTGCCCTGTTCCTTCCCCCTCCTGTCCGGCTGGCCTCTTTCTGCAGTTCCCCCATCTTCCTCTTCGTGACGATACGTAGGTCGTACCACCGCTTCTTCAGCACGTCTATGTCGCGGGGGGGTCACTCCTATTGCATTCACCTGCGCCTGGATTCCCAGCCAGATTTTCCTCTTCTCCAACTCAGGCACTTGCAGGGACTGCTTTCCAAACAGCTTCTGGTGCTGCTTGACCACCTCCTCCACTAGTACCTTCAGTTCCTTTGGGCTGAATTTTTGTTTTCTCCTCCTTTCACCTCCATCTCTCTCTGTCTCCTGGCTGGACATTGTGTCAGTTTGTTGTTCACAATCAGGCACTGGCTCTGTTGCTCTGCTCTGCACTACCAGCCTCTCCAGAGTCTGATGATTGTGTGCACCTGCCTGGGTGTGGCCACTTCCTGGTTGGGTGGGGTTGGCCTTGCACGGGATTGGCTGATTCATCAAGTGATGTAAATTTGAATTTCCGATTCGGTAAACTCCGATTCGGTATTTACCGAATTGGTAAATACCACTTCGTTATTTACCGATTCGGTAAATACCGCTTCATGATACCGGCCGGTATTGTGGATTCGGTATTCATTTACCGAATTTTACCGATTCGGTAATTGATACCGAATGTTTACCTACATACTATTTACCGATTCATAAATACCGATTCGGTAAAATTCGGTATTTATGAATCGGTAAATAGTATGTTACCTACATGAGGCCCTAAGTATGTGTAAGTTTCTGTAAAAGTAAGTGTGGTGGTGTGTGTATAACTGTATATGCAAGTAAATGGATGTTTGATTCTTTATTAGCATGAGTGACTATGTGTGTGAGTAACTCTATGGATGAGTGGCATTGTGTAACAGGATGTATAGGTGTATGAGTACATATGATGAGTGAGTACATGTATGCGTAACTGTATAGGACTGTTGGTGAATGAGTGGATGTGTATGTGGATCTTAGAATTACTGAATAGGTTGTTGTAACTGGTATTGGTATGTCCATTGTTTTGAAAATTGTAGTTTCTATTTTTGAATGTGTCTATCAAAGGTTATATTAGGGGGAGAGGAGGTCTGCCACTCTATCACAAGGATGTCATGAGTGATGTCATGAGTGATGTCATGAGTGATGTCATGAGTGATGTCGCTGACCATGCCATGAGTGATGTAATATGTAAACCTGGGCAAAGCACTACGCTACGCTGGCGTAGTTTGTGAAGTTTGCGCTACTTCGCACTACGCGTATTGCACGTAGCACAGTGCGAACACGCGTAGCGTAGTGCAGCGGTCATTTTTTGCTTGCTCGCGGTCCTCAATGTCAAGTTGGCGACCGCGAGCAAGCAAAATGACATCCCAGCGAGACCTTTTCCTCGTTCGCGATCAGCAACATCAAGTTGGCGATCGCGAGCGTGGAAAATAAAACCTCCCGGCGAGATTCTCAACGCGAGGAGGTCAGGTTTCTCATTGCGAGTGGTCGCGTATGCTCGCGACCGCTCGCGATGAGAAACTACCAGTCCGCGTTAAAGCTGCCGCTCGAGTAAAAATCTACTCGAGCGGCAGAAAACTACAGCTCGCACTGTGCAAGTGCCGGTTGCTTGTCCGCACTGTGCAATCATTGAAAACGACATCTTGCACAGTGCGAACAGGGTACTACGCAGTTCGCAAAGTGCTATGCGTAGCTCGCGTAGTGCGAAGTGCACTTTGCGTAGCTTCGCGTAGTGCTACTTCGTGAACTACGCCCAGGGTTAGCAATATGTGACGTCATCAGCAGTGCATTGCGGGCGCGCGAGTTATAGTTAGCTGAATTAACTATAACGGGGGAATTTCAATGGTTTTGTATGAGTGAAAAGTCCAGCTAACTATAACGCCCCTGAAACCTATGTTTTTTTCAGTGAATTTCTAAGGCTTTTTAAATGCTAATTCCTAACTATAACGTGCCTGAAACCTATGGTTTTTTCAGTGAATTTCAAAGGTTTTTTAAATGCTTATTTCTAACTATGCCTACAGAGATAGGACATGTGAAGAAAGAAGAAAAAACGCACAGAAAGAAAAAAAAGAAATGCAGAAAGAAGCAACAGAAGTCCTCAAAGACGAAGAAAAGTGCAGGAAGATGGTTAACGTGCAGAAAGAACAAACAGAAGAGCAGAAAGAAGCCTTGTTGCAAAATCATCCTGTACCCTCAACTTTTTCAGACGGATACTGGTGGTAACTGAGTCTGACTAACCAGTCCTAGAGCCAGTGCTATGTTAAAAGACACTTAGAATAAAGTGAAAACACATACATACACTAGGGAACACTATGCGTTGGGGTCCCCCTGTGATTAGCATGACCTCCTCTGTAAGCCACTAGTATATAATAGGGCAGGGGATTAAAACTACCTCTTAAAACGCACCACTGGGCATGTTGCACATGTCACCTCAGGCTCCGTCCCCTCCCTTCCCCACTGTGTAAACACGCCCTGTGGCCGTTTTAAGTTGGGAGATTAAGTCCCCTTGAATCCTGAGGGTCCCTAGGGTTCAACTAGACCACTAGGTACCTCCAGTAAGCGCCACGGAGCTGCGTTGCAGAGAGATGTAAAAATGGGCACGGCCTAGACCACCTCTCTGCAGCGCAGCGCAGTGGCGCTTACTGGAAGCACCTGGTGGGCTAGTTGGCCCCCAGGGTCCCTCGGATTGAAGGGGAATTATTTCCCCAACTTAAAACGCGCCACAGGGCTTGTTTGCACACGTTAACTCAGGCCCTGTCCCCTCCCTTCACCAATGTGTAAACACGCCTGTGGCCGTTTTTAGTTGGGAGATTAAGTTCATTTGAATCCTGAGGTCCCTAGGAGCAAAAGAGCCCACTAGGTACGTCCAGTAAGCGCCATTGCAGAGAGGTGTAAAAAGGGGCACGACCTGTAAAAAGGGGCACGGCCTGCACCACCTCTCTGCAACGCAGAGCAGCGGCGCTTACTGGAAGCACCTGGTGGGCTAGTTGGCCCCCAGGGTCCCTCAGGATTGAAAGGGAATTATTTCCCCAACTTAAAACGCGCCACAGGGCGTGTTTGCACACGTCACTTCAGGCCCCATCCCCTCCCTTCACCACTGTGTAAATACGCCCTGTGGCCGTTCTAAGTTGAGAGATTAAGTCCCCTTGAATCCTAAGGGTCCCTAGGGTCAAACTAGCCCACTAGGTACCTCCAGTAAGCGCTGCATAGAGGTGTAAAAAGGGGCATGGCCTCAGAACACCTGTCTGCAACGCAGCTCCGTGGCGCATACTGGAGATAGCTGTTGGGCTAGTTGGCCCTCAGGGACCCTCAGTATTGAAGGGGAATTAATTCCCCAACTTACAACTGGCCAGGGGGTGCGTTTGCAAAGTGCTGCAAGGCGGGGGCATGCCCGTCTTTTATTTATTTTATTTTTTTGAGAAGGAGGGCTGTGTGGCCCCCCTTCTTTTTCTAATTTATTGGCCCTGGGGACCCCATTCCTCAGGGCCTGCACCCTAATTTTAATCCAACCTCCGGGTCATGGCCTTTTTTTTTTTTTTAATCCTTTAGGAGGGGGGCTGCGTTGCCCCCCTCCTCAGGCCACTTGTGGCCCCGGGGACCCCGTCCCCCGGGGCCGGCCTTTGTTTTTTATTATTTAAAAAATATATATATTTATAGAAACACCTAGGACATGCTGGACAAACCGTATGTACCTATCACCATGACGATTTGCGTGATATCAATTAAAAGGTGACTATGCATACAATGAATCCACGTGGAATGTATTTACACCGCTTGTGAAGCTCTGATGTGTCTTACGCCCTACCGTGCCTAATCCCGGCTCCCCCGCCGGTCGGTACTCTCCAGGTAGACACCCTTGTCGTTTATTCATACAAACATGGGTAGCTATTGACGGGCACATTTAATACACACGAACACCAAGCCATTCAAAGGGGATTTGACAAAAATTCGACCAAACTATTTTATATTACAACTTTAGAGACTAGTTAGGTCACACAACACTGCCCTGTGCATATTACACTCCAAGGCGCATATCGCATAGCACGCTCTAGTGCCTGTGCTATCTCGCGCTCTCCAATTAATCTGTCATGCGCACAATGTATTGCATATTATATTTCACGCCCCAGTTCATCTTATATCACACTTTTTGGTGCATAGTTTATACCATATACAATATCTAGTTTTCATTTTCAATCGTGCTCTCAGGACTATGTTCTATATAACACTGCGTCCACCTACCCTTTTCACGGGCATTACATTTTGCGATGGGGGGTCAGGGGGTGTTTCTGCCAAGTGAGCCCGGAGTCACAGTCACAAACGTCCACTTCTTCCTGAATAAAAGTGAGATTATGCTGCATACTTGTTCATATTTTAAGTAGTTCGCACAGACACACATTTTAAAATGAATAAAGTTCCTAATACCCACCTTCTCTGAACAGTTAGCTTGCTGCCCCGTCCACCTCCTCCCTATCCTCTGTTGTCTGAATCCATGGACTAGCCTCCTCCCTCCTGCCATGCATGGTCTGATGTGCTGCCACTGCCCTCCATTTAGCATGATGTACCAGTCCACTCCTCCTGCCCTCCATTGCCCAATTCTATGGCCCATCATTGACCTCCTGCTTAGCCTCTGTGCTTAGCTTGCTGCCCCTATTCTCCTTCCCCGTACCCTCCGATGTCTTTGTGCATGCCCCTGCTCCATCCTTTTTGCCCACCATGTTCCATGGACCTGCCACTCCTATCTAGTCTGAGTGTTCTGTTGAGCTGCCACTCCCCTCCCACCTGCCTAGCATTGTCAGATGACTGTAACCTGTCCCTGCCACCTCCACCCTGCCTGTCCACATGCCATGCCCCTATCCCCTTCCTCCTGTCCTCCATGGTCCATTTTACTGCCACACCCTTCTGCCCTCCCTGGTCTGTTGTGCTGCAACTGCTCCTCCTGCCTGTCCTGTGCGGTCTGTTGTGAGGCCCCTTCCCCTGAACTCTCTTGTCTGCCCAGGTCCTGGCCCTCCTTTCTATCCTCCATGGTCCTTTGTGCACGCCCCTGCACCCTCCTTCTTGCCCATCATAGCCATTGTGCTGCCACTAACCCTCCCGCTTGCCATGCATGGTCTTCTGTGCTGCCATGGCCCCTCCCACCTTCCCTGTGTGGTCAGCTAGCTGCCCCTGACCCCCTCCAACCTTCCCTCCATGGTCTGTGTGTATGCCATCATAGTCTCATTGTTGCTCTCCATGGTGTGTCTTGTTTCTAGTGCCCATCCTGCCTGACCTTCATGGTCATCTTGCTGCTCCTGCCCTGCCCCCTTGCCCCCAGCCCTCTGTTTCCATGTGCAGACCCCTATTCCCTCCCTCCTGGCTTGTCTGTTCCATTGTAATGCGTCTGATCGGTCCCTCCTGCCCTTTATGGTCTGTTATGCTGCAGCTTTCTCTGATGTCTGTCCATTATGGTCAGCTAGCTACCATTGCCTCTTTCCCCTCTGTTCTCTGTTGTCCATGTGCATGGTCCTGTCCCCTCCCTATTGCTTTCTATGGATTGTTGTGCTGCACTCCCGTCCCGCTTGCCCTGTCTGGTGTATTGTGCTGCTTCAAACCCTAATGCCTGCCCTGCAGGGTCAGTTTGGTGCACCTCTCCATGTCCCTCCTGTCCTCTGTTATCCGAGTCCATGTCCCTACCCCAATTCCTCCTGCCTACCATGATCCAATGTACCATACTTGCGAACATTTTGAACTTGGTAAGAGGGAGATTTTGGAAAAAAAACTGGGGTATTGATTTTCCCCTTTGAGTTACATTGAAAAAGAGGAGATTGTAGACAGGAGACAGATCAAATAAAGCCCATTTGAGCTTAAAAACATTGGACGTTTCCTGGCTGAAACGGGTCTGTTGGCATGTATGGTTGTGCTACCACTGCCTCTTCCTTCTGCCCACAATGGTCTATTATATTGCCACAGCCTCTCTTGCCAGTCCTGTATCGTTGGTTTCTTGCCCCTGCCCCCCTTTCCTCTGCCCTACATAGTCTGTTGTGCTGCCACTGCCCTTCCTGCCTGCCCAGTGTGGTCAAATTGTTGCCTCTGCACTTTCCTACCTGCCTTCAATTTTCAGAGTCCGTGCCCCTGGCCTCTGCCTCTCAACAGTATCCCAATGAACAACTAGATTGCTAACATTCTATATTTATTACAAAAGTGTGGAACGCCTCATGTCATCTTGATGTAATCAAAACTGTAATACCTAGAGCATTTCCTTTAGAAATTACATATATGAGAGGGTCTTATTTGCATCGAAATTATGGTTAGTGCTCTAAAAAACTAAAATGAGGACATATTTTCTGAGTTTTCAAATAGCAACAAAGAGCTTTTAAATTATTTGTAATCTTTATGTTTTTTTATCCATTTGACCACTTGATTAAATGTTGCACCTAGGTAATATATATATATCTATTTGGAATAACGTTGGCGTCGATTGATGCATCTTCGCGAAAGTTTCCAAACTTTTGGCCAGCTCCGGTCCGCTCCTATCCTGAAAATTTCACGGTGATTCGTCAAGCGTGGGCCGAGAAAAAAGGGGGGTCCCAAAACACGTTTTCCCCATGCATTTTCCCATAGGACCTGTTGACGCAGCTACAGCCCGAAGTGCTGAACGGAATTACACCAAATTTGGCAAAGAGGTAGTCCTCAGTTCAGACTTGTGCCTTTTGGTTAAATGGTGTAAATCCATTCAGTAGTTCCTGAGAAAATCAAAAGAAAATTCACATATATATCTGGGCGGAGCCTAACCGCACATCTCATCGTGAGATCTGATTGGCTGTCAGCACTTCATCCAAGAAGTGTTGGCAGCCATCTTGGGACCAATATACATGATAGCACCTCATTAAAAAGCATTGCAGTTAATAGAAGGTTTTAAGACTTTAGTTACATTATAAATCATTTGTTGATGGTACCATACTCATTTTAGGAATTGTGGTGTGTTCTAAGGTGATTTTACCATGTGAAAAAGCCTTCTGCTGTGACATCATGAATCATGTTTGAGAGAAAACTATTTTCTCATGCTTTTCCCACAGAGGTTTGGAAGGTGATCTATAAGCTAAACTGAGAGCATATTTTCTGTAAATTCACATTATCTTTCTCAGTCATCTGAGAATGAAGTCTGACATTCTCAGTAAAACATGTACATCCAACAAGGGCAGAGACTGTCAGTAGATTCCTTTGTGTTCTACTGCAGCTTCCCAGAGTGTTCTAAAGAACAACTAGAGCACTAACAGTCCTACTTATGACAAACATATGGCACACCTGAAGCCATCTTGGTTGGAATAAAGTGGTAACTCTTAAAACATTTAATTTAAAAAGGAACAAAATGAGGGGGTTCATTTTGCCATAGAAAGTATGATTAGTGCTGCAGAAAGAAAAATTAGGGCACATTTTGAGTGACTTCTCAAATCCTCTTCTATTTCATTAAATAATTCTGACATGCAGACTGAAACATGCAATTTCAATACCAGCAGCAGACTTCCCTGGTGAGCAGTAGCTTTACTACAGTGATCTAATAAGCAACTAGAGTGCTAACATTCTGAATTTATGGCAAATGTGTGACAAATCTGAATGCCTTCTTGATGGAATCAAAGTAAAACACTGAAAGTATTTCCTGCTGAGGAGACTGTGGTAAATGAGGAAATTAGGAAACATCATAACAAATAAGTCTCCCAAAATGGCCACCAGAGACGAAAGAGCCCAAATGTAGCCCAAATATCACCCAGATGTAGCCCAATGACAAAATGTCCCAGAGTGTTCTAAGGAACAACTAGAGCGCTAACAGTCTTACTTATGACAAACGTATGGCACACCTGAAGCCATCTTGATTGGAATAAAGTGGTAACACTTAAAACATTTAATTTACAAAGGAACAAAATTAGGGGGTTCATTTTGCCATAGAAATTATGATTAGTGCTGCAGAAAGAAAAATTAGGGCACATTTTGACTTCTCAAATCCTCTTCTATTTCATAAAAAAATTCTGACATGCAGACTGAAACATGCACTTTGAATACCAGCAGCAGACTTCCCTGGTGAGCAGTAGCTTTACTACAGTGATCTAATGAGCAACTAGAGTGCTAACATTCAGAATTCATGGCAAATGTGTGACACATCTGAATGCCTTCTTGATGGAACCAAAGTAAAAAACTGAAAGTATTTCCTACTGAGGAGACTGCAGTAAATGAGGAAATTAGGAAACTTCATAACAAATCTCCCAAGATGGCCACCAGAGACAAAAGAGCCCAAATGTAGCCCAAATATCACCCAGATGTAGCCCAAGTATAGCCCAATGACAGAATGTCCCAGAGTGTTCTAAGGAACGACTAGAGCGCTAACAGTCTTACTTATGACAAAAGTATGGCACACCTGAAGCCATCTTGATTGGAATAAAGTAGTAACACTTAAAACATTTACTTTACAAAGGAACAAAATTAGGGGGTTCATTTTGCCATAGAAATTATGATTAGTGCTGCAGAAAGAAAAATTAGGGCACATTTTGACTTCTCAAATCCTCTTCTATTTCATAAAAAAATTCTGACATGCAGACTGAAACATGCACTTTGAATACCAGCAGCAGACTTCCCTGGTGAGCAGTAGCTTTACTACAGTGATCTAATGAGCAACTAGAGTGCTAACATTCAGAATTTATGGCAAATGTGTGACACATCTGAATGCCTTCTTGATGGAACCAAAGTAAAAAACTGAAAGTATTTCCTACTGAGGAGACTGCAGTAAATGAGGAAATTAGGAAACTTCATAACAAATCTCCCAAGATGGCCACCAGAGACAAAAGAGCCCAAATGTAGCCCAAATATCACCCAGATGTAGCCCAAGTATAGCCCAATGACAGAATGTCCCAGAGTGTTCTTAAGAACAACTAGAGCGCTTACTGTCTTACTTATGACAAAAGTATGGCACACCTGAAGCCATCTTGATTGGAATAAACTGGTAACACTTAAAACATTTAATTTAAAAAGGAACACAATGAGGGGGTTCATTTTGCCATAGAAATTATGATTAGTGCTGAAGAAAGAAAAATTAGGGCACATTTTGAGTGACTTCTCAAATCCTCTTCTATTTCATTAAAAAATTCTGATATGCAGACTGAAACATGCACTTTTAATACAAGCAGCAGACTTCCGTGGTGAGCAGTAGCTTTACTACAGTGATCTAATGAGCAACTAGAGTGCTAACATTCAGAATTTATGGCAAATGTGTGACATATCTGAATACCTTCTTGATGGAATCAAAGTAAAAAACTGAAAGCATTTCCTACTGAGGAGACTGCAGTAAATGAGGAAATTAGGAAACTTCATAACAAATAATTCTCCCAAGATGGCCACCAGAGACAAAAGAGCCCAAATGCAGCACAAATATCACCCAGATGTAGCCCACATGTAGCCCAATGACAGAAGTGTGCAAAACACTTATTTGTTGTGTATTTGCAGTTTTATATAGTGCAGACTTGTCAGGTATTGGAGTGCTTTACATGAGCATTGGTTACATCACACAAGATCAAATTCATTTTGGTTGTAGACATGAGGAGATTAAGTGATTTGACCAGAATCACAGAATGTTGAGCTGAAGCAGAAACTCCAACCTGGTTCCCCAGTAGCAAAGTCTGCAGCTATGGAAGTAACACCACATCCTCTCTCCTAGGTGCAACATTTAATCAAGTGGTCAACTGGATAAAAAAACATAAAGATTACAATAATTTAAAAGTTCTTTGTCGCTATTTGAAAACTCAGAAAATATGTCCTCATTTTAGTTTTTTAGAGCACTAACCATAATTTTGATGCATATAAGACATACATATATGTAATTTCTAAAGGAAATACTCTAGGTATTACAGTTTTGATTACATCAAGATGACGCCAGGCGTTCCACACTTTTGTAATAAATATAGAATGTTACCAATCTAGTTGTTCATTGGGATACTGTTGAGAGGCAGAGGCCAGGGGCATGGACTCTGAAAATTGAAGGCAGGTAGGAGAGCTTATAGATCACCTTCCAAACCTCTGTGGGAAAAGCATGAGAAAATAGTTTTCTCTCAAACATGATTCATGATATCACAGCAGAAGGCTTTTTCACATGGTAAAATCACCTTAGAACACACCACAATTCCTAAAATGAGTATGGTACCATCAACAAATGATTTATAATGTAAGTAAAGTCTTAAAACCTTCTATTAACTGCAATGCTTTTTAATGAGGTGCTATCATGTATATTGGTCCCAAGATGGCTGCCAACACTTCTTGGATGAAGTGCTGAGAGCCAATCAGATCTCACGATGAGATGTGTGGTTAGGCTCTGCCGAGATATATATGTGATTTTACTTTTGATTTTCTCAGGATCTACTGAATGGATTTACACCATTTAACCAAAAGGCACGAGTCTGAACTGAGGACTACCTCTTTGCCAAATTTGGTGTAATTCCGTTCAGCACTTCGGGCTGTAGCTGCGTCAACAGGTCCTATGGGAAAATGCATGGGGAAAATGTGTTTTAGGACCCCCCTTTTTTCTCGGCCCACACTTGACGAATCACCGTGAAATTTTCAGGATATAAGTGGACCGGGGCTGGCCAAAAGTTTGGAAACTTTCGCGAAGATGCATCAATCGACGCCAACGTTATTCCAAATAGATATATATATATTACCTAGGTGCAACATTTAATCAAGTGGTCAAATGGATAAAAAAACATAAAGATTACAAATAATTTAAAAGTTCTTTGTTGCTATTTGAAAACTCAGAAAATATGTCCTCATTTTAGTTTTTTAGAGCACTAACCATAATTTTGATGCAAATAAGACCCTCTCATATATGTAATTTCTAAAGGAAATGCTCTAGGTATTACAGTTTTGATTACATCAAGATGACATGAGGCGTTCCACACTTTTGTAATAAATATAGAATGTTAGCAATCTAGTTGTTCATTGGGATACTGTTGAGAGGCAGAGGCCAGGGGCACGGACTCTGAAAATTGAAGGCAGGTAGGAAAGTGCAGAGGCAACAATTTGACCACACTGGGCAGGCAGGAAGGGCAGTGGCAGCACAACAGACTATGGAGGGCAGTGGAAAGGGGGGCAGGGGCAACAAACCAACAATACAGGACTGGCAAGAGAGGCTGTGGCAATATAGTAGACCATTGTGGGCAGAAGGAAGAGGCAGTGGTAGCACAACCATACATGCCAACAGACCCGTTTCAGCCAGGAAACGTCCAATGTTTTTAAGCTCAAATGGGCTTTATTTGATCTGTCTCCTGTCTACAATCTCCTCTTTTTCAATGTAACTCAAAGGGGAAAATCAATACCCCAGTTTTTTTTCAAAATCTCCCTCTTACCAAGTTCAAAATGTTCGCAAGTATGGTACATTGGATCATGGTCGGCAGGAGGAATTGGGGTAGGGACATGGACTCGGATAACAGAGGACAGGAGGGGTGCACCAAACTGACCCTACAGGGCAGGCATCAGGGTTTGCAGCAGCACAATACACCACACAGCGCATGCGGTACGGGAGTGCAGCACAACAATCCATAGAAAGCAATAGGGAGGGGACAGGACCATGCACATGGACAACAGAGAACAGAGGGGAAAGAGGCAATGGTAGCTAGCTGACCATAATGGACAGACAGGAGAGAAAGCTGCAGCATAACAGACCATAAAGGGCAGGAGGGACGGATCAGGGGCATTACAATGGAACAGACAAACCAGGAGGGAGGGAATAGGGGTCTGCACATGGAAACAGAGGGCTGGGGGCAAGGGGGCAGGACAGGAGCAGCAAGATGACCATGGAGATCAGGCAGGATGGGCACTAGAAACAAAACACACCATGGAGAGCAACAATGAGACTATGATGGCATACACACAAACCATGAAGGGAAGGTGGGAGGGGGTCAGGGGCAGCTAGCTGACCACACAGGGAAGGTGGGAGGGGCCATGGCAGCACAGAAGACCATGCATGGCAAGTGGGAGGGTTAGTGGCAGCACAATGGCTATGATGGGGAAGAAGGAGGGTGCAGGGGCATGCACAAAGGACCATGGAGGATAGAAGGGCGGGTCAGGACCTGGGCACAGACAAGAGAGTTCAGGGGAAGGGGCCTCACAACAGACTGCGCGGGGCAGGCAGGAGGAGCAGTTGCAGCACAACAAACCAGGGAGGGCAGAAGGGTGTGGCAGTAAAATGGACCATGGAGGACAGGAGGAAGGGGATAGGGGCATGGCATGTGGACAGGCAGGGTGGAGGTGGCAGGGACAGGTTACAGTCATCTGACAATGCTAGGCAGGTGGGAGGGGAGTGGCAGCTCAACAGAACACTCAGAGTAGATAGGAGTGGCAGGTCCATGGAACATGGTGGGCAAAAAGGATGGAGCAGGGGCATGCACAAAGACATCGGAGGGCAGGGGGAAGGAGAATGAGGGCAGCAAGCTAAGCACAGAGGCTAAGCAAGAGGTCAATGATGGGCCATAGAATTGGGCAATGGAGGGCAGGAGGAGTGGACTGGTACATCATGCTAAATGGAGGGCAGTGGCAGCACATCAGACCATGCATGGCAGGAGGGAGGAGGCTAGTCCATGGATTCACACAACAGAGGATAGGGAGGAGGTGGATGGGGCAGCAAGCTAACTGTTCAGAGAAGGTGGGTATTAGGAACTTTATTCTTTTTAAAATGTGTGTCTGTGCGAACTACTTAAAATATGAACAAGTATGCAGCATAATCTCACTTTTATTCAGGAAGAAGAGGACGTTTGTGACTGTGACTCTGGGCTCACTTGGCAGAAATACCCCCTGACCCTCCACCCCCATCGCAAAATGCAATGCCCGTGAAAAGGGTAGGTGGACGCAGTGTTATATAGAACATACTCCTGAGAGCACGATTGAAAATGAAAACTAGATATAGTATATGGTATAAACTATGCACCAAAAAGTGCGATATAAGATGAACTGGGGCGTGAAATATAATATGCAATACATTGTGCGCAATGACAGATTCATTGGAGAGCGCGAGATAGCACAGGCACTAGCGCGTGCTATGCGATATGCGCCTTGGAGTGTAATATGCACAGGCAGTGTTGTGTAACCTAACTAGTCTCTAAAGTTGTAATATAAAATATGTGGTGGGGAGTGTAACGTTGCATATGACTGTGACAAAGATATGGATCCCAGATTGTAATATGCATGGCATAGCGCTGTGCGTTATAACATAGGCATCGAGGAAGGCACGTTAGATGGGGCAATATAACCCGCGCGAAGGCAAGTGTGGGAATGCCATATTCACGTGGTGGTGTTACAGTGCACATGGGCTAGAGAGCCTCATCGCATACGCACTAGCTGGTGGAATACAACACAGAGGTGTGAGGCACTCGTCGGGCACTGGTGGGTGTAACACAGCATTGGGCTCAGCCAGGAGCACACTGTGACTCTCAAGTGAGGTTCGTCTCCTTTCCAGAGCGTAAAATAAAAAGTATTACACATCCGGCGGTGGATGTGTATTTTATTAAACCTGAGAGGGGTTTCTTGCATAGTTTGGTCGAATTTTTGTTGAATCCCCTTTGAATGGCTTGGTGTGCGTGTTTATTAAATGTGCCCGTCAATAGCTACCCATGTTTGTATAAATAAACGACAAGGGTGTCTACTTGTAGAGTACCCACCGGCGGGGGCGCCGGGATTAGGCACGGTAGGGCGTCAGAAACGTCAAAGCTTCACTAGCGGTGTCAATACATTCCATGTGGATTCATTCTATGCATAATCGCCTTTTAATGAATATCACGCAAATCGTCATGGTGATAGGTATGTACGGTTTGTCCAGCATGTCCTAGGTGTTTCTATAAATATATATTTTTTAAAAATAATAAAAAACAAAGGCCGGCCCCGGGGGATGGGGTTCCCGGGGCCATAAGTGGCCTGAGGAGGGGGGCAACGCAGCCCCCTCCTAAAGAATTAAAAAAAAAAAAGGCCATGACCCAGGGGTTGGGGTCCCCGGGGCCGATTAAGGCCTTGGGAGCGCCAAATTTATTGTTTTCAACAAAACAAATTAGGGTGCAGGCCCTGGGGGATGGGGTCCCCAGGGCCAGTAAACTAGAAAAAGAAGGGGGGCCACACAGCCCTCCTTCTTAAAAAAATAAAAGAAATAAAAGACCGGCATCGTGCCGGAGGCCACGCCCCCTCCTTGCAGCACTCTGCAAACGCGCCCCCTGGCCAGTTGTAAGTTGGGGAATTAATTCCCCTTCAATACTGAGGGTCCCTGAGGGCCAACTAGCCCAACAGGTATCTCCAGTATGCGACAGGGAACTGCGTTGCAGACAGGTGTTCTGAGGCCACGCCCCTTTTTACATCTCTATGCAACGCAGCTCTGTGGCGCTTACTGGAGGTACCTAGTGGGCTAGTTTGACCCTAGGGACATTTAGGATTCAAGGGGACTTAATCTCTCAACTTAGAAATGCCACACGGCGCGTTTACACAGTGGTGAATGGAGGGGATGGGGCCTGAGGTGACGTGTGCAAACACGCCCTGTGGCGCGGTTTAAGTTGGGGAAATAATTCCCTTTCAATCCTGAGGGACCCTGGGGGCCAACTAGCCCACCAGGTGCTTCCAGTAAGCGCCACTGCTCTGCGTTGCAGAGAGGTGGTGCAGGCCGTGCCCCTTTTTACACCTCTCTGCAATGGCGCTTACTGGACGTACCTAGTGGGCTATTTTGCCCCTAGGGACCATCAGGATTCAAGAGGACTTAATCTCCCAACTTAAAACGGCCACAGGGGGTGTTTACACAGTGGGAAAGTGAGGGGACGGGGCCTGAGGTGACGTGTGCAAACACGCCCTGTGGCACGTTTTAAGAGGTAGTTTTAATCCCCTGCCCTATTATATACTAGGGGCTTACAGAGGAGGTCATGCTGATCACAGGGGGACCCCAACGCATAGTGTTCCCTAGTGTATGTAGGTGTTTTCACTGTATTCTGAGTGTCTTTTAACATAGCACTGGTTCTACGACTGGTTAGTCAGATTCAGTTATCACCAGTATCCGTTTGAAAAAGTGTCTTCCTGCACTTTTCTTCGTCTTTGAGGACTTCTGTTGCTTCTTTCTGCATTTCTTTTTTTCTTTCTGTGCGTTTTTTCTTCTTTCTTCACATGTCCTATCTCTGTAGGCACAGTTAGAAATTAGCATTTAAAAAACCTTTGAAATTCACTGAAAAAACCATAGGTTTCAGGCACGTTATAGTTAGGACTTAGCATTTAAAAATCCTTAGAAATTCACTGAAAACACCATAGGTTTCAGGGGCGCTATAGTTAGCTGGGCTTTTCACTCGTACAAAACCATTGAAATTCCCCCGTTATAGTTAGTTCGGCTATGCACTGCTGATGACGTCACATATTACATCACTCATGACATTGTCAGTGACATCACTCATGACATCACTGATGACATCTCAAATTACATCACTGATGACATCATCCTTGTGATAGAGTGGCAGACCTCCTCGCCCCCTAATATAACCTTTGATACACACATTCAAAAATAGAAACTACAATTTTCAAAACAATGGACATACCAATATCAGTTACAACAACCTATTCAGTAATTCTAAGATCCACATACACATCCACTCATTCACCAACAGTCCTATACAGTCACTCATACATGTACTCATTCATCATATGTACTCATACACCTATACATCCTGTTACACAACGCCACTCATCCATAGAGTTACTCACACACATAGTCACTCATGCTAATAAAGAATCAAACATCCATTTACTTGCATATACAGTTATACACACACCACCACACTTACTTCTACAGAAACTTACACATACTTAGTCTTTTAAACAATCACTTATAGAAACACATACTTATTTATACAGGAACTTTTCAGTCTCTCACTTTCACATATACTCACTTATATACACCAATAGTCACATATACTAGTTTAAAACATATGTAGTTACTCATAAAGACACTATTGAGACAGTCATTCACTCACTAACACACCCATGCACACACTCATCCACCCATACAGTCCTGCACACATGCTGTCTTCAACACATACAGTGAGTCACTCATTCATGCACCTATGCACTACGTAATACCCCCCCACCGAACCATACAGACACTCAGACACTCATACTGATACTCAAAAAAACAACTAATAACCTATATAGACACTCATGTAGCTACTCACCAACCCATGCAGCCACTTATACACAAAGTGAGAGACTGATGCAAATATTTACATATTTAAACATTACTCACTAAGCCATGTATTCACTAAGATACACTTAATCAGTCAGTTATACAATCAATTTTTCAAAAACAAATCATCCATTTAGACGCTTATATACCCATTTATTCTTCCATCGACCTTGAGATATACATTTATAAAACATATGTAATTTTCAGAAAAACACATATTCACTGGATGATGTCATCAGTGATGTCATTTGAGATGTCATCAGTGATGTCATGAGTGATGTCACTGACCATGTCATGAGTGATGTAATATGTGACGTCATCAGCAGTGCATTGCGGGCGCGCAAGTTATAGTTAGCTGAACTAACTATAACGGGGGAATTTCAATGGTTTTGTACGAGTGAAAAGTCCAGCTAACTGTAACGCCCCTGAAACCTATGGTTTTTTCAGTGAATATATATATGTGTATATATATATATATATATATATATATATAACACTTTTACACAGTTTGACTTCACCACACATGCATTTGCGTTGTAAAAGCATGCGTGGTAAAGTCATATTAGAAGTGAAAGTTTGCGGGGTAATGGTATCGCAGAGCAATTGAATTTTCGTTGTGAAAAATGCGGAGTGGTGGTATGCGGGATGAAAGTATGCGGGATAACGTGGTATATTCGGTTAAGAGTGCAGTGGAACATAGCAGATTGAGCTAGAGTACACTATCATAGATTTTAGTAGTGCAGAGTAGAGTAGGTATGGCGTAGATTGAAGTGGCATATTGTGGCGTGTCATAGAGTGCAGTGCTGCACAGTATATTAGAGTGGCATAGAGTGTAGTGGTGCAGACTGCAGTAGAGAGGCACAGAGTAGAGTGTAGTGGTATAGAGTGTAGTGGCATAACGTAGAGTGTCACATGGTAGAGTGGTGTACAGTTCAGTGGCAGAGAGTGCAGTGTTGCAAAGTAGAGTGTCAAAGAGTGCAGTGGTGTAGAGTGGCAGAGAGTGCAATAGTGTAAAGTGGTGCAGAGTAAAGTGATGCAGAGTACAATGGCATTGAGTAGAGTGTTGCAGAGTAGAGTATAGTGGTGTAGACTGCAGTGGTGCAGAGTACTGTGGCGTAGAGTGCAGTGGCGCAGAGTGGAGTGGCACCGGGTAGATTGCAGTGGCGTAGAGTGGAATTGCGCACAGTGTAATAGAGTGGCATAGAGTGCAGTGGCGTAGAGTAGATTGTGTCAGAATAGAGGGAAGTGGAATAGAGTGCAGTCTCATAGAGCAGAGTGTTGTAGAGTGCAGTTGTGCAGAATAGATTAGAGTGACTTAAAGTGGATTGACGTAGAAATCAGTTGAGAAGAGTACAGTGGTGCATAGTAGAGTAGTGTAAGGTAGAGTGCATTGGAATAGAGTAGAGTGGTGTAGAATAGAGAGGCATTGAGTGAAGTGGAGTGAAATGGAAATCTATTGAAGTCAGATAAAGAAAAGTAAACACCAAGCTCCTGAAAGACAGAGCCGGACATTTGACCTCTGTCTATGAATGCACAGCAAACGTGATTAGATAAGAACAACATCTAAGGGGCTAACTCAAGCTGAACAGTATTAAACAAATAATTCCAGCAAGTAGAAAGCAAGAACATGTGAGTTGCAAAACACAAAGCCAATGGTAAGCAATGGGTGGAATGCATTCAGAAGGAAGCTTTTGAAATGTCCCCAAGATGTCGTTAGCAAACTAGACATCTGTGCTGTCCGGTGGACTTCGATCTAAAAAGAATACAGACACAGCTAATAATAGAGCCATAACGAACACCAACAGATGAAGGGGAGATGTAACCATGTTATGTGGAGGATCATACAATTGAAAGAAGAATCTTAAATAAGACTGAACAAAATAATTGTGTAGACTATAAAAAGAAGAATGTGGAATAACACCAACATATGGACATAGAGCAAAGAATCAATGTGCACACTCCAGAATGAGGAGCAGTATGTTTTCACTCGGCAGTGGCGCAAGGATGGACCTGTTGGACTAAAGGTTGCTCAAGAGCTATTAGGAGAGGCCAGACGGTTGCCCACATTTCATCAGAATGGGCAATGGAAAGCAGAACTGTGAGTTCAGAAGTGGGTTTTAAAAGCCCACAACACTTTCCAAGTGTCCTCTTTGACTCTGGCAGTTTCCTTTCAACAAGCACCATCCCCAAAGCCACCCTGTTCTCTGTTTTCACACTTAGGGGAATCACCTCTTTTTTTCCCAGCCACCCATTCCCACTTTTCTTTGTGTACAAAGGAAGATACTATCTGGTTTAAATGTCAGTGGGATAGCTGTATAGCAGTGATACTCAAAGTACGGCCTGGGGGCCGCATGGGGCCCACCTGACCTTTACAAGCGGCCCCCTGTTCAACAGCAGCACTGGGCTGCTGTTCATGCAGCCCGACACTAACATTAAAATTATGTTAAATATACAGACATACATTTATTTAAAGGTTAATTGTTGCTAAAGAAAGGAAGTAACTAGGGTGTACTGCACCACTTAACTTTAGGAACACCTTCATTTTCAAATCCATCTTGCAGCAAAAGTGTAAAAATATGATACAGTGTCTTCCAAAGTTCAAAAAGTTTATTTCATTGACATGCAGAACCATTTCACCTTAGCATATTAGATTATCTGAGTGCATTAAGAAGCATTTTGTAAGTGATAGTTTTCAAATATGAATTAGAAACATACCTTCTTTCCCTACACTGACAACAATGCCAATAGTGAAATAAGAGGTAAGTCAGTTGTTATGTGCACTCTTAGGGTGGCCTATTATACATGAACAACATTATAGTTTATTAAATCAAACACAGGAGAATGTTTTGTTCAGCGCATATCCTGTAGTCATGTATTTTGAGATCCTGTTATATGTGATAATAAAAGAAAATGGAGGGAAAGTGAAATTAAATATTTGCCTAGGATCACACAATTTGGTATAGTGGGGAAGCTGAGATTAATCTCCGGTTTTCTGGTGTCACATTGTGCAATTCAGCCACTAGATGCATATCCTTCGCTTCCCCTATACCCACCTTACTGCATGCCTCTCCCATTTCCCCCTGTCCCACCTGGATCATCACCCTGCTAGCATTGATGCAGCCTTTGGTCATATCACAGACCAAACTTTGTGGCCCTTGGTAAATGTTTGCGAGTACCCATGCTCTATAAGGATCCATGTATGTTTCAGTGCCTGAATTTTGGTATTTGGTGACAGGGCTAAGTAACGGTGGTATTATTCAAGCACCTAATAATCGTAATATTACAATCATTGAAGACAGCATAGATTATATTTTACCCCAGGTGTGAGATGTGGAGTGCCTTTGTTCGCGTAGTAGGTTTTACGCTTCAAGGGATATATCACTCACAACCTACAGGGCGAGTGATGAGCCTGGATCAGGGTGGCTAGTAAGTGAGTCATATTTGTATAACACAAACCTAGTCCAAAGACAAGCATAAAGTCAACAAGTAATAGGAGGGGAAGCTGAGTTGTGGATGGTTCATGCATTGTGATCTAGTGTCCTTTAAAGAGGCGAGTCTTCAGCTCTTTCCAAAACTGAAGCAGCGTGAGGGTGGTCCTTATAGAGACAGGAATGGTGTTCCACATCCTGGATGCATGGATGGAAAAGGCCTGCTGGCAAGTTGGTTTCTTTTTTACATGTCTTATTCTGCAATCTTTTGGTGCCCTGGCTGTAAGTGCGCTTAGGACCACCAGAGAAAGTCAGCTTGTACGCAAGATAAGCAGGAGTGCTAGCCATTACATTTTCAAATGTCCCGCCGTCCGCCAGAACAGATGCCTGCGAAGGGTTAATTTCTTGGGAACTCAGGCACAAACAGAACTGTTCATGAAGGTCCGCTTCCGGTAGGGGTAGGAAAAAAGAGTATATGTACTGGTGTAATGCCAACTTCTTGTGTGTCAATAAAGTATGTGTGTGTGTTTGTGAATGAGTGTGTGAGTGAGACTGTGTGTGTGTGTCACTATGGCTAGCAGAGAGACCGAAAGAAATGATGTGGCAGCATGGTGCATGCATGCCAGTATAAAGTACTCTTCCGACAATAGCTCCCCGGGCTCGATGGCTGACACCTGCCCCCAAGGCCGCAGCCCTTAACAGCCCCTCGGCCGGCTCAGTAGCACTTCGCACTGGGTTACATTACTCAGTCCCTAATGTGAGAGGGTTCCAGGCCCTTGTAACAGCAGCGGCCCGGGGAATCCCATCCCAGCTACAATTACAGAGCAGATGGAGAGAGGGCCGTGCCAGGTCCCGGCTGCAGTGTGCCTCCAGCACCGCCTACCGTCCCAGCCGCTGCCAAAGGCGCAGAGAATGCACTGCACGTGGCCCGGCTGCATCAACGTTACATGAGCAGAGATGTGGTGAGGAGAGTGCAACCCCTCACCAACTAACCCCACCCCCCCACCCCTTCTTAATCACCTTCCACCTTTTGTGCCCAACCAAAGCTAGGTTCGAAAAGCACTGATCACTTTATTTATTTTAATGCGAGAAGAAGTGAAAGTGAGGCAGCGCCCCCTAGTGACGTTGCGCTGATTGGGCGGCAAAATGCAAGGGCCCCAGGTCGTATATTACATGATTAAAAGAAAATGTGTACACATCTTCTCACTGGAAGCCAAATTCACATATTATTTTCTTATCTTCCACTTACAAACTGAGTCTCTTGCACACAACCAGTCTGGGAACAATGTATTAAGGGTGTGCATTTTTGCATAAAATATCTCCAAATCCCCGATGGAAATTGTGTCCTGGATCTGGAGCAGGCCGGGGGTGTGGCAGGTGCGTGCTTTGCCTCATCTCTCACTCAGAGGCGGGATCTATGCGTGGCGCACGCCCAGTTCCATTGCAGCAGTACTTAGGGCTGGGTTTCAGCAGAGGACTGTGTAACTACACCGGCAGGGAGAAGAAACCTCGTGCCAGCTTTCTTGGCCAACGTGCTGCACTGCTCGAGAAACGCATACGCGCTGGGGTACACATATACATTTTACACAGTGATACACGAACACATTTACACAGTGGAAACTAGTACAGGAACACGTTTTTCACTCTGGAGTACACGAACACAGTTTACACATTGGAGTACACGAATACATTTTACACAGTGGAGACTAGTACACGAATGTATTTTACACAGTGGAGTACATTAATTCATATTACACTGTGGAGTATGTCACTCTTCAGGCGTGACGTTAACGCATTTCTGTGTGGTGTTCCACATCACCGCAGTGAAATGCATTGTCAAGCATTTTGACCACTCTGCTGACGCGCTGAAACTGGCTTAACGCCAAGGTGCTAGCGCATGGCAGGATTCCAGGAGACAGAGTAATTGACATCGGAGCCCGTGCGTGCCCAAATTGAAATATGCTGTAGTGTTCTAGGGCCTGGGCGCCAGAGGCGTAGCTAGAGCTTGTGGCGCCCGGGGCTATCCCTCAGATTGCCGCCCCTGGGGGAGGGGGGGGGGGGGTTTGTTGGGGAAAAAGGACGGCAAGCACTTGAAAGAGGACCGAGAGACACGTAGTATCGCTGCTAATAGTTACCTCGATCATGCAAGTTACATGCACATACTTACATGACACGGTCCAAGGCTACAGAGTTGAATACACCGGTGACTGGCAGTACAAAAAGGAACACACAGACTGCATGATCTATCTGGGGACTCAGAAAAACCGCATGTGACATCCATCAAAGAGCTGCGTGAACAATTACCTGGTAATCCCCTCAGCACAATGCAAACATGCACATGCATGACACTGTTCAGGGATCCATCATCTACGGCTGACATTAAATGACCATTCATCATGGTCCCCCCATTAAAGCAGTGCACTTTGTGATCTGCATGGTACATGTTCTTTGCAGCAGGCACATTAACCCTCTGTGCTACCTTTCCAGGAGTCAACCCTTCCACTAGACAAAACTCGGATCTCTCTCTAGGAAGAACATTAATCACCAGAGTCATCATGACATTTTTATTGTTTCTGAAAATTGCTGGAGGCCAGGAAGGAGGCAGCCGAAGTTTTTTTTAAACCATAATATACTTGCAAACACTACGCACCCACCCGAAATAGGTTCCCAGTGAGGTCACACCGTTCACACTGCCCTAACCTGCTCAAGGTTCATGCGACCTCAGTGACAGAGTCACAGTGACTGGATCACTCTTGCTCTAGGGTGTGCTGCTTCGTAGGCTTGCCCGCAAGACTGGAGATGAACTTCAGTATGGATTGTGGTGCACAGGCCTTCAAGGTTAACTCACAATTGACACCACTAGGGTACACCTGCTTGTGCTAAGACATCAAGTCTTCTAAGGTCTAGTGGGGCCTTCTAATGTCTAGCATGGGAATGTGCTCCCTCGGTAGAGTAGTCTGGTGGACTGGTCATGAAGGCTGAACCCAGTTCCCCAGTTCCAAATTCGACAGCTCTGGCCCTAGTGCCACATCCTCTCCCCCACTGAACACCATACTGCCACACTGAGAGAAACTCGCACTGCCTTCAGCTACAACCTAATTGTGCCCGCTATAAACACTTGGATGTTGCTCAATTCAAATTATGCACTTGATAAGAGTAATATGCTACCTAAAAAGAAAAAGTAAAAGCAAACACTCATAGGGAATGCAAGATTAAGTAAAGCATGTGAAATGTAAGCAGAAACAACATGGCTACCTTAACGATCTCTCACTCACTATTCAGAAATCAGCGAGTGATTTTACCTGAAAAGTTAAGGACATGACTACAGGGCCCTAAAGGTAACCGTTTCAATGTCCATTGCTTATATCCTTACAAAACGTAAGCAGTATGGTTTACAAAGACCACATCTATAAACACAGAGCCATGGTACACATTTTATTTCCAATCCACCCATCAACCAGGTATTGCAGTACCTCCAGGAATGGTACACTTTCCCACCTGGGAACAACAATGCTGTTCAAAGAAAGGCGAGAAAACAAAAGTAGCGCTTCACTGGCAAACTCTGTAAAGTGAGGCTGATGTATTTGGATGTGCATAAAACCAATCTGGCCACTTTGCAACCACTCTGTCTTGCTTTATTTAGTTATGTATTTATTTTTCATATTTAAAACCTTCTATTTCTCTCCATCCCGCTGCACTTTGGAATAGAAAAATGTCAGAAAAGGGGCATTTCCCGCAAGACTGTTTTTCTTTTTTGGATACATTTCACAGAGAAGCAACTAAATGAAAGAAGGAAAGAGAGGTTGTGAACCGTTTCTTCAAGTTACGGTTTTCAGTAAGTGAGGAGCAAGACAGCAAGAGAGGGAATAATAGGAAGATGAGGGGGGACAGCTGCCAGCACAAAAAAGAAGAGGACATTGCCCGCCTCCTATTCCTTCTCTGCCCGTCCCCGAACGTACACGAAAGCAAGCCGAGCCTTATCTAAATGCCTTTGTCCGCCCCCAAAATAGTGCCGCCTGGGGCGGACCGCCCCCACCGGCCCCCCCTAGCTACGCCACTGAACACAGCCAATATGTGATGATTATAGCGCATCACTACAAGGCTTAAACATCACATTTTAAGTTGCATTGGGGCATATGCATCAAGCTAATTGCTGGTGGAAAGGGGCCGATTCGCAGAATCGGCCCCTTTGCGACTGGTAATTAGCCATTTGGGATGCATCAAGCCCAAACCCAATCGCAAAATAGGTAATTGCTAAATTTGCGATTACCTATTTTGCGAATGCATTTAGGGAATCGCAAGTTGCGATTCCTTAAATGCAATGCAAGAAGTGATCTGAGATTGCGACTTAGCATTAAGGAATCGCAAATAACCACTAACTTCATGTTGGTATAAATCTGCAATTCCTTAGAAAAATGCTAGAAATTGCATTTTTCTAAGTGCCATGTGGCGCTTTGCCAGTTTTGTGGATAAATCAGGGTGGCCTTTTGACCTCCTATCACCCTTGAAATTGCATGCGCAATTTGCAATTACATTTTTGGTAATCGGAAATTGCAAGTGGTTTCCCATTCATTCCTATGGGCCTCTAGGCCCATAGGAATGAATGGGAACACATTCCCAATTACCGAATCATAATTTGCGATTCGCTAATAGGGAATGTGTAGTAATCGCAATTTATTTAGCGATTCCTACATGTATAGGGAATTGCGAGTCCTTAAAAGCGATTCCTTAAAAATAGCTTTTAAGGAATCGCAATTCCTTACATTGATGCACGTGCCCCATTGTACTTTACTATAGGAAAAGACATTCCACAACTGAATTTTAATAGTCATGATGGTATGTGGTGTCACTTCATAGCACTACAGCCAGTGGCGTAACGAAACTTGAGGGGGCCCCCCTGCAAAGCACAATGAGGGGGCCCCCCAGTGGCCCAGCCCACCACCTACCACTTTGCTCCACCGACAAAAATAAGCAGTCACCTAAAGCCGTATTTTCAGCACTTATCTGTGCATACTTCGAACAGCAAATATAAATAGAATGCACTTTAATTGTGTTCTAGGGCTGCCTCAATGATGAGATCCATGACTGATTATTAAAGGAAACAAAGACAGAAAAGTCACATTACAAATGAATACATACTGTTTTATTTATAACACTATTTAGTGCCAAGACAAGGTCTTTTCAGGCTCTTTAAACACATGGCTGGTATTTTTCTTCTCGCAACCCTACTCTATATTCCTTTTCATGAAATGCATTCTCACACTACAGCAGTAAATGTAAATTTCAAATGCAAGGAATAAGTAGAGTGGGGGGCCAGGGGGTACTGAAACCAGGAAAAAACTTATCCTTGGTAACCAGTTCACAAAGGTATGTTGACTGTGCACCTCAGATATAGCGTACAGCTGACTGTTGTGGTGCACTGTAGCACCCAACAACACTTTTCGATAATGTACATCACATGCAGACATGGAATAGCGCACACTGGGTAGAGCTTATATAGCATATAGCTCAGAAATACCATATAGATGGATGGCACACAGCTCCCAAGAGCATTGTAAGTAGTTTAAAACACACGCAAGCACACGCAAGCATCGAACAGAACGCTCTGGCCAGACCTTGCATACACCCCACATAGCGCAGATATGCTATTCAGCTGGCTGCAATGTGGCCCCGAAGAGCACTTTTCAATAGCATGGAACACACACAAACTTCCAACACAACACATTAAATAGAACATTTTGCCTACATCTAACTAAGCACAGACATTGCATTTGGGCGTGAGCCATATTTTCCATAGAATGCTTTATTTAAACATAAATAACGTACCATAAAATGTAATTGCTCCCCCTATAGTTGTGTAGCTCTATCTATAACTTGGTCATCAGATTGTGCTACAACAAAGACGATGATGCTGGGCTGGTAAACCGGAGAGAGAGGGCCAACCCATCTTCACTACTGAGAGGCTCAGAAGTGCATCATTTAATTTATGAGGCAGGCCGCCTGGCCGCAGGACTGATATTAGGCAACTGGTGCAACCATGCTACAGCTGCGAGCTACAACTACTGCGCTGATGGCCCAAACTTTACGCCACTCTACTCTATGCCACTGCACTTCTGGGTAGAGGTGCATCAGTGCATGTGCTGTATGTGCCATGCCTAGAGGTGGATCCAGGAATTAGTGGAGGGGAGGTGGACGGGACCTCAAGACGGTGTAGCGATTGGTGGAGCATTAGCTTCTGTACGAACTTCATAATAAGGTAGAGATTTGTTATGAGGTTGGATGTTGTAAATAAAAATGTTAATCTCCAGGGCTGACTTTTGAAACTGCCAGTAATAATTGATTCCAGAAAAAATTCATCTGTTAAACACTGCATGGATGGTCGAGCTATGACGGTCACGTGTCCCAGCCCATGCTGATGGCAGTGGGAAAATGGGTTCCATTGAAGACATGGAGGTTAAAAATTATGCTGTTTGAGACAATCAACTTTTCAAACTTGAGAATGTGTAGGCGACAGACTGATTCACCTGAGGCCTGGCCTGCAGCTTCAGTGGCAGGCGCGAGCAGGCAGCAGAAGACAGGGAAACGTTAGCATTGGCAATAATTAAATTAAGGCCGCACCTGTCCGTCCTGGGCCGCACGGTCCCTCTCAGCCGCCTAACCTCACGCTCACTTTAAATTGCGCAAAGTGACATGCGCAGGAGAATGACCAGCCCAACCATAGTATGCTCCACCCTAATTTATGATGAGGCGGCCGCGCTTGCAACTACAGGGAGCATAATGTAAGTTATGTAACTCCCAGCATTCGAGAAGATTCGGATGTGTGGAGTGCTAAGTGGTTGCTGGCTGCACCGCACCCGCGAAGTGGGCCCCTGGAGCGCGGGGGCTGCAGGGGCCTGTTACGCCCCTGGGGGCAGTGGAAAAGGAGAGCAGTGCAGATTGTTAGGGATACTCAAAGCACAATATGTTGTAAAGTAAAAACATTTTCAAGAACTTCAAAACAGAGAGGAGAGAGAGAGTGTGTGTGTATGTTTTTGTCTGTGTGCCGTAGTAAAAAATCCTAGGTGAAATTCGACAGACACCTCACCATACCCAACTGAAAGTACCTGTACCCAAATATTTAATATAGAATACATTTATTGGGGGGTAACACCCCCCACCCCGAAGCTGCGCCCTGGTGGGTTATGCGTGCGCCTGTAGCAAACACTGGGTTGTAATGTTTAACAGGCAGGACCAACTCGGCTCTTTAACCTTCGAAGTGGATGTGATGGGTAACAATGTCACCTAATACTGAAGTAACATGATACGGTTTGCGTGATACGCTGCATAATCGTTCAATATTTCCATTAATAGTGACAATGGACAGTCCTTACCCATGGTGTTGAAAGCCACAACCCCATGAGCTCCACAAACTCCTTTCTCTGAGTTTACGACCGACCATGAAAGCAGCTCCGGCAGCGCCAAGAGGGATTTTCCTTCTGCGGGCTGCTTCCTGGTTGCGCGCCTTCTGCTACAAAGTTTGCAAATACCGAGGCTTTAAGCGGAGGGAGCGTGAGGGGCGGGCGGTCAGCGCCAGTCATGACATGCTAATGGGACCGGCCAGCCTGGGGAGAACATGTGAGGTTGGATTCCTGGAGCGTAGGTACGCCAGTGGCGCCCAGAGCGGGGAGAGCGAAGTGGCATTCACGGGCCAGGGGCAGAACGTCACCAGACTTCGATTCAGCTGAGCCCAACCGTAGTATGCTCCACACTAAGGGTGAAGGCCGCACATCAATTAATTTATGATGAGGCGGCCGCGCTTGCAACTATGGCGAGCGTAACATAAGTTACGCAACTCCCAGCAATGCATCCGAGAAGGTTCAGATGTGTGGAGTGCTAAGTGGTTGGGGACTGTGCCACGGCCGCGGAGGAGGCCCCTGGAGCACGAGGGCCCCCCGCACCGTGGAGGCTGCAGGGGCCTGTGTTACACCCCTGGCTGAACAGCAGCCAAACTGGTGTACAACATGGCTAAAACACATTGCCAAAGCCAATAGCTCTCATATAGGCGGGACCTATTGGTTTTGCCAATGCTCATTTTTAAAATGCTTTATTCTTTATTGGAGTCTCAGGCGTATTCTCAAAAGTACGAGTACTAGCCAGGTCCACATTTATTGCCCTTTGATGTCGCTCTGGTGGGTCATGCCCTTCATTCGCTTTTGTACAAATCCCTTTGGGTGCCTGTCTTTCTGCTTTCAGAATTGGAAACCCATAAAGTTTCTCACTTGCATGTTACCTCAAGTATTGGCTTCCAATTCGAATTTGTCATGGGACGTAGTCACTGCTTGCCAAATTGCATGCGTGGAAGAATTAGATGTGCAATAAAGTGAAATGACATCTCATACTTGAGACATGTCCCATGTGTTAAGTGAAGCTAGGCCCCCGCACCCTTGCTCGCTGATACCTGGGTCCCGGGTGGTTGGAGGTGCTGATGTCCAGGGGTGCCCCGATGAAATCAGCGCCCAAGCCCTTCGGTGACTCCTGGAAGGGCAGCTTCAGCATGGTGCAGATTCCTGCAGGGCAGGCCACGGTCTCAGCACTAGGGGGCACATTGAGGGGAGTGCCCGAAGCGGTGCGATAGGGGGCAAGAGGCCGGAGACCCCTTGGGCTCAGGAGGCCCGGTCTGTCAGAAGAGGACAGTGCAGTCTGAGGAATGGGGTCCCCTGCAGCATGCGCTGCTCCTCTGCCCCGACACATAGCTTCCAAGATTTCAGATTGCTTATGTGTGACATTTTTATAATTTCAGTGTAATTATGAGTGACATTCAACGACTATGAGTGACACTTTCTCGCGAGCAAAATCAAATAAAGAGGCAAAAATGGCCACGGCACTTGCCCCTCTCAACCATGCACACACCTCTGTCTCAGAACTTGCAAGGCTCCAATTTTTACCTGCGTCAGACTTGCAATGTGCATATTCTAGTGGTCGGAGTCGCAGATGGGACATTGGAGCAGAAGAATACAGAAGTCACTATCCACCACTGCGCCAAAAGGACAAAATTTGGAGATTGTATTAATCAATCGAAAATTGAATGAGATTAATGTAAAAGAATGCCTTTCTCATTTATTTTGCTTGAGCTGTGTGTTCTTTGGCCAGGCTGGGAAGGAGGGTCACGGGCTGCAGAAGCATGCAGGAACTGAAAGATGTGTTTAGAGCCAAGGTCGGACTGTTCTACAGGGGCAGTTAGCCAGTGCTGAAGGCCTGGTCTGCCAGGTCAGTGTGTGCGCTGGTTTTTTGTCTGCTTGTGGCCTGTTTTGTGGTCTGCTGTGCCGGTTTTCACTGTTGATTTGCCTGTTATTAACACAAACATAGCAATGTTTAAATTCATTATGTTTTCTATTCCTTGCAAAATACTTGTATGACGTGTATGAGTGAAACCTGGCACTATTTGGAAGCATGGGTCTCGTTCACTTATTGAAGCACTTTTACTTTGATGCCTGTGCCTAATGTCTGTCCCAGTCTGACTCTGGTCGAAATGGACAGAGAATCACTGGCAGTGTGATCTCTCCTCGCTGGGAAGTGTGAATTAGTGTTAATTATCCAGTTTCTGCAGGCCTAGACAGATAGTGGGGAGAGGAGTTGGCCTAACGGCGCTCGACCTCGGACCTGAGGAACTGGGTTCGAGACTCTGTAACGACGCTGAACATCCTGTGATTCTGGGCAAATCACTTAATCTCCCCGTGCCTAACAAAAACAATGAATGTGTGTCCTCATATAACGTAACTGCTATGTAAAGCGCTCTGATACCTGATTGGATTTGGGTCAAGTTCGCGCTATATAAAACTCTGCAAAAAAAAAAAGTAATAAAATAGTGACACTCACAGGCCCACGTGTGCCCCCTCCAAAAACAGCCATCCACAGCAGCACGACCTTTTTAATAGCGGAAGAAACAAGACACCGTTAAACCCGACCCCTAATAAGAGAAGCTCCACAGTAACACGTTATTGAAAATGCAGAAGGAGGCCTGAGCCTGCAATGGGAGGGGGTTATTGTTAAACAAATAGGCATTTTTATTATAAAAAGAATCATATCTACCAACTAAAGGGGGTATAATGAGGTCAGCACACCTGCTGCCGGTAGCTCTGTGAGTGGGACGGGGAGGGGGCGGACTCACCCAGCTCGTCCTGCTCTTTGCTTCTCTCTGAGGGTGTTGTCTCGATTTTACTCCGTGTTTTTTAAGGCTCGAGTCTGCAGGACTAATGGGCCCTTTTTCTGTCATCGAACAGAGAGCTGGACAGCTGCGAAGAGAAGCAGCCTCACTCTGCCTGTATCTCCGGCTCCCGCTCTCTCCTTCGACCGGCCCGGCTCGGAAATAATTATTTGCTGGCAGGGGGGCAGCCATAGATAATTTAGCCCCACAGCAACAGGCGGCCTGGCAGCCGGTGCAATCAGTAGTGTTACCTGCCAGCCAGCCGAGCACCATGATTCTGGTGCAGCCCGCAAACCAGCGAGCACTGCAGCCAGCCTCTACCTCCAATTTCCCTACAAAATGTAACTCTCTGCGCCCTGGCAGCAGGACGTGCCCTTACGTCCCCACTCCCCCCTTCCGGCGCCAAGGCCAAGTTGTTACACGCGGCTCCTCCCCGTGCCTCGCCTCTCCAGTTCTGAACTTCATGGCACTTTGTCTCTCTTTATACTGCCTGTGTCCCTAGGTTTTGCTCAACCATTAACCCCCTTTTAAACTGTCGGCGTTGCTGGCTGCTCCGTGGCTGCAGAGGGGGCCCCTGGAGCGTGGGGCCCCCCCGCACCGCGGGGGGCTGCGGGGGGCCTGTGTTACGCCCCTGACTACAGCTACGATATGACATGAAAATCCATGTTAGAATCATGTGCCATCAGTTTACCTCTCCAGTATGATCTCCTGGCCTTTTAAAATTGCACCAAGAACCTATTCTAATGTGCTAAAAGGCCGCGGCTTGCACACTATTTTGGGAGCGGTGGGCACATGTGCAGTGGCTGTTTCTGAGCAGCCAGACCGTCACTGCATAATCTGTTCACAGCGATAGGTATCGTAAAAATCAATTTGTGCATCTCGACTCTAAAGAAGTGCTCTTTAATTGTCAAATTCGGGCGTTCAGAACGCTCGAGTTTGACAATTAAAGATCACTTCTTTAGAGTCGAGATGCACAACTTGATTTGTACGCATATCTTTCGCTGTGAGCAGATTATGCAGGGACGGACTGGCTGCTCAGAAACTGCCACTGCACATGTGTCCACCGCCCCCAAAATAGTGCCGCCTGGGGCGGACCGCCCCCACCGCCCCCCCCTAGCTACGCCAGTGCAGGCTGGGCCTGGGACAAACTGGAGACAGGGCACACTTGTGTGGTGAACTAGTGGTTAGCCCTAGACTAAACCACGCCCAGGGTTCTGGGCTCTTTATTATCTTGGTTGCGTGCTGGCCGAGCGCACGCTGGGCCAGCCTACATTGGTGTTGCGTGTGGGGTGTGCACTATTAGCACCCCTGATGATTGGGGCCGAGTGGGCCAGTCCGTGGCAACAACATTACATTCCTCCTTTACCCACAAAACAAAACAAAGCAAGACATCAGGTCGTCATAAACATTGGCTAATGAGTACTAGCATTAACCTGTACAATTAAATACTAAATGGAACAGTCTTACTTGGTCAGGAGGGACTCGCATTCTCTGGGCGTCATTCCCCGGGGAATTTGACAGCAAACCACAAAGTCTTGGTACTTCTGAGACGACTTAGGGCAGGGCCTAAGATTGCAGCAGCTCTGACTGTCTCTAGTCGGAGGAGTCAGCGGTCTCTCGGCTCGGCTGTCAGTCTCTCCGGCTGGCTGACTGCTTCGAGGGTCCAAATCTTGAGTCATCTCAGGAGCGGAGGGGATCTGGCCATATACTTCGCTGACTGTCGTGGGGTGATCTTTCGCTTCCTCCTCCCTCGGTGTGTTGTCCATTCTCACAGTTCCAGGCCTGCCGGCCATGGGGAACTCCTCGGTGTCGTCGGCTGGGGTCTTCTTGAAGAATGAGACGTTGCGGGTTACCTTTTCGCTTCCTCGCACCGCTGTCACCATCGTGCCTTTGACTTCCGTTTCTGTCCATGGATCTAACTCGAATGGGATCCTGAACTTCCCGCCTGGGTGGCGGTCACGCACGAGCACTCGGTCTCCCACCTAAGCGATTGACTTGGGCGGACCGGTGCTTCAGCCCACACGGGATGGTGCGGGATGGTGTCCGTCACTGCTCTACCAAAACACATGCGGCTTGGGGCCACTCCCGTGGTACAGTGAGGCGGTACTCTCGGAGGAATTGATACAGGGCTTGTTCTAGACCATGGCCGTCGTCAAGGGCTATTTGGATTGTTTTGTTCAGTGTTCGCATTAGTCTCTCAACCTCTCCGTACGCTTGGGGCCATCTGGGAGTCACTTTGCGATGTTTGATCCAACTGGACGAGAGGTATTCGGCTAACTCTGTGCTGGTGAAAGGTGGGCCATTGTCCGTCTTGAGCTCTCCGATGAGACCGTGGGTCGCCATGATCTTCTCGAGTTTGGGAATGACATCACTGGCGCCCGTGGAGGAGACGATCTCAACTTCTGGGTATCGGGAAAAATCGTCAATGGCAACCAGCATGTACCTTCCTCCGGGGAATCTGCCGAAGTCTGCGCTAGCTCGTTCCCAGGGGGTTTTGGGGCCCGCCTCCGTGACGACTGGTGCCGGCCTGCTGGGGAGGCTGGTTGCGAGGCACACCGGGCAGCGTTGGATGATCGACTCAACTTGTTGGTCCAGGCCTGGGAACCATACTTTGCTTCTGAGGCGGTTCTTCGTTTTCACTATACCCTGGTGGGCTCCGTGGGCTAGGAGAGCGGCCTGGTGGGTTAAGCGTCCCGGTAGGACAAGGCGAGGACCTCTTAGTAGGCAGCCATCGGTGGACACTGACAGTTCGTGGCGAACTAGGTGTAGAGCTCTGAGGGTGGCTTGTGCTTCTTTGGTGCGAAATGGTGTCGGGTTTTGGAGCGGCTTCCTGTCTCCGGACGAGAGCGCCTGGACGGCGATCTGGAGGCAGTCATCCTCTTTAGTGGCTTGTATTACTTTTTCCAGCGAGATCGGGAGAGGCCTGGACCGCTCAATGATCATCCTTACATATTCCTCTGTGGCTCTTGCTTCTGCCGCATCTGTCTCTGTGGCTGGTCTGGCGTGTCTGGACAGGAAGTCAGCCGTGTTCCGGGTGCCTTGTCTGTACTCCACAGTGAACTGAAATTCTTGGAGTTGGAGAATCCACTTCTCAATCCTCGGTGGAGGACGCGACAACGGGCCCTGGAAGAGCGGGATGAGGGGCTTATGGTCAGTTACCACTGTAAATGGGTGTCCGTATAAATATAGGTGGAAATGGCGGCAACCCCACAAAATTGCAATGGCCTCTTTTTCGATTTGCGAATACCGTTGCTCGGTGGGCGTGAGAGTTCGGCTCGCGTAGGCGACGGGGGCCCACTCACCGCAGGATTGCTGCTGGGCTAGCACGGCTCCTAGCCCCGTGGGGCTGGCATCTACCACTAGCTGGGACTCGTGCAGAGGGTCAAAGTACACCAGAGTCGTGTCGGCGGACAGGGCAGCTTTCGTTTTCTGGAATGACTCTTCTTGTTCCAGTCCCCATTACCAGTGGCTGGCGCTCTTGGTAAGGTCACGTAGTGAGCCTGTTAGATCCGACAGGTTCTTGATAAAACGTCCGCAATACGTGACCATGCCCAGGAAACTGCGGACTCCGGATACGGACGTCGGTGCTGGAGCGTCCTGTATGTCCTTGACTTTGTCTGGGTCTGGGCCAATGCCTTTGTCGGAAAAGCGATAGCCGAAGAAGCTGATGTTCTTCCTGAGGAACTCGCACTTTTCCAGATGGAGGGTGAGTCCACAGTCTTGGATCCTGGTGAACACCGCTTGGAGGCGTTGGATGTGTTCTTCTAGAGTGTGCTCATGCACCAAGATGTCATCACTGACATTTAGGACGCCTTCTAGCCCTTGGAGGACCGTCTTGATTATGTGCTGAAACACCTCTGCCGCGCTGGAAATCCCAAAGTTGAGGCGAGTGTAGCGCCAGAGCCCTGCGTGGGTGGAGAATGTGGTGATCGGGCGAGAATCGGGGTGTAGTGGGATCTGGTGGTACCCTGACCGAAGGTCCATTTTGGAGAACCATCTGGAGCCAGATAATTCCCCAATTATATCGTCAACCGTCGGAGTCAGGTGGCGCTCACGCTTGATGGCGAGATTCGGGACTCGCATGTCCACACAGATGCGGACCTCGTCTGGCTGCTTTGGTTTCTTTGCGACGACGATGGGAGACACCCATGGGGTCGGGCCTCGCACCCGTTCAATGATTCCGGCTTTCTCTAGAAGGCGCAGCTCCGCTTCCACTTTGGGCCGCAGGTGGAAGGCAACTCTCCGGTGGCAGAGGGCGATCGGGGCCACAGACTTGTCTATGTGTAGGCAGACGGCTGGCCCCTTCAGGCATCCGATCCCCTCGAACAGTGGCTCCAACCCACACAGCAGGTGTTCTAAGTCGTTGACGTGGATGGGGAATGCAAAATGAATTAGGTTGAGGTCTTGTGCTGTCCGGAAGCCTAGCAGAAATCCTGAGCCTTCCTGGGATACGTATACTTTGACTCGCTGGTGAGTGGTCCCGTGAGAGAGATCAGCTTGAAACACTCCACATAGCCTGAGTGGAGACTTGGTGCCGTAGGCGTAGACTTGTACTCTAGTGGAGCGGAGGGCCGGGGGATTCCTTAGTTTCCGATATACGCCGGCTGCCATGAGGTTAATGGTGGCCCCTGTGTCAATGAGGGCTGCGACTGCCTGTTTCTGTACTTTGAGGGGGCACATAGGTGTGGCAGGTTGGTCGGCCGACAGGGTGTTCAGCATTCTGACCACATAGACTGTGGCGGCATCGGCTTCATCGTCGTCCATGTCGCTGCTGGCATGGTCTTCTGTGGTGTGGTCGATCGCGCGGACTCCTCGAGGTGGGCCACCTTGCCTTTGTCTCGGCGTGGAGTGACACACTTTGGAGAAGTGATTAATTTTCCCGCAGGCACTACAGGTCTTGCCATGCGCCGGGCAGGCACCATCATGGGGCGAGGAGCCTCCACAGCATCCGCACATGCGAGTGCGAGCGCTCTGGTGGGCTGTTGCGGTCTTCGGCTCGTGGGCTTCGGTGCGAATGGCGCGCACGGGTTCTTCCTTGACAGGAACACTTGGTTTGGGGTCCATGTGCGCCGCCCTGAACTTTGATAGTTCTTTGGAGCGGCCGAGAGTTCCGCATAGACATGTTGTGTTCCTGTAGGATTCGTTCGCACAGTTTGGTTGACGCGCAGCCTTGAATGAATTGGGCTCGGACTTCATCGTCCTCATCTGGGAGGGTGCAGGTACTTGCTAGTTCTTTCAGCCTGGCGTAGAATACTTCCACCGATTCCTCCGGAAGCTGGCGGGCTTGGCGGAACAAGAACCGCTTGTAATCTGGGTTGGCGAACGGCTCGAAGTACGCTGTGATGGCGTCCCGTAGCGAAGCGTAGTTCCTGGCGGGACCAGCTTCCCTAATCCTTTTTGATATTTTATGGATGTTGGCACCACCCAGGTGCATGAGCATGGGTCTCCTCCGCGGAGCTGGGATGTCCGCAGCGTGAAAGAAATTCTCAAGGCGCTCCACCCATCCAGTGCGCCGCTTGGGATGGCAGAGGGCCAGTGACGGTGAACGGCTCCAGCGGGGGTATTGTCGACATGGTGGAGTAGCGTTACTCACTGCCCGGAGGGCTAGGCCGTGGCAATAGCGTGGATGAGGGTACAGCACGTGAACTGAGGCAGAGCTGGACGGAGGGCTAAGAAGCTGTGACCTGCAGGCTGGTGAGAGTGCTAGAAATGGTACCAGGAGTACGTCAGTCCGATGCTTTGCAGGAAGCGCTGAGGGTGAACAGGCTGTCCTGCGCAGGCTGCTACGTGCTAACGCCAGGTGCAGGCAGGCGACCACGTGTTGAGGGCCGAGACTTGAGGCAGTTGGCAGCAACAGCAGGATGCTGTGAGTTGTGGGCACAGAATGAGGAGCCAGACGACCCAGGAGGCTTTCCCGAGGAGATAGGAGGCCCACGCGCTGCTTGCGCACTTACTGGAGGGCCGGTGCAGCTGCCGGTCCCAAGCAGCGCTGGAGGGGAATCGCGCATGCGCGATGAGCGGCAAGCCGGCCGCGTCGGCTCCAGGCGGGTACACAGAACGGGAAGGTGCAGCGGCGGCCGCGGGCGGTAGTGGCAGGCGGATGCGCTGAACACAGGCTCACCCGGTAGGTAGCAGACAGGTCGCGCAGGGGCAGCAGCCGGCGTGACATCCAGTGGGCACCAGGAGGCGAACGATCGGCGGGGGCCCGGCAGGGGGGCTCTCAGTATGACGACATCAGCGCCGGTTCTTGCGGCTGATATGCGGGTCGGCGGGGTGGGTCAGCCACCTCGTCGTCAGTGTAGTGTTCTAGGGCCTGGGCCTAGGACAAACTCGAGACAGGGCACACTTGTGTGGTGAACTAGCGGTTAGCCCTAGACTAAACCACGCCCAGGGTTCTGGGCTCTTTATTACCTTGGTTGCGTGCTGGCCGGGTGCACGCTGGGCCAGCCTACATCGGTGTTGCGTGTGGGGTCTGCACTATTAGCACCCCTGATGATTGCGGCCGAGTGGGCCAGTCTGTGGCAACAACATTACATATGCTGCCTGCCCTTCACAATCATGCTTGTTAGCAGCGCTACAATGTTGCAAAACTGTACAGGCTGCAGAGTGCTGGATCCGGCCGCGGTGCTGACCACAAGACAGAGTGAGTCATGATGTGAGAGACTCACTCTGCCCAATTAAAATTACCGGGAACCCGGGGCCTTCCCTCTCAGAGAGACAAGTCCGCTTTAACTGGCTGTGCCGGTGCCTGGCGCCAATTACCTCCCGTCCTGTAGTTGGAAGCAGGAAGTCTGAGGCTCGTCTGTAAGAACACAATCATGGCAGCGCAGCATGAGAGAGGCCTGTGGCTGCATCGGGCGTACTGCGTGTGCTTGGAGAGGCGCTGCAGTTTGCACACTGCTGCAGGCATGTGTGTCGCCGGCCGACGAGAGGCAGGCGCACAGCATGTCACCCCCGCCGTGTGGCTCAGCGCCTGGGACACCGCCGTCACCCATGGCTAGCAGAGAGAAGTTGAAGACAACAGTAAGCACTAGAAGTACTAACGCTAGTCATCATTCTGGCTGAGGCAGCCTGCAGTGCTCAGTGCTGCCTGACTGAGACTCACTGTGTGATGTTTAGAGGTTTCCCTCGTCTTCATTGCATGATTTTTGCTCGCGAGAAAGTGTCACTCATAATCGCTAAAATGTCACTCATAATTTCACTGAAATTATGAAAATGTCACATATGGCAATCTGAAAACTTGGCAGCTATGCGTGAATACATTTACAGCTCTAACTAAATTCTTGTTAGGCAAACATTCTCATTAATTTACCTACGAAGCTGCTTTATGATCTATGCATGGAACTATAAGTGCATCCGGCCGGTAAATGTGGGCGGGTACAAGATCTACGCTGGTAGCCTGGCTGCCCCTACAGGTGCTGTCTGCGAACTGCACGACCCGAAGACCTGGAAAATGTCATTTGTGAGGGGCGCTCTAGGGTAAAGTGACTAGGAAAACTTTTGCAAAGGCTTAGACGGATTTCGAATTACTACTAAAAAGTACCACAGCAGGAAGTATTTACATTTCCAAACTGAACTAACAGAGAGTTAAATGTACTTTGGAAAGCACAATTAAACACGTTTGCAAGCAAGTATTGCATTGTGAATATGTCTTGCCTTTATTGCAAGCATATGCCATAAAAATAGAAAGTAGAAAATTAAACATATCACTGCCTCAACGTGGCGGCCAAATGCTTGCAATAACATTTTAATAATAATAAAAAAAAATAACCATTGCATATAATTCTAATAATGCGGCTGCTTCCTACCAGACAGATATACATCATCATCATAATACTTTATTTCGGTTATTTGCAAACCATAAAAGATACATACAATATACAATATATTATCACAGAAAGCCAAATATTTCACCAGGTACAAGTGCAAGGGAAAGAATACATTTAGCAATATAGACACAAAGAAAGGACAGAGTTTCACTGGTCCAAGCATTTTCTCAATCTAATGCATAATTTTAAAAACTCCTTGAGTTGGAGGATACTGTCGCTGTGCAAAAGCTGCAAGTACAAAAGCGCCGGCCTGATTTGTTTAAAACCAAGTTTTTTTAAAAGAGTTACTAGATATTGTTTACGTGGAAATTCATAAAATTGACATAAAAAAATAAAATGCAGCATGTCCTGCGGAGACCGTCCGTCGCAGCCGCAAGGCGCTGCCGATTTGCTAAAAATAACACACTTAGGTCTAATAAGCAGGTGATGGAACAGGTTAAACCTAAATCTGGTCAGTAAGAATTTCTCATGTGAGGTCAAGGACCCTTCCAGATATGGCTCGATGGCCACAGTAGTCTTTAACATAACAAACTTCCTCACACTCGGTTTCTGAAGCTCCACTTCTTCTCTCACAGTCCTCCTATCCAGCAGAAATGCTTGTTTAATGGACTCCAGATCTCCCTTTGAAATTAGACGCGGATTGGCAAAAAGTTCAGAACGACCAAGTTTAGCGAAGTTTGATTTTAAATAGCTTAACCAGGGAGAGCTCAATGCCTTGTCCAGGGTCATAAAGTCCTTCACAATTAAGTGTGTTAGGGGTATGTCCTCATTTAGCCATAATTTGAGCCAAAAAATCAAGGGGCGTAGGGAAAGTAAATCACATAAATATTGTGACCCCAACTCCTTGTGCACAGCGAGGTTAGATGTACCAATGGGGACACACAAAAGACGCTTCATAAATAAGTTTTCTACAATCTGTAATTGCTCTCCACCGACATACCCCCAAATTTCACTGCCATAAGATGCAGTTGCCACAGACTTAGCATTATACAATTTCAACATAGCGCAAACAGGTTTTTTCCCCAATTTAGCAGCAAAATTAAAAATAGAAGCATTAACCCTCACCATTTCTCCTTTTTTTTTTGCAAGATGAGGTTCCCAGTTTAATTTTGTATCAAAGAGAACTCCTAAATAGGAGAATGTTTTAGTTTGGGGGATTATTTCTTCACCAATCCTAAAAAGGAAGGGTCTTTTTGGTTGCTGACCAATTTGTAAAACAAATGATTTTGTATTATTTACCAGAAGGTCTCTATCTCTCATAAATGAATTAAAAACGGTTAACAAAGATTGAAGTCCCTTCTCTGTTCTAGAAATTAAGACTGCATCATCTGCATAAAGAAGTATTGGAATTCCACGCCTGCCAACTCTTGGGCAGTCAGCACAAACATCCTGTAACACACCATCTAAGTCATTAATATAAAAGTTAAAAAGAAAAGGGGCCAAAATGCAGCCCTGCCGGACACCCTTTCCAATACTAAAATTATTTGTTACACTCAAAGCTTGGGAGTATCTCATGTTGGCTCTGGTATTACAGTGTAGGTCAACCAAAAAATCAACCAGACCACTATCAACCCCTTTCGACCTCATGGACTGCCATAGCTTTCCCCGATTTACACAGTCGAAGGCGGAGGACAAGTCCATAAAGGCAAGATGAATGGTGCCTTTCTGTATTATGGTATATTTGCTTAATATCAGGAAGAGGTTAAGGCATTGAGTTATTGTCGAGCGGCCTTTGCAAAAACCATACTGCGAGGGAGACATAATATTCTTTTCCTCCACCCAATCTGACAGTCTTTGCAGTACGATTCTTCCTACAATCTTAACCATAGAGTCTATCAGAGAAATGGGTCGATAGCAGTGTGGGCTACCCTTGTCTCCCTTTTTGAAAACCGGGACAATTGTAGAAACGCCCCATGATCGTGGATATCCTTTTTTTACAGCAGCATTAAAAACAGACTCTAAGATGGGTGCCCAAAAATTAGGATCAGATTTGAATAAATCAGGGGGAATCCCATCAGGACCGGGAGCTTTCCCACCTGTAATTCCCAATATGCCCTCCAAAACTTCACCTCTGTTAAAAACAATTTGTACACCAGTATTACTACAGGCAGAAGTCGTATTCGTGACCCCTGTACAACAGTATAACTTCTTAAAATGCACTTCCCACTCCTCCTTGGATATATAACTTTCTAAACCATCTCCCGGATCCTGAGCCAGAAACAGTTTCCTCATCAAGGCCCAAAATCCAGTACTACTTCGAAGGGTGGCAGGATCTAAAATCTCTAACCACGCCTCTTCCCTAAGAGATTCCTTATGTCTAGCGATGATATTTTTATAGGTCTTTCTACACAGCTGGACATCAGCTTTTATCCTAGGTTTTGACGCCAATGCTGCTCTTAGATTTCTGGCGGCTTTTGAACAATCCTGATTAAACCACCTAGGTCCTTTTTTAAAATCCGACTTTTTACAGGTACTGATAATAGCTGAGACACCTTAACCGCTAGACAGTGGAAAGCATTTAGGACAATATTTGGGAGTGCACCCTCTTGTGTGCATACCGTAATTTCGTCTGCACATGTAACTTTAATTTCGTTGTACAGCAAATCGGGGGTAACCATAGACCATCTCAGCCGACGTCTGCCATCTGTGGTATTCACCCTACCAATAAGGGAGTCTTCTCTTTCTTTAACTATCAGTGGACCCCTCATAAGAGCAGTGAGGGGATTATGGTCACTGAATTCATTAGCTTCAATAGAGAAGGATCCCACAAAAGACTGCATTATGGGTGTTAACAGAATAAAATCTATAAAGGTTGCCCTACCGTTCCCCTTAAATGTCGGGGTATCAAAGCACTTATTCGGGGCCATCAAAGCCATCATAGGTGTTAGATCCAACTCATTAAGCATATCGTTGAGGTATTCCCCCTCAATTGAATGCTCAAAGTGGAAATTCTCACAGTGCGAGCAATTAAGTTCAGTAATCCTTTTAAAAAGAGGGTCACCACAGGGATGCACATTAAAATCCCCCATCACCATGAGATTGTGTATACAATCCGTCATAGAATTACTAATAAAAGTATTCAGTGTTACTATCTGACTAGAGTTAGTGCTACAATTAATAGCATTATAAAAATTGACCAGGCCGGCCCTACAGTTATCCCCTATTAAAACTAACCCAATAATACCAGTGTGGTTTGTTAAGATTCTCCGAACCTTACAACAAAGTGCTATAAAAATAAACACAACCAATCCCCCTTTGGGTCTACCCCTAGTGGTCGCTACTGCCGGGACATAATAAGCCTTGTACCCTTCCAGGAAATAATTGCAATCAATTGTCCAAGTTTCCTGTAAACAGATAACTTGGTACTTCTTAATGTACTCAATCCAATTGCAATCCCTCATTTTTGTACCTAAACCCGCAATGTTCCAAGAGATTATGTTATTTGAATTTATAACAGCTGGCATACTCTCCAAACACTCCAGAACCTCTGATCTCCGAGTTGCCTGCCCAACAGATACCTCATGTCAGTCACATGACTCTAATCCCGATAGGGCATCAAACCTGTTATGAGTTACAATATTGAAACCATTCCCTCTCTGGTTACCAGCATTGTATACGTATTCTCCATTGGGAGGCAGTGACTGTGGGGGTGTACATGATCTAAGAGGACCAGGGGTCGGTGGATTTCTAATTAGGTGGGAGTAAAAAAACCCCAAGGGGCGTAAACAAATACTATTAGGAGTATTAGCCAATGCAGCGGCTCTGAGTAAGACTGTGGCAGCATGTTGAGGATGCCTAAAATTGACGATAATGCAGTCCCCATTTGTAGCCTTGCTAGATGGTCCGATCCAGCTCACCCTTCTTGTTGTTATTATTTGGTCTGCAAATTTAACAGGAAACCCACAGTTCTTGTTAAGCCAAAAGACCGTCCTATTCTTTAGAGAGTCATGAGTTTCCTCAGGCACCTGATATGCATGAGACTCAATACGAGGGACATTTGTAAGTACAGCCACATAAGGAGCACAATCAGGTGGAAGATTGACATGACGAGTTTCTTTACATGACTGTTAGCTAGCTTTCCCTCAGGAATTCCAGTAGCCCTGGTGTTCTGCATAATTGGAATATTGGGTATATTGGGATCAGGTAGGGCAGGTTCAGCAACAACTAATGTATTCTGCCTGTTATTTGGTAAATTATTTGGTAAATTTCCTCTGCTTGTTCCCATACCCTCCACAATTAGTTTATTATTTACTACATCTGAGTTTCCTGATGCTACAGCCAAATGCGATTTTAACAACCCACCTAATCTTTCCACTTCCAGGGCCAATATATCTAATTTAGATAGCAAAGGTTGCATCAACTCAGTGATTTTTGCCTCTAATTTTTCCTCCAGAGAATGAATCAGAAGAGTAAATGGTTCCAGGTCAATAATAGAACTAGTTCCACCCATTCCACTACCTTCCTCTAGGTCCTTTTGCACTACCCCGCTATTAGAAACTCTTTTGCTCCTCCCTGTTCTAAGCTTACAGTTCTTCCCCCCACGCTTAACTTGTACCTTCCTGCACAGTCTTACTGGTCTATGGTGGGGTGATGAGAGTGATGTCTCTTCCTCTATTAAGTCAGGTACTAATTCTGGGTGATCTACAGTCTGGTCTGCATGTACCTGAACTTCAGTCGTTACGACAGCCCCACTGCCCCCTTCCTGTCTATCTGTGGCAGCTACGAACACCAAGGGAGAGGGCAACTCTGCGGATAAGACAGAATCGTTACCTCGCCCTAGAGAAGCTCTGCGGGTAATATTAATTTGATTCACCTTTTGAACAAGATAGTTTTCCATGGAACCAACCCCCATTACGGGTTTATTCGTCTAAACCGTAATAATGATCCTTGGAACAGTACAGGTTTACCAGGAAATATACCAAACGGCTAACTTCTAGTGACACATAAAGTTAAACGCAATAAAATGCACAATATAGTAAATGAACAAATTCCACAGCGAATAAACACAGGGTCCGTGGCCCAGCCCTGTCTCCTCTGGCCTCTGAGGGCCACAGAGGGCCCGCCCTTTGCCCGGGCTTGGCCCGGCGCCGCGTGCGCGCGTCCCGCGACGCGGGGGATGGAGTCAGTTTTGTAGCGCCTTCGGGCGCGAAAATGCGGCGCTTCCGGGATGCAAAGGATCCCGGGCAGTGCAGTCCCAACGCTCTCCCCCCACACGGCGGTCGCGTTGTCCGGCGACGGCGGGAGGGAGAAGCAGAGGCCAACAGGAAAGGCTGCCCCAAGAACCACAGGGGCACAGCAGGTAAGCACGAAGACGCTGGTGATTGTGTCAAAATCGTGGCAACGATCCCCGCTCTGCCGAGGACGGAGTCAGTTTTGTAGCGCCTTCGGGCGCGAAAATGCGGCGCTTCCGGGATGCAAAGGATCCCGGGCAGTGCAGTCCCAACGCTCTCCCCCCACACGGCGGCCGCGCCGTCCGGCGCCGGCGGGAGGGAGAAGCAGAGGCCAACAGGAAAGGCTGCCCCAAGAACCACAGGGGCACAGCAGGTAAGCACGAAGACGCTGGTGATTGTGTCAAAATCGTGGCAACGACAGATATACATAGAATACACACCTCCATATGATTCTTATTGGTAAAAAGAAAATATACTATTGGCTTTGACCTACTGTAACATGAAGTAATTGTTTGAAAATATAACCATGGCGAAAAAATAAAAAGTATAAAGAAGGGAAAGAAAACTTCAGAAAAGTAAAAATTTCACTCACCAGCCCAGGCACTGAACTGCCCTTCTTTTTAGAAGGATGTGTACACGTGATCAGGAAAATGCTGTCACTCACAGTGCAAGGTAGCAAATGGCTGGTGTTCCCATGATGCATGCTGTAGTAAGTGGAAGTGAAATGTGCATGACAATTGAAAGACCAGTGGGGAAGAGAGCGGAACCAAAGCTCATCTACATGCTGAAGATAGGGAAATAGCCAAAACCGTCTCTAGGCCAAATCTTCTTATATGTAAAGGTTGTGCAGGACACACAGCTATACAGCAACAAACTGAATTATAACCAACAAGCAGACACCACTGTAGATCTCCACCTCAGCTTTTTTTTTGCAAACAAAACTTTAAAATGCAATTTCCGAAAAAACCCTTTTTTAGGTCTCGCCTGACCTAGCGCATGCGCTGGTCTGGCGAGACTTATTGAGAGGGCTCCAAAAAGTGCTACCAGGCCAGCCTAGAGCTACAGTGCACGTGCGCAGGGGCCCGCGCGCCGCGCTTTACCGCACTTACTTTCACTTTTGCGGCCGCACGACTGCTTTGATATTTGATCGTGATCCCGATCGCGATCACTTTAACTTTCGGTCGCTTTGCATAGCCAATAGGTCTCGCTTTTGGGACCTTATAAGTATTTAGTTATGCAACTGTTGCATGGCTAAACACTTATAAGGTCCCAAAGGCGAGACCTATTGGCTATGCCAATGCTTGTTGTTTATTGTTCGCTGCCAAGCCGGGTCAGGTGGCTCAGTGGACTAATGCATCTAATGCAGGGGCCTGTGTTCGACCTCATGGTCACAGGTTTAAATCCCTGTGAGTCCACTCAGCCTTTCATCCATCTGAGGTCGATAAAATAAGTACCATTGAGTTGGGTAACAACAAACATCTGTTATTCAGCGCCAAGATACCCGTAGTGGTGAACGTGTGCTTTACAAATACACATGTTCTGTTATATTTATTTATTTAAGATTTTAAATAATGTTACACGTCAGCTGGACCCCTTTAAAGGCTGTAGCAAACTGAAAATGAAACAAAAACACTCAGAATTTCTAAATACAGGAGAGTTAAGAGTCCAGCCAGGTGCACACCATGTGTTTAGGTCGGGCATTATTTGGTGGCACGAGTACCGGAACTGGAATTAGTTAATACTGTTTGTACCAATTTGAATTGTTTGGATTTGAGGGCGAGCGCTGTTCTGTAGTTTCAATGCCTGGAAATCCAACCATTTTACACACATTTATGCTTTTTCCCTCCAATGTACAGGATGCACATGTTCTGCGATCTTCCAGGACATTGTCTTTCTGTAACTGCCAAGCCACCTACCTGAACTCACCATCCACTGATGGGAACATCACCAGATGGCTAGGTACATACGTTTACCTCCTGCAGTATCCAGGAAGCAGGTTGTGTATTACCTTGTGTGTTTTTGTGCATGTGTCTAGGAGCCTCTGTGTTAGATTGGGTTTATATGTTATGTTATTGTGGTAAATTAATTCAATATTACCTCATCTCAGAATTTCTATACTTAATAATCATAATTTCAGTCAAAGCAAAGAGAGGAGTCCGTGGTGTTCGAGAAAAAGAAGGGTCAAGTAACTCGAGTTAAGGGGAGAGCTCCAGCACCAAGCGGGTACAGGAGTGGTCTGCAGTTTTATTCACACATCAGAATATTTATACAGTTTTCAGTCAATAGGAAAAAGAAGAAAGGAGAAGTGACAAGAAAAAGGGAAGTGACAAGCAGTAATTTCCAACAGATGTGTCAAGGTAGGGGCGTGTCTTGTGTCTCGTGAGAGGGCATGTGATGTGTGGAAATGTGTTCTCTTTCAGTTGAAGGCCCTTACTCATTCGGGGGTTTATCTCTGGCTTAGAGTCAAGAACAGGAACCATCTTGTGTAAAACAGGAACTATCTTGCCGGTTCTGGGAATTGGCAGAACCACAGAAATGTGTGTTCACAGTGTACAGCCTTGTGCTTCCTCTATTAGTTGGTGTGGTTTCAGGGCCTAACCTCGTGCTTCCTCTTTCAGTTGGGGGTGGTCACAGGGCAGCTGGTGTGACAGGCTGAGTCACCAACAATGGACAGGATGTGGCTGAGTCTCTGGCACAACTGGGGGAAGGCACACAGGCAGGCTTCTTGGAATTGGCTCGACCACAAGGAGCAGGGGGTTGTGCAAGATTCAATGGGGATGTGAAGGACAGTTTTCAGACAAGTTGCTGAGAGCATGTCACACACAAAATGGGTGTTTGTCTGAGGCAAATGGCTACCAGGCAGAAACAGGGAAATGATGGGGCACAATTGTCAATTTTATTTCCACATTCCCTCCTTGCCCCAGAGTGTACCTATATTATATCTCAATTTGCATGAGATCATCTATACATTTTTGTAGCATAATTCTTTCCCTTTCTCTCTGCTGGACAAGTGGTTTAGGAATGCAGTTTGCAGCGCATAGACCACACAGGGCAGGACCACATTGGATGCAAAGGCAGCATCCAGTTATTATCAGGAATATTATACCTGCTGATGACAGCAGTTGCCATCCCCAGGACGATATTATCTTCCAGAACCAATCAGACCACGTCCAGGTGCCAGGTTCTTGATGTAAACTTACGGCTATATTGTGTAATTTTGTTATGGCCGTGTATACAGATGGGGAATTATCAGGAATAAATATACAGCAGCTAGAGCCTATAATTTTACAGGCTCCGCCTCTGTCAGCCAGGATGATGTCAAGGACAAGGCGATTTTGGAGAGTAACCAATCGTATGGCGGACTGCTCCTGGGTTAAGCTCCCCAGGGCAGACGCTGTCTGGTTTACAATAGCCTCTAAGGTCCTTGTCAACCTGCGTATAAGCTTGCTGTTCTGTACAGGGCCAACAAAGAAGAAGAACCCTTTGTTAAAATCTGTATACTATTCCCATGAGGTTTCTGTTTGGTCAACCAAGGAGGTATCGATCGTTCTTTTATGTCTGACATGGGGCACTAGGAGGTCTCGGTGGTAAGTGGATGGGGCCACAAAGACAGGGGGTAACAGGAATGCTATATAACAAGTTCCCCCCCAGTTCAAAGGCAGCTGCACATAGGCCGTTTGGCCACAGACGAAATAAGTATGGCGAGATGCTTGAAATGAGGACTTTCCTCTGTCTTCAAAACTTATGGTGGTATGACAGTCACTGTGTCCTAATGGAAAAGAGCCATTTTTCTGGATGCACAGGTGTCCTTTTACTGGTGAGACCGAGATGGAAGGGGGACCAGCATTCTTTTTAGGTTTGGTATTTAACATCTTGTAGGACATGGTCATGTTCCCTTGCTTGTATTCTTCACTTTCTAGGACTGTTCCTGTCGCCTGAGGACTTCCATCCTTATTTGGGTAACAGGCAGCATTAAGTACCTTGTTTAAGTTCCCCCAAGGCCACCCATTCTTGCATGAATTATTTCCGTCAGGGCAGGAGGTGGGGGTGGTATCGTCAGCTGTTTTTAGGGCGAACCAGGCTTCACAAGTCCCATTATAGGAAAATGGAAAGGGGAAAAGAGGCATCCCTCCCTTTTTCTGATGAGGTGGGAGGCGGCCACATATCCAGCAATTTGTGCTATTGCTGGCCTGATGAGTGTAGTGTAACATCTGTATAAAGGTATTGTTTTGCAAGGCTAGTCTATGGGCTTGTTCATGAGGGGGTAGGTCATGATATGTGTGTTCCTGAGTGCTGTTGGGTGCATGAGAGGTGTGTGGTGTTGGAGGAAAAACAGTGTGGAGAATACAACCAAGACACGTCATAATGGTTATGAAGAAAAACAATATCATTAAACATATGATAGAACCACTACGCAATTTCTTAAAGTTCTTGTTTCTGCGTTTCATTCTATCTTTTTCCCACATAGTCAAGGTGTTTAAATCCATCCCCATGCTCCAACCGCTTCACCACTGGACCTGCGCCCAGTGGACTTAATTAGCCAGAGTCCGGATGGCAGACCTCAACTTTGATTTATATTCTTGTTGTGGGGTCAGTTCCAAAGGCACAAAAGATTGTTCTGTTACAATGTCACTAGGGTTGGCAGCGTCGCCGGCAACAGTGTCTCTTTGTCCAAAATTTTTCCGGTAGTGGCTCGCGTGTAGCCAGCCCTTCCTGCCTTCGACCTTCACCGCCGTCCGCTGGGCTGAAGAGGACTGATCCTGTCGAAGTTTCTTATCATCACCCAGTCGCCGGGTCGGATGGTGTGTTCTCCAGGGGCGGTTTTGTCAGGGAAGGCTGCAGCGACCTGTGAACGACAAGATTGGAGTGCAGACATCAAGGAAGCCAGGTAATCAGTCAATATTCTGCTGTCTACATCAGTAATTCTTTTAGGCATTGGCGTACCCCACATATTTGGTGGTCTGCCAAAGACCACCTCATACGGAGATAGACCAGTTCTGGAATGTGCTACCATATGCATATATAAGAGGGCAACCGGTAAGGCTACCATCCAGTCCACGCCTTTGTCTGTACATATCTTGGCCAATTTTTTCTTCAAAATCTGGTTGTGTCTCTCTACTAGACCTGCTGCTTGAGGATGTCTTACACAGTGAAATTTCCAAGTGTACCCTAACAGAAGAGACACTTGCTTCATGAGTTCAGAGGAGAAGGGCTGGCCGTTGTCTGAGTAGATGACGCGGGGCAACCCATATCTCGGGAAACTCTTACTAGTTGCTTAGCAGTTGTCGTTGCGGTGTAATCTGGGACGGGATAGGCTTCTGTCCATCTGGTCAGAGCACATACTACAACTAGCACATACTTGTGACCTCTACATCTCTCCATCTGGATATAGTCCATTTGGAGAACTTCAAATGGATGGTCAGGGGGTTGGAATCCACCCTGCTCCACCTTTGTGCCTTTACCTGGGATGAACTGATTACAAATCATGCACGTTTTAACTTTTTGTTTGGCTGCAGCTCTCAAATGTTTGTTGTGCCACATGTTCTGTATGCGGTCTAACATTGCTTTTTCTCCCAGATGCGCTGGTCCATGTATGGTGTTTATTATAACCTGTACCATAGCATCCGGCAGAAACCATACTGCTCTTTCAGGTTTCATCCAACCCTGATCTGTAAGGACCCATCCTTTTTCCTTCCATTCTAGCAGTTCCTGTGGTGTGGTGTGACTTTGGACATCCTGGATGTCAGAAAAGGGGTCTCGTATTGCATATTGGCGGTGTAGTATATTCAATTCTGTGTTTGCTGCTAATTTGGCTGCACTGTCTGCAGAATCATTTCCTTTTGATATTTCATCGGTTCCTTTTGTGTGCGCTTTACACTTTAATACTGCAACTTTCGCTGGTAACTGACTGGCCTCTAAGAGGGCAGTGATGAGTGTAGCATGCTGTATTTTAGACCCGTGTGATGTGAGGAATCCTCTCTCTTTCCACAATGTGCCGAAGTTGTGTACAACCCCGAAAGCGTACTGTGAATCAGTGTAAATGTTAACTGATTTTCCTTTTGCTAAGTGACATGCTCGTGTTAGTGCTATGAGTTCGGCTGCTTGTGCCGACAGTATCTCTATCTTGTGTGCTTCCAAGGTGTTTGTACCATTGGTGACGGCATAGGCTGCTGCTAGTTCTCCAGTGGGGAGTCTCATGCAAGAACCATCAACAAAAAGTGTCATTTCTGCCTTAGAAAGGGGAGTATCTTGTAAATCTGGTCTGGGTTTGGTCACTAAATCAATTATGTCAATACAATCGTGAAGTTGTTCAGTAGGAGAGGTCAGTGGCAACAGTGTTGCTGGGTTTAAGATGTTGCATCGTCTAATCTCAATATGTGGCTGAAAAAGCGTCATCTCATATCTCGTGAGTCTGGCTATTGTCAGATGCTGTGTTTGCGTTCTGTTTAGCAGAAGTTCTACAGCGTGTGGGACCTGGACTATCAGATGATGTCCCAATACAATAGCATCGCTTTGTCTAATAGCTTGTGCAGTAGCTGCTACTGATATTAGACATGCAGGCAATGCTTGTGCTACTGGATCTAATGTACTTGACAAATAACCACATGGTCTATGTCTGTCTGCTTGAAGTTGGGTCAGGACTGATAGTGCTGTACCTGAGTTTTCTGTTACAAACAAGGTAAAATCTTTGGTGTAATCAGGTGTTGCTAACACTGGGGCTTGACACATAGCCTTTTTAAGAGACTGAAAAGCTTGCGTGTGTTCATCTGTCCAGGGTAATTGTGGAGTAGCGCCAGCTTCGAGTGTTGTCAGCTGCACTAATGGTTTAGAAATGAGTGCAAATTGCTGGATCCACTGTCTACAATATGAGGTGAGACCAACAAAAGCTCGAACTTGTTTCTGTGTTGTTGGTTGTGGTATTTGTTGTATGAGCTAGATGCGTTCCTGTGTAAGCTGCCTACCCTCCTTTGACAGCAAGTGCCCTAAGTATGCCACTTGCTGTAAACAAAATTGGAGCTTACCAGGGGAAGCTTTATGGCGATTTGCAGCTAGGAATTCTAGTACTAGTAGTGATGCTTCAGCACATGCTGCGTCAGATCTAGCCGTAATGAGGATATCATCAACATATTGTAGTATGGCTGTATCCGTGGGCATTTGAATAGTGTCCAATTGTCTTTTCAGCGCTTGGCTATATACACTTGGACTTTCGGTGAAACCTTGAGGAGCTCTTGTGAATTGGAAACTTCGTCCTTGTAAGGAGAAGCCGAAAAGGCATTGACTGTCTGGGTGAATGGGTATACTGAAGAATGCGTTTTTTAAGTCAATGACAGAAAAATGTGTTGCTTCTGCATCTATGGCTGTGAGTAAAGTGGAGATGTCTGGGACCACAGGGTGTTGTGGAATGCCACATTTATTGAGCTCTCTCAAATCCACCACTAGTCTGTAGACAGGTGGTGTTCCTGGTTCCACTTTTTTATTAACTGGTAAAACAGGGGAATTGCAAATGTTCAAAGTTGTTTCTTTAAACACACCTGACTGTATTAGGTCCTGAATAATTAACATTAATGCTTGTTCAGCTTGAGGTGGAATTTTGTATTGTCTTATACATGGTAGTTGGGCTCCCTCTTTCAGTGTAACCTTGTGAGGTGTTATTTCCATACATCCTACTGTGGTGGAATCAGTGGCCCAAAGGGTGTGTGGCAAATCTTTCAAACGCTTGTCTAATTCTCTACTTGGGTAGTGGCCCTTAAAATCTCGTAGAAATAATCTGACATCTTTAGGTGAGCAAACAATAACAGCTCCTAATTCTTTCAATGTTTTTATACCAAGCAAATTTTCTGGACATGATTTTGTCAATATAAGATCTATAGTTGTCGTGAGGGGACCAACCTGCAAGGGCAGTGGTTTTGACGTGGCGTTTGTCACAGGTTGTCCGGAGAAACCCAGAGAAATACTTTTTGAACCCGAGAGAGGAGCCTCTGGGACCTCTTGATGGCTTATTGTTGTTTTACTGGCCCCAGTGTCTAGTAGAAACTTTCTATCCTCCCCAAGAAGTCGGACCTTTATAAATGGGCCTTTCTGATCTACTGGGATGGGGATTAGGGGCAGTTTGTCATCTTCTCTCCCTGGGCAACATCATGAAAAATCTGGGTAGTATTCAGTGTAGTCGCTGTCTATAATGTTAATTTGGGCCATTTGTGTTGTCATTGGAACTGAAGGTGTTGAACTGTCTTGGGAAACATTCTGTTTTGGCTGATATGGACGAGGCTGTGTCTTACCAGTAGCCAAATTGTGCTTTAAGACAGGGCAGTCTTTAACGAAGTGTCCCGTCTTTTTGCAATAATTACAAGTGCTCTTCACGTTTGTCTGGCTACCTGGTGCCTGTTGGCGCTGGGGTGCAGTTTGGGCTACTAACGCTTTCATCTTGGTGTCTTTCATGCGTTTCTTATCATTTTCTTCTTCATCCCTAATGCGATTTTGGTGGTATTGTAGCATTTGTAACACCTGTGGTGGTGTATGTGCTTGCCAGGTACTTTCTACTTTTAGTACTCTTTCCTTAATAGCTGGCAAGGCGTTGTCTACTAATTTGGAAACAAACAGATGCTGGTAAGCTTCGCTTGTCGGCGTAAGGCCGCTATTTACCGCAAAACATTTTTCAAGTCTGGTGTAATAATCTCCTATGTCTTCACCATGTTTCTGTTTGCAGGAGGAAATGGTATCCCAGTCCTCCTTTTTCACTGTCAGTAACTGTGGTAGCACCTTTAAAATAGTGCCAGGAAGTGCTTTTAGTCTGTCTCCTATACCTTGACCTGCTACTCTAGTATTTTCGTCATTCTGAAGTTCGGTCCATCTAATGTGTTCACCAGCTACTTCCCAATCTTTCTCTCTTAGTTTGTCATATATACCCGATGGCAACAATAATTTCAGAATTGCTGTGATATCAGAAAGAGTATATGTTCCCATCATTAATACATCTCCTAATTCTTTAAAGAATCCAGCAGGATCCTTTGAGTGGGAGGGAACCATCTCTTTTATCCTTAGTAACTCAAGTTTTGTCAAGGGTACATAAATAAAAACGCGTTGTAGCGCGCCATTCGTGTCAGCTCTGGGGTGGACCTCTCTCATGGGGAACTGGCGTGTTTGAGGAAGTCTATTAATTGGTCCACAAGTATTGTTGAAAGATTTATATTCAGTCGTTTTCTGGTATTTCTGTCTAAAATCTATAAGTGTGTTGAGAAAAACTGAACTATTGTGGAGGAACATGTTATCAGCGCAGTCAGACAGAAAATCGTCGAGTCTTGGATCATGTTTAAAATGAGTGTCATTGAGTGTGATTAGATGTTGTACCATGTAGAGACTTGCTAATCTTTGATGTGAGCGTGGTAATGCTAGAAAAAGTTGGGCTATGAGATCATTGTCATATATCTCATATTGAGAGACCCATAGGGTCGCAGTTCTGGCTATTTCCTCCTCCTCCGGTGTAAGCGGAGGTTCCTGGTCTAACCAGTAGTCTAATGCATTGGATGTTTTTTCAAATAACTCATCTGGAGATGACCGTTCAGAGTGACCTTGGAGGAATGTAGGCGGGGGTGTTCGTGAATTAGGGGCGGAAGAACGAACGGGTAGGACTTTTTCAGTAGGTTCAGTAATTTCCTCCTCAAGTTTCTTATTCTCTTCATTTGTTTGCTAGTTTTAGTTTTGCAGAATACGGGTCACATTACGGGTGAACCTGTCTAGTGCATCATTTATAAGTTCTAGACTAGTGTGGTCGGATGCGGAATCTAATAAGTCAAAAAGTGAAACTGGTACATTTCTTTCATTTGCTTGTATGTGTTTTATGAAACAGCAAAGGAGGAACCTATACATGTGCATTTTTACAGGGTGTGATCTTCTTGTAGTCATAGCGTTAATGGCTCGGGAGTTCTCTCCAGTACGAAGAAACTCAGAGGCCGCTTGAAGAAACGTGTCAATTGCTGGTAGATGTCTTATTTCTTCCCAGGAGTCATGAAGTATTTTACTTATTCGGCCCGCCTCCCCTGTGTTGCTCGGAGTCGGGTCATAGGGGCAGTCGGGAATTGTTTTACCTGGGTCTGGACCTACGGCACCCCCTTCTGGAGTGAGAGGTAGTGTGTTATGTTGTAAAAAGGGTGGCGGAGGCAGAGGGTGTTGAATTACTGGAACCTCATATGGAGGTGGAGTATCTAAGAGGAAATTGGTGAAAGTATCCTCTGGTGATGGGGCGGTAGGTTGTGTCTTAGGTGGTGCAATGTTAAGGTTTTCAGGTGCAGATGGCAATACAGGATAAAAACCAGTAGAAATGGCTGTTTGTTCCCTTTTATTCCTTTCACTAACTACTTCCTTCCCTATTTCTTGTAACTGTTCTTTCTTGGCCTGCTCTGACATTCTCTTACCCTTTTCAACTTTATGCAATTCCTTCTGTTGCCTCCTATGGGCTTCTTATCTCCATAATTCCACCGAGTCACTTTGTGACTGGCGGACTCCCTTTTTCTTCCACAACTGTTCCTCTAATTTTATAATACATTCCATGTCAAAAGTACCATTTTCAGGCCATCTATATCTGTGTTCTAGGTCTTTAGTATAATCCACCCATAAATCATAATAAATAATTGCACCAACACCATGTTTTGCATACATGAAGTGTCCTGGAGTATCCCGAGGAGGAAGGGGAATTTCCTTCTCAAGAATACTCCTTTTGGTTGCTATCTTACGTATTTTCGAGAAAATAGGCATGATGGCAAGATTTTTCAAAGATTTAGAATTGAGAGAAAAAGAAAAACAAACAGAACATATATCTTTACCGTACCCACGAAAGTGGTGAGTCCGTCTTTTATACTAGTTTAGCAGTCCTCACAAAATAGGTGAGAAACCAACAAAAACCTGTATCTTTACCGCACCCACAAAGTGGTGAGTCCGTCTTTATACTTTTCAGCAGTACTCACCGAAAAAAAATAACTGGAAGGCCTCTTGAAGATCTTAAAAATGCGCGTAGCTTCTAAGGTGGGACTCGCAGAACCTCGGATTCGTCTCTTCACAGGTTGGGCTCTGGTTCAGGACGTTCTGCAATTTTCCTCACCGCCTCGTGTGGATGCCGGGCCGCAGTTGGTCCCCCTCTTTGCCTCGAGGGAGTTAGCGGGAATTCCCCGCGTTGTGCACTTTGAAGTCCGTCAAAGGTCAGGAGGGGACAGTACCGGGTCCAATATCGCCGGCGCATGGGGAAAAGGGAATGTCCCTGTTCGGGCGCCAATTAATGTGGTAAATTAATTCAATATTACCTCATCTCAGAATTTCTATACTTAATAATCATAATTTCAGTCAAAGCAAAGAGAGGAGTCCGTGGTGTTCGAGTAAAAAAAGGATCCAGTACCTCGAGTTAAGGGGAGAGCTCCAGCACCAACCGAGTACAGGAGTGGTCTGCAGTTTTATTCACACATCAGAATATTTATACAGTTTTCAGTCAATAGGAAAAAGAAGAAAGGAGAAGTGACAAGAAAAAGGGAAGTGACAAGCAGTAATTTCCAACAGATGTGTCAAGGTAGGGGCGTGTCTTGTGTCTCGTGAGAGGGCATGTGATGTGTGGAAATGTGTTCTCTTTCAGTTGAAGGCCCTTACTCATTCGGGGGTTTATCTCTGGCTTAGAGTCAAGAACAGGAACCATCTTGTGTAAAACAGGAACTATCTTGCTGGTTCTGTGAATTGGCAGAACCACAGAAATGTGTGTTCACAGTGTACAGCCTTGTGCTTCCTCTATTAGTTGGTGTGGTTTCAGGGCCTAACCTCGTGCTTCCTCTTTCAGTTGGGGGTGGTCACAGGGCAGCTGGTGTGACAGGCTGAGTCACCAACAATGGACAGGATGTGGCTGAGTCTCTGGCACAACTGGGGGAAGGCACACAGGCAGGCTTCTGGGAATTGGCTCGACCACAAGGAGCAGGGGGTTGTGCAAGATTCAATGGGGATGTGAAGGACAGTTTTCAGACAAGTTGCTGAGAGCATGCCACACACAAAATGGGTGTTTGTCTGAGGCAAATGGCTACCAGGCAGAAACAGGGAAATGATGGGGCACAATTTTCAATTTTATTTCCACATTATGCGTGCTTCCACTCAGGGGGAACTGTTGCTTCCTGTAAGGAGGCGTTCAAATGTTCCATGATTATTAGGAGTGAAGGCATCTCAAGCTGCTGAAACACAGAGATTGGGAGAGGATCACGGGGTGAGCCAGATTTAATACTATCTCAAATCCGTTTGAAAGAGCTCATGTCTAGTAGAGACCAGGTTTCCAGTTTAACCATAGATTCAGAGACCCCTTGTCTCTGTAGGAGATGTCCCTGGCTGCAAGAGGAGATGCAGAAGTTTGCTGAAGGGGGTAACCAAGTTTCATGTCCTTCATTTCAGAATATATTTTCTCCAGTTTATGGAGAAAAACTTTAGCCATGTCTTCACATTGCCGACCATTCAGGGCAGGGGGCATAGCTTGGGTTTCAGAGCCCGAGAGCGTTTTGACCATTTTACATAGTGTCTTGTCAATTCAGTGCACTAGAAATGGTTGAAGAGATATTTTCGGCGCGAGCTGACTTACAGAGAATGTGGCAATCTCTTTTTGCCTTTTTGTATGCAAGTTTGGTATCGGACGCATAGTTCCTCCTCTAGCATCTTTCCAAAACCTTGTATTGTGTTTTCTCCATTTTTAACCCCTTCAGTGCCCATGACGAGCTGGACTCGTCATGGGCCGCGGTGGCGCTGTGCCCATGACGAGTCCAGCTCGTCATAGACCCCGCCCGCTAATGCAACGGCTGGCACTGGGCGGGGAAAGGGGCGGGCACTGAAGGGGTTAAATTCTCGGTGAACCAAGGTTCAGGGGGGCGGTGGTTGTTCACCTTCTTAATGGAGGGAGGGAGACGGGTATCAATGGCCTTTAGGAGCCACTTTTGGACGACACCCGAAAGAGTAGCCAACATTTGTTTGGTAATAGGAGCATTGGAATATAAAAACGTATTGAGGGCTTCAATATCTAGTTTTCCCCAGTTCCTAGTGGGTTTCCTAATATTAGGTACAACTATAGGTACATTTTCTAAGATCTCGAAACGAAACTGATCACAAAATGATCAGACCAGCATAGAGGGAGAGCTGGTGAGCATTGAATGTTGGACAAACTGGAGAAAATGGGGTTCAATAGATGGCCAGCCACATGAGTGGGACCAGAGTTGCAGAGTGTGATATTCAATGCAGCCAGACCAGAAATAAAAGTAGTGCTGTTCACACATGCAGAATCATCCCAGTGCAATTGAAGGTCGCCCAGAATCGAAAAATTAGCCGCATTTATGAGAAAAGGTGTTATTAAATCAGGAAAGGATGAAGCTCATGGACCAGATGGCCCAGGGGGACGATACAATAGTATACCTGAAAAGGTAAACTTAGGAGTCAGGGCAAGCTTAAATAAAGCTGCCTCACAGCTCGTGCGGGTGGGTGAATGTGGGTGTGCCATTCTTCTCTTTGTTATCTTTGCATGGTGTATTGTGTAACCCACAGATACTCAAATTACAGCCGGGGGGGCCGCATGCGGCCCTCCTGACCTTTGGATGAGGCCCCTTGGACAACAACAGCACTGGCTGCTGTTTATTCAAACCATCCCCAACATTAGAGATGTTAAATAAACAAGCAAGCGTTTAGTTTCAGGTTAATTGAAGTTATAGTAATGACGTGACTAAGGTTTCCTGCACCACTAAACTTTAGGGAACACTTTAATTTTAAAGATACCTTGCAACAAATGTATGAAAATATTATAAAGTCTCTTCTTAATTCAAAAAGTGTATTTCATTAAAATACCGTACTGTTTCACCTTAGTACATCAAATCATATCAGTGCATTGACAAGTGCTTTTTTAAATCGATATTTTCAAACATGAATTTAAGAAACCTTCATGCTTTATTCCACCCACACTGACAGCAATCGCAATAGTGAACTAAGAGGCAAGCCACTCGTTATGTGCACTCTTCGGATGGCCTGGGTTGCTATTATGCATGGGCAACATTATAGTTTGCTAAATAATACACAGGAGAAGGGGTCATATACGGCACATCCTGAAGTCATGTATTTCAAGGTCCTCTTATATGTGATAATGAAGAAAAAGGAGGGAAAGTGAAATAAAACAATTGCTTAGAATCCCCCAATTTGCTAAAGTAGGGAAGCCGGAAATGAACCCAGGTTTGCTGGTTTCACATTGTGCAATTCAGCCACCAGATGTACATGCTTTACTTCCCCTACACCCACCTTACAGTCCAACCCCTGCCCCTCCCTAGAGCGCCACCCTGCTGGCATCAATGCAGGCCTAGGTCATTCCACAGACCAAACTTTTTGGACATTGGGAACATGTTTGCAAGTACTCATGTGTTAGAATGTTAGCCTGACTTCGCAAGAAAGATAGGCACTGTAGTTTTTATATTGCAGTTCGAGGAAGAGGGTGGCGAGTTTTTGACAGCCTGTGAGGAGGTTTTTGGGAATTAGTGAAGTCCTACTACACTACAGTGACAGTGACCCTATTTGACACTGAGAACTACCTAGAAGAGATAGTGCGGGTGTGGTTCGAGAACTGTCATAGGAAATTTCTAAATTTACCAATATCTGTGGTAGAGATTACAATGGCCATTGATAACCTGGCGGGAGCTAAAGTGCCTGGATCTGTCCTCTGAAGTCTACAATATGTATTAAAAAAGACTATTGCCACATCTTATTGAAATACATATGGAGGCCTTGAGAGACAGCAAACTGTCTCCTTCAGACTATTCTTACAGTGCTTCTGAAACCCAGAAAAGATGCCACTGAATGTGCATCATACCACCCATTGTTGCTGCTCAACTTGGACAATAAGATACTGATGAAGGTGATAGCATATCGCTTGTCCTTACTTATGGACAGCATGGTCTCTCCTGTCCAGTCAAGTATCACACACAGATCCACATCAGTTAATCGGTGTCCATTGTTTGCAATCCTATGTCATTTACACCCTCGGTTAGAGGAGGATGCTAATTTTTTTAGATGCAGAAAAGGGCTTCAACTCCTTAGAGCGGCCTTTCTTAATAGCTATGCTTTTAGGTTTGGCTTGAGGGAAATGTATTGAAAATAACTGTCCTCCTCTACAACAAACCAGTGACCTGAGTGCATACAAATGGTCTGATATCAGAACCACTTCCTGTGGGCTAAGGGACCAGGCAGGGCTGCCTTCTCTCGCCTCTGCTTTTTGTATTGGCAATGGACCCATTTGTCTCGATTTGCAGGAATGCCACTCCCTGAAGGGCTTATATTTCAAGACTAGGCATCTATTCCTCTCCATGTATGCAGACAATAGTTTGCTATTCATCCATAATCCGACAAAAAATTCCCTTGATAGAAAAAGTAATCAGATTTTGCAGATCCTCAGGAATTTTGACCAATTGGAACAAAACGGAGTTTCTCCCCTTTACAGATTCTACAGTGCAAACAGTGTCAGAATTCTTGAATAAATGGGTGGAGGAATTGTTCAAATACTACTACATCGAAACATTGAGGCTAAACTACAGCCCAACAGTGGATTGGCTGACATGTCAGGCTAAGGCAGGGGTCTTCAAAACTTTGGGGTGGGCACCCCTAGGGGTGTTTAAGTGATCGTGGGACGATGAGTGGATGAGGGGGTTTGGATGTGGCCAAAAGAAGCATTATGCTGAAAACATTGCTTTGTTTTCAGTGGAAAAAAATTTGAGGGCAGTAAGCCACTCTTTGATGGGCCATCACTAATAACATCTTTTGTCATTTATATCATGGCTGGTAGAAGGTGTCAAAGGGGAAGGGACTCCAACTATTCTTTAAAAAAAGCACCCCCATTTCTGATAATCACACTGTGGATACTTTTACACATTAGTACAGCATGCATGTCCAGAATAGTATGTTTGGCAATCATATATTTGATGGGATGTTTACAACGGAGACAGATTTTAACTGCAATGTTGAAATATGTGTAGATTTATTTAAACATTGCCAGTTTAATAGAATAATTGTGAAAAATGTTGAGGGGGCCCGATGATTTGGTTTTTAGGTCTCGCCTTGCTATCGCTTAAGCGATCGCAAAGCGAGACTATTGTAAGGGGCTCCCAAAAGTGCTCCGAAAAGCGGATTGCATGGCGAGCACGCGCACAATCACGCGCATCGTGCCGCCATGCAATCCGTTTGGCATCGCACTTCAAAGGGTCCGCCCCCCCGCCTGGAATGCACTCCTCCGCCCCCGCCAAGCGCGCGCGCCACGCTCCGCCGGGCTTGTCTTGTAATAACAGTTGTACCCATGTATTGTAAGCAGATGGTCTTGTAATTGTTTTAACATCCACCCCAAGGACTTAATCATTTTAATACATTTTTTTGTTTTCCATGTATTTCTTATTTATTTTAGTGGGGTGTAGCTGTTGTATTAGAACGTTGAACCATGTTGGGTTCAAGGATTTTGAGCCAACTAATGGATATAATTAAGCGCCTTTTTAAACCCCTTTTCTCCCCTGCTGTACTATACTTCCCCAAGAGTTTGAGTGCCCTTGCTATTACCCAGTTCGTGGATTTTAAAGAAGGCACCGCTCTTGTTTTGAAATGGCTTGTATCCAAAAAGTGAGTGTGTAGCTTTAAATCTGGTGATCTCCTTAGCAGACCCTTGCCTTCGGATGACGAAGTGCAAGTGTTTTTAGCATTCCAGGCATTTAAAGATGTAGCCTCGACCTCTGTCCCCATTTCCCACCTTCGGTTCTAACTTAATAATTGCACGAAGTCCACGCCCTACTTGTTCCTTCTCCACCCCAAAAAATCTTACCATGCGTCTACGCTTACTTCGTTTTTTTTCCCTAACGTTTCGTTCCGTCTTCAGTTTTTTTTTACCGCGGTCGCAGGTGTTTTGGGACTGTTTGTTACAACTTTAATTAACTGTTTTTGTTTCTCAAGATATTTCCACCCCTTTGCGTTAGAGTGGGTTTTTAAAAATGAAGAGACTATTTCCATCTTTCAATTGCTAATGTGAAGCGCAGTGTCTTGCCTTATGTAAGTCCTCTCCATAGAGGTGACAAGTCTCTAGCCCATGTTGTAAGATTTAACCCTTAAAGCCAATTAGATCCGTGCCTAGCACAGCTCCTGTTGTGTATGCGTGATTGGGGGAGAAGGGAGACTTCAGAGGGTCGCACAGCTGGCCACGTGATGCGATTCCACCCCAGAAAAGAGCTGACCGCATCCACCCCATCCCCTCGTCTGTACCTCGCAAAGCTCCTGTCCCGCAGCTCTGTTGGGAGAGATTTCTCTCCAAGGAAGCGAGCCGATCCCGCCGGAACCCAACCCTACATCAAATATTGTGGTCTATTCCTCCATGCGGGTGCGTCGCCCCGGGGAATCCGTCGTCTCCTACATGCATTAACCTGCTTCGGCACCTAGTCCTTTATGCTCAGTGTCATCCCTGGTCATCTAAGCACCACACTGCTCGTGTATAGTAGCCCTTTGCAGAGGTGACAAGCCACAAACTCGAGCGGACGCCCCAGAATCTGCACCATGGCCGGCGGTGAAATACGTTGTACTGGGCGTGGCAGCGGACGAACCCACGCTGGTTCGCAACCTCAAAAATGGGCCTCCTGAAAGGGATCCTAGCTACCAATGATGTCTTGCTGTGTGATCCTCTGCATATATGGCTGTGTTTCATGTATTGGGTATTGTCCTGTAAATGGATATCTTTATCGTCTAGCTCACATTGGTTTGAATCGAGTAGCCTGCGATAGCAGTCCACTACCGTGCTTCCTCGGAGGTTGTAGGGTTTATACGCAGAACACTTATACCAGACTGAAAGTGGATGGGGGGAGGGGCTACGTTGGCTCCAATGTAGACGATTTATAATCCTAAACATTACCGCTTGTATTAGCCCACACATCACGTGCATGAACTGGCTTTTCTTTTTCCACCAGGGCTCTCCGTCCTTACAGAACCAACCACCAGGTTGATTTAACACCCACCCCCATGCTATCTTTTCAGATTGCTTCCAGCCCATCCGCCCCCCTGCCCAGGACCTTCAAACACAACAAGCTGAGCATTCCTAATTCCTAGTCCTCCCCCCCACAAAAGAATTCCATGGAGGTGGAGCCCCAGGCTGGGGGAGTACGATGGGGGCTGGGAGGAGGACGTTGTTTGTGCCAGAAGCCAGCGAGCACCAGGCAGTGTCACGTATTTTCTTAAGTGTACGATTAGAAAATATTTTTCTCCCACCTTGTTAAGGTTACGAAATTCTAATTAAATAGCGGAAGTACTTTTACCGTTTTAGCCAGGCTTACTTTTGAGTGGGAATTTGGACAGATGTTGAACGGGTTTAGGCACTTTCTCAGACCGCTCTAATTTTGGAAGATGGGGACTTTAAATTGTGCCTAAAAAGAATGGCCTACAGCAGCCCCCCCCCCCCAGTGTAGTAATAACCCATCGAATGAAAGGTCTATGGTCCGTAATTTGACAACTCTGGATTTGAAGGATCGCTTTTAAAACCCTGCGTTAACATAGCTTGTATTGTGTTTGCCCTTCAGTATCTGTTACTCCCCCGCGTGCTTCATCTGATTTTTGCAGCGCCCCGACGCCCACCGGTGGTCTTGTTTATAGATATTGTAATAGGTTCGTTGGGGTCCAATGAGGTCGTTGAGAATCAGAGCACACGCTTCCCTTTAACACGCCCTCTCGCGGTTTGTTCGTGTGCTGATCCTTAATATAGAAAATGCTGCTCAAGTGCGAATGTTAACACCTAGAGGCTGCTTCTCAAGACCATAGGCGTTATGGATGTTTCCAGCCAGGAGCAGTCTTGCTTGTATTCGAGACCCTTCGATTTGACTGCCTTTTCCACTAACACATGGCTGTTTGTTTGCTGTTCAGTTAACCTTCTGCTGCCTCACCAGCAGTGTTTCATTTAAAAGTGTAAAAGTGGGTTTCTGCTCCAATGGACCCCCATGTTAAAGCACCGCTCACAGAGTACAACCTGGTGCTCACGCTGAAAGAGGCAACTGTCGCTTTCCGTGTGGGCAATCAAAGTGACGCTCTTCGCAACATCATGAAAGGACTGGGGGTCAGACCAGCGTAGGAGAGTCTTAAATACGTATTCAGACCGAGTACTTCTTTTCAGTAGCAGTCATTTCAAGGGGCAGGCAGTTTCACAGTCTCCCGAATATGTTGCATAAAGTTTCTGGTCTTGTCCTTGCAGTGATAAAATAAATTATTTTGTTTTGCGGTGATAAAATAAATTATTTTGTTTTGCGGGGTGGTTACTTATTTATTGGAGCGACTTGTACTCCAAGTCGATATACTTTGGGGGGTGCAGAATGAAGGCTATTAAAAGTACTGTGTTCACGTGGGCTTGTTTTCTACCGAGTGCATCGTTTCAACAAACGATTCGACTCGGAGATAGCTTGGGAAGTGTACATTAAAGGGCTCTTCTGCGCTTCAACGCAAAGCCAATCCCTTAAAAGCTTGAACAGTATCCCCTCTCTCCTGTCGCTCACAAAGGTCCTGCACGGTGTACAGTGATCTTTCAAAAAAAAGTGCGTGCTCCCTTTTCTGAGGTAAAATGTGAAAGACGATGCCACAGACTGACCCGTGATTCACTTTAATCGCATCATCAAAATAATTTGTTTTCGTTGCCCCATGGCTTTGTAATTTCGATTGCAGCAGTCATTCCAGCGGCTCAGCCTCTAGGGCTTTTTAGGTCTCGGCTGGCGAAGGCTGCGCTTGCGCAGTCTCGCTCGCGAGATATAATGACTTGGATAAGAGGGGCTTGAACCCACCCCTCTTCTCCCCTCTTCTCCATTGGCTGGCCTCTTGAATGCTGGCCAGCCATTGGAGAAGAGGTCCGTCACTCCGAACAGGCCCCGTCCTTTTCGGATTCGGGGGCGTGTTTTTTGCAACTTTTCTAATTATCTCCTCCAGCCAATGGCAAGAGGAGAACACGCCCCCGAATCCGAAAGCGCCGCTGCGTTTCTCCGAGGCCTTTCTGCTTCGCCTCGGAGAAAGGTAGTGGTGTGCTTGTTACCTACTCAGGTCCATTCACTCTACCAAACCCTCACTTTTCTGCTCTTTCCCAAGGAACTTTCCAGTTTCAAATTCAGACTAATACCCCCATCGGCCCAATCCCTTAAATCGCAGCGGCACTCAGTGATCCCTCATGTTTCTGTGCTCCAAAGATCGGATACCTACCCCGCTTCCCGAGGCCATTTTGAAGCTGTAGTAAACTGGCTCTAACACAAACAATCGCCAGTAAAAGGAAAAACCAACGAGACTTCAGACAGCCGCAAGAGCGTCCTACTTCTTGCTCCCAGTAGGCTAGTTTTAAAAACGGCTGACCCTCATTTACAATTAAAGAAACTGCACAATATTATTTTGGACAATTTTTTGCATCCTGAAACGAGTTAAAATAATGTGGCCTTTGGTTGGAAGAACTAGGACAGATTCTATTGTTAGAATAGCTACGCTTCACAATAGGGTAAATGCACTCGCACACATTCTCTATGGTTTGTGCGCGTGTGCACTTTAGAAAAATTATTTAAGATAAAATCAACACCAATGAGTTAGCCCTAACTCGTATATGAGGTTTCCGCAGTTTATAGAATGTGTTCATGCAGTATAAAGAGCATTTCCAAAACAAGCCGAGCAGAGCTACAAAGCGTTGCAGCATCCGAAAAATCCGCTGCAACCCGACGCACTTCCGCCCAGCTGCGAGCAGCAACAGCGAGGGCGGACAACGCAGCCAGGACAACTTTTTTTGGGAGAAAAGTCCGTATTGCAAGAAGCTTTGATCTTGTAACCTCTTATTTTACATCAGAAAATGACTATAAAATGTCAGATGTGCGTATATACATAAACCATTAAACGCCTGTAATAAAAATGTGTTTTGCAGAAAGTCTGCTGCCACATCTGCATAAAATATGTATTTATGAAAACTAATTGTATCCAAATAAACGTTCATCATAGAGCAAAATCGGTAAAGCATGAAAATATAGGGATGCATTTTCAAACAAAATGACAGCTCAAATATGGCTTCTTCCATGTGAGAACATCCACGATCCTTACGTTGACAGCGTTCCACCACTGTGTGGTTTTGTGCGTTGACCAAATTGCTCCGTCGGCGATTGTTATTTTATCGCATAATTTTCAGTTCCGCATTGGGACACTTTCTGTTAAAGGATCGCATGCTGTTTCCGGCCGGAGCAGCGTTTGCGTAACACTCCACTCACATTGAGCCTAAGGAACCGAAGCATGTAAGGATGGCTGGGGTCACTAGAACTGCACAGGTAGGTCTCATGCTCAGGCTGCATGCGTTTTTCCTCCCAAGCACACCGGTCTTTTCTGTCAGACTTCAATGTCGCCTATCCCCACCCTTGTTGTGCCTGTCTCATTCTCAGTTGATTGATTGCTTCTCCATTTGAAATGAACGACGAAAGTCCCAAAAATAACCGTTTTAATAACATAAAACATAAGCTGACAAAGATCAATGCCATTAAGCCATGCCTACATATTAAGTTTTCTCTAGGGCACAAGCTCAATTTCTGATTCGTATGCATGTGTTACCTTAATATTGAAAGTCATTTAAATTTTTGGCATTCGCCTGTGCCTTCAATCTCCCCCCCCCTCAACTCTGTGCTCCCCAGCCCGCATATGTATATTAATCTTTCAGCAATTCACAAAGATCTTTGCCATTAAGCCATGCCTACATATTAAGTTTTCTCTGGGGCACAAGCTCAATTTTTCTGATTCGTGTGCATGTGTTACCTTAATATTGAAAGTCATTTACATTTTTGGCATTCGCCTGTGCCTTCAATCTCCCCCCCCCCCTCAACTCTGTGCTCCCCAGCCCGCATATGTATATTAATCTTTCAGCAATTCACAAAGATCAATGCCATTAAGCCATGCCTACATATTAAGTTTTCTCTAGGGCACAAGCTCAATTTCTGATTCGTGTGCATGTGTTACCTTAATATTGAAAGTCATTTAAATTTTTGGCATTCGCCTGTGCCTTCACTCTCCTCCCCCCCCCCTCAACTCTGTGCTCCCCAGCCCGCATATGTATATTAATCTTTCAGCAATTCACTAACTTTGGACCTACTCACCCCCCCCCCTCGCTGTGCCTCTCTTCTGAGTTTCCCACCCCACGTGTCTGTCTTAGATCCCCACATAGTTTTAAGTGATGCCCCACTTAGTCTTCAGTTTTGTAAAAATTCCAACTTGTTTGATTACGTTTGGCAAGTTCAGCATCAACGCCATCACTTATCAAGCGCCTTCGGCATCTACGCGCAATATGACGAGGTTGCGGGAGTTGGTTTTCAGTAATCGAATACATTGCTTAAATTAAACGTGCTCGTTTAACATGACAGCCTAAACAACCTGCATTGACATTCATTTTACACCGAGGGAAAAAATTCAAGCCCTCTTCCTTGAGTCAATTGAGGAGACTATTATTTCATTCCGGATGCTATTATTTAAGTGTTCTATAAATGCTCAGTCATCATGATCATTTCTTGTTTAATGTTATCCATATTATAAATACGTATGAACGTAGGTGTTATTTGTTGTATCCTATTTTCTTAAAGTGTATTTAACCGAATTAGTAGAGCCCTATTATGTCAGATCTCTCATAACGAGTGTGTTTGGTTTCATTACTGAATCCTAAACAATGTGCCCTTTTTAGGTCTCGGCTGCTGACGCTGCTTCCTAATGTTTCTTAGATACTGGTTCTAGTCTAAATGACGTGTTTGGACTACCTAAAACTGAGAGGGTCCCTGTATGAAGTTTGTTAGTGGGATTTACAATAACGGTTTGACAGACTACTGAGGCCTCCTAGGTTTCCTCCTACGTCGCCTGCAGGTCGTACAGAACTCTGCCGTTTCTTTCAATGTTTTAAAAATTCATCAGCAATGCCAATAGCTCTAACTTTAACAATGCCGAGACCGTTGCATTGTAAATGCTTGTTAAAAGCCTAGAGTCGCGCCGCGGCGCAGCCAGTCTGTTGGCTACACTTGACCAGTGTCCCTTGATCAGCCATTTCTGGTGGTCCGGCTACTGTTTCTCCTCTCTCGCCACAAGGGCAGCGTGAAAATAACGCAGTACCGGAGCGTCACTTTTAAGGATGCTGTGGTTCACACCCCAGAAAGGCACAGAAGCGGATTAGCCCTCCCCCCTCCTGTTCACACCATATGTAAGGCAATAAATAAACGACAATCCATCTCGTCAAACTACAATACAGCTGTTTCTAAACTGAATTGAACTTTGAGGTCCCGAATGCGCACATTTCCTTATTTTGTCCTTTAAAGTATTGTTCTTGAAGATTAGTTTCGGAATTGATGGTCCTGGCCGACCTGGTACATACAGGCTGCGCCCTTTGTCCCATGTACCCGACGTAAGGTACCGTGGACTTGAATGTGATTCTTGTCACCACAGGAAGGCGTTGCAGAGCTTTCAATGTTGGCTTTACACAGTTGTGTTTTGCTAAGATTCAGGCAGCTTGGCTGCATGATTTTATTGGTCAGATCCCTGTGCTCTTTTGGGAGCAGTAGTGTAGCCATTACATAGCTACTATGCGCTCGACAGCCGTACCTCCAAGTAGGCTTGCATTAGCTGTGGGGTTGGAGATCTCTGCCTCTCCTATGTTTCTCTTGAGCGGTCTCTGCTCACGAGCTATGGGTTTTAGTTGGAAATGTGGGAGAGGGATTGATAAAATCAGACTTGATTACAGATAAATGGGTGGGGATGTATGACATTATAACGCGTGTCATTACAACGCGTGCAGTTACATCGCATGCGTTACAACGCATGCGATGTTACAACGCTATGCCATTACAACGCAAGTCTTTACATCGACTTGCACTAGATGGCGTGCTAACATTAGAAAAGTGTAATTTACTATTCCAACTCCAGTCCACGTAACAGTAGGGAAGGTGTTGGGATAGTAAACTACACTATTTGTAATGTTAGCACGCCATCTAGCGCAAGTCGATGTAAAGACTTGCGTTGTAATGGCATTGAGTTGTAACATCGCATGCGTTGTAGCGCATGCGATGTAAAAGCTGCGCGTGGTAAAAACCGTGTTGTAATGGCTGTTCCCCATGGATGGAGTTCCGGGAGAAGCATGCAAATAAAAAAACACACCAGTGAGACCATTTCAGTTCACGAAATAAACATCTGCATTTTTAGGGTAAGCACTACTGACAAAACAAGCTAATACAGCCAAAATATATATTCTACGAGTATTTTTAATCTTACAACTTGCTGATGCATTTTCTAGGATTTAACATGCGTGTAACCACGCTTTTAATACATTCTATACAACTGATAGCATGAGAGGGGTGCATGTGTATTATATTTAATATGAATTGAGAACATAATATAGATTTCTAACTTTGAAATATCAATTAATAGGATGTTCATTTTTATGGTGGGACGCTCTACAATGAGCTGCAGCTCACTGTGGACATGGTAGGAAGGGATTCCCCCGAGCCACACCCTGTAGGTAACTGACGTCATCCTGAGTTTGGGTGGCGGATACTCTGTCACTTCCCTACGGTATTGCACACCACTTGTACACACGGTCTACTACAATTTATAGATAGGGGGAATGGCAGTTGGTAATCTCCGGTAGTGAGTAAACAACACACAACTCCCGACAGTATGATAAGGGCTGAAAAATAGTTAATACGGTTAGAATGTTCTTATTTTGCAAGTTAACGCAATCTGAGTTCGAATTTCTCCCTCTAAACTTATGCTACTGCCTAGCACAGTGCAAATAATATTATATATTTCAGGATGGCAGCTTGGTGTTTATTAGGCACAATTTGACTTAAAATATGTATATTTGATAACTTTCTGAAAGTTTTGCTGCCTATTAATTGCTAGCTTCTGTGTACAAACCTGGACAAACTGCAGGAATCGGAACCAACATTATCTGCTGCGAAGTATCGAATATACATAAATGGCTTCTACCAATAATGTTGCTTTACTGAATTCAGCTAGACCCTTCCCACCTAGTCAGAAGGCTTCATCAATGTGCTATTGGTACTCTAGTATTTACATGTTCTTAGATCAAGTGTTTGGGTTTAGGTACATGTCCAGTTTTGTATAGTGATATTCCAGCAGCAGATGCCTTTTTTAGGTCTTGCCTAAAGAGTATGTTGTCAATGACCTTTTGGCTCTAATACTTTAAAATACATACAAATCGTGTGCTCTGAATCAGCCCCTTGCTTCTTATTCAGTGGCTTTCATCCCTATTCTTTGTTCTGACTCTAGACTCGAAAGCATTTCTTCTTTACTATGTTGTGTTCGGATGGCTTGTGTCCTTGCATTTCTTACATTGAGAGAACTTATTTTACTTTGTGTTCTTCTCGCATACTCTCCTGTGTGCTTCTTCCTTCACACTCCCTCTTAGTACTCCATATTGTTGTCCCACCTCAGCTCATCTGTTGCTTACCGTCATCTTTTCCCGTGCACTCTGGGATTTTTGGTGTAAATAAAATGATGCCAGTTATCTGCCTGTTCTCGTTCGTCGCTGCTCAGTGGCAGCTATTTCACCCCCCGCCCACATTCTTTGCTTTCAGACACACTTACTCTTTCTTTGCTTGCTACTGGCCTGCTTGATGATCTGCTTTCACATACTTTTTTTTACCATCTTAGATGGGTGAAATCAAATGCACAAACATTGTCGTGATGCTGGGGTCATGTGTGGTGATAATTGGGTCATCATGCAGGGACCACTGTAGCTCTTGATACTATTAGTTTATGCGACTGACGAACACCATTTTACTTAACAAATTCTAGTTTGTAGCTATCTTGCATTAAAGGCACTGGTTCAGACGTGAAAATGAATTGGCTGGTGTAGTTAATCGAAACTTAAACAAGCATTTGCAATGCAAAAGGTCTCGCATTTACGCGAGTTTGAGCTATTGACATTGCATATAACAATGCCTTTTATATTTGTTTTCGTTTTAAAAACATAAAAAGCATTGTCATTTACAATGCCAATAGCTTTAACTCGTGTAACTGCAAGACCTATTGCATTGCAAATGCTTGTTTCATGAGGGACTGTGGGTGGGTGAGGCATCAACAAGTTTGAAGTCCAGCATTCATAAAGATGCTAATCCTCCCCAAATTCCTCCATCTATTCAGAAATATAGTATACCACTCATAAAAGCATTCTTTCAAAACCTTAGATCATCATTGACTAGACTTTGCTGGGCAGATAAACAACCACCACTAAGGTGGGAAGTCATGTTGCTCCATTACAAAAGAGGTGGGGTTTGAGGTGCCTGACTTGGAACAATATTACTTAGGCTCTGTGTCACTACCCTCTGCCCCCCACCTTCCCTTAAGTCTGTTACCATGTGAACTGCCACAGCCCAGACAGAAAATCACTAGAGTCGCAGCAACATGTTTGGAATTAAAAATACAAAGGGACATATTTACAAGCCCATTGCACCACCGGTGTGTCACTTTTTTGACGCACCGGCGGTGCAGTATGCCTGCCCATGTTTACACAGCTATGTAAAGTCACCCTGCGTGACTTTTCATGGCCTTGTATAGATTTAGGCCCAGATCTCTGTACTGGGGTGAATGTATGACATTGTTCAGCATTTTGTCCATCAATTGTTCTTTTTGCACTTGTAAATATGGGCCCATTTCAAGCATTACTCTGTGTGAAAGGGCGTTCCTTGGGTGCCGCTACGGGTATTCCCCCACAACATCCATTGAACCTGACACATTCCCAGATTTACAAAGTATTGTAAATCCGGAAATGTGTCAGAATCCTACGCCTCCCCAGGGGATGCGCAACTGTGGCGCAACGAGGAGAAATACTTTTATTTCTTCTGTTTTTTTGCTATTTCTATGTCTGCTGCAGAATGCAGCACACATAGAAGGAGCAAAACAACATTAATGATTGTTTTTCTGCAGGATGTTGTCCCTCCTGCTCAACAACAATCATCACTGAAACTCAGGCACCCTTGCACCATGGCGCAAAGGTGTCTGTATTGGCACACAGCTGCTGTTTTGTGCGCCAGCGCAGGGAAGAAGGACAGGAATGCACCCTATCTTTTAGACACAGTGCATTCCTGCCCTTTTATTTTGACGCAGGGCTGCACAGCAGGAAGGCCTGCTGCACTGCTATGCACCAAAATATAGTGAGTCCTTAAGCTCGCAATCCACACTCTTGTTCCAATATTCCGGAAATTCATTTTAAGTTTCTGCACACGACGTGTTTCATCTCTGAGAAACAACACAGAATAGATCCATCTGTATCGCATAATTGTCCACTATGTGGGACAGCCCTTGTGGGGTTTCTCCATAGTGCCTGATCTTTCCCCCCAATTTCTATCTACTGGAGCGAGGCCATTCAAATTATTTCAAACATGACCGAGAGCTGGGACCACTGGTCTACATCAAACTGATCCCATGTGAGAGTTGACGATTTGCAACAATGGCGCTGTGTTTAGTGAAATACAGGATCCCAATATTCGGATGCAGAACCACTACACACACAAGAGAGGACATGGTCATGTGCAATGACAGAACAGAGATGCATATGTCATGTCACTTAAATCGTACACGTCTAAACCCACTAGAAATATAGGGCCCATTAAAGATGGAAATAGTTGCACTTTTACTGAGGTGTTTCAGTACTTATGCCCCACGTATTATGTATGACTCACGAAGTTGGGAGAAAGTTTGTGGGAGAATGTATCCAATGTTTATAAAAAGTCAGAAGTATTCTTGGAAAAATGGATTCATCTTTATTGTTCCTTTTCTTATCTCTCTTTTTCCATAGTTGCAGAACGCTTATCAATGTGTCATATCCATACACGAATTGTGAAGTGCGGTGTTAGCCATTATGAGTCATACTTAAATGTTATATTCATCTGTTAGTGAATGATCCGTTTTTAAAATAAATAAAATAAATTAATAAATTAATTGACATTCTTACATCAAATATGCTGTAGACAACCTTAAAATACAGGAAGTTGAATCCCAAATATGCATGAAATGTCCCTCAAATATGCGCCCACAAATATGTTGTCACCGCCAATGATCTTTATTTAGTATTTGCATGAAAAAGTCAACCAGGTCTTTCCACAAATGCGCACCAGGCCTTTCTTCGCATATGCATGAAACTGTTTGCCAAGTATGCGCTAGAAAGTATCCAAACATGCAAACGGCTCCCTCCACAAGGTTCATCTCCTCTCCGCAAACAACATCTGTAGGACTGTTTACTAGATGTGCAGCGTTTTTTTCCATCAAACATACCTCGTACTTCTTCACACAATAGCCATAACTACCACCTTCCCACACCTCGTCCAAAGACAGCTAGTGCAGGCCTTGCCTTGCTAGAGCTGGCAGTAGCCAATACCTTCCGATGTTTGTATTATTATATGTATGACATACTTACTCATCAGGGCTTTCAGGCTGTCCTCTTCATCTACCGATCTGTTGTGTTATTCACATTTTATTCTACCTGCTGCAGCATAAAGTATGGGGCAGTGGTTCAGTCTACTCCAGCCATTGGCAAACTTCACTGTGGGTGATGAAATTCCACTCTTTCGCAAGGAGCACATCCACTCACACATTAGTTCCCTTCAGTGCTAGGGCTACCATAGCAGTGTATGCTTTTTGAGACAGCACAATATTTGTTTTTAGCTCATTTAATTTTTATATTGGTGAGAGCCCAGCATCTTTCCCAACAGAAAAGTTGTACAAAATGCATGACAAAGCTAAAAGGCTGGTAGCAAATGCAAGCCCTAATTGATTTGCCAATCCGTGTTGTTTTTATGTTTATGTTTTCCTGGTGAATGATCTTGGTATGAACTGACAACAATGCGGGGTGTCTGTCTGCAAGGACGCCCTCCATCGAGCCCAGCACCAGGACTCACATGATGTCTGAATTAGGACTGTGGTGTACTGTGTATGCAAAGAGCTCTACATACAGTGATCTTATGGATATGCCTTTAACCAAGGATTTAAGTGGGAGAAAAAAACTGAGGGTGCTCTATAAGGGGCGGGGCAAATTTCTTAAAGGGGTGTGGCCTATATGATTAGGCGCGTGGTCTAAATCAAGTTAACTAGCATTGTGTGCTTAAGAAAATCATGAACTCGCATCCAGCAAAGGATAATAAAATAGGCAAAAAGGTATATTTATTAAGTACCAACTACAAAAAAATGATTGTATCCTCATGTAACACAACTAGTGCTATTATGTAAAGCGCTCTGATACCCGATTCGGGTCAAGTTCACGCTATATAGAACTCAGTTAAAAAAAAAAAACTAACAGTTTACTTAGGATAGGATATTTCCCAACAGTTGTTTGGAGAAAATACCAATTCAAGACTGGAGCAAACTTAACCATCACCAGAGAGAAATTCCACAGTAATCGGTGCAAATTTGCCCAAAGTTTGTTGAGCTGGCTTTAAGTGAGCACTAGCGGTCCATTCCTTCCCATTTTTCTTTAATTATTCTCTTATTACACACTTAAGGGAAACTGTCTAATTTCACGTAAGTGTTATTTGGTATCCCAGTACTAACTAAGCAATTTCGCTGAGACTGCATAGTTAACAAAGGCACTTGATGCTGACTAATGGTTTCCTTTAAGATGTTTGATGTCATTTTTCAAAAACATAAAATATGGTATAATTCAAGCATTCCACCCATCACTTTTCCCTCACTGAGAAACCCAAGTGTAATGGATTTGTCAAATCACGAGTTGAAGCGAAGTTGCACATCGTCCTTATACCTGATACCAGTCAGTGTATATTCCCCATCTGTGTAGAGTGTCACACAGGACTTAATTACATCCGTGTTAGTAAACATAGGAAGAGCAGAGCAATGTGAAAGTAGATGAAAATGAAACTCAGAGGGGTCCGTCTGGGTCGGCTTTACTATTGACTTGAGATATCTACTTACTTCTGAATTGTGCCTGAACATTTTCAATGCAGCCACAAGCAAAACTAAAATTCTCAATTGCAACAATATTTTCTAATTCTGGGGAACCAGTGGCGCTCTATATTTGCCTTGATTTCCCTTCGGAGGGCTGTTCAATCTTTTCTACGCATACGCAGTGCTTTCTATGAGGGTGCTTTACCACCGCATATATAAATCAATAAACAGAACAAGTCAGCATTGGCAGTGAGAGTGTTTTGAAAAAGATGAATGGCGCTTTGCGGCGGAATGAGAAAGCTGCGGGGAAGGGGATTAAAAAAACGGCTATTAAAATACTCACTTTGCGGGCTTGCAGGCTGGGAGGGCAAGTCTTGTGTGGCTTCAGAAGGATTATGGCTGAGGCAGCTCTGATGCGGAGGCAGGGTACCGACGGTGCTGGTAGGGCTGGGGAGGCGTCACGAAGGTAAGTTTCCTTTTCACTGCTGCTGTATTCTGTTGTAGACCCTCGTCCCTCACTTGCTTTAAGGCAGAGAAGGGTCACACTGGTTGCTGGAGAAATCTTGCTGCAGGCCGTAAAAGCAGGGTTTTGCCGGTTCTAACCAGCTGTTGTTGTGCTGATGGCCGGCACGATGGCGTAGGTGGCGCTGCGTGTTCAAAGAGAAGGGAAATCCCAATAGAAAGTGTCTCTCTTCAAAGCATTTCCCTTCCTGCTACAATGACGTCATGCCTTAAGCTGTGCACGCACGTGCTCACCCGAAACACCAACAAAAACCAGGACGTCTGGTGACCCTACCTTTAAGGCCCGAAAATAGAGCCCCCTAGAGACCCCTTTCGAGGCCCCCCAAAAAACTGGGGGTGCTCAGACCCCCACAGACCCCCCCCCCCACTTAAAGCCCTGCCTTCAACATGGTATCTGATTGACTGGACTGCTCCTGGACATCATACAGAAATAAATGACGTACAGGTGAATTTACAAGAAAGTATTAAGGCACGCTCTGACAGCGCGCCCTACAGAGCGCAAGTAATCACGACTAGCCATTGAAGCTCTTTCAGTGTTTCCAAAATGGATGCGCATGGAGTCAGCATCCTTGCCGTGGCAGGTGCGCTCATTTGACCCCCACCCTCCGTTTCCACGCTGTCTGTTTACGAAAGTTGAACGCAGCGCAGCTGTTGCCTGTGCCATGCACTGAAGAGCAGAAGTTGCTTGGCGTGTGCCTAGTACCCGGAGGGACGAATTTGCAACTGTGAAAGCCTGTACCAGCTCGTTGTTAGTTTCAGGCTTTCCAACTACCTGTGGCTGATAAGCTCTGGTGGCCTGCTGCTGTTACAAACAAAATGCTACGATCAAAATGCTGAGGGGCATCTTTCTGAGATCTTTGCATCTTGCTTGCACCACGCAAATGTGGTACATGCTTGATGCAAATCTTTAAGTCAGATTTATGAATTCACGTGAAGCCACTTTGCATTGCTTTGAATTGCTTCAAAAACACGGAGTAAGGGAACAATGCGCAAATCACTGCATTGCCTTACTCTGTGCAAGGGACGCGTTCCATGGGCATTGCGGTGGGTATTCCCAAAGAACTCCCATGGTTTTTGACGCATTCCCAGATTTAGAAGGACTTGTGAACCTGGGAATGCACAAAAAAGATACGCCTCCCTAGGAGAGGCGAAACGAGGAGAAATATCATTATTTCTCCTCATTTTTTCCTATTTTGTATGTATGCTGCATTCTGCAGCACACATAGAAGGAGGGAAAAGCTGCTCAGGATTTTTTGTGTGCAGGAAGGTGCCCCTTCCTGTAGAAAAACAATCATGCCTACAACACAGCCACCCTTGTGCAAGGGTGTATGCATTGGCACTAGGCTGCCAAAACAGCGCCAGCGCATGGGGGAAAAAACAAGGAATGCACCATATAGGATAAATATGGTGCAATCCTGCCCTTTCCCTGTGACACAAGGCAGCGCATCAAGGTGACTTGCTGAGCTGTTATATTTTAGTAAACAACGAAAGAGTGAATAAGGAAAAAGAACAACATTGTGGGCAAAAACCAAGAGGGTTTGTTAAAAGAACCCTCACTCACCAACCTGGTTGGTGACATGCTTCATCATCGGGTTCCCACCAAGGAGGCCGAGTGCCTCCCTGGTGTGCTGCGACGCCTGATTTACAGCGGAGCTGGTTTTTGATGGAAAGGTGGATGTGAATTTTTTTTAAAGTTCGTGGTTTTAACCTATAAAAAATTTAATCTAGGTAAACCAAAAACCGTTAAAAACAAGTGAGACGGACTGGAACTGGTTGGTTAGGATAACCAAAGCTCGTCCGATTTCAATCAGTGAGAAGAAAGTGGTTGACATGTTTCAGCTTATCATGCCAACTTGGCTAAGCATTCTTCAGGACCAGATGGCAAACCACGGCAGTATGCGCACGCTAAGGCGCACCCTAACCAGTGGAATGAAAGTGGTAAAACTTACGGTTCTACCGATAAGCCTCCTTGCTATTCTAGGGCTAATAAAATTTGTATGCAATGTACGACTGACATCATGGGTCCGAGAGGGGGGTAGTGAGCTATAGTATTTCCATGCTCGCACACTCCCGCAGTAGACCTGGTTCAGTCCTGCTCTGCCGGACTTGCTGAGCTGCCCTGCAGCACAAAACTTGTAAATATGCCCCTCAGATGGGTTGTTGTACTGTACCTGTCACCTCATGGAAACTCTGAGAAATCCCTTCTCCAAATTCTCTGCTCCATGTGATACCAATCGAATTGGCAAACTCAGAACTGTCTTAAGCAGGGCTCAGCTACTCTCTCGACTCTTGGGCGGGCAACAGCACTGCAAGGCTTTTTATTGAAACTGCATGTTGTGCAACAATCACAGTGCCAAGATGACAAAGCCTGGGCTTGGGTGCTGGGCGATTATTTGTATTTTGATTGACACCCATTCTTACTTCTTACATAGGAAGAAACAGGAAGTAAGCCAGGGGAAGAACCAGGAAGTGACATGGGGTATGTTACACCACCATGACAAACTGGGAAAAGGGCAGTCACAGCACTGGTGGTGGAGTCCATGTCAGATGGGTAGAACAAAATGTGTAATTTCTTGTTTCAGAAATAGGAGAAATAAGTGAAGTAGTCATCTTGTTCACGGCCCAATGATTGCCAGTAGAATTAGGAATGATGTGTTATATATAGAGGGAGGTGAGAAAACTATGTTTGAGCACATTATTCAGGTTAGAAGTGGGAGAACATAATGTAGTATAACAAGGGTACCCCTAATTTAGTTTACTATCTCAGGGTTTAAAGCAAATATTTGTGAATCAATATATAGGAAACTTATTCAAAAAACGGTGAGGTAGTATACAAACAAAATATAGTGCATAAATATGTACCAACATGCATAGTATTGTCCCATTGACCAATTATGACCCCAGGGAAACTAAGTCGTTTCTATTCATTTATTAGTTATTTGTTACTCTATACATTTATTCATAAACATATACACAAACAATAATTTCACTTTTCTTAATGTCTCTTTTGTATAAACAGTTCCTGTTGTGGGTACTGTGTCATCACAGATTTGGTCAAAATGATTACAATGATTACATATTAATTCATATAAAAAAAGAAGAAAAATTATTATTGAACATGGCTCTATTCGGTCTACGCGCGTTTCGGCGTTCAGCCTTCCTCAGGCAGCCATGGTTTCTTAGCTCCTATAACATAATAGGAAAAGACAACAATAAACTATATTTGTTTGTATATACCAAATCACTTAAGTGCACAACATATCAAAACAAACTATATAAATCTTATTCATATGTACATTATTTACACATTATTTACACATTAAAACAATCTATCTCCAGTTAGGTTAGCAAATCCATGACGTTTCTAAGATCATAGTATATTAGATGCAGTAGACAATTCCTAGGTCAGGGGGTCACCCATTTGGTATATTTACTTACTTAAATTCTAAGGCCTGTGCCTCAAATAGATTGGAACTTTATGTAATTGGAGCCTATAAGATCATAATTTCGTACTTGGTAATTAAATTACTGACACTGTGGCTAAATATTACTAAAGGAAACAAACAGTTAAGGGCGTATCCTAAAAGAAACCTAAGGGTTGCCTACCTTCTTATTGCCGATCATGTATCAACGTTAAGGACTTGTGATGTTGGACTGGGAATGTACAGCGTGGTTTGTCCGTTCCCGTTGGTTGGCCACAATCTCCCCCAATGTCTCTGTAAATGGAAGATCAGCCAACCATACTTAGTATTTATCTTGCTCTGTAAGTGTATGACCTACACTGAGCTGGAATTATTTTGTATCAATTGTATGCGTTTGTAGCTAAAACTGAATTGAAGTGCTACATATGTTACCTTAGATTCTCTGGTGCTCGACGTTCCCGGTTTTGGTTGTAGCAATTTCCCGTGTGCTTAGTGCTTCATAGAAACGTCATAGGCTTCCATTTTATTGACGGATGTATCGTTAATCACGTGGGTTCAGACGTAACTACTGGACTACGGCCAATGCGGTGTCAAAGACACAGGTGTCTCTAAAACGATGGAAACAACAGAGAGCATTAGATAATACTAATAGCAAACGGCCTAAAAAGGAGATAGCACTTGTAACAAACGGCCAAAAAAGTGGGGGGGGGGGGGGGAAACCGACAAGGAAAGCTACTCTACATGCAAGGGTGGTAAATGACCACTCCTGCTGATGGAACCGATCACGGAATATATAAACAGGCACACCATGTCCGCACTTACTGATAATTATTTATATCGTGCAATAATCGAGCGTCTCACTGCTTCCATGAAATTCGGAGTGTAGATTGTCAACTCACTTTCAAAGATGTGATTGCGCCATCTAGAGAGAAAACACGCATACAATCAATGCTGCTCTCTAGCGATGTAGAATAGAAGGATTAACTGCCTACAGATTCCTCTAATTTAGAGAAACTAATCCAAAATCAAGTCAAGCCGTCGAGGTATTACTCGCCTAGAGATTCTTCTGGGTTATGCTCAAGTCCGGTCTTACTACACTTACCCGGTCCCGTGGGTCCTCCATTGAACTGGTACCGACTGCTTCCAAATACAGGATCGAAGCAAAAACAGGACTCGAACACGAGGAATCCTATATATTCCCTAAACTCGAAGGTAATTGGTTAGTGTCCGTCGGCATTGACTTAATGTGTCCAATGGCATGTACCAAAAGATAAAAGCCATACGTCCTCTTAAAGAGATACGCACGCAGCCGACATGTATTACTGGGATCCTTCTCATAGGGCATCAAAGCAAACACAGGACACGAACGCAAGGCATCCTACATCTTCCTTAAACCTAAAGATAATTAGTTAGTGTCCGTCGGCATTGTCTCAGTGCGTCCAATGGGATGTACAAAAAGATAAAAGCCATACGTCCTCTTAAAGAGATATATACGCAGCCGACATATACTACTGGGATCCTTCTCATCGGGCATAGTAGGGAGTGTAGACATGGTATGAATATAAAAACCAAATACCTACTGATATGCATATTGGAAGGGGAGAAATCGGACTAGACGCATGATGCTGTTCCCAGTTTCAACTAAATCACAGGGATGTAGATGATATATGTAAAAAGGGCCCGTTAGTTATTAAAGCGAATTGCTTGACTCCACGGAATCTCGTTATTGAGCCCTCTTTTGTATGTGTCTAGAGAAAATATCCAGTAGACCTCTCTCCTTTTGCGAATTTCAGTCCCTTGAGGTCCATTGGTGTTGATCTTCTCTAGAATCAACCATCGTACATCTTCTGTGGTATGGTTGCAATCAATAAAGTGTTGTACCAACGGCGCTTGCAATTTTTTCGTCCTGATCACCGACCTGTGCTCTATGAGTCGTGTTGTCATTGATCTCGATGTCTCACTTACATAGGTTTTATTACAGGGACACAGGACTGCATAAATCATATTAGTTGTTTTACAGTTGGTCAAACTTTGTAGATCAATTTTGACTCCATTGATAGAGTATTGTTTCACTTTCAAGGCAAATTTACATGCGATACATGACATGCATTTGAAATTCCCCTTTAAAACGGGCAGGCCTCCAATGGTGGTCTGCATCAGGGTAGATGGAACTTGTCGCATTCGGGACCTTGTTATTAAGTCCTTTAGGTTTTTTTTTTTCCGGTATGCAAACATAGGTTTTGCTAGTTGGTTTGAATCGTTTCTTGTGGCATTCAAGATATGCCAGTTAGAATTAACGATCTGACGTATGGTTTCATTCATCATTGAGTGCCGTGTAATAAACATGAGACGATCCTGTTGTTTAGGAATTTTTTGACTAAGTAAATGTTGGCGATCATAATATCGTGCTCTCTTGTAAGAGTCACGAACCCACCTTTTGGGGTAGCCTCTACTAAGAAATTTGGCTTTCATAACTACGGACTGCTTATCATAGTCCGTCAAGTTGGTACAGTTCCTCCGAAGACGTAGGAACTGTCCAAATGGAATGGTGGTTTTTTGAGCCTTGGGGTGATAGCTGGAGAAGTGCAACAACGTGTTGCGGGCAGTAGGCTTCGTGTATAAATCCACCAAAAGTTGCTGTTCACTTGCTTTGATTACAACATCGAGAAATTCAACACTGTGCTTGTCACTCTTTGCTACAAAGCGGATGTTAGTGTCACAGTGATTGAGCCATGCAACAAATTGTGTAAGATCTTCCTCGGCTCCGTTCCAGATATAAAAAACATCATCTATGAATCTAGACCAACTAAGGACTGATTCACTGAATGGGGCGACATCATTATAGATGAACTTATGCTCGTAGTGTGCCATAAAGATATTCGCCACTGTTGGGGCACAAGAGGCCCCCATACTGACTCCCTTGGTCTGTTGGAATAGTGATCCATTGAATTCAAAGGTATTTTCTTGGAGTATAATGCATAGACACTCCAAGATAAACTGGGCCGGGCAGTCTATTTAAAAAAATTCAATAAACCATCTCACGGCTTCTAGTGAGGCTGCCTGAGGAATGTTACTATACAAAGCCTCTATATCCATAGTGACCAGGAGTTGTGTGGCCTGTTGAAAATGTATCTGTTCCACTTTGTTGATAATGTCTGTTGTGTCCCTTATATATGATCTTATTTTAGGGACATACGGACGTAACATGGCGTCAACGTATTTGGACAGTGTTTCTGTGGCTGACCCAATAGTTGTTACAATGGGCCTATATGGTGGGTTGGTGGTACTTTTATGGATTTTTGGAATCCCATATATAGATGCCATTTTAGGTTTTATGACATTCAGATATTGCCATTCTTTTTCACATATAATCCCATCGTCCAAAGCTGTACTAGTCAAGTCCATTATCATTTTAGACACCCTTTTGGTGGGATCAGCCCGTACAGGAGTATAATGATCTTTATTGGAAAGCATAGTGATCATGTTTGTCACATATTGATCTGTTTCCATCAAGACTATGCCTTCACCTTTATCGCAACCCTTGATAGTAATGTCTTTATTGTTCTTGAGAGCAGATAAAGCTTGATGTTCTTCCCGAGAGAGATTGAATTTAGGCGTCGGAATGAATTTGGCGGCAGCGGTAATTTTGTTGAACACAACATGTTCAAAAATGGCAATTTCTGGTCCCACTTGTTCAAGTGTGGGGATAAAAGTGGATGGGGGTGTCAAACCTGATTTGTTCAACCTGGGTAATTCTTGATCCGTTCGTCATTCGAAAAAAGCCCGTAGTCTAATCTTCCTGAAGAAGGCAATTAAATCCTGGAAAAGCTCAAACCTATTAGTTTTTGTATGAGGAATAAAAGATAGACCTTTCGTTAGCATGGACTCGGTCTGACAATCGATTGTATGTGTGCTGAGATTAAAAATAGGTATTTGCTTTACTCTCGCCAGTATTGTGCATGTCTCGTTACCAAGACCTGAAGGTCGTCCTGATAGAAATTCTGTCCCTGCGGGTAATTGTATGCTTGTTGGTAATTGCCCCGTTGACGTCGTTGGTATCTGGGGTGCCATCTGGTTCTCTGCGTCCCACGCCTGGCTAAAAAACCAGGGCGTTCACCTCTAATACTACCTGAAATTTGACGTCCTGGAGCATTAGTTTGAAATTGATTATAGTTCTCGCCTTCAGAGTCTGACGTGTCCGAAAACGTAACTACGTTTTTGGCGAATCTGTCTGATGCTGGTTGGACTTGATCTTCTTCAATCGGTGTGGTTGATAGAAATTATCGGCCAAGTACGGATACATTTTCTTTTGGCTTGTATATCTTACATCTTTTTTTAGTTTTTCTGTTTTTCGTTTCATTAAATAGTCTTGATATGATAACATTTCAGTTTCTACTTCTTCTAATTTCTTTTTAGCTTCTTCAATTGCCTGATTGTTTTTAATTCTATTTTCCTATTCCTGGATCTCATCCATTAATGCTTGGACCATCTCTTTCGATGTCTCCACAATGAGGATCATTAGATCCCGGGTATTGGCAATGTGAGACCAACGCTCAAGGAATTTCCGAATTTTGACAAAGAGACCTGGGATGTTCCTGACTCTCAGTCCTTGTGGGATAATTCCTACTTTTAAGTACTCAAGCATGAAATGACCATGCATTTCAATCCGTTTAGCTTTTTTCTTTAGGGATGTTAATTTATTAAGATCTTCATTGCCTACACTACTAGTTGCATGGGCCACTTGGCCACCTAAAGCAAAATCACCTAATAATGAAGCAAGATCTTCATCGGTGAACCCAAATGTTTGAAGTTTGTCCATGATGTACTGGAAAACTGGTGATTTATTAATAACCTTCTATAGGGGCAGTGTAAGAACAAAAGAAAAGAAATGCTAATTTTATGCCAAAAAAGGGGACTCCAATCTATGAAGATAAGAGAATACAAGGTAAGAGAATACAGCAACAGACAATGATACTTCTTTTTGTGAATAACAAATATACTGGCTCTATGAATCAAATGCCCATAAGTAGTAACACAATGTATTTGTAACTACTAGTTGTACTGGAGATAGTGATCGCACGTGCACCTACACATACACATGTATATATACAAAAATCAAAAAGCTACCCCACATGGACCTGCCATGGAGAAACATAATGTAGTATAACAAGGGTACCCCTAATTTAGTTTCCTATCTCAGGGTTTAAAGCAAATATTTGTGAATCAATATATAGGAAACTTATTCAAAAAACGGTGAGGTAGTATACAAACAAAATATAGTGAATAAATATGTACCAACATGCATAGTATTGTCCCATTGACCAATTATGGCCCCAGGGAAACTAAGTCGTTTCTATTCATTTATTAGTTATTTGTTACTCTATACATTTATTCATAAACATATACACAAACAATCATTTCACTTTTCTTAATGTCTCTTTTGTATAAACAGTTCCTGTTGTGGGTACTGTGTCATCACAGATTTGGTCAAAATGATTACAATGATTACATATTAATTCATATAAAAAAAGAAGAAAAATTATTATTGAACATGGCTCTATTCGGTCTACGCGCGTTTCGGCGTTCAACCTTCCTCAGGCAGCCATGGTTTCTTAGCTCCTATAACATAATAGGAAAAGACAACAATAAACTATATTTGTTTCTATATACCAAATCACTTAAGTGCACAACATATCAAAACAAACTATACAAATCTTATTCATATGTACATTATTTAGACATTATTTACACATTAAAACAATCTATCTCCAGTTAGGTTAGCAAATCCATGACGTTTCTAAGATCATAGTATATTAGATGCAGTAGACAACTCCTAGGTCAGGGGGTCACCCATTTGGTATATTTACTTACTTAAATTCTAAGGCCTGTGCCTCAAATAGATTGGAACTTTATGTAATTGGAGCCTATAAGATCATAATTTCGTACTTGGTAATTAAATTACTGACACTGTGGCTAAATATTACTAAAGGAAACAAACAGTTAAGGGCGTATCCTAAAAGAAACCTAAGGGTTGCCTACCTTCTTATTGCCGATCATGTATCAATGTTAAGGACTTGTGATGTTGGACTGGGAATGTACAGCGTGGTTTGTCCGTTCCCGTTGGTTGGCCACAATCTCCCCCAATGTCTCTGTAAATGGAAGATCAGCCAACCATACTTAGTATTTATCTTGCTCTGTAAGTGTATGACCTACACTGAGCTGGAATTATTTTGTATCAATTGTATGCGTTTGTAGCTAAAACTGAATTGAAGTGCTACATATGTTACCTTAGATTCTCTGGTGATCGACGTTCCCGGTTTTGGTTGTAGCAATTTCCCGTGTGCTTAGTGCTTCATAGAAACGTCATAGGCTTCCATTTTATTGGCGGATGTATCGTTAATCACGTGGGTTCAGATGTAACTACTGGACTACGGCCAATGCGGTGTCAAAGACACAGGTGTCTCTAAAACGATGGAAACAACAGAGAGCAATAGATAATACTAATAGCAAACTGCCTAAAAAGAAGATAGCACTTGTAACAAACGGCCAAAAAAGTGGGGGGGGGGAGGGGGGAAACCGACAAGGAAAGCTACTCTACATGCAAGGGTGGTAAATGACCACTCCTGCTGATGGAACCCATCACGGAATATATAAACAGGCACACCATGTCCGCACTTACTGATAATTATTTATATCGTGCAATAATCGAGCGTCTCACTGCTTCCATGAAATTCGGAGTGTAGATTGTCAACTCACTTTCAAAGATGTGATTGCGCCATCTAGAGAGAAAACACGCATACAATCAATGCTGCTCTCTAGCGATGTAGAATAGAAGGATTAACTGCCTACAGATTCCTCTAATTTAGAGAAACTAATCCAAAATCAAGTCAAGCCGTCGAGGTATTACCCGCCTAGAGATTCTTCTGGGTTATGCTCAAGTCCGGTCTTACTACACTTACCCGGTCCCGTGGGTCCTCCATTGAACTGGTACCGACTGCTTCCAAATACAGGATCGAAGCAAAAACAGGACTCGAACACGAGGAATCCTATATATTCCCTAAACTCGAAGGTAATTGGTTAGTGTCCGTCGGCATTGACTTAATGTGTCCAATGGCATGTACCAAAAGATAAAAGCCATACGTCCTCTTAAAGAGATACGCACGCAGCCGACATGTATTACTGGGATCCTTCTCATAGGGCATCAAAGCAAACACAGGACACGAACGCAAGGCATCCTACATCTTCCTTAAACCTAAAGATAATTAGTTAGTGTCCGTCGGCATTGTCTCAGTGCGTCCAATGGGATGTACAAAAAGATAAAAGCCATACGTCCTCTTAACGAGATATATACGCAGCCGACATATACTACTGGGATCCTTCTCATCGGGCATAGTAGGGAGTGTAGACATGGTATGAATATAAAAACCAAATACCTACTGATATGCATATTGGAAGGGGAGAAATCGGACTAGACGCATGATGCTGTTCCCAGTTTCAACTAAATCACAGGGATGTAGATGATATATGTAAAAAGGGCCCGTTAGTTATTAAAGCGAATTGCTTGACTCCACGGAATCTCGTTATTGAGCCCTCTTTTGTATGTGTCTAGAGAAAATATCCAGTAGACCTCTCTCCTTTTGCGAATGTCAGTCCCTTGAGGTCCATTGGTGTTGATCTTCTCTAGAATCAACCATCGTACATCTTCTGTGGTATGGTTGCAATCAATAAAGTGTTGTACCAACGACACTTGCAATTTTTTCGTCCTGATCACCGACCTGTGCTCTGTGAGTCGTGTTGTCATTGATCTCGATGTCTCACCTACATAGGTTTTATTACAGGGACACAGGACTGCATAAATCATATTAGTTGTTTTACAGTTGGTCAAACTTTGTAGATCAATTTTGACTCCATTGATAGAGTATTGTTTCACTTCCAAGGCAAATTTACATGCGATACATGACATTCATTTGAAATTCCCCTTTAAAACGGGCAGGCCTCCAATGGTGGTCTGCATCAGGGTAGATGGAACTTGTCGCATCTGGGACCTTGTTATTAAGTCCTTTAGGTTTTTATTTTTCCGGTATGCTATTAGTATTATCTATTGCTCTCTGTTGTTTCCATCGTTTTAGAGACACCTGCATCTTTGACACCGCATTGGCCGTAGTCCAGTAGTTACGTCTGAACCCACGTGATTAACGATACATCCGCCAATAAAATGGAAGCCTATGACGTTTCTATGAAGCACTAGGCACACGGGAAATTGCTACAACCAAAACCGGGAACGTCGAGCACCAGAGAATCTAAGGTAACATATGTAGCACTTCAATTCAGTTTTAGCTACAAACGCATACAATTGATACAAAATAATTCCAGCTCAGTGTAGGTCATACACTTACAGAGCAAGATAAATACTAAGTATGGTTGGCTGATCTTCCATTTACAGAGACATTGGGGGAGATTGTGGCCAACCAATGGGAACGGACAAACCACGCTGTACATTCCTAGTCCAACATCACAAGTCCTTAACGTTGATACATGATCGGCAATAAGAAGGTAGGCAACCCTTAGGTTTCTTTTAGGATACGCCCTTAACTGTGTGTTTCCTTTAGTAATATTTAGCCACAGTGTCAGTAATTTAATTACCAAGTACGAAATCATGATCTTATAGGCTCCAATTACATAAAGTTCCAATCTATTTGAGGCACAGGCCTTAGAATTTAAGTAAGTAAATATACCAAATGGGTGACCCCCTGACCTAGGAGTTGTCTACTGCATCTAATATACTATGATCTTAGAAACGTCATGGATTTGCTAACCTAACTGGGGATAGATTGTTTTAATGTGTAAATAATGTGTAAATAATGTACATATGAATAAGATTTGTATAGTTTGTTTTGATATGTTGTGCACTTAAGTGATTTGGTATATACAAACAAATATAGTTTATTGTTGTCTTTTCCTATTATGTTATAGGAGCTAAGAAACCATGGCTGCCTGAGGAAGGCTGAACGCCGAAACGCGCGTAGACCGAATAGAGCCATGTTCAATAATAATTTTTCTTCTTTTTTTATATGAATTAATATGTAATCATTGTAATCATTTTGACCAAATCTGTGATGACACAGTACCCACAACAGGAACTGTTTATACAAAAGAGACATTAACCCCTTCGATGCGCATTACGGAGCGGTTCCGTCATGCGCATCGGTTGCGCTGTGCGGATGACGGAACCGCTCCGTCATGGCCCCGCCCGCGCACGAACCCTTCAGCACAGCGCGGTAATCCGCGCCGCGCTGAAGGGGTTAAGAAAAGTGAAATGATTGTTTGTGTATATGTTTATGAATAAATGTATAGAGTAACAAATAACTAATAAATGAATAGAAACGACTTAGTTTCCCTGGGGTCATAATTGGTCAATGGGACAATACTATGCATGTTGGTACATATTTATTCACTATATTTTGTTTGTATACTACCTCACCGTTTTTTTAATAAGTTTCCTATATATTGATTCACAAATAGAAGTGGGAGAACACACAGCCTTCCTTCCAGGTGGCTCCAAGAGAGAGTGTAATAAACGCTGAATTTAAACAAGACTGCACGCGCACTGGCATCACACTCCACTGAGCCATACTGGGAGAAACACACGGAAAATCAGGGACTCAAATAAACTGTTGAAGGGACTTTCCAATGTGTTCCATAACAATGTGCCAACTATGCATTCTCTATGTTACTAAGTATTTAGAGAAAGGTTCAATCAGATGTTCCAATTGCAGTTGGCAGTGCTTTTCACATTCACAAATTCTCTGCAGAAGCAATTGAAACTATGAAGTCTTGTGTGGCACACTACTGACCACTAAATAAGCCCTCTTTTCACCACTCGCTGAATTCTAACAGCACCAGGGACTCATCTCCTTCTCTCTCTTTCTCTCCCTCTTTTTCTCACCCTTTCTTCCCCTCTTCCTCTCTTTCTTTCTCTCTCCGTCTGCCTGCCTGCTTCTCTCTCACTTTCTCACTTTCCTAATTCCTTCTTCTGGAGTGCTTCATTGAAAGATTGTTCTGGTATTTATGAAATGAAAAATGAGCTGGCTAGCACCGAAGAGATTAACTGTTGTAAGCATATTTTTAATTGGCTGAAAACTTATATCTGCTGCGATGTACAACAAAATTACCATCCAAGAGTTTGGCTTCATCTACAATCATCTAATTGTCAAGAACTAGCAAACATGAACAAGCAAATAAACACACCGGGCTAGACTCCTTCAGTCTATGTGCATGTCAGTGAATGAAAGGTACATGTTGTCTGGGTCACTAGCTGCCTTTAGCAGCAGGGGTTGCCAGGAATGGTAGAACTGCCAGGAAGCGGGTTTGGAGACATTACTTACTGCTTGGTTCTGGACAAGGGATAGAACCGATACTGCAAACGAGCTCCCACTGAATTTCTTGAAGGGAAAGAAGGGCTGGCAGACAGTGTGGAGTATTGGTGGTGTCTGAACTGAGACTGCATGCACAGAAAACATGCTACAAGGAAGCATTTGGACAATCAAATACAATTCTCAGCAGGCCATGAATCCTAGCCTATGTTCATACTTACATATGGTATGTTATAAAAACGTTTCCACACTACTAGGTGCGGCATATCTGACTGGGTTGCTGGCTTACCGGCAGGAAAATGTCCAGGGGATGGGCATGGAAAACAGGAACATAGTGATGCTCCTCCACTTCCTCAAGGGAGAGATGTGGTTTTATAGTTTTGTGTGGTTAAAATGGTTGCCCAGTTACATCGGTATGGAAACCGTTACTATGTACATGTGCATGGTACCCCTAGTAACCTTTAAGTGACGTGAAAACCACACCACATGTCCTCTGCGATTTGCAATTGGCCACAAAATGGCACTTGGCAAGTTGGAAAGGCTTATCGGGTTCATAAAGTTTCTCTGGTGCCTTGAGACTCCTGATTCTGTAATCACAAACCCTTTTATTTTGTGAACTCAGGCTTTTTGACCACAAAATCAGATCATAAATCTGGACCATAGTTATTTTCACGTTTATGTTGAGGAGAAAACCATTTGCTCTTTTTGTGGCAGTTCGTGATGCAACTTTCTCAGAGAGGGCAAATTAAATCAAACAATGGAGTAAATAGCAAGAAACTATATTTTAAAGATACATAATTTGTTGTTTAGAAAAATGTTTTTTTACATTCTGAATGTTTAAATAACATTAATTTTACAGATTTATTTTACCTGAATGTGTGAACTCTGTTGCTGATGAATGTGGAGCTGGTGACAATGAATATATCTATACATTTCTATTGAAAATATGTGACCTGAATTATGAGCAATTGAAGGACTTTCATTGCTTTAAACGTGCACCCCCATGTGGTGGTGCGGTGTTGACTCAACTTGATATTGAGCTTGTCTCTGTGGATTTGCTGGTGCAAGATAGCAAAACGTACAGACAGACTGACAGGCATTTTCCGAACCGGCCTGCAGAGCCGGGGCAGAAACAATTATTGCATGTCAGAAATCTCTCTAGAAGAACGTAGTCTGTGGTGTTGCGGTCTAGTCGACGGCACGCTAGGCGTGACGTCACCGGACGGGGCAACATTACATAGTCAACGTTAAAATAAGATTTTATTTTATAAAGTGGCACTCCTTGTAAATACACTGCCAGTGCTTATTGCTTTTTTTACGCTAAGAAAAGCACAGCCGTGAGTTAGAGTTCAAACGTACTGTGCGTGACTGAGTGCTGACGTTTCCGAAGCCTTGCAGTGCACAAAGGGCCTTTCAGGCCGCCTGGACGCTGTGCTCAGTCTCACTGCATGGACAGTGACCCGAGGTCTCATTATTTGAGCAGTCTTGGCCTGGAATAGCCAGCAGCATATGCTGTGCAACGCCCCTTCTGCCTCGGTATCCCCGCGAGCCCCTCTATTCCCTTCCGTCTGCACGCCCGGGTCTGTTGTACTTCAAAGGACCGCTACTGATTTATATGACGTTCCACTGTGACTTCTGCGCCTAGGGTTGGCATTCAAGTGCTCTACAATGAGGCAACATAAGTGAGTGCAAACACGAAACGCAAACTACGTAATATGCAGATTACTCTAGCACGCTCATTAATTCACAATCGTAACTAATTAAGGAAAACTCAAATCCTGTATGTAGATACTGCTTAAAAGCCATTTGCTTTGACATACAATAGCATTAGCAAAGCAAATGGCTTTAACTTAATCAAAGGCGAGACCTATTGCATTTTCAATGCTTGTTTTCTCAGGACTTGTGCACTGGCATGGAGAAAGAGCATGTTGGTTGCGTCTACAGCGCTGAGGGTGGCTACAAGGCGCTAAGGAGAAGTCGTGTTCACCCCGTGGTGCACACCGCTAATTAACAGTCTCTCAGTTCAAGAAAACTGTATAGTTTATTTCCCTACGTGGATGAAATTATCTCATACACTTAGTGGTGATGCAAGCATGAATCGAGAATGGACATCTACGTTTGTCCAGCAGGTACCTAAAAATCCGAGGCACCCAAGGGCAGCATATAACGGACAAAGAGCCCTAGATGGAAACAGATTTCCCTGGCCGTCCAGGCCCTTGAAAAGACAGTCAGTCACCGTCAGATGAGCGGAGCTTGAGGCGGACTCTTTTGTGACGCCCACAGACATTTCAGGGTGAGTGGCAAGTCACAAGGCCTCTCGGCTTCTTGAATCCCTAGGCGCTGTTGCAGGTCCGGCATATGATTTCTTGAACCAATGTGTAGGAAGGTGGATATCTGACTATGGTTACCCCCAACTTTTTTGCCTAGTGTCTAGCTGGTTTTTCGACTTAGTTGGCCTGAGATCCTGCCATTCAGGGTCTCAGGCTGTCTGCTCTCTCTTTAAAATGGACTCCATGTACCCTAGGTACATAACCAATTGGTAAGGATCACCTTATTGGACCCTGTACAGTGTACCCTAGGTACCCAGGGCATAGGTGTACCCTAGGCCTCCCAGGGGCTGCAGCATGTATTATGCCACCCCTGGTCTGGCCTTCCAATCAGACACAACTGGCTGATCACTCAGCTGGGGCAAGGTTGTGTAATCACCCCTTGCTTAGATATAGTATGCCTATATCTACCCTTATATATAGACACATGTGTACCTATCAGTCACTCCTATGGCAGGCCTTAACAATCCTGGAGGCAGAGTGCTTGGGAACATGTGAGATGGTGCTCTAGCATGAGCTGAGCCTGTCTGCGGCTTTCGGAACCAAGTCCTTATAGCTGTTCTATGATATAGCCTACCATATACTCTTAAAGTGCCTTATAATCTTAAACGGTTATGGTAACTATGGTTTGGCTTTATCAAAACATGTCGTGTAAGGTGTCTAACACTTTGGAATAATACCCCCATACCATTTCTGGTGATGAGGATATTATTCCTCCCTTCTAGAGGGAGAGACATGTTAAAATCCTACTTTGCTGTTTAACTCTAACCAAAGCCTCAGCATCACAAAATGGATGCTGCTGCCACAGACACAAGTCTGACCTCCTGCTGCTGGGAGTGATCCCAGCCAGGGAGGCCTGGACAATAGGTTTCCTGCTTGGGGAGGTGCTAGCACCTCCCCAGACAGCCTTTAGTGTATTGGGGCAGGGTGGGCTGAAAGGAATGAGACATGCCTGGGGCACACAAGGTGTTCCTTGCATAGTCCAGTTCAAACCGGCGCTGGGGCACTCCAGCCCCAGCTCTGGCGCGAAACTGGACAAAGGGAAGTGGGTGTAACCACCCCCTCCCAGGTCCCACCCATAAGGCGTGACCTAGCAGGTATCCCAGCCCCCCAGATTAGTATAAGAGTGGGAGTTGGGCCTCAAGACTTTAGATTATCCTGAACCTGCAAAACTGAACAGAAACTCTGGACCTTCGACATTTGACGAAAGAAGAAGACTGAAGAATCTCCCTTGTAGCCAAGGAGTGGCTACCCTGTGCAAACAAGCACCATCAAGAGACTACCCTTTGCTTTGCGACCGTTCTACGAGGAACCGACTGCAGAGCCCGACCAGAGCCTTGACTTCCAGACTTCTCCGACCCTCATCCACATCTGCAGCAGAGCTGAGATCCGTGGAGGCGACGAGCGACGTGGGACCGGCTACCTGGAAAAAGTGGCTAGTAACTTACAGCGCAGCTTCTGAGGTACCCTCGAAGTTGTGCACCGGGGATTGAGAAGCCCCAACCCCAAGCACCATCTGCACCGAAGATCAGCCCCCCACACTCCACGAGTCCTGCGTGGGGCCCTTCAGCATTTTCCTGCTTGCCGCGTCTGTCCGGTTGCTTGCCCGCTGGCTAGTGGCCTTTGTGACGACGCACCCTGAAATCTTCTGTGCTGGTTTGGCTCCTCCAGACTGGCTCCCGCTTCTCTGCAAAGAAGAAGCACCCCAGACCTTCCTGGTCTGCACCAGAAGCAAGTCCTTCGTTCTTCGTGGGTTCCGCTTGCCAAGGCTTGGTGAGTCCTAGTCCAACTTCGACACCGCCGACAGCAAGAGCCTTCGTGGGACAGCTCGCCTCCTGGTCCTGGTCGTCCTCGACGCTTCCTGGTCCTCCTGGCTGCAGCGACAAGCTTCACCTTCACCTGCAAATCTTCACGACATCGCCTGGTTCCTTCCTGGTTCCACGTGGTCACTGGCTAGTGACCTTGACTCTGTCCCTTCTGCTTGCAGGTTTCCTTTCTTCTTGATCCCAGCCTTGGGATCCACCGGACACTCTTCACTGACTGCCTGTCAGCATCTTTCTTCAGGCATCCATAGGAGTCGACGACGAAAACGACGCATCTTCACCCCTATGCACCCGCAGCCTGTGGGCTAGGTAACTTGGGTACTCCGGTGCTCATCAGGATAGTGACTATCCTAGTGTCTAGTTTTCAAGTCTCAACTTCCTAGCTACTCCGGAAGTGTCCTAAATCTACCGTTTTCTAAACTGTACTATTGCTATTGACTTTTACGCATTACGCGTGAGTGTTTCCACTCTGCACACGAATCCCGTGGGCCTCCCACTTCCTAACTAACGCTAGTGTAGTGTAGCCCCAGCGATTCCCTAGGCCTAGGCCTATTCTATTTCCGTGACAGTGGTTCTTATACCACTTACTTAGTATATGGTTTGCGTGGCCCCTAGGGCCTAACTGTATTACTTACCTGTGTGACTTAATGTATGCATAAATAAGACTGTGTTGTACTTACCTCTAATCTCATAAAGAGTGCTGAGGGTTTGCTTAGAATAAATACACTTTATTTTATATATATATCTGTTGTGGTGTCCTTTCATTTGGTATTCAAGGGATTATATATGGTATCACAGCTGGCTTCACATGCCATTCAGAGTTTAGCCTAAGACTGCTCTTGTCCATGCTACCACTAGGATAGCTGGTCTATAAGGTTGACTTTACAACCAATCACCATAAGGGTATTTGGACTGATATAAGGTGTACACTAGAACTAGTGACATCATACATCAGGCCAACTTCTCACATTGGTGAGCAGCGGTTGGGATCTGAGCTTGCTGTTGTAATACCATTGTAATCTTGAGATACTGAATTGAAAGATCACACAGATATTGTCTAGGTACATATAACATAGATTATTATACTTAAGTCCTACTGGACTTTGTAGTTGTAGGTTGAAGGGAGTAACACACCCTGACTACAACTACTAGAGAGGTTTAGTAGATACAACTAGTGTAGGTAGGTGCACACACCACACCCTCACTAGATCATGTCTCTGAGAGGAGATCAAGTGGATGCTCTCTCAGGAGGATCAGGTCTGCAAAAGACCCCCTCTAGATATGATACCTTAACATTCCAGGAGATGAGACAATTGTGTACCTCCAGAGGAATAAAACAGGGTGCAAACCCTACCCTCCTTCAGTTAAGACAACTCCTAGAGGAGTATGACATTCTTAAGGCATCTCAGGCAGGTGCCCTAGGCACAGAGGAGGGTCTACCCACCACAGAGGAGTCAGAGGAGACTTCAGATGAAGAGGTAGACAGCCAGGGCCAAGTAGGAAGACTTAGCCAGGCTAACCTAAGCTTACATGGGAGTTTGAATGGGGTCCCCCCTTACAGACCCCCAAGTAGGCTTACACAGAGAAGCAGGAGGGACAGATCCCCTTCAAGGGAATCCATCCACTCCCATGTCTCTAACATCTCTAATGCTTCCTCTCACAGGGGAATGACTTCCCATGAGAGAAAGGAGCATGAAGCCAGAATGAGGGAAGCTAATCTGAGGATTCAGAGGGAAGAACTTGCCCTTGCCAAAGAGAAGCTTGCTCTGGCTAGAGAACAAAAGTTAAGTGGGTTAGAACCCACTGGTGGCAGCAACATTCCTAGAGATAGGGATAGGTCTTATGACCATAGAAACCTAAGCAAGATAGTCCCCCCATATCAGAATGGGGATGACACCCACAAATGGATGACTGCTTTGGAGAGGGCCTGCAAAGTACAGCAGGTTCCCCAGAGTCAGTGGGCAGCTATCTTGTGGCTCTCCTTTTCTGACAAAGGTAGAGACAAGCTCCTCACAGTCAGTGATGAGGATGCAAACAATTACAAAGTCCTGAAGAGTGCTCTGATAGATGGGTTTGGCTTAACCACTGAGCAATATAGGTTGTTGTTCAGAGACACCCAGAAGACACAGACACAGGACTGGTCTGATTTTGTGGATTGTGCCACTAAGGCTTTGGAAGGTTGGTTAACTGGCAGCAAGGTGCAGGACTATACAGGATTGTACAACTTGATTATGAGGGAGCAGATCCTTAGTAATTGTCAGAACCAGCTTCTCCATCAACACCTGGTAGACTCAGATTTGACCTCTCCCCAAGAATTGGGAAAGAGGGCAGATAAATGGGTCAGGACCAGGATTAGGCCCAAAAATCAGGGTGGTGACCAAAAGAAAGATACCACCAAGCCTCAAGAGAAGGGTGGGGATAAAACAAAAGAGAAATCTTCCTCAGGGCCCCAAAACTCCACACAGGGTGGTGGGTCCCAAGCTCCCTCCTCTACTACAGTTAAAAAGCCTTACTGCCATGTGTGTAAAACACCTGGGCATTGGAAAACTGACAGCAGTTGCCCACAGGCTAAAAACAAAACTGTTCCTCCAACTACTCCTGTCACACCACCTATTACTGTCAGCAGTAATCCCCCAGGTGGTGGGAGTGCCCCCAAAAATTGGGTTGGGTTTTCTTGGGGAACACAGGGGGACTCTGGCTTAGCCAATTCCCCTACAGCAGCTACTCTTCTCTGTGATGGTGGCATGGGTTTTGCCAACTTCACTGCCTGTCCCAACACTTTGGGTAGGTACAGACAGGAACCCTACATCAATGGTAGAAAAGCTGAGGCCTACAGAGACACTGGAGCTAGCATCACTATGGTGGCCCATAGGCTAGTTCCCTCTGAGCAGCTTTTGCCTGGTTTCTCATACCAGGTAACTAACATTGATGGCAACCAGAACAGTCATCCCATGGCAGAGGTGTGTCTCAGCTGGGGAGGTGTCACTGGCCCCAAAAGGGTGGCAGTGTCTCCAACCTTGCCTGTGGACTGCTTACTGGGGAATGACTTAGAACTCTCAGCTTGGGCTGGAGTTGAACAAGACACCCATTCTAAAATGGTAGGCCTTTCACAAAAGGGTAGTGGGGTTGTGCCAGTCACAACCCCTGTCCAAGCAGATTTCCTCCCTGAAAAGGTTGGAAGGGCAGTGGTAGCCACAGCCCAGGCACAGACAGACTTCCCTGTAGAAATTGGCAGAGCTGTGACAGTCACAGCTCAAACACAAACTGAGTGCCTTCCTGAAAAGGTTGGCAAGGCTGTAATGGTCTCAGCCCATACTCAGACTGATATAGGTGTAGTGAAGCCTGAAACTATGGATCACTCCACACAAACAGAGAGTAGTGGGGAGGAAGAAAAGTCTCCCTCTCCCCAGACATTAGGAAAAGGTCAGCCTCCTCAGGGATCTGACCTCACCCCTTGTGAAGGAACTGCCCCAGAGGTAGCCAGGCCTGGCCTGGCAGAGCCTCTGATGTCAGTGGCCCCTTCCAAGGTGGGACCCAGTCTGGTGCAGGTAGCCTGCCTCTCTCTACCCTGCCTCAGTCAGCCCAGGGCTGCAGAGGTCAGGGAGGCCAGTGGACCCCAAGAGGGCCCCTGTCCACAAGAACCCCCCCATCAAAAGAATGAGGATTGCCTGGCTAGTAGCCCTAGCCAGGTGATGGGTAAAAACATTCCTGAGGGATCCCCTTTACAGGTAGTTAGGGACCTCCCCCAGAGGGATTCTGTTGGGCACAGGCAAACATGGGACCTTAGGGCCCCAAACCTGACCTGTCCCTCCAGTAAGCCCACAAAAGGGACCCAGCCTCCAGCTTTAGGTAGCCAGAGGCTGACCCTGAGAGCACAGTGCAACTCAGTTAGAGAAAGAAAGGCATCCATGGTGGAGGATGATTGGAGGAAGCTGAGGCCTCACTCTGAGGACACTCACTTCAGTACTCCATCTCAACACCAGCCTTTTTCTTTGCAAAGACACACCAAAGGTAGAGATTCCCTATGGTGGAGACCCTATGATATCTTTAGGATGAGGGATTGCTTAGTGGACCATGAGACAGGGGGTAACCATGCCAGTGCTGGTTCTTCCTTATATGGCCACTTAGGCAATAGAGGCTTACCTTGTCAAGGCCAGCCTTATCTCCTTTCGTTTGGGGGGGGGTTGTGTAGGAAGGTGGATATCTGACTATGGTTACCCCCAACTTTTTTGCCTAGTGTCTAGCTGGTTTTTCGACTTAGTTGGCCTGAGATCCTGCCATTCAGGGTCTCAGGCTGTCTGCTCTCTCTTTAAAATGGACTCCATGTACCCTAGGTACATAACCAATTGGTAAGGATCACCTTATTGGACCCTGTACAGTGTACCCTAGGTACCCAGGGCATAGGTGTACCCTAGGCCTCCCAGGGGCTGCAGCATGTATTATGCCACCCCTGGTCTGGCCTTCCAATCAGACACAACTGGCTGATCACTCAGCTGGGGCAAGGTCGTGTAATCACCCCTTGCTTAGATATAGTATGCCTATATCTACCCTTATATATAGACACATGTGTACCTATCAGTCACTCCTATGGCAGGCCTTAACAATCCTGGAGGCAGAGTGCTTGGGAACATGTGAGATGGTGCTCTAGCATGAGCTGAGCCTGTCTGCGGCTTTCGGAACCAAGTCCTTATAGCTGTTCTATGATATAGCCTACCATATACTCTTAAAGTGCCTTATAATCTTAAACGGTTATGGTAACTATGGTTTGGCTTTATCAAAACATGTCGTGTAAGGTGTCTAACACTTTGGAATAATACCCCCATACCATTTCTGGTGATGAGGATATTATTCCTCCCTTCTAGAGGGAGAGACATGTTAAAATCCTACTTTGCTGTTTAACTCTAACCAAAGCCTCAGCATCACAAAATGGATGCTGCTGCCACAGACACAAGTCTGACCTCCTGCTGCTGGGAGTGATCCCAGCCAGGGAGGCCTGGACAATAGGTTTCCTGCTTGGGGAGGTGCTAGCACCTCCCCAGACAGCCTTTAGTGTATTGGGGCAGGGTGGGCTGAAAGGAATGAGACATGCCTGGGGCACACAAGGTGTTCCTTGCATAGTCCAGTTCAAACCGGCGCTGGGGCACTCCAGCCCCAGCTCTGGCGCGAAACTGGACAAAGGGAAGTGGGTGTAACCACCCCCTCCCAGGTCCCACCCATAAGGCGTGACCTAGCAGGTATCCCAGCCCCCCAGATTAGTATAAGAGTGGGAGTTGGGCCTCAAGACTTTAGATTATCCTGAACCTGCAAAACTGAACAGAAACTCTGGACCTTCGACATTCGACGAAAGAAGAAGACTGAAGAATCTCCCTTGTAGCCAAGGAGTGGCTACCCTGTGCAAACAGGCACCATCAAGAGACTACCCTTTGCTTTGCGACCGTTCTACGAGGAACCGACTGCAGAGCCCGACCAGAGCCTTGACTTCCAGACTTCTCCGACCCTCATCCACATCTGCAGCAGAGCTGAGATCCGTGGAGGCGACGAGCGACGTGGGACCGGCTACCTGGAAAAAGTGGCTAGTAACTTACAGCGCAGCTTCTGAGGTACCCTCGAAGTTGTGCACCGGGGATTGAGAAGCCCCAACCCCAAGCACCATCTGCACCGAAGATCAGCCCCCCACACTCCACGAGTCCTGCGTGGGGCCCTTCAGCATTTTCCTGCTTGCCGCGTCTGTCCGGTTGCTTGCCCGCTGGCTAGTGGCCTTTGTGACGACGCACCCTGAAATCTTCTGCGCTGGTTTGGCTCCTCCAGACTGGCTCCCGCTTCTCTGCAAAGAAGAAGCACCCCAGACCTTCCTGGTCTGCACCAGAAGCAAGTCCTTCGTTCTTCGTGGGTTCCGCTTGCCAAGGCTTGGTGAGTCCTAGTCCAACTTCGACGCCGCCGACAGCAAGAGCCTTCGTGGGACAGCTCGCCTCCTGGTCCTGGTCGTCCTCGACGCTTCCTGGTCCTCCTGGCTGCAGCGACAAGCTTCACCTTCACCTGCAAATCTTCACGACATCGCCTGGTTCCTTCCTGGTTCCACGTGGTCACTGGCTAGTGACCTTGACTCTGTCCCTTCTGCTTGCAGGTTTCCTTTCTTCTTGATCCCAGCCTTGGGATCCACCGGACACTCTTCACTGACTGCCTGTCAGCATCTTTCTTCAGGCATCCATAGGAGTCGACGACGAAAACGACACATCTTCACCCCTATGCACCCGCAGCCTGTGGGCTAGGTAACTTGGGTACTCCGGTGCTCATCAGGATAGTGACTATCCTAGTGTCTAGTTTTCAAGTCTCAACTTCCTAGCTACTCCGGAAGTGTCCTAAATCTACCGTTTTCTAAACTGTACTATTGCTATTGACTTTTACGCATTACGCGTGAGTGTTTCCACTCTGCACACGAATCCCGTGGGCCTCCCACTTCCTAACTAACGCTAGTGTAGTGTAGCCCCAGCGATTCCCTAGGCCTAGGCCTATTCTATTTCCGTGACAGTGGTTCTTATACCACTTACTTAGTATATGGTTTGCGTGGCCCCTAGGGCCTAACTGTATTACTTACCTGTGTGACTTAATGTATGCATAAATAAGACTGTGTTGTACTTACCTCTAATCTCATAAAGAGTGCTGAGGGTTTGCTTAGAATAAATACACTTTATTTTATATATATATCTGTTGTGGTGTCCTTTCATTTGGTATTCAAGGGATTATATATGGTATCACAGCTGGCTTCACATGCCATTCAGAGTTTAGCCTAAGACTGCTCTTGTCCATGCTACCACTAGGATAGCTGGTCTATAAGGTTGACTTTACAACCAATCACCATAAGGGTATTTGGACTGATATAAGGTGTACACTAGAACTAGTGACATCATACATCAGGCCAACTTCTCACACAATGCATTCTGGGAGTTGCAGTTCCACCTCCCAAGCACTGGACCGTGTTTAGTTAAAGGAGAGCCCAGGACTTGAACATGGTGATGTGGGGTTCGCCTGCTGCCACTAGTGCACAGCACATGCTTGTAGTCAAGGTGAAATGGTTTTAAACTAAAGCATGCACAAGAATTCCTGCCTGTAAGGCACGGCAGTGTTGCTACTTTCACTGTGACACACAGAGCGCGCGTTAAACAGCCCCTAACTTCCCACGACCGGACGTCGCAATAAATTACGAGCTGAATGCTATAAGGGCATTGGAAAGCAAATGAGCAGTGGGGGAACCAGTGGTGCGTGCGCACCACAGAGGAGCGGGGGGGAGGGAGCGTGGCAGCGAGGCGAACGCGCGCTGCTGCGCGTGCTATATATATTCTTAGACAACAAGGGAACCCAAAAATAGTCGACCAGGGACCTTGGGAGTCAATTATTCTAGACCACAGTGGTCCCTAGAAAGGAGAAAATAGGAAGACGGGCAATGAATATAGACTCAATCGTTACTATATTGGGTTGACCTGTCCAGCCGGACAGAGGTCTAATATTTACTTCTAAGCAATAGAGACAATTGCACACAACAATACATAAAATGGGACACAAGCCTGTGTCCTACTTAGCCAATGTACAAAAACAGGGGACAAAAAACGAACAGGAGGCTCAGGCAAAGCTTGTTGGTTTGTTACACATGGACAATACACAGTGTTATGAAAACAAATCTCAGGAAACACCTTTACAGCGAAGTAAACAAAAGTTTTTTGCGTATAAGGTGTTTTAAAGTGTCGCCGGCGTTTCGATCCATTGAGAGAATGGGCGGATCATCATCAGGAAATTCAATTCATGCCTGTTAGGTAGAGCCTTATTAGCCTGGAGGAACAAGGTGTGGAAGGAAAATACACAATTGGAGAAATTAGGAAAGGTACGCCTAGGTGCCGTGAATTTATGTGACAACGTAGCATGCACCTCAGGTTGGGGAAGGTGTGGTAATTCTGATGAAAAGGCATGAGTATGTGTTAACTGGGTGAGCGGTCGGTGAAAGCCACAAGGTGTCTAAGGCGGTTGGATTTACACGGTCGGGAATGGGCGTTGCAAAGGCGGGATATGCGCCCGCCTTTGCCCAATCGCGTACATTTTTATTTAAAAAAAAAACACGTGAAAGCCAATGCCTTCCGGCGAAAGCCTGATCACACGCACAAGCATGTGGTCAGCTTTCAAAACCCCATACAAAAGGGCTGTCACTGCTTCAGCAGTTCTGCGCACTGCAACGCAGGCGTGAGCCCTAAAGAGACGAGAACCTTTTCCAAATTGTGAGCTGATGGTAGATAGCATAACCTGGAAGGATATGAGCAATGTCCACGGAAATGGACTTCGGTACTATTTGATCAATCAGTCTCAGATTCAGAGACGTTCTTCCCACTTGTGCACCCCCCTCACACACCTTTACTCTGAACCCCCTTCGTCAGACCTCCTTCCTCTGCGTTCCGTTCATTCAGTGTCTCTTCACCCCCTCTCTGTCCAGACACTCGCCTCTGCATTGCTATGTCACTCTGACTTATACAACTGCCCCCCTCCCAGGAACGTTTGAGGAATGAGGGCGGAGGAGCCCCTCCTTCGCCGCCTGGACAGTGAAATGTTGACACGAGGCAGGCATCGGACACATCTGAGCCATAGGGTGGGCGATGGGGGCGTCACAGAGGCAGCAGCAGCTGCCAGACGGGCCCATTACACACACACAGGGGGCAGAAGTCACTGCTGGCGCGCACAGGCAGATGGGAAAGGGGGAGGGTCCCGGCTTCTCCAAAACACACTGTAGCGTAACTCTCTCTCACCACAAACTGACAATGTAAAATAGTAATATTAATGATATCCTTAATTCCCCTTCCTCTTGTTGGTTTGACGTGTTAATACCATGCCCCAAGCCTAAGAGCAAACTGCATGAGTTTACAAAATAAAGCAAAACAAAAAAGGAAAAACAACCAGACAATTATCCCAGCCATAATCAATTGGCCAGGCAGGGAACGCATGTGACGAATATAAAATTGACTAATGAAGGTAGAGAAAGGACGTGCACTACTCCTCATGGTGGGAGGGGACAGGTTAGAAGGGGAGGAGATATGTCTTTCCTCAAATCTATTTCCAAAAACAGCCTGTATTTAAAGCTTGAATTTGTCTATCTATCGAATGAACATGTATTGTCCAGAGGATAACCCCAAACTGTACTGATCCGCAGTGTGAATTTAGTGCACAAGAAAAAGGCCAACTGCGCCCCTGAATAGCAGCCCAAAGAGCCCATTCTCGCATATTCCCCAGTCCGCTATAATTGGAGATAGCACACTCTCAATCAAATTACCAATGCCCAAGCTATAAGTAATTCCGGGGATTAGGCAATATTGAAGCGATTACCAGCATACGTGTAATTAACTCCTTGATAGCGCCAGAATATAAATATTGCAAATGTTAGGTTGGGTGAATAAGATGTCGACGTATACCATAATGTGTGCAGACCCGACAATGGCAATAAAAGCAATGTCAACGTATGCCATAACCTATGCCCACACAAGATCAATGCTCATAAATGCACAGTCAATGTATGTCATAATCCATGCACGCATAACAATGTCGATACCAGTATAAACAATGTCAATGTGTGCCATGATCAAGACATGCACAGCAATGTTAATATCAGTAAAGACAATATCATTGTACACTACGACAACTGTACACACAATATTGAGAATGTCGGTAAAAATGATATCAATGACTGCCACATTTCTCGAAGGAGTTCTAACAAACTCGTATCATTGCTGTTGGATTCACCCAAGGTGACTTTCCCATCAACCCTGAGACAGAGATAAGTTGTTAGACAAGCCCTGCGATCCCAACCCACGGTTATCGAGTGACGGGTCACAGGTGGGGTCTTGCTTAGCCCACAGACAAATAGGCACCCAGGGAAAACTCTGATCGTTCCCACAGATAGACAGTCCCCCCACAAACACGTCTGAGTATATTGGTCCCAATAAAACATGTTTGGCCAGAAGGCGCATTCCCCAAAAATACCACAAAGCTAGATGCCCCATGTAGATAGGAACACTCAGCCAACCAGGATATGACATGCACACCGTATGAGGTGATCACGTGCTCTCCACACTGAATATCTCGACTCAGACACAAAAGCCCACAATAGCTCTCCCCGAGGTCGAGAGCCATCTGCCTCTCCTATCAGATGACCAAAATTGTTTTATATGACTATGATGCCTTCCAAGGAATGTTAAAGTGTTTTATTGTACCCACAAAATGTATATATGTGTGGCCCAAACTTCTGTACTTTGAGTCTATCTTCAAACACACCTCAGTCGATACTCTCCTGGCAGCTGCATTTAATTAAACCAACTTCTTCCTGTTTTGCCAAACACCTCTTGTCGTCTGATTTATTTAAGGTAAGGTCATATCCAAGCAATATATTGGCAAGCCAGCCAGGAGAGATTGGCTTGTCAAGCCCGACTGCTGCCGAAGAAAGGACCCCTCCCCGAACGGATTCCCATTTGCGCAAACAAGATCAATTATGGCAGGGGCCATAATTGATTAGAAGTTCTGCTGAATCCGTGGGTCGGATGTCCGTCCAGAGACAGCTGTCACAGGGTAAGAGACTCCATCTGATCCTTAGTACCAGTATGTGGTGTGTGGCAAACTAGGACAAGCGAGTAGATCACATTTGCTTTTCCCCTAGTCAGCATGCTAGAGAGGGCGAAGGTGTTGGAGGGAAGATTTATTAAGGGTCAAGGGGGCAGGGGGCTGAGCCCAGAACTCTTGGAGTCTCCACGGAGGGAGCGAGGTAGTGAGTTAGGGACAAAAGGGGCACCTTAATTTGAGCCGGGGTGCCTAGGAACACTCGCTCTAAAAATGAAGGAAACAGACATGTGAGCCATGGAATGTGAGGTAAAGTACATTGGCAGTTTAATGAGAAGGTACAACTTCAAAGAAACTGGCAAGGCATAAAATACAAAATACAGAATCCAGATAGTCACATGGAGCAGATGGTATTTCCGTATCTAAACTATTGTGCTGCCAGAGAGAGAGAGACTAAATCTAAAGAACACATTTATAAATGCACCATGAAAACAGCATAGATGAGGTAAAATATGTCTCAGAATCCATAACACTTTTACCTAGGAACACTCACGTTTACCCAAGAGTGAGCAATCCTGCAATTACAATACAAAACATTTTAAATGCAAAAGTGAAGAGAACAATGATTAAACATAACATGACACTTCATATAGGTAAAATAGAACAAAATACTTTAAGCAAAGCAGAACAAGACACTTTAAGCAAGACAAGACAAGAGCTTCTCAGCTCTTGGGGAAAAACCTACACAGCCTGTTACCTACATACAGACAGCGAGGTAGTCCGCCGAGGATTGTGTGAGCTCCCCTTTTATATGGTTTTAGGTTATGAGAAGCGCCTACAATAACGTCATCTCATGCCACTTCTACCTACGTCAGTCTACCCCAAAAGCTTGGTCTGCAGTTTTTATCAGATGTCTAGACTAGGTGAAAAGGTCAGTTTCTCAGGCCAAGCCCTTGTCGTAAATTGCATAGGGCATGCAGAAAAATGGGCATTGTAAAGGGATTCTATATATACATATATAAATCTCCTGTGTTCCTTAGCTTGAAACATCTGCGGTGGCTACTTCCTTAAAAGTATGTACCAGCCCAGGAAGTATGTACCAGCCCAGGATGCAGCCTACTGTATGTCGAAAGATTCAGGGGGATGTTGAACTTTGAAACAGTGAACTTAGCACACGGGTAGGGTGGGGGCTCCTAGTTTGGAGCAGGAGGACTCGCAGAATGAGGAGCTGGATATGATTTGGGTCAGACCTGCCTTCAGCCTGCTATACAGTAAAATGGCAAAACTATGGTCAACTTAACAATGAGACCTACATATTGAACAGAAGGGCCTACACAGGAGTTTCATGCTGGCTAAGTGGTAGGGATGTCTCAGGGTATTTATATGGGAAAATCGGTCCCTTTCTCATTTCCCTCCTCTTGTTCATTTTTTAACACCATTCGTACAGCATATTTAGCTGGCGGTGGGGGCAGTGGCCAGGTTGCGTCACAAAGAGAAGGCTTTCCGGGGCTCGTATTTGGGTCTGCTCCTATCTCACCAGATGATCCCCCTAATTGGCCAGCCATTATCTCATATGGGTGCAACAAGTCTTTCCTCAAGGGAAGTGGGGGGCTACCGGGCACTTGGGGCTGGTAGTTATTACCAAGGGGAACCTGTGACGTGTTGGTGCCAGGGATGGTGAGCTCTACTATATTTAACATAGTTATTTCTTCCCCGTCCCCCTGTTCCATGCGTACTCCAGTGTATACTCCTGAGTCTGCATAGTTCATGCCAATTACCTTAGTGCTGAATCTTTTTACACAATGTATTAGAATCTGTATACCGCAACACAACAGCAACAACACACAAACGATAGGTGTTATAAATTTTAGTACAGCAGACAGCCATGAAGGCACCCAAGTTGAACCAATTATCAAAAATATCCGCTTCAGCACCTCCCTCCTCATGTATCTGTTTCCCCAGATTGTCCAAGTCCTTAATGCCCCTTGTAAGTGTTCCAATTGTCCGCATCATTGGCCAAATTGTAATGGGTGTCCTCTGTTCTTCCCCTTTTTCAGCTACATGCGGTGTACTTTAATAGATATAATGTCTGTCACCTTCTCTCGATTTGCAATTTAGCGTCTCTCCCTCTCTTACCTGGTTTACAGGCCTTTCTGCCTGAAGTGACGCAAATTCTGTTCAATGGGTGCTCAATTTCATTATGATTCATGGTCAAGAATCCTGTGACCTTTGAGAACATTTTTGTAGCGTGGGTGGCACTTCTATTTTCTTAAATATTTCCCTGAAGTGACCACAATGCATCATGTCCTATAGGTCAGATGCACCTGATAATGTTGTCCTTTTGTGGTCAATAGTTCATCATTAAAAGAGTATAAAAATCTTCTCCTTAATCCATTCGACGGACTACCCCGCTGCAGTGACCCCTTGGGTCACTGACACCTGTGTGGTCTTCTTCAGCCCTCTATCTAAGCCTCTTTGGCTGAAGCTCTAATTTCTTATTGTACTTTGAAATGGTCTTTTTCTCTCTCCTCTGCATTGCTCTTATTCTAAAACATTATTGCAAAGCACTAATGGTTGTCCCTCCTAACTTAACGTGTGCATTCCCAGCATTGCAGTAAAGTGTATGTTGCATTTTGAAAGTATTTCCATTGACTTAAAATATATTTGCATTACATGAGTTTGTTCTTCTTTCCAGAAATGTGTCTTTAAATGCCAACACTTTGCTAAGACTTCCAGGCTATATATTGAATTGTATTTAATAAAAGGGGTTCTTCTTTCATATAAATCAGACAGCTATTTTTCCCTATCGTTTACATGTCTATTTTATCATACTTTTGCAGAAGCACCCCCTCAAATTAAGCTGCCTTGGTGCAGTGCCCCAGGACCATGAAATTTCACCCTTTCATTGCATTTAAATGTATTTTGAAATTGTAAATTCTTGCACGATTAATTGTCTCATTTAAGGGTTTGTCTTCTAGATACTTGATCGTCATAAACATCTATTCTTGTGTTACTATTTTTGGCTGATTACAATTGTAGTTTTGAATAGTCTTTCTGGAGCTAACAAACTGATGAATATATTCTCTGCTGTGTTAATGATTTGATGAATAAAAGTGGCACTTCAACGTAAGACCTTTGTTTTTAGAATGGAAATACTTACCATTAATCTCTTATTTTGCTTATGGGCCCTCCTCATCTCTTTCTCTCACCTATATATAACAGGAGATGTTATATATAGGTGTACGTCTCTTGTGCACTGCAGTGAGAAGTGAGAAGCAGGAACATCTGGGTACGTGCCAAGCACACCCACTTTAACTGTGACAGGTTCAACTAGAGACCACGCAACTGGTGCGCAGTGCATCCAGTGAATACTGTGTCTAGCTTCCAAGTAGCTGCCTTCACGACTCTTAATTACGTCTTTTCGTGAACGGTTTTAAATAGGCTCCCCTATTTTAACTCATTACACACTGAATTAAATACATTCTGTTCCTTGACAGTAACACCTCACGCTTCTCATCTCACCTTTCTGGCGTGCTTGCACCTATAGAAAAGGATCCTCCCACTTGAATATTAAGTAAAGTGGTAGGAAGGTTTTTTTCATGCATTTCTCGCCACAACACACAGCACCTTTTTGCGTTTTCTGGTTGCTATTACACCCTAGACTTGGCCTAGCGTCAAATGATAGACCAGCCACACTAAAGAAAGAGTGACATAATAAGGTAAGATCAAGGACTGCCGTCCCTTACCGCCCAGAGCACAGTGATAGAAGATGTAATACCAGGTAAAATCAAGCTGTTCCTTTTGATATTTTTGGATCATGGCCCACAATATTAAATTGACTAAAAGTGCCATCAATATAGGTAAAATAGTTTCCTGGCAGAAAAGGAGATACTTTCAGTTTCAAATACATATTAATATCACTGTATTTGGATGGCCAATTATAATTCACACTGAAGATTACACCAAATGCTGTAGTACTGAGCAACCAAGTGCAGAATAATTTACTCCTATATGCGTCCAAATTCAGCAGCGACTGAAGCGGGCACAAGCAGTAGCCCGAATGCTAGGGCAGATCCAGTAAGTGCTGCCACAAAGAACACAAAGAGCACACAGTTGGAGTTAGTTAATAGGGAACATTTTGAAATTGTGTCTCACGGCCAAGAAAGTTAGTGACACTAGACTTAGAGCAACGTAAATGTCGGAGCAGATGGTGAACATTAGACAGAAGATTGGAATAAGCAAGTTAAGACTGAAGACTGTTCCCTTCCAATTTCTTGTGCACGGAAGTGCACAGAAGAGGGGAGATAAAATGATGGAGTGGAATGCACGCTAGATATACCCATGGTTTGACTTCATGTTCACATGTCAAATGCTGCTAGGTCTCCTCAGCCTTTCATCTTTCCAAGTTGGATAAAATGAGTACCATAGAGTTAGGGGAACAATAAAGATTTGCTATTTTGCACCACAATACCATTCTGAGTAAACTTGCGCTTTACAAAAAAGTCATATTATTTTAAAATAAGCTATATTTTACGTACAATTAAAGACAACACGTGTCTGGATATTACATGGTGTTGAAGGGTTAACAGATTTTTGAGGCTGCCGTTAGAAGTAGCATTCCTGGCCGGAAATGGGCTTCCTGTGGTTGGCAGCGAACATAAGATTTAGTAGAAAGTAAATGTATGTGTAGAAATATATTTGTGCCTGTGGAAGTGAGCAGGAGGAATAGTTGCCTAGAATCACACAATTTGGTAACGGGGAAGCCGAGATTGAATACGGTGTTTCAGGTTTCACGTGGTGCAGTTTAGTGAAGGAATATGTATGTGTTTATGTGCAGATGGGTGAGAGGAAGTAAGGAATACGTTTTCGGATATGCACAGCTGTGTGCAGCCTTCAAAATATGAGACAACCAGAGATTCGTAGGAATAAGATTACCACAGGTAGCCACCACATGCCCCAGTGCTAGGAAAATACGAAAGAATAAATAATACGTGCAGATTTAAAGTAGATTTCAATGTTAAAGGAGGTTAGCATGGAGTAAGCAATGCTCAGTATCGCAGTATGGCCAGAATAATAGGTGTGAATTTAAAGAGGCCTTCTAAAATTAGAGTTGAAGACTTTAGAGGTGGTTGCATATATTTTGCAGTTCGACCACCACAAGTTTGTGTCTCTCTTAAAAGTTTCTATTTTCTGTTTGGGTTCTTCTTTCGCTTTCTTAGTTAATGAATGATTAGAGGTTTTACAACATTATTATTAGTAGATTCTTCCCTGCGTCTCCAAGAAGTGTATTGGATTTCGGCTCAATGTTATTGTTTTCATCACCTCGTGTCTGGTTAGAAATAAAATACAAATAGGAAAAACTTATCATACCACAGGCTCAGGCCTACCACATTTTCCCACACGTTTGGATGAAAGCTAGACCATGTGTCCATTACAATATAAAAGCAGCAACAACTTTCAGCACTGCCTGAACGGACTGTTTAAAGATAATAAATTGAGAGAAAGCAAAAATAGTTTATTGCCCATGGGTCACTCTGTTTTCACTCACAAATATTACAATGTTCTGACAACAACTTAACGCCCCATATACTTCTCCCTGATCAATTAATATATGTATAGGTCACATCAACTAGACATCACAGTGGCATTGAAATTATGTAAGAAGGCATATATTTGTATAAATTAACACCCGCTGCGAAGATTCTTTCTACTCAGGTATTCAGGCAGAAGGGGAAGGGCCCCATCATCCCTGAGTCCAAAGAAGAAGAGGACAGGTGATCAGCCACAACAGGAACACCGCCATCTTCACAAGCAGATGTTCTTCAGAGTTGGAGAGAATATTGGAGTAATAAATTACAGTGTAAGGTGGAATGTGCTAAAATGCATTCTAAATGCAGTGCATTCGCCAGGGACACAAAGGATGGGAGTAATAGGAAAATGAGGAATGTTGTGTTTATATTATGTTTAGGTATTGATCATTTGTAATGAGTATATGCCAATACAGAAGGATAGTGTGCATTGAATGACTGTGCTTCGTATTATAATGTTTCAAGGATACAATGTGTACAGATGTAATATGTGTTTTAATATAGAGGTGCAATATTTCAGGGTGGTTGAAAATAGGTTTCAAGGTGTAGGGTTTGTCACAAAGGTGTTTGGAATTTAATGAAATATCTACTTGTTCATGAGGCAGGTTGCTTCTTAAGTATACTTGTCCTGTAACAAAATACACTTGTCCCTTTTGTGCCATGTAATGCAGCGACAAAATTATGGCTGCAATGTCATTATATAAGAGCGCTGAAATAGCCTCTCCGATTACGTTAGGGCTCCTTCCAAAGTACGCTTTGAATACTAACAATTCCCTTATGTTGCCACATTTCCGCAGATCTACATACTGGGGCTGAAGGTAATGGTAAGCAACAGTTCTGGCTCACAAAAAAAAAAAAAGTGGCTGGAGGAAAACTGAACTTGCACTAGCTCAGATTTTTGCTTGAACAATATAGTACACCTGCATATTTGCTCATGCTTAAATACAGTTCACAAATATCTTCTAGGAGTACTATTTCTTGGCCTACTTCTGTAGTCTTGTGAATTTACAACAGTTGTATATCTGCACTTAATACAAGGACATGGGTGCACTTTATTTCATGATTTGGCCCCTAATTAGGTCTGGCGTTAACAATGACCTTTTATGTTCAGTACAATGTTGTCTCTCCCTCCCTCTCTTGGCTAGCTTCACTGTGAGTGACTTCATTCTGTTCTTTCACAAGGAGCATATCCACACACAGTTGTTTTATCCAGTGCCAGGAACTACTGTGCAATGTGTGATTCTTGAGACCACAACAAGTTCTGCTTTTGCCAATGTTTGCTATAATGGTGAGGGCCCAGCAGCTCCCACACCAATGAGGTTTCAAAAAATATTGCCAAAACAAGTTGTGCATTGACAAAGCCAAAAGGCTGACCAACAGCATTAGCACATGGACACAGATATTGTCTTTTTTGCAGACTGTGCCTTTCCCTGATCCATAGTGTGGGGCTGTAGACTGACAGCCAAGGGGTTTGTGCTGTAGGCGTTGGGCCTACTTGTCCCAAGGATGAAATATGCATGAGGGCTTGTTGCCCTTGACCTCAAACGGATTTGTCCTGAGAGTGGGGCTATGGGAATTCCACATCCCTGGGCACAGTTTGACAACTATGAGTGTTTTTGATTACTAAAGGTGTTACTGTGACAGAGATTCTAATCTGTGTTTGCTGTTGGGTTAAGCTATGGTATAATGTATTAATTCCTCTTTTGCTTTTGGAGATAATGAATTTCGTTTTAAAGTCTTGTACAGGGATGCCAATGTAATTTTTGGGTTCTTTCCTTCATTGGGAGTTCCCTCCTTACCACAGCTGGAAAACACATGCAGCGTGCACCATTAATAGCTCAACTATTGCAAGGCCTGTTATTACCAAAATGTCAATTGTAGACTGTGCTGCACATACCTCCCCCAAGGACTGTGTATCAATTGGTAAAGAATGTATTGATGCAGATGTACAAAAGAAAAAAGAATAGCATTAACTGATTGTGAGTACACAATGGTTCAAATTGCTTCTACTACACATGATATGATATAAAGATAAAGGATGATGATATGTACTATGACACTAAGTATATTATTGATGGGGCAGGGTGGAAGAAAAGGAAGAAGGGAACAGGGGAGGATGTATACAAACAGAAAAGGGATATGAATAGACCCAAATGGAAAGAAATGTTTACCAACAATAATGCTTGCCCCCATGGCCCGTCTTTTTTTCATGGGTGCACTTGTACGACAGACTGCTTTCCTAAAGCTGTATTTTCACTGCCTCAGGCCACTTCATTTCCCCACATGAAATGGACTTCATCAACATACCCCCTACTAAAACTACAAGTATGTGTTGGTTATTGTGTGCATGATCAGCAAATGGACTAAGGCATGCCAATTCAAGAACAGCAATGCACAAACTATTGCCAAATGCCTCCAGAAAGAGCTCATACTGTGCTTTTGAGTACCTATGCTTTTGAGTTCTGAAAATGGACCAGCGTTTATCTCACAGGTGATTGAGGGGTTGTGCAAGGGGCAAGGAGCCACACAGAAACTACATGTGTTCCACGAAAACTACCAAGTGGGAATGGTATCCCAAGCTCATCCTGAAGGGTTGCACGTGCTACACAGAGGAGAAAGGACGAGTGTGTAAGCGGGCCCCAAGGATACTTCACCTAAAGAACGTCTGGAAACATCGACGCCCCAACCCCTCAGTCTACAAGTTGTGACATCGAGACATCTTTACCTTTTCTTCACTTTGTTTTCTTCATATCGATTGTGCCTAAGTAATAGAAGTGCTTGCAAACCTCTCAAATTACTTGAAGACAAGAACCAACGGTTACTTTTTCTGTTTAAAGGTATCATCTCTGAGGCTCTACATTATTATTCAGCAGACTTTTTTGAACATAGTACAGACGCAGCAGAAGATAAGACATTCTTCCAACTAGTCACACTAGCCACACGTACCAACGATTGGAACAATGCCTCAAGACTTGCTCAAGACTTTCAGAACAATTAGAAAAAATGATCATGGGTGCTACTAGCAGCATTGACCCCCATTGCTGCTATTATAAAGACTTTTGTACCACGTTGAATAAATTGCCATTGATAAAGACAGGACAGGAGGACAGTTGGCAGAGCATGTCTTACAATGCCATACCTGTCTCTAAATACGTGGGCTGTGTCCTAATGTACAATATGCTCTTCAGAAAACACACTGAGTACGTAGCAGTTGCACCTCCTGAGAAATGCATAATTAGCAAAGGGAGAACAAGGATAGAACAGGGAATGTGAATAACTTAGCACTTATAGAAGTTGTAGAAGTAACAATAGGACCACACTAAATGCAGCCTGCTACCATTACCAAATACCTCAAAGACCTGAAAGGTATGCTGTAAGGATTTTGTTCAAAAAATGAACAAGAGGAGGGAATGAGAGAGGGTCGATTTTATATCATAGCGTGCCCCAGGCCTGTTCTGTCCACACCTGAGGTATGAGACCCTTGTCCTTGCCCTGCCAGCCTAATTTGTAGACCGTATTAAATTGACCAGAGGGTCCTGTGTTACTATATAACAAATACCCTGGGACATCCTTACCACTCAGCCAGCATAAAACCCCCGTGTAGGCCCTTCTGTTCAATATGTAGGCCTCTTCGTTAAGTTGACCATAGTTCTGCCATTTTTACTGTGTAGCAGGCTGAAGGCAGGTCTGACCCAAATCATATCCAGCTCCTCATTCTGCGAGGCCTCCTACTCCAAACTAAGAACCCCCACCCTACCCGTGTGCTAAGTTCACTATCTCAAAGTTCAACATCCCCTGATCTTTCGACATACAGTAGGCTGCATCCTGGGCTGGTACATACTTCCTGGGCTGGTACATACTTTTAAGGAAGTAGCCACCACAGATGTGTCAAGCTAAGGAACACAGGAGATGTATATATGTATATATAGAATCCCTTTACAATGCCCATTTTTCTGCTTGCCCTATGCAGTTTGCGACGAGCGCTTGGCCTGAGAAACTGACCTTTTCACCTAGTCTAGATGTCTAATAAAAGTTGCAGACCAAGCATTTGGGGTAAACTGACGTAGGTAGAAGTGGCGTGAGATGACGTTATTGTAGGCGCTTCTCATAGCCTAAAACCATATAAAACGGGAGCTCACGTAGTCCTCTGTGGACTACCTCGCTGTCTGTATGTAGGTAACAGGCAGTGTAGGTTTTTCCCCAAGAGCTGAGAAGCTCTTGTCTTGTCTTACTTAAAGTGTTTTGTTCTGCTTTGTTTAAAGTATTTTGTTCTATTTTACCTATATTAAATGTCATGTTATGTTTAACCATTGCTCTCTTTACGTTTGCATTTAAATTGTTTTATATTATAATTGCAGGATTGCTCACTCTTGGGTAAACGTAAATGTTCCTAGGTAAAAGTGTTACGTATACTGACACATATATTACTTCATTTATGCTGTTTTCATGGTTCATTTATAAATGTGTTCTTTAGATTTAGTCTCTCTCTCTCTGACAGTACAATAGTTTAGATACGGAAATACTATCTAATCCATGTGACTACCTGGACTCTGTATTTTGTATTTTATGCCTTTGTCTTTCAGTTTATTTGAAGTTGTACCTTCTCATTAAACTGCCAAAATACTTTGCTTCAAGTTCCATGGCTCACATGTCTGTGTCCTTCGTTTTTAGAGCAAGCGTTCTTAGGCACCCTGGCTCAAATTAAGGTGTCTCTTTTGTCCCTAGCTCACTCCCTCGCTCACTCCTTGAAGGCTCCAAGAGCTCTGTGCTCAGCCCCCTGCCCTCTTGACCCTCACTAAATCTTCCCTCCAACAAAGGTAGCTACAGGTTTGGGACCACTGTGGGGGACACTTGGTACGCTTGCCTCTGAGTGTCGGATAAGGACCACTGGCATGATACAGAGGTTCGCTTAAATCTGGGTGTCAGATAGGGACTGCTTGGATGCCTGGGTGTGGTACAGAGGTACGCATAGGCTCTGGGTGTAATATAGAGCCAGCATCTCGATATTATTTTGTAGTCTTAAAGACTTTTTTAGTGCTATTGTGGGGGGTTGGTTTTTTTACTGGTAGTATCTAAAAGAAGTGAGAGATGTTATTCACTTGGACCTCTGGGCGTTAGGCAGTCAGTATGCACTGCCCTTGGGTGTAATATAGGGTGTAATTTGGACGCTAGGAGAAAAAAAATGGACCTTGGTGAATAAAGTGTAGCTTGTGTCCTGCCACAGAGGGCCAATAATTGTCAGGTTATTCCCTTTTCTCTGCACAAATTGTTACTATTTTTGTCCACCGAGCTGATAGGACAGGCTATCAGGCTCACTTAGCTCTGCGTTGTACATGGAGCATCCACTCTCCTTGGGCTGTAGGTGCTAGGAGGGGGCTAACGTTTTTTGGATAAAAGAATCTTTTTTTTTCCAGTCAACCTTTTTCTCTTTTAGTCTCTTTTAGATGTATCCATTTATGCACTGATTGATATTGTGGTGCTGTTAAAAGTTTGCAATTTACTTCATGCTTAAATGTTATGTCACGTTAGTGGTGTCCATGGTTTATGAAATAATAACCATTTCTTCCCAAATCAGAATTTCACGTTTGCTAGTTTACTGCTACAAATCAACTCATACTGTTCTGACTTAACAATTGCACTTTGTTATAGGTTGTGACTATTTCATTGCATTTGTCTTTGTTTATTGTTAAATGTTCTTTTTCTCAATGCATCAAATTTATAGAACTCGTATCCAGTAGATTGTTTTCGGTACCACCCAGTGTAAAACATTTTCTCACAATTAGAGTACAATTTGTAATCATTTTTAAAAAAATCTTGAGACAATCAAAATTTTCATAAACTCCTTAAAACAAGTTCCATAAATCCATCATGGAGATGCCACTTGACCATATGCAAGCTAGGCTCCCCACAAAGGCACAGAAATTAGGAAAACATTGCAGCGAGTGGCATGCCCATACCAAAGCATAAGCATTTACCTGTCCTGAGGGGGGAACATTCGATACAAACATCATAGAACACACAAAGACTCACATACAAACCACGTAAGCAGTCCAGAAAAAGGCTAAGCGAGAGGCCCTACTAGAACTATGGGCATCTTCGAGGTAGCCCCGCCCTACAAGACTATCCCGGAATCTGTAAGCGAGGTATTTGCACCTCCCCACTATACATGTGCAGGGATGTGCTCTTGTTTCATGCCTGCCATCCCTGCCGCCCCTGCACTGGGTTACACCACTACACTGGCCCAGGGGGCTGGTGATCCTCCCCCCGTAGCAGCAAGCCACCAGATCCAGGGCAGAGGGACCAACCAGCCCATACGCAGTCAGCCCGGGCTCAGTCCAGTATCAGGCTCTCTCTGGGTTCAACACCCTACCCATCAGCCAAGGCCCGTCAGGTCCGAACTGAATGGGGGAGGGAAGTTTGTGGCCCTCCTAGAAGGATATTCCACCAGTGGAGGGGAGGACCAGGACCCCAGTTCTCCAAAATCTGACTCCTAAAGGGGGAGCTGTGGGTTATACTCCCCAAGGCATGCATATGGTGAGTAGGAAGCACCAGGGAGTGAATTTTGTGCATTGACAATCATGTATTTCCCTTTAAATTGTAACCTTGTAGTAGCCATGTTCCATAAAATTACATCAGTTCAGGCAAACATCACTACATGAAGTGTCCTGGAAATTGATCATATAGTTGGCACAATAGATCAGGTACATATCACTCAGGCCATAGGGGAGGGTGGATGCATCCTGCAGCCCAGAGCAAAAAGTCATGGAGTAGGAGGGGCCGGCATGGAAGGAGTTGAGTCTCTCTGTCGGAGCCAGGTTGTGAATGGTACCCATATTTCTTTGGGACGGGAGCGGAGTGGGATAAAGTCTACAAAATATAGCCAGTTGTTCCTGGCAGAATGTAACATCTCGTATCCATGTCTTGATAGTGGGCATGGGTTTCCTACCCCAGTGCACTGCCACCCTATGCTTGGTGATCAGGAGCAGCATTGAGAGGAGCCATCTATGAGTGACAGGGATATCTTTAACATACCCAAGTAGGCCAATCAAGGGCGAGTGAAGAATTTTGTAACCAGTTAATTATTTGTACATGCATTAGCACCTTCCTCCAAAAAAAGCCAAATTTGGGCATGTGAGAAGTTGGCCTGGCATATGCTGGTCACTAGTTATAGTGGCCACCTTGCACCAGTCCAATTCGACTCTTGGTAGATAGGTTTAAAGACAACCTTTTAAAGAAAGCTATCCTAGTGGTAGCTGTGGAGAGCAGCCTTCAGGCTAAGTCTCTGAGGAATGTAAAGCAGCTTGTTTTACCTTATAATCTCTTGAATTACCAAATGAAAAGACACCACACAGGTATATATATCAAATATATATGTATTTATTACTAAATATACTCTACTAATCTCTTTATGAGATTAGAGCCAGGTAAACATTCAAAAGATCAACAGTTCTCAATAAATTAAGCACAAATATGGCTGGAGCCCTAGGGGCGTACCAGACCATATACTAAAATAGTGGTATAACAAACTCGACTTGCAAAAGTAAGAGGCCTAGGGCATTGGGAATCGCTGGGGCTTCACTGCTGCAGTGTTTACAGGTAAGTTATCAGCCCACAGGAGACGCGTGCAGTGTTTAAACACGCACGCGGGTTTCAATGCGTTTCAATGGCAAATGTCGCGGTTTGTATTTTACAGTTCTAGGGCACTTCGGAATGGACAACAAGCTAACAACTTACAGGGTAAGTACTTCGATAGCCAATGCACACTTGGGCACCGTAATGCCAGAGTTACCTCACCCAGGGAAGCCGGGTGCGGAGGTGTCCTTTGGTGTCGGGTCGCGATGCTGCTTTCAATGGGAATCGTTGAAGTCTTGCTGCTTGCGTCGTCGGGTGAAGTGTCCGTGGAAATCCAATGATGGATTGGAGTTGCAGGCGACCTAGAAATTGAGGGGACAGAGTTCAGAGTCACTTGCCAGTGACCGGCGGCCTTCAGGATAGATGACCACGACTGCCGAGCCTCTTCACGTCGCTGATGGTGTTTTGTCTCTTCGCCCACGTGGTCCAGGAGAGATCGAGGGAGACCAGCAGCTGGAGTTGGAGGGTCCCACAACGTCTGCAGCTGATGGCGGTGTCGGCACTCGGATCGGAGCCAACAAGCCTTGGCAACTGCAAGTCTCGTGTAGAATGAAGATCTTAGATGGTTCGGACCAGCAAGGTCCGATGGACTTACCCAGCAAGGGTAAGTGAGGGCAGGCCCAGAGCAACCAGGCAAACCCTTGGAGCAGTTCAGAAAGTCTTCGTGGGGGCTACTAGCCAACGGGCAAGCAACCGCAAAGACACCTTTGCAGGGAAACTTCAGCAACAGCCCACGGTCACTCGGGACGAGGTAGGCCGCTGTTCTTTGGTTCCAGACCTGCTAGGGACTTGGACAGGAAGTGGTCCAAAGCACAAGTTTGTAGTTTGTCGTTCAGGGCTTGCACTTGAAATCAGTGCACGGTTCCCTGGTATTGCTGTATCTCGTCACTCGTGGGGTCCAGATGCCACTGCTTTGCTGGGGACTCAAAATGGCCGACGAGAGGTCAGGAAATCAGCTTCAGGGGACACAGGGACTTCGGGCTCCGGCGAGAGCGGTAAAGTTTGCAACCGTTGTTCAGTCCTTTAGGTGCCTGCCAAGCAGGGGAGTCACTCCTTGACTCCAAGGGAGATCCTTCGGTCTTCTAAAGATAGTAGAAAGTTGAAGGGCCAGGATTCTTCTTCGTTGAGCGTCGTCCAGGTGTAATCTAAATTGCATTGGCAATGTGTGGTATCTTATACTGATAAGATGGGAGGGACTAGCTGTATGGCCACTCCTCTAGGAGGGCCAGGGTAGTGGGTGGTTACACCCACTTTCCTTTGTCCAGTTTCACGCCAGGACAGGGGCAGGCAGCCCCTGAACCGGTTTGAGCTGGCATATGCACAGAGGAGCCTACTGCTCCCCCAGTGCAGGACTTCAAAGCACTCTAAGAGTGCACCCACCCAGCTCCAATACACTAAATCCTGTCTGGGAGGTGGTGACACCTCCTTGTGACAGGAAACCCTTTGTTGAGCTCCCTCCACTGCGAGTTTCGGTCAGCAGCAGGAGGGCAGCCCGGTGTCTGTGCTGGTGGCATCCATTTTGTGATGCCAGGGCTCTAGATGATTTCTACCGTGTAGTACAGGGTGTACATGTCGTCCCCTCTAGAAGGGTGGGATCCTACTCCCACACCAGTTACTGGTGTGGGTGTAGGATTCCAAGTTGTTTGACACCAAACACGACATGTTTTGATGCAGTCATTCCAAAGTTAGCATTTACCGCGAGGTTATAATGCACTTAAGAGTATATGGTTTAACCGCATCCACAAACAGCAGCAGAGAATAGACTCTGCCAGCTGCAGAGGGGCCCTGCTCAGTCAGGAACACCCCCTCACATAGTAAGCCATGCACCCTGCCCTTGGGATTGATAGGGCCTACCATAGGGGTGACTGATAGGTTTATATGTGTGTGTATGGTGAGATATAGGAACCTATACCTCAGTGAGGAGTGCTAACACTACCTCACACAGGCTGCAGTAGCAGGCCTGTGGTGTCAGATTGTGAGTGCTTCCCAGGGGTGGCATAATACATGCTGCAGCCCCTGGTAGGCCTGTGAAGTACCAATGCCCTAGGTACCTAAGGTACCATATACTAGGGGCTCATAAGGTACCACAGTATCCAACCACTAGTGCATCTAATACGCACACCAAGTTGTTTAGAGAGATCAGTTAGACTGGGGCCCTGATTAGCAGGGACCCAGCCAGACTATAGCCAGAAACCAGTGTATACATCAGAAAAAAAGTGGGGGCAACACAAGTGCAGATCCCACTCTCCTACAGGGCACTGCTATGCAAGGTGAAGGAAAGTGAAGAAAGGAGGACTGCACCGCGTTGCAGTATAAGTATCTCAGATCTGAAGTAAGGCTCATACAGAACAGTTGTTCGTGGGTGCGGTACATGCCATGCAGAAATTTGGATTAATTGCAATCTGTATTTTGGGAGAGAAATTTTAATTGTCAGTAGCCATAGTTCCATTGTGCGTCAGTATCAGATTCCCATAGCACCCGAGATCCAGGAGTGGTGATTGGGGAAGAGCTTTGCATAGTGTTGTAGAGGTGTTACCAATTTGCGTGGTGAAAGGGTAGTAAGAATAGGTTCCAGTGTCAGGATGGCTGGTGGTGGGGTAGGGAAGGTGTTGTATAACGCACGGCACACAGCGATCAGTTGGTAGTATAGTAGAGTGTCTAGAAAAATGGGAAGTGGAATCTTGTTGGACTGGAAGGGTAAGAGAAACTGATCGTCAAGGTAGAGGTCAGAGAATAGTTTAAGCTTGTATTTGTGTGCACACATAGCAGCTCCTTCATCCTGTTTCATTGGCAGCTGGGGGTTGTTAATCAAGAGCATGGAGGTAGCATAGAGAAGTGGTAGCTTTCCTCTCTTCTGGAGGCCCTCCCATGCCCATCGAGTATATTTGACAGTGTCAATCACATTTCTGGGAGCTCTGTAAGGTTTATGTATGGTGGTCTGTCTCAATAGCTACATGTAGTTGATAGGGGGTAGAGTACAGCCAGAAGTGCAGATACTGGACCTGGGCACAGTGAGCGTAGAGTGTCATATCTGGTGCTCCCGTTCCGCCCTGAGTGGCTGTAAGTGTAAGTATGTCCCAGGAGATTATTGGCTGTTTGTCCGCCCATGTTAAGGTGACCATATTGGATTTCAGGAGCCTAAAAAATTGTGTCATGAGTTGGAGTGGAATGTTTGCAAATAGGTATAAAAAGTTATGGAGTATGATCATCTTAGTTATTGCAATTCATCCCACAAGGGATAGGGGCAACTTAAACCATATGTGTATTCTGTCTTCTAGCCAAATCATGGCTTTCCCATACTTTGAGTGACATAGTTCTTCTGTGTCCCGCCTAGCCAAATGCACTGGTAGCGAACTGGGTCAGTTGCCCATTGAAAGGGGGATTCAATCAGGAATTGTGTTGAATTGTTGGTGAGAGAGAATAGAATGGACTTGACCCAATAAATGTGGATGCCTCAGTAGCCTTCGGAGCAGATCACCTCCTGTTCCAAGGGAGCCAGATTTTTCTGAGGGTCACAGGTTTATAGGGTGATGTTATCCGTGTACATGGAGACCGCCAGTCCCCTGATGGCAAATCAAAGTCCCCTGTGTGCGTGATGTTGTCTAGTCCCGCTGCTAGTGTCTCCATGGTGATGGCAAAAAGGAGTGGGACAGTGGGCACCCCTGGCGTGTGCCTCTAGTTATAGGAAGGGGTTCTGATATCAGCCCGTTTAGGCAGACTCTCACTGTGTGCAAAGTGTAGAGGAGTTGGATTTGTTTGATGAAGCCAGGGTTGAGACCAAGTCGAGAGAGAAGGGGGAGAAGATATGCCCATGACAGCAAATCAAACGCTTTTGTGGCATTTAATAAGGCGGTCATTGCTGAGACCACGGGGTCAAGGTGGTACATCACTGCAAATATCATGCGCAAGTTATGGGAGGTCGATTGGCCAGAGACAAAACCGGACCGGTCCGGTCTGATTATCATTGGTAAGAGAGGCTGGAGTCTGTTGGCGAGGATCTTAGCATAGATTTTATTGTCCACATTTAATAAGAGAGGCCAGTATGAGTCACAGAGGTTAGGGGGCTTTCTATGTTTTCGGAATGTAATGATGACTGCTTCTCTCAAGGAGGGCAAAGAACAAGAACAGGAGAAAGCCCGTTCACGCAGTTGAGAACTGTTTAACAAAGTCATCATTAAGTAAGACAAGTAAAAAAAAAACATTCAGTGTTGGCGGGAGGGCAATAAGGGAGACCACAAAGGTTTAGAGAAGAGAATTAGGTCTATTTAGAAAGAAAGTAATTATATCAGCACTACATAACATTATATGCAGAAGTAACCCAATTGTAAAATGTGCACATATGTGCTCGTGAGGCAAGTGAACGGCGCAAGTGACATGTGACGAAAAAGTGAAGTAACAGCGGGACGAGGTGCAAATAACAAATTGGTTGATGGTCACAAAAACAGTCAGCAAATAATTAACAAAAAAATTCAGCTGGTTAAGGAAAGCACAATAGCGTCCACAATTGCGCTGGCAGGTCGACGGCATTTCAGCGTATGAAATCAGGTCATCATCAGGACAGGGCTACATAGATTACAAAAGTGCTACATAGATTACAAGAGTGCTGCATAGGGGGTAAAAAAAGGGGAAAGCTAAGAACCAGGAGGTACTTGTAGATGGCAGAGTGGGGTAAAAGGAGAACACAGAGGGCTACATGTGGAAGTTGCAAGGTGCCCGTTGGATGTTGAGTCAATCAATTCAAGGGGAGAGCTTCCTGGGACGGTCTTAGGGGGGCAGAAATCAACAATGAGCATAAAGAGGGCATAGGAGGATACAGGTAATAATAAGCCTGGGTAATAGTGACATGGATAGACGTAGCACGAGGCAATCATGTAAAAGTATGGCCAGTGTTAGCTAAATGAAGTAATTCGAGGAAAGGGGTACGTCCCGGGATGAGTCCGAGCTGTAATGTGGATGAACGGTATCCGGGGCCCAGCTGGGGAGGGAAGGTGGAAGCAAGAGGGTAAGCCGGTGAGAGTCTGCATTGGTAAATTGATATGGATAATATGGCAGGCGGTCGGAGAAAGGGAGGGGGTTACCTGTTCAATGGCAGATCCAGTGTACTATCTGTACAAATGCACGACATGGGGAGGGTCAAGGCGAATGAATCCGGGGTCAGTAGACCTGCATGTGTCTGGTGCCGGCGGGTGAATGTATCGAGCCATGTGCCGTAGAGACTGTTGCGGTGTGTAAGTGGGAGCAAGCGTCCTTATGACGTGGTCCCGCTGGGAGGTGGGCATGGGGTTAAGCGTGGGGTGAGGAAAGGACTAGACCGGCCGGATAGGGCAAGAGAAAGCCATGAAGGGTACCCCCGGGAAAAGGGAAAGAGAACAAGAAAAAAGCTTCTGGGTAGCTCCAATACATTGGCACTAACTTCTGCCTATGCTCACGGAAACTTAAGAAGACAAGCTGCGAGACGCGCTCTGTGGTGGGGATGGGCATTGAAGCAAGGCACGCGCTTGGCAGAGTGAGAGGAAAACCAGTTGGCGCCTCTGCTCATGCCTGTGCACGTAACTAACTGCACACTGTATGCCACACAAAGCTGTGGCCCCCCTCGCACAAGTGGCCCGCCACCACGACCTCAACATCATCTCCTACGCCGATGACACCCAGCTCATCCTCTCCCTCACCAAGGACCCACACACCGCCAAAACCAACCTTCACGAGGGAATGAAGGCCGTCGCCGACTGGATGAGGAGCAGCCGTCTGAAGCTGAACTCGGACACGACAGAGGTCCTCATCCTTGGACCCACCCCCTCAGCCTGGGACGACTCCTGGTGGCCGACCACACTGGGAACAGCACCGACACCCACCAAACATGCACGCAACCTAGGATTCATCCTCAACTCCTCCCTCTCCATGTCTAAGCAGGTCAACGCCGTCTCCTCCTCCTGCTACAACACCCTCCGTAAGCTCCGCAGGATCTACAAGTGGATCCCGACTGAAACAAGAAGAACGGTGACACAGGCCCTCGTCAGCAGCAGACTGGACTACTGCAACGCACTCTACGCAGGAATCCCAGCCAAACACCTACGACGACTACAAAGCATCCAAAACGCCTCCGCCTGACTGATCGTCAACGTCCCCCGCCGCAGCCACATCACCCCCCACCTGAGAGACCTACACTCGCTCCCCGTCGACAAGAGGATCACATTCAAGCTCCTCACCCACGCACACAAAGCTCTCCACAACGCCGGACCAGCCTACCTGAACAGCAGACTCAGCTTCTACATCCCCACCCGCCAGCTCCGCTCCGCCATCCTCGCCCTTGCCGCTGTCCCCCGCATCCAACGAACGACCTCCGGTGGCAGATCCTTCGCCTACCTCGCCACCAAGACCTGGAACACCCTCCCTACCCACCTATGGCAGACCCAAGACCTACTCGCCTTCAGAAGACTCCTCAAGACCTGGCTCTTCGAGCAGTAGCGGCCACCCCCCCTCCCCTCAGCGCCTTGAGACCCTCACGGGTAAGTAGCATGCTTTACAAGTACTCTGATTGATTGATTGATTGACTGTGGTCAGACTTTTAAAACTCCACTCCTAAATGTCTCGCCAGAGCAGCGCATGCGCTGGCTCAGGCGAGACCTAAAAAGCACAAACAGGCCCAGTGAAACACCACCAAATTGGTCCAAAATAAGTTGAAAAAGAACGCCCTAGAGAGGGGTGCGTTGGCTGCGGTTGTCCAGATGGCAGCAGCCCCCAGGGAAGCTCCGCTTGTGTACCCCAGAGCTCGCAGCGGAAAAGTACTGTCCCCACTGTAGTAAGAAAAGAGGGGGAAACCAAAATACAAACAGCTAAAATCAGCCTAAAAGTCACTATTTCCCCAAAATCCTAGCACTTCCTCACTGTACCCCTTTAGGGAAATTCGCTCACTATAAAACAATCAAGTGTGTCTGTAAAATTAAAACACAGGGATTTTCCAAACAATTGCCTAATGATGTGTTTTTCCCAAGCTAACCTACAATGCACATCTCTTATCCTACAGGTCTGTGATTGAGCTACATGTTCTCCATCATTGCTGCAAGTCTGTCACCCCTTTGACCAAAGCTTTCAAAGCGACTTTCACAAGACCAACCGCTCAAGTACCAGAGACTGTAAATTGACTTTACACCCATTTTAAAGAAGACATTTTTTGTACTGCACCAAGATAAGATCCCTCTTGGTGCCCAGACGACAGACATCTCCCCTAAAGACAATCCTACAACCTATGAATGTTTTCTAAGTTACGTATTTTTGTACACAATCTATTTAGCCAGGGTGCTCTCAAAGCTCTACGGACAGGCCCGGACTGGCCGTAGCGGGCACCGGGCAATCCCCCGGTGCACCGCACAGGTGGGGGCCAGTTTTGGGCCCCTGGGGGCCGTTTTTGTTACAGGGCAATTTTTGCAGTATAGCTGCAAAATCGGCCCTGTAACAAAATCGTCCGAAAACCGGCTCTGGCAAAGAGCTCTGCGGCACCCCCAAGCCCCGGGGGGCCGGCCGAGCACTTTGCCAGGGCCGGTTTTGGTTCCCTGCCCGGCCCTGCCTACGGAGCTAGAAGTATGCCTAATCCCATCAACTCTACTTCAACATTGCATGCGCAGAGACCTCTCTCAAATCAGAAACCAAATGCTAGCAGTCCTCATGAACTACATAGCGCACTACTACACAACACCATGTGTCAACACATGACCGATGCAGGCACTCAAACCACAAACTGATCATGCTGATACCCCAAGCCGTAGGATCAGACAGGCTTTACGTATCCCAGGAGATAGCTCATGCTAAAGCAAAATGACTCGTCCATCTGTACCTATGTAGGATCAGGGCCTAGATTCAATACAAGAGACTAGAACCCCGTAGGGCAATAGTAAACATCACCCATTATTAGACCAACTCCACAGCACTGTACCTTTTCACCGAACCTAGCATCATCCAAACTAAGTTAGACGGGATGTACAGAAGGGGCACTATAGGGGAGGACACTGTTTGGCCCCAGGATTTTGTAGACAAAAAGTTCCAGAAGGTAGCAAGACCACCGCACCAGTGCACAAATACATCCACTCCTGCCTCCGTCTGCAGTCACAGGGTGGCCCTTAATGTCTTTGAGGCCACCATTTTTATTGACAAGTGGACCCCGGACAAGGAACTCCAGTGCAGGGCCAATCAGGAGCTGTTCTAAATTGGTTCACCTCCTTCCTCCAAAATAGATCACAAAGATTCAAGGTCAGTCAATCATTATCCAAGACCATCCCAGTCACTCTGGGAGTACCACAGAGATCATCCCTTTAACCTACACTTTTCAACCTTTTCATGGAACTGTTGTGTTTCGATTTAGATGTCCGTACATAGGATTTCCTAAATCATGTCCTAATATAGGCACATATCGCATTGCCCTTATTTAGTCATAGAATCCCAGTCCTTATTTAGGCATTAGCCATGCTATCCAAATACAGGCATGGTCACCTACATCCGTCCATCCCAACGAGTTCTTAGAAACCAGACCCTTAAGCCATTGGGACTTTCCCTAGCTAGGATTATTGATTTCTCCAAGAACTCATCTATTATGCATGAACTACGATTCCTTAGGGGTTCATTCATGATGTCTTCCTCTGCCCGACTTTACGTCAATGCTAACATTCCTAAGCACCTTCCAGGTATAAATATACCTTCCCTTACCATGGTAAACCACGGCTCGACTGCACAGTTCGATACGGCTCGCCACCGCAAGTTCAGAAGAATTCGAGTCCCCACCTGACGCACTGACCAGACGCTGTCATCCCTGCTTGCTGATAATCAAGCTTCCAGTGTTCTGACTCCCTTCGCGGGGTGTTAGAGTTTGAGACCCGGAAAGAGATTCCCACCTCTCTCATTCTAAGGTATGGAGCTGACTAGAACCTAGAGGGACTCTTGACATACAAACTTGGCATATGCAAAACTATAGCATACCATACTATAGAATGCAGCACCTACTTCTTATCTTGTACTACACTTAGGTTAGGTACGCTGGGGTAGAACGATTTAGAAGTATCAAACGAGTATCCACTTTTTAGCCTATGTTCATTTATGTATGTGTATATGAATATATGTCATAGCTAGAAGACAATGCTGTTGCAGTATTATTTCTTCTTACTGCTTACGCTGTATGTATTATATCTCGCATACTGTCCTGCGATTGTAACAGCTCATATCTCTTACACGAGAAACAAGACTGTGCAATAAATCCTTTTATTGAAACACCCGTCTATCTATTTCTATGTAACTCTGAAGAAACTAAGCATGCACAATTGACTGAGTGAAACTATTATCTGTTGTTTCCACGATTCTGAGACATGTTCCGATTCTAAGGGAAACAAAGTTGTCATGTTTATGCGGTTGCCAGAAACTACTCCCTTCTTGTTTATTCAAGGAGTTTCTAGTGGCCTCTGAGTTAGCTGGCACACAAAGTAATTAAGTTTAATGTACTCAATAGAGGCATATTGACCCCAGTCCTATGCCACAGCTATAGTGTATATTATTCCAATGTGCAGAGCCTATAAGGGAAATAGGAACTACACTACAGAACCACTCACCGAACTTCTCAGTTAATCGAATATACATTACCACATGTACGCGGATGACACTCAACTCTACATAAAGATCCACTCACATGAGGACATCAAATCTCTCAATACAATGCTTCTAAAAACGCAGACCTGGCTGGCCGAACACCATCTGAAACTGAACACTCTTAAAACTGAATTCCTCTTAATCGCCCCCCCTAACCAATCAACCACCACCCTCGATTGGATGAATCACCTAACAGCACTCAAAGGTCAACCTCGCATTATCGACTCAGCGAAATCACTGGGAGTGACCCTAGATAGAAACCTAAACATGCGGAAACACATCAGCGCCTCAACAAAAGGTGCACATTTTCAGATAAACACCTTGAGAAAAATGAAACCCTTCCTGCCCCCAAATGACTTCAAGCATGCAGTTCAAGCTCTAGTAATCCCCAGAGTGGAATATGGGAGTGTACCTCTCTGCAGACTTCCCAGAGCGACAACAGCGCCTTTAAGAGGTTCAATCAACGCTGCTGCTAGACTCATCACTGGCTCCAAAATAAACAGTCACATCTCTCCCGACCTTTGAGCCCACAAATGGCTACCGTTTGAGGCTAGAATTCACTTGAAAATTGCATGTATGACACACAAGGCACTACATCACAAAACTGCGAGTTATCTAGCTCAGAAATTAGTGCTATCATGTGGTAATAGATCCACCAGGAGCTCCACCAATCTTCTACTGAAACCTCAACGATTTCTCAAGAAGAAAACATACAACCGGTCCTTCTCAGGAATGGCTCCCAGGATTTGGAATGCTTTGCCCCCAGAAACGAGACTGAATCCCTCCACTGCATTCTTCAACAAGCATTGGCGTAGCCAATAGGTCTCACCTTTGGGACCTAATAAGTATTTAGTTATGCAGCAGGTCCCAAAGACGAGACCTATTGGCTATGCCAATGCTTGTTTATAATTACATGAGGCTATGATCAGTTAAAGTTGTCACTTGCCAGACCTTAACAAATGAAAGTGACCAAGAGAGCAGGAGGAAAGGGGAAATGTGATGCAACAAAAATATTTATTTTGATATTGTTAACATTTCTATGTCCATGTCTAGAACCGCCACGTGGAGAACAGGGTTAGGTATGAAGGAAAAATCCGAGAATGGGGGCTAAAATAAATCAGGGGTGTCAGGGAAATAAACACAAATGTGGTTATTAATAAAAGTAAAAGAATTACAATGAAATACAATTTAGAGGTTTGTGGAAAATTCCAATGAGATGATAAGGAAAGAGAAAAAAAATGATGGAAAAGAAATCAGAAAGTGCAAAGACAAGGAACGATGACGATGAATCCAGGACAAACAATAGAAGAGAAATAAAGGATGAACAAAAAGAGCAATCTGGGAGACCGAAGAGAAATCCGGGTTGCAATGACTGAGAAGTTATGAGTGACATTGAAAGAGAAATCAAGGGTGACATGGAAACAAATAGGATGTGAGAAATCAAGGCTGACATTGAAAAAAATAGGATGTGAGAAATCAAGGGTGACAGTGAAAAAAATAGGATGTGACGGTGAAAGAGAACTTAAAGGATGATAGTGGAAGGGTGAGCAGAGGTGTAGCAGTGTGAGATATCTGTCAGGAAGGGATGAAAAATCTCAAAGTTGTAGCTATCTTTTAGCTAAAACTCAGAATTTAAAAGATAAGAAGGCAGCTAATGAAGTGGGGGGTGGTTACAAAAGTGAACAGGGAGATGAAATACAATGTAACTTGGTATAAAAGGGAGATGCTAGAGGGACTTGTGCATACAGATAAATATGTACATATAGATACTTAGTCAGACATATAGGCAGGGAAGTATATTGGCATACATCTAACAGGCACGGGCAAAAATCAAACTTTGCTGATTGCATTCACAAAATTCCCAAACGTTTGCATTCCCTGAAATTCACAAAATGTAATCATATTTTGCATTGCACAATTTTGCATTACACAAATGTGCGCAATTTTCACCCACGAGGGACTAGTTTGCACAGAAAATGTGCCACCAAGAGATATTTTGTATTCGAAACAGTTTGCTGGCAAGATTTAGTGTGACTTTGTCATGTGAGGACCGCCCTTGTGTGGACAAGTTGTGCAAATTACCGAAAACCACATTTCTCAACAAAAGGGCTATTCCACGCAATTTCATGACATTTCAAAGAAATAAATTGAGCAAGTTTTAATTCATTCCCCTAACTCCTCACATATAGATGTGTAGCAGCAGAAAGCGTAGCTAGTGTCCATCAAAAGAGAGAGTTACGGGGAGACAAAGAGGGTACTATGCGAGAGTACACAACTGAGAAGCAGGTAGTAGAGAGGCCGGCAGATAAAGCTGACACAGCTGCAATACGTGCTTTATCTGTTGCCAGATTAGGCATTGTATGCAATGTACAGCACATTGTGTACAGTGCGCACAGTCTGTGCCAAGAAATATCCACAGAGCGGCTTGTACAGTATGCTCCTCGTTATGACTGTTTATGTGGCATGTTATAATGATTTTGTCAAGGCATCTTTACTGCCAAGCCATTGAATGAAGCCTTCGGTGCAGTGACATGGTTGCCAATGAATTTCTCCGAATAGTAATGCGGGCATCGGGGAAGCGTAAGCCGGTATGGGTAAACCAGACTGGGGGCGTTTGTGTTACAAAGAGTTCCGAGTTTACCCTTCACCTCGCCAGGGCGGGGGGATTTGAGGTAATCAGCTTTTGAAGTGAAGGAAAAACTTAGCTTGGAAACGCTTTAATTTGATCAAAGGAATGTTCGCTTCTACTGTCAAGAAGAGTAAATTGCAACCACCAGAAAGGAAAACACTACAGTCTCCTGGAAAGATGCCTGAGGGTCTTTATTTGTAAAACACACTTTTTAGATGTCTAGCTGCAGAGTCCACTGCAGCAGTTAACAGGTCGGTTTGGAAAAGGGTTTCATTTCCACATATTTTAACCTGGCAAAGTCCGAACCGATACCTTACTGAAATAAATCATTTTCATGCAGTGTGTGCTTATAACAAATCAAGGAAATTACTTCTAAGTCCTTGCTCTTAGGGTTGCAAAGACAATCGGTCTTCACTTTTCAAGCACTGCACTCATGCTTTTGGCGGCATCCACCTTGCGGGAGCGAGCAGCGGCCATATGTTTGTAATTAGCGTGGCCGCGCCACTGCTCGCTCCCGCAAGGTGGATGCCATCACAAGCACGAGTGCAGTGCTTGAAAAGTGAAGACCGATGGCTAAAGGCCATCTCCTAGAGCAGCGCATGCACGCTGCCTAGGCCAGATCTAAAAAAGAAGTGAAAGCTATTCTCATGGCTAAATTTACCTGATCTACTTACATGTACAAATTACCTATAATTTACCTGCTAGTATGGTTTAGTAATATTTTTGTATCAGTCTTACATTCATTTTCTTCTATGCGTGTATTGGTTTACTTACATCGACCCTGTAAAGCGCTCTGATACCCGCAAGGGTCTTGTTCGCACTACACAAAACTTTAAAAGAAATAAATAGGGCAGCTCACCTTGATCACGCTAGGGAGGTAGTCCAACTCTAGTATAGATGCTCTGTGAAAGGAAGTCTGGGACATGAAGATCAATGGTTGGAGGGGAAGGGACAATTCCTATTTGTATGGAAACTCACACTATATTCTCTGTGTTTTTGAGGCAAAGGAACCATACTGCTTGGATGTAACAAAAACTGTGGCATGATACTGCATATACCGGACCTGCAATGGGGCACCTCCACGTTTATGGATATCTACTGGCAATGCAGGGACCTTGCTTACACCCAGCTCATCCCTGGATGGCAGGGCCTTTGTAACCCAGTGACCATACACACTACAATGCTGGTCATCCCTGGAGAAGATCTGACTGAGTTGTCTCAACATCCGTTACAAAAGAGAACAACTCTGTTGCATCAGGCTCATGAACTGATGATTATTTTTGCTGGGCTAAGTAAAAGGACATTTCAGAAGAATTTAGACTGTTCATAGAGACTCGAGTAAATGCCAGAGGGTCAATACCCTTCTTCACCATGCAAACGACTACAAACGCCCGCTTGTTACAAATAAACAGGTGGGAGATGCTTAAAATTATTAACAATACTGAACCCGGCCTAAATGCTATCAAGGAAGAACTGAGAGCCATCTGCCTTAAGGTGATACAACATCGGTACATGTTGGATTTAATGACCGCGATGGAGGGTGGGCTGTTTGCCAAAAGAGGTAGTTCCTGTTGTACTTTTATTTCTGGAAACAACATGGACAATGGGTCTTTAGATCTGGCCATCCGAGAACTGTATTGTCTGCAAGCCCACATGAAGGAGGGAAGTGCCCCATCGCAGGACTGGTTCAATAGTATCTTTTATGGATCATCCTATGGGTGTCCAAACTATTCACACCACTAATTTCAGTTTTTGTTGTTGTACTTCTGTTGTGTGGTTTCCTACAAGTGAGGGTTTCCTGCTGTAAAAACGTAGGGGCATATTATAAAGAACGGCGTTAAAATTATCAGGAAACTGCCGCTAAAGCGGCGATAATGGGCTTCATAATATGCCCTCGAGATTTCCAATAGAAGCCCATGTTCACACCAGAACATGGGCTTCTATTGGAATTCTCAAGGGCATATTATAAATCCCATTATTGCCGCTTTAGCGGCAGTTTCCTGCCGCTAAAGCGGTGATAATTTGAACGCCATTCTTGATAATATGCCCCGTAGTCCTCAAACTAGGTAGTATGCACATAGCTGGGATAAGAGCAAAAGACACTAGAGAAACACACATGGTGTTGATTAATATAACACTCATGAGATATAAGGAGCACAGAGTAGTTGAAAATTCAACTAGAGGGGGGAGTGATAGGATGGGTGAATATGACGTTGATGTATACCATGATGTGTGTAGGCCCGACAACGACAATACCAATAAAAGCAATGTCAACATATGCCATAACCTATGCCAGCACAACAATGTCAATACTGATTAATGCAATGTCAATGTATGTCATAATCCATGCATGCCTAACAATGTTGATGCCAGTAGAAACAATCTCAATGTACGCCATGATCAAGACACGCACAACAATGTCAATATCAGTAAAGACAATATCAATGTATGCTATGACAACTGTATGTAAAATATTGAGGATGTCGTTAAAATTATATCAATGGCTGCCACTTTATTTGTAGGAGTTCTAACAAACTTGTATCATTGCTGTCGGATTCACCCAAGGTGTCCTCCCCATGAACCCTGATTCATAGATACATGGCCAGACAGGTCCTTTCAAGGAATGTTAAAGTCTTTTATTGTACCCACAAAATGTATATATATGTGGCCCAAACTTCTGTACTTTGAGACTGACTTCAGACGCGCCTCTGTCGATACTATCATTGCTGCTGCATTTAATTAAACCAACGTGTTCCTGTTTTGCCAAACGCCTCTTGTCTTTTCATTTATTTAAGGTAAAATCATATCCACACAACACAGCATTATTGACTATATCTAACTGCAGCACAGAATAAGCCTAATCTGGACAGTTTCTAGACCTCTGTGGTACTAGGCAACCCCAGAGAGGCAACTGCAGGGGTACGGCTAATTAGACGAACCAGCAGCAAATGATGTCCAGTGCTGAGAAGAAGCAGCAAATGTACCGTAGAGTGGCAAGAATCCTTGCACTACCTTAACCTCTCTGCACTAGAGTGTAAATCAAGCCTAACTGCATCTTAAGCTTAATTGTGCCACAGACCTAGTAAAATTGTGCCAGAAAATGATCTTCACACAGAAACCCCATCTGTACCATTACCTAAGTCTAGTTGTTTCATAGAATATGCCTAAATACTGCATGGAGTATGCCACAATGTATCACTGAATGCACATAACTGCAGTAGCATCTGCTACCAGACCCAGGTGGTGAGGCGGGGGGGGGGGGGCGAGGGGAGGGAGAGACAATCGAAAAAAAACACTTACATGTAATGGCCGGCTGCGCCTCTCCACCATTTTCTTCCTTCTCCTGCTGCCGTCCCGGCCGGCAGCAGAAAGCACCCGGGCTCCCAAGCTCCCCTGAGCCAATCACAACACTGCAATGCAGCGTTGTGATTGGTCTGAGTGCCATGGTTTGGCACTCGGACGGGTAATGGGAGGCTTTGCATGTTCCTCACCATGCTGTGTAATGCAACCTGGTGGGGAAGATGTAAAGTGTGCAGGACTGTTTGGCCGGCCCAAGAAGGCCAGCTAACTAGTCGTGCGCACTTTGGGAGTGTAAACCACTCTTCCGCCTGCTCTTGCCAGCCCCTTCCGCCTCGAGAGCCACTGATGAAATAGGAAAACTAATATGATAATAACAATAGTTATTAGCATTTTCTTTTTCCTTTTGTTCAGTGGGGAACGCTCCTCTACTTTAGTGGAGGAGCTGCCACTGTGTAACTGTGGCACAGATTCTGCCTAAGAGGAAATGCCTAACTGCATCATAAAAACCCTACTACTCCAGGGAATAAATCTTCCAGCACCATAAAATTCCAGGACAAGATTTTCAGTTCTTTTGTTATTTTGTGATTCGGTTATAATTTGACACAAGGTGGAAAACAACATCAACCAACCCTTGTATGGCAGAGTAGCAGGCAGCACAATAGAAACTGACCCCTCAGCTTCTTCAGTTCTGCTCCTTGGATGGCCAGCCTGAACTACATCCCGCACTGTGAGTAATGAAGGTCCACCTCTTTTTATGCACATTCAACTCTCACATGGTGACATTTTCCCAGGAAAACCCTCCCAGCTCTACCATACTTTGATGTTGAGGTCGCGGCTGGGTGGATCTCTGCTCTAATACATTGTCCATTTAGTTAAGTGAGTTATTAAAGCTTTTGAGGATCTTAATATTTAACTATGTAATTTGTTAAGACCTTTCATGAACAAACTTTCCTCCAGTGTATGCCAGGGAGGGGCTTGGCAGGTTTTAGACAAAGAATGGGGAGGCTTTGCTTGCATGCATCGTGTGCAGAATCTGTGTACCTGAATGATTAGATGGGCACATTCATTGGCATTTTATCTTTTTAGATCGAGTCTTGCAGCAGCGCACATGCGCTGCTCGCGCTGCAAGGCATGCTGTATTAGAGTATGCACTAACAGCCCCACCCACTCTCCGCCGATATTTTTCATTGGCTTGTGTCATTGTTCTTTGTAAATGCTGGCTCCTGATTAGGTAACAGGCTTGTTAGTCCCTCCTTAGTACCGCCTTGTCTCCCTTTGTAACGTCCCATGATGACTGGACCCTTTACTGATGTTGTTACTCAGTCTGTTTTATCTGCATCTGTGAGCATTATTTTCTTGAATGATTCCACCTACGATGTGCTTTCCAGTTACAGCGCGCACCAGGCGCGCTTTCACTTTACCATCCAGCGTCTGGCCAGTTTGGTTTCGTCTACGCTTTATTTGGTAGATACAACGCGGCGCTGGGCTCGTTCATAAAGCATGCCCTTCACAGGAGGCATTGGAGGCCTGAGGGGGTAGCTGGCAGCTTTGCCAGCGGACACCGTCCGGCTCGGGGCTCGCTGCTCTCCTGAGTCTCCTCCCCTCACGCTGCCTATGTCTGCTCACACTCTGTCCCCGCAGCTAACTTTACAGCCAGACGTGAGGCTGATCCAGAGCCTCCACCACCACCCCCACACCCCACCCCTTCTAGGCAGGCTGAGCAGGAGAACTTCGCACAAGGCAGCTGCAGCTGAAGAGACTCACTCATACATGAGGCATACAGCTGACTGCTGAGTAAAGGACTCTGCCTTTTCCTTCTTGCTCAGAGAAGACAAGGACAGTGTCCACTTCTGCTCTGCCCCTGGCAGCTGTCCTTCACCCTCCTTTTTCTTACTCTTATTCCATCTTTCTGTCTAGCTCTTCCTCAATTTCTGAAAACCATGACTTCAAGAAACGGTTCTCACTCTCTCCTTCCTCCTTTCGTTTGTTTGTTCCTCTGTGAAACGGATCCAAAAAAGAAAAACACTTATACTGGAAATGTTATATTTTTCTGACATTTTTCTATCCAAAGAGCAGCCCCAGGAATAAAAGGTTAAAACAATGAAAAATGACTAACTAACTAAAGAAAGCAAGACCGAGTGGTTCCAAAGTGACTAGATATATTTAATTCACACCAAACAGATCAGCGTCACTTTACAGAGTTTGCCAGTGAAGCGCTACTTTTTTTGTTTGTTTGTCTTTGAACAGCATTGTTTTCCCTGGTTGGGGAAGTGCACAAATCCTGGAGGCACTGTAATGCCTGATTGATGGGTGGATTTGAAAACAACATGTTTACCGCAGCTCTGTGTTCATGGATGTGGTCTTTTTAAACCATACTGCTTACGTTTTGTAAGGATATAAGCTTTACACCTTGCCTCAGAGATAAGCCTGACTGCTCGTGCCAAGCTACCAAGGGGGTGAGCTGGGGTTATCTTTGGCGTGTAACTCCCCAGCCCTGACTAGAGTGGTGGTTTCTGCCTGGCTTTGGCGCAAGCCTCAGCCAACCAGAAATCCCATTTCTAACAGCAGACTTATCACAAGACTAGTAACGTTGTTTCTATGCCACCAGATTATAAAGCAGGCAAACGGTTCATTAAGCGGATGCGTCTTTAGTCTTTTACCAATGTCACTTGGGGGATTCCAGTCTTGACTTACTTCAGGCCTACCGCGGCTCACGCATCTGTTGTGGGCGCGCCTGCGCCGTGCACAGCTCCCCCCGGCGGCTCCGGGGCAGCGGGAGGTGAGATGGGCGTGCGGTGCGGTGAGGGGTTACGGGGAAATAAGGCGGTGCGGGCCCCGAGCCCGATACTGGAACTCCTTTAGCAACGTTGTGTGGAGAGTCGGCACGGGTCGGTGCGACGCTCAGCTTTGGGAAGTGTTCTTGGGTCCTCAATCAGTGGGTGTGGGCAGGTAGGCCGGCGCGGCCAGCGACCCTTAGCACGGCGGTGCAGGGGGGGTCTCCACAGCGGGGGCGGCGCGGCCTGAGGGGTTCCGAGGATAGCGAAGCGGGGGCACAGGGCACGGTCAGTGCGGCTGGTGACCCGGCGAGGATCACGATCGTCAGACGGATTCCGGCGGGAGGGGGGACAGCGCTTTCAGCGCACTCCAGTGGCAGGCGGTGACAGGGGCGCAGGCAACCTAGCCCGGGGACAGAGAGCGGCTCCGGACGGAGTGGGGCTCTCCGGGGTTAAGGCAGGCAAGCTCCTGAGTGTCACGGCCCTAGGAGGGAGCGATGAGGGGCGCAGTCTCTTTCCAGCGAGATGCACACACGGCTCGAATTGGAGGACGAGCAAAAGCACAGAGAACCCACTGGTCCTGGGGTTCAGTTCAGGGGGCAAGCTCAGATCAAGCCCTTGGAGAATGTTCAAGCACAAAGCAGCAAAGTCTTTTCAGCAAGTCTTTTCCTCTCCTTTCTCAGCAAGGCAAGCAGCAGGCCAGTCCTTCCAGCGTCTTCTTCTCCTCCTAGTCGGGCAGAGGTTCTTTGTGGTAAACAGGATTCTGATTTGCAAGGAGCAGGGCTCCTACTTTTATACCACATTTCTTTTGTTCTTTCAGGCCAGGGGGGCCTTCGCATAACCGTTCTCAGTCCTGAGCACTTTGTTGGGGGTACTCTGATTTCTGCTTTCACTGTGAGGGGCAGGCACATCAGCCGCTCCACAGGAGGTGGAGCCGGCATTCAGGGGACAAGTACCTTCAGGAGCACCTTGTGGACAGCGCTTCGCCCGTCCTGGGCCAGGTGCAGGCTGAGTCATCAGTCGCTCCCCAGGGGGCGGAGCCAGCATTGTGGTGGTGGAGCACTGCCCTATTCAGAGTCCAAGGGGCACCCCCACCTCCCACCAAGGTGTTCTCCTGCCATTCGCTACCTGTCATCCCCCCAGCCCTGTCACTCACATAGCCCAGACCATCAGATACACGCACAGCAGAGGCGGCTGAAATGATTAAGCAAGTAAATACTGACTTTCTAAAAGTCGTATTTACAAACCCAGGATAGTAAAATAAACTTGGCTACAAGAAGTATTTTATCATTCCGAGTTCAGGCATACGAAACATATCTCTCTACCATGTTCCCTGAGCCTGCTGGGATTATAAGGTGTAATAATTCCAGCAGCTCATCTGGCCTAATGGGAACAGGTATCCTTGCAATAGTGAACCACGAATATGGCGGTAATTCACTACTAGGACAGGCCACACAACCAGGGCTTGTCCTACCTTACACCTACAACGCACCCTGCCCGCGGGCCTACCATAGGGGTGACTAACATGAGGCTATGGGAAGGTTCTGGAGGCTGGCAAGTGTGGGCACTTGCCCAGCCGGCGGGACAGTACGGGACTGCACGCGGGGTCTGCAGTGGCAGACCCAGGACACATTTTACACGGCCGCTGTTGTGGGTGGCGCAACCAGTGCTGCAGCCCACTAGCGGCATTGGCATTCACAGGCCCTGGCACTCCGGGTGCACTTTACTGGGGACTGACAGGGAATCCAATAAACCAATCATGTATATCAATTATGAACACTTTATCTAGGGAGCACTTGCGCTGCGGTCACGGATTAGCCAGCAAAACAATCGAGGCACACCATCAAAAAGTGGAAGGGAAACTCACGCCAAGGTGCCAGGTCTAACAGTTACCCTTTGAACATCCGGTGTCGTCAAAACTCCCGTCTGTTCAAGAGCATCATGCACACATCAAAACAGTCCTAAACACTGCCAAAGCGCACCTAGCAGAGGCACAAACACGGGACAAACAGCAGGCGAATAAAAGGAGAACCCCTGAGCCCTTGTATGAAACAGGAGACTGGGTGTGGCTTAGCACTAAACATCTTACATTCAGGGGAAGCAATAGGCTACAGCCTAAATTCGTAGGACCGTATCCCATAGAGAAGGTGGTGAATCCGGTAGCGAAGAAACTCACACTTCCTCCTGCTTGGCGCATACACCCCGTGTTCCATGTGTCTCTTTTGAGACCGTGCCTTCAGGGCACCCGCTTACCTATTAAACCCTGAGCTATCGAGGTCAAGGGGGAGGAGGAATATGAAGTACAGGGCATACTGGATTCAAAGTACCTGCGGGGTAGAGTGCACTATCTGATAGACTGGAAGGGCTACGGTCCGGAGGACAGGTCATGGGAACCCATGGCTAATTTACGTTGCCCCAGGCTTTTGAGGCTTTTTCACACACGTTACCCCAACAAGCCCGGTGGTCCGTCGAGACGGCGGACGTTTGGAGGGGGTACTGTCATGGCGAGAAGGAGGCAGGCGCGCAGACTAGGAACACACAACCCGGTATGAATGTGACGCATAGAACTACCTCTCCCATAATCCCTAGGGAGAGCAGCACCTGACTGTAGTACATAAGCCCCGCCCTTGCTGGGCTCGGGGTTTGTCACTTGCGGCTTCTCGCACTGAGAGAGAAGAACGTGAATACCTTGCCAGGTGAAGAGCCCGTTGTGTCCTGAGCAGCATCTACCACAGATCGGCTGCCTTCCTGCCTTCCCCGTGTGGGGATTACCAGTCATTGCCGGACTGTTGTTGGCGTCTCATACGCCTCCCGCCTCAGATCTTTTCTCGCCTTCGCATCCTCTCCGGATTCGGTGCATGTCTAAGTGCGCGACCCGGGAGCTTCGCTGGAGGTGCCAGGACAGAGTAGCGTCCTCTACGCTCTCCTTGAGTTACGCTACCCTCCTTGGCGTCGCGGCATTGACGCCGTGTTTGCAGCGCACGCCGGCCCGACCCTAGCGCGAAGAAAGCACCTTTGTTTCTGGAAAATAAACATACCGGCTTTCCACTTTGATGAAACGCGGAAGCGCCGGGCTTTTTGATCTCCTTGGAGCACCCTCGGATTAAGAGACAGGAAGAGTGAGGCAGCGCTACCCATTTGATCGCTAAGGACCAACCATAGCTGCATTATCAAACGCTAACATCTGAAAAGCGCCTGGACGCTCTATCGTGGAACTTGCTAGGAGCAGAGCAAACCAGGTGGATTGAAGAATATAAGACACTAGAGGATTATCGTCTGGCAGATAAGTACATCTAGTCCTGGTGGACTATGTATTGTTCATGACATTTTTCTTTATTTCATCTCTTATGTGCTTATACTAACATAGGAGGGAGCAGCTGTCTGTTCAGCAAGTACCCTACACATAAGGGGCTCTTGTTGGGGACATGTTTAAGGGATGGAAATCTGATGTGTGTTGTGTGATTCCCTTACAGGGCGGCTGGGGTGGAGTGCAGGAACACAAGGTCCACAGCTACTGACAACATACCTTATTGGCGCCAAGCAGCTGCAGTGTTATTGTTTCTTTTCTCCCTTTTTTCCCTTTCCCCGGTGGTGGCCTTATCCTTGTAGTGTTGTCTACTACTCATGGGTATTGCCCTCTAGGGGGAAGGGGTTACGTGGCATCACCATCGTTCCCGCTGTATCTGGCTTAAAGGTTAGTGGCACCCTTCTCGGTGCGACACAATGCCAAAGGTCCCACACTCAGGTGTTAATTGGGAGAGCCCTCGGAAACTGAATGCAGCTCCCCCGTGGCCTCTGAACCCCCTGCGGCAAGTCCACGCCCATCTACCGTGGCCAGGGGGTCATTTCTCTACTTAAAGGGATTGTGGGGCCATGTATTGGGCGCGCACATCTTTGCTTTTCAGAGAGGGCACACTGAATTCTAAGCTTTCAGGATACACACGGGGAAGAAACTTTTATTGGAGATATTCTACTAGCGATACAATAAAAAATTATTAGAATAAGGGAACTCGACACTGGCATATGTACACATTAAAAAAATGCAACTAAATTGTTTACAGATTGTAACAGGTCTAGGATTACCACTTAAGCAATCAAAGTTACTGCACTAAATTGTAGAAATGTAATATCTCGTGTAACCTTCTATAATAAAATGAGTGGTGCGGCGAGCAGCTCACCTCTCTTTCCTTCTTTCATTTCGTTGCTTCCCTATGAAATGGATCCAAAAACAGAAGAAGCCCACGAGTGCTGCACACGCGCGCGCCACAGGGAGACTTGTGGTTTCAATTATCGCGCCCGTGTCTGGGCACGATAATTGAAACCACATGACGGCCGGTGCTCGTAACTGACACCAATAGGCCATGGGCGGAGCAACGCGAGCGCCTTTGGCCTATTGCGTGCTGTCTTTCTAAAAAAGACGACTGCAAACGCCAATACCGTGGACCAAAAGGAATCGCACACGCACGAGCGTGTGCCATTCCAGGGTCCGTTTTGGAACCCTCCACAAAAGGGCTCTCGCTGCGCACTACATCGCTAGGGGCGAGCCCTAAAAAAGCACTGTGGCACAGTCAAGGCTGGCCATTTCATTTTTTTTTTAAAATCATAGGTTCAGCAGCTGTGCTGTTTTTGATCGCATATGGGAAGTGTCCCATGAAAAGCATGATGATCATCAAAGTGCAGTTACTGTGTTATTGGACACAGTGCTTAGCAGTGTGGTGTAAGAAGAGGTGTGAGAGAGTCTCATCGCTGGAGAAGAAAAGATGAGTGGTATTCCACACATGAGGTGCATCAGCGGAGCTGTGTGAGAGTCTCACTGCTGGAACAGAAACTTTTCTGCCCAAAACACATGAGGCACATCGGCAGAGCTGTGCAAGAGTCTCAGCACTGGAAAAGAAGTTGTGTGGTCCATCGTGCATGAAGTGCATCAGCAGCGCTGTGTGAGGGACTCTGCGCTGAATCAGATGATGTGCAGCAATCATCATCCCTTGGAAGCGCTGTGTGATAGTCTTAGTGCTGGAACAGAAGCTATGCAGCCATCACCCATTGAAACAGCTATGTGAGAGTCTCAGTGCTAGAACAGAAGATGTGCGGCACTTCACACATGAGGTGCATTGGCTGAGCTGTGTGAAAGATTTAGTGCGAGAACAGAAGAAGTTCGGCACATCAAACATGAGATGCATTGGCAGAGCAGTGTGAGAGTCTCAGCGCTGGAACACAAGATCAGCGGCACATCCCCCATCAGAAGAGCTGTGTTAAAGTCTCAGCGCTGGACCAGAAGTTGAGCTGCACATTAAATGAGAGGTCCAACAACCTATCAGCTGGGCAAGGGCAGGGGACATGTTAACAGTGCAGCATTGAGACTTTAGAACAGCATCTGCATGTCTGTTGAATGAACTCTTGCATGTTAAAACAATCTAACCAGAAATAACCTTTGCTTACATCCCATCCAACAACTTATGTATGTATTTAGGTCCATGTTTTATTAAAGACTGGCTTCTGCTCCACACCGCTGAGGGTGTTGGTGGTGATTACAAATAACTCTGTTCAATTTACTCTGCAGAGAATGGATGGCAAAAAACACTCTGACAAAAACAATAGCTCTCATAGAGGCAAGATCTATTAGCTTTGCCAATGTTTGATTTTCTTTGAGCGTCGAATAAAAAACATGGAACCAAAAATCACGCAAAGCTGTCTGAAGTGAGCAAGACCAGCAAAATGAATGCAGCCAATGCTGACCAATAAAAGCAAGAGAAAAGAGACTGCGAGCTGCCTCTGACCAATGCTAACAAAAGAAAGGAGAGTGGCGATCAATCCTACAGGTGGGCTGTAAGCACCTTATTAGAATTATTTTTAAAGAACAATTGCCTCGTAAGCGACAGCACATATTCTGTCTCAGGCAAAACCTAAAAGCAAACGTCTCGATGCTTTCTAACTGGGAAAACAGTATAATGTTCAGTCAATCCCCATTGCTAATGAGGAACGACAATAAGGGGACCTGTGTGGTCAGCCAAATGGAGCACTGTTTAAAAGTAAAGGATCTGCTTGGAGAACTGTCATCATTTAGTCATTCCAAGAATGTCAACTGGGAGATTCTCCAGTGTGGTCTGTGTTTCATGACCATGACCTATGCCACACTAATTCTCAGGGGGACATTATGGTGAGTTACAGGTTTTTACAACTTCAAAGTAATAATGGTTCATCTGAATACTAGAGGTTGTTAGCAGAGTTTGACCGTGATTTGAAATTTGCCAAGTAAACAAAATGAAATTATGGTTTCTTATAAGAGAAAATAATGTTGCTGTCTAATGAATAAGGGCATATAGCTATCCACCTGAGTTGGATTGTCAATAAATGTAACCAAAATAGTGAACTAAATAGGGCAATCCTTTAAAAAAACACCCAGGAGCTTTGATAATTTGGTATGGTCTAGTTGGATCAAGTGTTTAAGAGGCACAAGACTGACAGGACAGATAATTTAGGTATGGGGAAAAAAGTGATTAGAAAAAGATCAGGAGTATTAGTTAACTGATCATGAGCCACGCTGGTGTTTTAGATGATTTGCAAGAACGTTTCCTGCTGAACCCTTAAGGATGGAGATTTCAGTGCCATACCACTCTAAGGACGACTCTAATGAGTTTGTCCTATGTAAACTACTAGATCCACAAAATTTAATTACCAATCTATCTCTTCACTTTATCGTGAGTAATTATTTCCCAATCGACTCAAATGCTGGTTTCACTTCACAGAGCTCACCTTGATACTTCAAAATCTCAAGCCTGCCTATGATGGCCAAGACTTATTTCCACCTATCATCACCTAGGAGACTGTCCCCATGTTTGCTGAGAAATAGTGTGAACTAACCAACACTATTCTTTCCAGAGTATTTTCCCTGATTCACTGATATATGGTCAATCTACACCTGTGGAAAGAATCGAGCTTTGTTTCATATCACACCCTCTTATCTCACAGACCTACTCATAACCTCTAGGGTCAAAAAAAGGACCACAAAGCAAAAAGCCACTTCTTCTTGAATGTTCACGATTTTCAACCTCCTTTGCCGAACACTGATCATTCCGAGGAACCATCCTCTGTAAGACTTCTCCTAATGACTAAAGGCTCGATTCACAAAGGTCCCCTGCACTCATGATGGAGGCCCAGCAGCCATGACAGACGGTCCCCCCAAAGTCATGGTGCAGGGCAATCACTAGTGGCGGGACCTCGGGAATGAGAAACTGCAGTTTGGAGGTCACACCATGAGTGCGGAGGACCTTTATGAATCAGGCCATGAGATTGAATCCAGCTATCTGTCCTTCTGTTGACAGTTAAAACTCTCCTCTTCAAGCTATATCTTCCCAATATATAGCCTCCTTAATAATGCATTTGCATGCGTACTCTGTTGGTTTTTCCTTACTCACCAAAGGCTGATTATTTCTCTGATGTTGCATTTAACAATTCTCTTTTATTGTACAGAGCTCATAGGCTTCCGTGTTATGGTGCAATCAAGAGAACCTTTATGTAAATAAATAAAATTTCTTGCACAGCTCACCAGAAACAGCCAGACTGACCGCAGGAAAAGGCGACTATGTTAATCGCTGAAGCACTATAGAAATTCTCTGGATTAATCTTCAATCAAAGGGATCTAATTTGCATATTTGTTTGCAGCAAAACTGACTTTCTGTTTAAGAATGCCTTCTTGTACTAAGGAGTGATCGAGATCACTTTTTTGGGAATTTACAGTATATTTCCTAGGGCTTGAGAGACTTCTTAAAATGAACAGCAGAGGAATATGCTGATTCTGATTATTCATTTTCATTTTAATATTTAATGACTTTATGACTTAAATCTTAATCCATAAGGAAAGCGATAGATTAACTGGACAATAATTAAGGCAATAGAGCTCTGAACCATTTTAAATGTGGATATTATCTTACAACTCATTTTGCTAAGTCCTTCCTTTTCTTTCTTTTTCTAATGTAGGATAACATACGGTTTTGTTTAATTTCTTTTCTGGGTCCCTGAGTCAGTAACTGGATGGGCTCTAGAGTCATGATGGGTGGAACACACTCTCTTAACTGCCCGGTTACTCCTAGTCTTAAATTGTGCTTCTGTCATAATTTCTTTCAGTACATCAAGCTGACAGCAGAAAATGCACAATCTACAAACTTCTACGGCAGTCACATTAGACACAAAGTTGTCCCAACTTTTCTCCCTCTCAATAATTCAGAGAGACTCCTGTGTAACTGTGTGCCGGAACATGATAGCCTCGCAGTTCATCCTTAAATGCACTGCTATTAAAGTGGTAAATACTTCTTGATCACTACTGAATTTCTCCACGTTCCCATTGGCTTTTGAGTGAAACATTCAACTTAGTTATTTGGTTAATGTCATGTTATCCCAGAAAGTTCTCAATTTCTTGCTAACAGTCGGATAACACCATCAGCCATGATCCACTGACGGGCTCATTCCTTTGGCAACATTTCCTTAAGGCACAATATTATTGTATTGGTATTAGGGAAAGCATTACATTTTTACACTGGTAATTTCATAAAAAAAGGTTAAATGAAGAATTTGTTGTTGTTTTCTGCTTGATTACTGGAGAATGATAAAATAAATCTATTTGCAGAGGCCATCGGAACACTCTTATGCATCATGCTTGCCATTTAGTGAGTGGCTATTAAATTCCTGTGTCAATTAAAACTTGCTACCTCATAGCCTGAAATCCCAACTTTTGCAGTAAATTTAGCGCCCCATAATTTTCCCTAGGTAACTTTTGACAGGGCAGCACTAAAATATGGAAGTGATACCCAATAAATTCCGAACACCTTTGTGTCTGATTTTGATTGGAGGGATAATTATCGCATTCAACACCTGATTTCTCATAGTTTTGCACCATCATGGCACACCATGATTTTCTCAGCACATTTTATGCTTCTCTGTCTGTCTCTGGTGATTCAAAATACTCAATTTGAGACCTGTCAGTTGACACATTCCCAATTGTCCTTGGAAGAATTTTTAGCAATCATGCAAAAAACCATTAAAAAAACCTGTTTGATCTCTTTTAATTTTCATAATATTGCTTTATAAAAAGAATATATTTGCTTTAGTATAACTCAAAAGTCATTAACACTTTCCACATTGCCCAAAAACCTCCTCAGCTCTGGTGGGTCACTGGTGGCTCATCAACTGAGAAATGTAAGGCACAGCTGTGTGCTCCTCCTTCTGTTTATACAATGGAATGGTCCATATATGTCAGATGCATTAAGTGACATCTTCACCAGAGATAAGGGTGCACGTGATGAGTTGCAATCCTTTGTTGCTTTTGAGGAATTTAATTATTAGCACAATCCTTGAATATCCGTATAGTTTAATAATATGCTTTCAAAATTGTTATCACATCAAGATTCTCTTGTCTACTGGATGAGTTTTGGCGCATTCTATATTCTTCAGGAGATTCACTTATTGAGATTTTTCCTTAAGGAACTGTATACCAGCAATCTTTAGTAAGAGCATAACAATCTTGACAACAATTTATCCATTTGATAAAAAATTAAAAGCACACTCAGCATATTTCTTTACTTGTGACATTACTAGAATTAGGAGCTCTTTGTAAAATGTAGTTATAACATGCCATACTCATCATGTGAGAAGACATCTGCTCCAACTCTGCATCTTTTTAGTGCCATTGTGGGCTTTTTAGAAGCATCACAGAGGAAATATGGAGAACGCCCCAGGCTAACATTCCTATTTCGCAAAAACAGCGCGTGCCATACAGTCCAAGAAAGAATTCCTTCTCAAGTGGCAGCATCGTTTATTTGCCTGGCGCAATTGTGAAATGATTGAACAGTAATTTAGGTTTTCTGAATCCCTGTCAGCCTTTACATTTCAGACAGGGCTAGCTTGGTGCTGAAAGATCACTAGCCCTTCTTTGAACTTCTTTCGTGTGTCTGAATTCTTTGCAGATGCTTATTGTAAAAAAAATACTAATCAGATTCTATTAGCTTTGAACATTTTTGTCAGCATTTACAAGTACGTAATTTTTTGAACCATAGATATATCAGTATCCGTTCTATTCTACAAGGTAACACTTCATTATTGTCAGATTCCCTTTCAGAGGACCACGGACCAAGCATACACCCAGCACACGCATACAACCACAAGCATGCAGCACAGCGCTACATACTAACTTGATGTAGGCATGGGTTTGTTAAGCACACGGCAGGAGAAATTTACATGAGTGGGCAGAAGGCCTCACTCAAGCGACTCCGGGAAAAGGCCTTTTTTCACCAATGACAAAAAATCAGCACCAGGGATCCAGATATCTTTGAGGCTGGGGCACTCAGGGCAGGGGTACACGTCTGCCACTGGGCGAGAGGCTTTTCCATCCCCCAAATTATCTTTGAAAGGCAAATGCTAGTTAAAAATAATGATACAAAGCTCTCATGCCATTCCAGTTAATTTGTTCAATATGTCTTTTTAGTTCCCAACACTTTTCAGAACAGGACAGTTAGTGTTACACTGATATTGAGGAAAACACAACTAATATGGTGATGTGGGCTCGAAAGCCAAAACGAGTAAACACACCTGACTTGAGGAAGCTTGAGATCTCTGGGTGTGGCTAAAGCAAGGGTAATGTCCGACAGGAATAAGCAGAGAAGGGTTTACTCTTTTACGTAATCAGTTCATATGGAACCAAGGGGATGAAACAGAGGCTTTATTTAGTGTTATAACTCGAAGTTTTCAGCAAAGCACCTTCCCGCGGTTGACCTCACTGTGAAAACATTTACCTTATCCCAGAAAGGAGATGACTAACCCTGGGCATGAACTCCGCTCCGCTGGCGGAGTTTGTGGAATTTTGCATACTCCACGTTCCACGGAGAACGCGAAGTTCCTGCAAAACTTCAGACTCTGCAGCGGAGTGGAGTTCACCCCCAGACCCTCCCGCCTCACCTCTTCCCCGCAATAAACATTTTCTAAATACAATTTACAATTAAACTAAAATAAAAGCGCACTTATAAAGGCGTCCCGGGCTGCCCTCCTCCTCCTCGCTGTAATCCCCTATGTCAGATGAACGTCATGGTAGGACTGCACATGCGTACAGGATTACGGCGAGGAGGAGAAGGGCAGCCCGGGACGACGCGGTAAGGTAAGTGAGCTCTTATTTTACTTTACTTGTAAAACATTTTTATTGTGGGGGGTGGGAGGCACTGAGCGAGGCGGAGTGAAGCGCCACTGAGTTTTTGGCCAACTCCATGGAGCTCCGTGTAGAGCAACTCCGCCTGCTCCTCCCGGGGTTAGCGATGACACAGGTTCAACAAGAGCAATATAAAAGTTACATACCTCACAAATTTTGCCCCTCCGGGTGAGGGTGAATAGGAAGAAATTGTTTCAGAATTGCATAGCCCTTAAAAAAAATCAGAACAAGACCCAAAGGGGTAATTTCACCAAAATCGTAGAATTAGCAGAAGTGACATTATTTGCTCGTTTGGTAAATGAAAACATGGTGGTCATCAGGTAGACATATTTGTCATGACCCACTAATATAGTGAGAGGAAAATGTCTAAAGTTGCAACACAAATGGAAGATTGAATTGGGTGTGTTCAGGGCTAATGGCAGCGCCCAGCCTTTCTGACTCAACAAATGCCAGTAGACCTAGGCAATATCAAATCACCTGAATTTTGGAGTGATGTAAAGAACCCTCCAACATCTTGTTGTTCGAGATGGGTCGACCGCTATAGGCCTCATTTCGCCCACTGGAGACCTCATTACTTATACCACAGTTGGGAAACACCCATTACAATGACGGTCTTTTCACGCGGTTCCATTGCATCGCGACTTTTACATCGCAGAAGGCTTTACATTGCATGTTTTTAGAACGCATGCTACAGCTGCGCATTGACATTTACATCACTAGCAATGTCAACGCGTGCTGCAATGACATGACAGGCACTGGCACTATAGATCACACGGGTGTGAACATTCAATTTGTGCTGCAATGACATGACAGATGCGGTGCAAGATGACGGTACGTTTTAAAACTTACGATGATAGCATGACAGGTGCGTGCACAAGATGTTTCATAGCAGATGGAAATCAGGTGCTGTACCCTATACCAGTGTCCCAACCTAACCTGCACAAGATGACTGACACTGCAGATGCGTGCGCAAGATGACAGACACTGGTATACGGTACAGCACCTGATTTGCGTGTGAACATTGAATTCTAAAGTTACATCTGGTTTCTTTTATGACATACAGTTTTTAAGGAATGCGCTGAACTGTTTCTTAAATGCAATGGAATGCATATGTACGTTTTAAATATTTTATTGGAAGGTGACAGATGCGTGCTTTACATTACAGAACTGTTTCTTAAATGCAATGAAATGCATATGTACGTTTGATTAATCTTTTCATAACCATTGTCCTTTTTGCCTTTTCACACTATATGTACGTTTGATTAATCTTTTCATAACCATTGTCCCTTTTTCGTTTTCACAATAGGCGGTTTAGGCGGTTACGTAGCCGCGCAGACCGTTACTGACGTTGTCGCGCAATAATCAGTCCACGCAAGGTACTTTAGCGTAAAAGGCCATTTTATTAGGACATGGTTGGACAATCGTAACCAGAAACATAACACAAATCCCCAACAACATTTCTCACTATCCCATACTCTCCAAGACTCCAACTACTCGATCCCCACTTCACACCGCAACCTTCTCACTTCCATTCGCTTCCTCACTTCTCTTCCAAAACTCCACCATCATCTCCATTCGTCGTACACTGGTCTGACGCACCCCCACGTTTCCCCAGTATCCCCCTCCCCGGAAGGGTGAGTATGCCCGTCATGGACTCCTCCCCCCTCCCCAATCCGCCAACCAGGGAACCCCCGGAAGGCGGCTACCTGCCCCACCCCGCACAAGTGCACCTTTCGCCCTCACCCCCGCAGACACCAGATCGACTCATTCCACAACCCACTGATAAGATCCTTCATCTCCATCATATAGTAAGCGTTTCCCATGTGCGAAAGGTGCACGCCATCGTCCCTAAAAGCAAGGGCTCCTCGAGCCGCAGACCAGGGTGCGCCAGCACCTTGATCCCACAGTCCTCACAGAAAACTCTCATCGCCCTATTCAATTTCCTGCGAGCGAGCTCCACCGCAGCGGGCTTCAATGCCCCCCTCCAAATCCTTCGAGGAATGAATTCTGTCCACACAATACAGGCGCCAGCCAGATTGCGTTTCATCGCTTCCAAGTCCCGTTGCATCAAATAAATCAATGACACCGCCGATTGCCGCACCAGATTGTTCTCTCCCAGGTGGATAACGAGCAAATCCGGACACCCTTGCTGCGAGACTTTCTTCGTGAGCCAAGGCAACAGTTCCCCCCAGCGCATCCCACTCCTGCCCCACCAAAACACCTCATGACTGCTGCTTCTCAGGCCCAGGTTACGCCCGTACACCTGCCTGTCAGAAAACTTAGTGGCCCAATGCACAAATGAATGTCCCACTATCCAGGTCACCGTCTTGGCTCCTGGACCCCCAACACAACCTACAAAGAAAAAAGGGGAGCGTTAGAAACAAGAAAAATCGCACAACACGCTCACACAGCCACCGCGCTCCCCCCGCCCTACTTCCTAACGTACCGCTCGCAGCAGCGCGAACGCCATCTACCAATATTCCTGATCTTATCCCAGGACCAACCCAGCCGCGCCGCCGCCACGCCGATCCGAAAGGAATGGGTCCCATACCCCGGCGGGTCCCTGCCTAGGCGCCGCAATGCCATGCGCAACACCGCCAGCAGCTGGAACGCCGTGACCCTCTTCCCGGAGGCATGACAGAAAATCTCCCCCGCCCTCCGGCCGCTCTGCCCGCAAAAACTGCTCCACTCCCGCACCGGGCAAACTCCCAACTCCCCCCGACTCGCTCAGCCACACCCACGTGCCTCTTCCAGCCTGATCCGTCTTGGAGCGCCCCAGCCATATCCCCAGGCGCACCCCATCCAACCGAACATCCTCAAACCTCATCCCCAGCCCCCCCCCACCCCCCAACAATTCCGAAACCCGGAAAGCCCCAAAGAACATCCACATCATGCATAAGCGAAACAACGCCAACTCAGTCATGTCGTAACAAAGAAAACCTAACTCCGCCAATATATCTACCAACAGCTCAAAAGTAATTGCCTCGCGCAAAGGCGCCCACCCCCCCGCCCTCCCCGCTCCCTGGTCCAGCCCTTCAGCATCCTGCTCAGCAACTCACCCCTGGCTGGATCAAAACCCAAATAAATCATCCCATAAAAAGTAATCCCCGCCAATTTTCCTGCAATCGTCACCGACGACAGTCCCCTATCCATGCAGTGCAACACATACCGCATGACACCTTCCTCACACTCCCGCTGAGACATCCGCCACGCATCCCGTGACCAACCCAAGAACACACCCAACTCCACCCATGCCAAACGATACGTCCGCCGCGTGGACTCAGCAACAGACTGCTCCACCAGATTCACCACTCACTCTCCCCAGCTCCAGATACCCTCCGGCACCTTGGTCTTGGCAAAGTCCGCTCCGGGCGCCAACCTTCGGAAACGCTGCCACTACGAACGAGACAATGCATCCGCAATGTCATTGCTAGCGCCCGGCACATGCTTCGCACGAAACAGCACATTGAAACGCAGGCACAGCAGCATGAAACTTCGCAGCAAGCGCAGCACCCGCAGGTCCCTTACCCTCTGATGGTTCACCAAATCCACCACCGTCCGGTTGTCCACATGAAAAAGCACCGACCTGTTCCGGAATTCCTGTCCCCACACCTGCAGCGCCACCAACAGCGGAAAGAACTCCAAAAACGCAATACTTCTGCCCTGTGTCAACCAGTGCGCCGGCCACTGCTCCGCACACCACCGACCGTCCCAAAACACACCAAAGCCGCGCCCCCCAGCCGCATCCGAAAAAATCTGCACCTGCCATACCATGTTGTCATCCGCGAAATCCAAGGAGACCCCATTGAAGTCACTCAAGAACCCCAGCCACACTCGCAGATCCGCACGGACACCCACCGAAAGAAAAATCGCACAACACGCTCACACAGCCACCGCGCTCCCCCCGCCCTACTTCCTAACGTACCGCTCGCAGCAGCGCGAACGCCATCTACCAATCTTCCTGATCTTATCCCAGGACCAACCCAGCCGCGCCGCCGCCACGCCGATCCGAAAGGAATGGGTCCCATACCCCGCCGGGTCCCTGCCTAGGCGCCGCAATGCCATGCGCAACACCGCCAGCAGCTGGAACGCCGTGACCCTCTTCCCGGAGGCATGACAGAAAATCTCCCCCGCCCTCCGGCCGCTCTGCCCGCAAAAACTGCTCCACTCCCGCACCGGGCAAACTCCCAACTCCCCCCGACTCGCTCAGCCACACCCACGTGCCTCTTCCAGCCTGATCCGTCTTGGAGCGCCCCAGCCATATCCCCAGGCGCACCCCATCCAACCGAACATCCTCAAACCTCATCCCCAGCCCCCCCCTACCCCCCAACAATTCCGAAACCCGGAAAGCCCCAAAGAACATCCACATCATGCATAAGCGAAACAACGCCAACTCAGTCATGTCGTAACAAAGAAAACCTAACTCCGCCAATATATCTACCAACAGCTCAAAAGTAATTGCCTCGCGCAAAGGCGCCCCCCCCCCCCCCCGCCCTCCCCGCTCCAGCCCTTCAGCATCCTGCTCAGCAACTCACCCCTGGCTGGATCAAAACCCAAATAAATCATCCCATAGAAAGTAATCCCCGCCAATTTTCCTGCAATCGTCACCGACGACAGTCCCCTATCCATGCAGTGCAACACATACCGCATGACACCTTCCTCACACTCCCGCTGAGACATCCGCCACGCATCCCGTGACCAACCCAAGAACACACCCAACTCCACCCATGCCAAACGATACGTCCGCCGCGTGGACTCAGCAACAGACTGCTCCACCAGATTCACCACTCACTCTCCCCAGCTCCAGATACCCTCCGGCACCTTGGTCTTGGCAAAGTCCGCTCCGGGCGCCAACCTTCGGAAACGCTGCCACTACGAACGAGACAATGCATCCGCAATGTCATTGCTAGCGCCCGGCACATGCTTCGCACGAAACAGCACATTGAAACGCAGGCACAGCAGCATGAAACTTCGCAGCAAGCGCAGCACCCGCAGGTCCCTTACCCTCTGATGGTTCACCAAATCCACCACCGTCCGGTTGTCCACATGAAAAAGCACCGACCTGTTCCGGACTTCCTGTCCCCACACCTGCAGCGCCACCAACAGCGGAAAGAACTCCAAAAACGCAATACTTCTGCCCTGTGTCAACCAGTGCGCCGGCCACTGCTCCGCACACCACCGACCGTCCCAAAACACACCAAAGCCGCGCCCCCCAGCCGCATCCGAAAAAATCTGCACCTGCCATACCATGTTGTCATCCGCGAAATCCAAGGAGACCCCATTGAAGTCACTCAAGAACCCCTGCCACACTCGCAGATCCGCACGGACACCCACCGAAATCCGCACCCGGTGATGAGGCAACACCGCCCCCGACATGGCCAGCCCCAGTCGCCTGCAAAACGTCCTGCCCGCCCGCACCACACGGCACGCAAAGTTCAGCAAGCCCAACAACCGCTGGACGGACCTCAAATCGATCTTCCGCTGCAAAACAACCTGGCTCAAACAGTCCTGCATCTCCTCCACCTTTTGCTGGGGAAGGCGCGCCATCCACTCCACTGAGTCCAACTCGATACCCAGAAAGGCCAGACAACAACTGGGCCCAGCCGTCATCTCCGGCGCCAACGGCACCCCAAACTCCCCCGCCATCCTTTGAAAGTGCCGCAACGCCTCCCCGCACTCCCCCGACCGACCCCGGCCGACGAACAAAAAATCATCCAAGTAGTGGGACACCAACCGGTGCCCCGCCCTGTCAGTGAAGGCCCATTGCAGAAAAGAACTGAAAGTCTCGAACAGAGCGCAGGAGACCGCACACCCCATGGGCAAAACCTTGTCCACAAAGATGGCCCCCCCAAACTGCATGCCCAACAATGAGAAATCCGCCGGGTGAATGGGCAGGAGGCGAAACGCCGACTTGATGTCGCACTTGGCCAGTTCCGCCCCCTGCCCACACATCCTCACCAACCCAATCGCATCATCCACCGACGCATACAGCACCCGAGAATCCTCCTCCGCGATGAAATCATTCACCGACCACCCTTCAGGCCATGACAAATGGTGAATCAAACGAAACTCCCCCGGTTCCTTTTTTGGAACCACCCCCAAGGGGGATATGATGAGTTCAGGCAGCGGCCACGTGTCAAACGGGCCGGCAATTCGACCTTCCAGCACCTCCTTGTGCAATTTAGCCTCAACCACCCCCGGCAACTCCTTCGCCGACCGCAAATTCTCCGCCCATCTGCTCTCTCGCGGCCCCTGGTACCCCACTCGAAACCCTTCAGTGAATTCCCAGTACAGCCTCAACGCCGCTTCCGATCGGGGTAGCGGGAGAGCCAAGGACCCATGGCCTCCACACTAACTGGCGTAGGAGCCCTTCGGCCCAGCCTGTCCCCTGCCCTTGGTGACCCGCCACTGCTCGGATGGGGTGGCCAATGTGAAATATTGCATGACCGGGTGCCGGCCTCCGCACTTAGAACACTCATGTTTAAATCTGCAGGGGTGTCGGGTGCAAAACCCCTTATTGAAATTCCAACAGGCCCCTGTGGTGGCTCCCCCACTCTTAGCAGGCTGTCCTGTTGCGCCTGCAGCAGCAGCCTGCCCACCCGCGCCCCCAGCTCCACCGGCTCCCCCTCCCACCCCCCCCCCCCGAGGCGGGACGTGACTGAAAAGGCCGATAGGCCACCGGAAGCCCACTAGCCGTGTGCGTGGACGCAGAGGACTGTGTGGAAGACATCCACTGCACCCACAACTCCTGATCTACCTCTCCCCAGGGCTTGTCAGGGTTGACGCTGATCCGAGCCCGAAATTCCTCATCGTAACTGAGCCAGGCGAAACCCCCAAAGTGCATCTGCGCTTTACGTATGATATCCATGTATTTGAATAACGCAATCGCCCTATCCTGATGCTTCTCACAATAGATACTTGCATAGATCAAGAAAGCCGACGTCCAATTCTCCATATTCACCGGCACCCGCGGCCGTCTCGTCAACTCCCACTCCTCTTTAGACCCCTCTTTCGCCTGAATCTCCCGGTGCAATAGCTTGAAAACGTCCACATACTCGTGTTTCCAGATCCTGCCCCTCGTCTTCTCGGACAGATGGGACCCCAAAGGCATCGCTAATCCCATATACGGCAGCTTCTTCCTATGCTTCTCTCCCCCTTCCTTCTCCCCCTCCTTGTCCGTCTGAACACCGGCCCCCACAAGCCGCTTCTCATCCCCCTCCGGGGCCACCGCCTTAGCCGGCACCTTCGGCTGCGCCGACTCTCCCGCCACCCTCACCGACCCATCCCCCACCCCCACAGACCTACAAGACTTCCGGCGCCCCAGACCGGCACCCCCATCCCACACCCCCCACCATGCGCTCTCACCTGTCAGAGTGCGTGGCGCCTCCTGCGCCCATCCGCCGGGACCCGGGGCTGACACCCTCGCCACTGGCGCCTTGCTGCAGCTGGCTTTGCTGGCCTGGAAAACACCAAACTTCCGCGTTGTCTCCGTCCCCATCACCTCACGCAATTCGCCTTCCTCCAACTCCTCACTCTCCGACTCGTAATCCAGCTCTTCGACCAACACAGGCTCACTGGGCTCCATGCGCACCTCACGCTTCACGCCTTTTCCTTTCTCTCCCTGAACAAACTCATACTCCGGCGCCGATGATGCCCGCTCCCTCGATGGAGGGCAGGCCGCCGCGGACCCCCCTACTGCTTCGCCCCGGCGTCTGGAGGCCGTCATGCGCCCCGCCGGCCCTCCCCGGCCTCTACCAGCAGTCTGCGCTGGCTTGGATCCCCCCCCCCCTCGGGACCGGCATAGTCCAAGGGGGCCCCAGCGCCACCAGGTCTCTGCGACGTCAAGTCCGTCCCTGCCTCATCCATCCATACCCAGCGCCCGCGCCCCCTCGCCGGCCCCGCGCCCCCCCCCGCGCGCCGCCACCCGGTCCCCCGCCCGCTCCCCCTCCCTGGCCGCGCACATCTCATCCCAACGACGCTCTGTCACCTCGATCAACCGGCGCTGTTCCCGGATACGCTCCTCCAGAGACATCTCCACCCACCGTTCGTCCCACCGCACCTCCCCTGCGCCCCGTGACCCATGGCCGCGCCCTGCACCCCGAGGGGCCCAGCGTCCCCCGCCCCGACCCCCGCCCCCCCACTCCTTTAGCCGGCCCCTTGCCTTTACCCCCCCGCCCTTCCCCTTGCCCCCACCCGATGTTTCCTGCGCCTGGTCCCCCCACTCACCACCCTCACCCCCGGCCGACTCGCTCCCAGAAAGATATAGGGCGAAATCCCCCCCCCACCTGCTCCTCTGACTCCCCCTCCACATCACTGTCCTCACTGTAGTCTACCAAGCATGAGGCCCCCCCGCTGCCCCCGGCCCTCCCTGGCCCAGCCGCGCCCCCCCACAGGCACCCCCACAGCACCGCCCGCGTCAAAACACACTCCCCCCCCCGCAGGCACCTCCACCGCCGTCCCCAACACCGGGAGGCTCAGACGCCCATCACCGGGTTTCACCACAGTCCCCGCCTTCTTGCCCCCCCCTCGCGCACCCACCGCAGGCTACAACGGCCGCCGCCACCCCCGCGGACTCCGAACGCGGTGTCCTAGACATCCCCACCCACGCCTGCTCCAACACTCCCGGCCGCAATAAATCAGCCCTCACCGCGCGGCCCAACAGCTGAAGCGCCGCCCGCACTGCCGCATCATCCGGCGCCTGACCCCCTCCCGCCTCCATTACCGCCCACGCTCCACAGAAACCACCACCCCGCCCCCGCCGACTCCACCCGCCGCCCACCGTCGCCAAACGAGGCAGCCACAACCGCTCGCCAACCCACCAACGCGCCCCGCTTACCGACGCAAAACTCCCGCCGATACGCCAATTCTCCTCAAAGGCCACATGACCTCCCCAACGATCCACTAACTAACCCACCCTGAGGCGCTGGGGAAAGGAAGAGGAAGGAGTTCCTCTTCCTCCCCCTTTTAACCCCTACCTGACGACCCCACCCCTTCCTCCCCTGTCCTTCAATTTGCGCGAAATCCCCGGGGGAAGACTAGACCGCTGGTCTTTCTTCCCCCGGGGGCCGCATTCCGGGGCTCGCCGCGAGAGAGCAGGTGGAAGGCCTCCGCGAAGGTAAGGAACTTCTATTTAACTATATACTTCTTGATAATAATGCGTTCACAACCATTATACTAAAGCAATGTAAAGCAAGTATTATATTAAATAAGAATGGCAAAAAGCAGTAGAGGTCATTCGGTTTTCCAGGCATCGATTTCGGTTGTGTGTCGCTTCATTGCTATCTAAATGGCATTACTCGATTGAAGCATTCTTTTTGGGCTGACGGTCAAGATCAGATTTTTAAGCACTTGACTTATGTCAATATGAAACTGGATCTCTCTTCTGCATGAAAAACACGGCCCAGAAACTGGATTAACTCAGTGAAAAAACGACGTTAACAGCAGGCGATTAAGTGAACTGCGCTGTAATGACCCAAAGCAGCAGAGACACTACAATCGCGTGGCAACAGCATGCGCAGTAAATGCATGCGATGTGATGCCTTTAACGATTACAGCGTGGTAATTGCTTGAGATGTGACGGTTGGCGATGTATCATCATACACCCATGTAAGTTTCATCTCGTGCAGGTTAGGTTGTGACACTGGTATAGGCTACAGCACCTGATTTCCATCTGCTATGAAACCGGTACAGTAGTCAGCAGTTTAGCATAATCCGTTATCTTTTACCTGTCATCTGTGCACGCATCTGTCATCTTGTGCATGCACCTGTCATGCTATCATCTTTTTGCATCTGTCATAATCCGTCATCTTGTGTTTTAAAACGTACCGTCATCTTGCACCGTATTTGTGTTTCAAAACGTACCGTCATCTTGCACTGCATCTGTCATGTCATTGCAGCACAAATTGAATGTTCACACCCGTGTGATCTATAGTGCCAGTGCCTGTCATGTCATTGCAGCACGCGTTAACATTGCTAGCGATGTAAATGTCAATGCGCAGCTGTAGCATGCGTTCTAAAAACATGCGATGTAAAGCATTCTGTGATGTGAAAGTCGCGATGCGATGGCACCGATTGAAAAGACCGTCGTAATACTGGTTTCATAGCAGATGGAAATCAGGTGCTGTAGCCTATACCAGTGTCACAACCTAACCTGCACAAGATGAAACTTACATCAATGATAGCATGACAGGTGCGTGCACAAGATGACAGATGCATGCACAGATGACAGGTGATGGCGGTACGTTTTAAAACACAAGATGAAGGATTATGACAGATACAAAAAGATGATAGCATGACAGGTGTGTGCACAAGATGACAGATGCGAGCATAGATGACAAGTGCAAGATGACGGATTTTGCTAAACATGCTGACTACTGTACCGGTTTCATAGCAGATGGAAATTAGGTGCTGTAGCCTAGACCAGTGTCACAACCTAACCTGCACAAGATGAAACTTACATCAATGATAGCATGACAGGTGCATGCACAAGATGACAGATGCGTGCACAGATGACAGGTGCAAGATGACAGATTATGCTAAACCTGCTGACTACGGGGTGTGAACATTGAATTTGTGCTGCAATGACATGACAGATGCGGTGCAAGATGACGGTACGTTTTAAAAAACAAATGCGGTGCAAGATGACGGTACATTTGAAAACTTACAACGATGATAGCATGACAGGTGCGTGCACAAGATGTTTCATAGCAGATGGAAATCAGGTGCTGTACCCTATACCAGTGTCCCAACCCAACCTGCACAAGATGACTGACACTGCAGATGCGTGCTCAAGATGACAGACACTGGTATACGGTATAGTGCCAATATCGGCAACTGTTGTCACATAACACATAGTAAATACATAAATAAACCACACGACACTTTTTGTAAGTGGAGAAATATTGCTGCAGGTTTATTAGCATAACCAATATGCAAACATGGTGGGTTATCTTACGGGCGATCCGATCCCAGGGCAGGCCAACCCCTAGCAGCCTGCCCGTCTGATAAGCCTAAATTACACCATGGCAGTCGCCGATTGGTGCATACCAAATCTTGGGAGGAGCCACCCCTCCCATCCGTGGACCACCAGTCCACGTGCTTACTCACGCCCCCCCCCCAAAAGAGGTGGGCGGAGCGTATGCTAGCAGCCCCCGGTTGCTCAGACCCACAACCGCCCGTAGGACTAACGGGGCGCCGTAGTTCTTCTAGGGGACAACTCTAGACATCCCTGGGTATCCTGGCTTAGCACCATGCTGTGCTGCTGCATGAAGTACCCCTTGGTATCTGCAGACTCTGGATCGCCCTGTAACTCCTCCTGCAACACAAAATAACATGTTAGAATGCCTAACCCCCCCTCCTTGTACCTACGTCTGCTGGGTAAGCGGAGGTACAAGGAGAGACGAGAGGGACAAGAGGGCGAGAAAGGGGCGGGCACAGCCTAAATACCCCTGCCCCCTCCGCCGGAAGTATCCATTCGCCGGACGTCTTCCCTGGCTGAGCCCAGGGACTAGACCGGCTGCCCCCAGTGCCTTCATGCGGCACTAAGGCGGCCGCCCTGTTAGGGGGGCTGCTGCGCAACCCCCGGGGCAGCCTTGCATAGTGCCAATATCGGCAACTGTAGTCACATAACACATAGTAAATACATAAATAAACCACACAACACTTACCACACAACACTTTTTGTAAGTGGAGAAATATTGCTGCAGGTTTATTAGCATAACCCACCATGTTAGCATATTGGTTATCTTACGGGCGATCCGATCCCAGGGCAGGCCAACCCCTAGCAGCCTGCCCGTCTGATAAGCCTAAATTACACCATGGCAGTCGCCGATTGGTGCATACCAAATCTTGGGAGGGGCCACCCCTCCCATCCGTGGACCACCAGTCCACGTGCTTACTCACGCCCCCCCCCCCCCGAAAGAGGTGGCGGAGCGTATGCTGGCAGCCCCCGGTTGCTCAGACCCACAACCGCCCGTAGGACTAACGGGGCGCCGTAGTTCTTCCAGGGGACAACTCTAGACATCCCTGGGTATCCTGGCTTAGCACCACGCTGTGCTGCTGCATGAAGTACCCCTTGGTATCTGCAGACTCTTGATCGCCCTGTAACTCCTCCACAGCCTTGGGAGTGGCCACCGTCACTACCAGGGCCCCCCACCAAGGTAGCCTTATTTCCTTACAACCTGCTGCAGCCAAAGCTTCCCCTAGGTCCAGTAGGAAAGGATCCATGCCTAAACTAGAGAGGTGCACCCCATCTCCCTCCAGGCACCCTGTGGACTCGGCGTGTGTAAGACCATGCCTGATGAAGCCAAAACCTCTTATTGCCGGGCTTCTCCCAGGTCCAGCCAAAACAAGTCTTAACCAATACCGGACCGGAGGCCATCATGCCCCATCAGGACAGGTGCCCCCATCCATTCTAAACTCCCCATGGATTTATGACTGCCAGTCCCAGTCCCGGGTGAAAATAGGAGCTTTACAGCTGCAGGTGCTAATGATGGAACACGTGGCCTGATGAAGCAGACTGTAATTCCCTTGCTACTGCTGTGCACAAACCCACAACCATTGGCTCTCCATGGTACAATACCTTCATGCTAATCATGGTTTCCTAGGAGGATGTTGACATGTCTATGTTCAAGAAGTCTAACCGTATCCTGAACAGTAACCCCCAACTGGCCCTGATGCCAGACAAACCATGCCAAGGCACATAGGAGATTTTAATAACTAATAGCAGGTCTAACAGCGTCAACAGGCATCCTAAGCTTACAATAGGAGTGTTGGAGTAAGGGTATCCAGTGAGAATAAAGACGACAGCCTCCCATCTGACCAACCGTGGTGGGAACCACTCCTGTACATTCTAGTACAAATGGTCCCTGTTGACCTGTCACTGCCTGATGTACGTGACCTAGTTACATGGTCCCTTTGCATGGCCGCATGCCATTGAGACAAACATCCAATCCCCGATAAGTACCACTACCTGCCTACGCTACAATCTTGCCTGGCATTCCTCCATTCCCAGATATACCATGCGATGATTGCTCTACTCTGTCACTTGACCCGACCATACTTCGAAGAACAAACACAGCGTGAAGAAGCGGCCTGTGACCTGCCCCAAAACTCAACGGAATCATCCTATGAGCCGAATGATGTGCGAGCTCGCCGCCAACCTCTGTCAAAGCCTGCCAACCCCACCAGTATTTGGACCCCTATTGCTCCAAAATTGGAGGGGGGAGAGGGAGCAGGGAGGGGCAGTCCTGTCTGGAGATGTGTGTAATGGAGGACATGTGTCCTAGAGTACCTATTGTTTGGGTGCAAATATCAGTACCACAAGTACCTGGTGTGTTCAATACTAATAACAGTACTAACAACTCAATCATCGTCTTAAAACAGTGTGTGACAAACAGGGAGATTAAAGGCAGGCTAACCCCAGTGTGACACAGAAAGACCCACCACGCGGCTGTGGCCCAAAAACCACCCTCCCGCATCAAACAGACCAGATGGAAAGACAACAAGAGCCTAACGCTCTACACCCGCGGATAAACGAGGAAATAACCAATAACACTCGAGTAAATAACAACGCACATCCTTTCAGCGTCTGAAGGCCTAGCCCTTTCAGTAGTGACCTGGGGACCCAGGGCCAGGCATCAGTGCAGGCCTCCGCACCTGTGGTGTGTGTGATCGTTGCCCACTTCAGTGTGAGCCAGGGCCCGCGATGCATACTGTCTTCATGATCGCTAAAGCACACGTAAACCACCCTAGCTGTTCCTTGCCGCTAGGGCATCCTGCCCTAAGGAGCCCCAATGAACGACCCGGGAACATTAAAACTCCTTCAACACTAAGCTTAACTCTTTGATTAGCATAGGTGCTGAGTACACCTTCCCCCTGATCCCGGACACAGCGGTGAAGAGACCCCGGAGAACCCAGCCAGTCTAAAAGACACCCAGAGCCGAGGGAGCCCTGCGCAAGCTTCAAGTGTTGTTTAAGAGTTAAAACTAATCTGCAGTGCTCCCCAGCTAGCTCAGGCAATGACTATGGCATGCAGACCGGCGACTGGCCCACTGTCACCGGTCATTTACTAGGTGTCCCGCTCACTGAAAACCTGACTGATCACCATTCATGGCGTTAATCTATGCACCTTGAGAAATACATTCATTATAAGAGTAAGTGAACGCAAAGGTGTTAAAACGTTAAACATGAGCTCCAGTTACATGACATACTGAGCACGTCATCGCATCCCTATATTTACCACACACGGGGCACTACCTACAACAAGCCCCTCTATTTGCTAATCAGTGCTGCTAATTGCATATAGCGAAATAATTCCCCATTATAGCTCAGTTGCATGGCCCGAGAGCTATTCTACCTCAGATTAAACTGCCTGCGAATACGAAAGCTGGACTGGCCTTCCCACACCTGCAAACAGCCAAGTCTGCACAACTCCCGGGGGAGCCCTTAATAAAAGGCGAGGATGGAGGAATTGCACAAGATACACAGCGGCCTCCTCAGAAGGAAGGCCCCCCCAGCTCTTCCCTTTCCGTTATAGGAAGAGATCTACCTGAACAGAATCAATGGGAATTGAACCTGTAACCTTGAGAGTAAGAGTCTCAGACCTTAACCATTTGGCCACAGTGACTCTGCCTAACTACCAGCACCGCCGAATCCTCACTCTCAACACCAATAACGCTGTGATTCCAAATCATCGTAACCTGTTGCGCTTTTACCTTATCATCCTACTCTTAACAACATAACGCCTATGTGTGGAATATTGCGGCCTCTGTCACTGCCTCAAGCTACGTACTACAAAAGGACCCTATACCTACAAGCCAAACTTGTTGGGAGGTAGTTGCCTCATTGCCTAGGCAACCTGTAGCTTCGTTGTACATGTAATGGTTCTGGAATGAAGAGGCTGTGTAAATCCTAATTAGTCACTTTGAAGTTACATCCCCCTTACAACTGTCTACCCAACTACACTTTATCACCGCATTGCTTCAATGCGCACCCAAACGCGAGCCACCGTCGACACACCTAGCTGACAGCCCGAATGTGACAAAGCACACAAATATAAAGGCATCACAGCACACCTTAAAACATTCCAATGCAGCCCTATCTTACAAAGGGGACCCCAACCTTAAGGAGAAGGGTACCGCTCATCTGGTGGTGCGGCACCTGGGGGAGGTAATGAAAGCATGAGAAATGAGTGGCTAGGGGAGGTAAGGAGCACGCGAGAAATGGGCGGCAGGTCTACTGAAGGTAACTGGAGGATGTACGAATATTGTATGTCTCCCACTACGTTGTGCCTTCCCAACTGGCAATAAGTTCAAGAACTGCATCAACCAGGAGCTCTGCCCATGTGACTGCGCCCATACTTCGAGACCCGGGCAGGAAGGACTGTGACCGCCCCAATCTTCTTGCCCTAACACCGGCCCAGCTGTGTCCAAAAGACCTCACAATTCAGCACGTAAAGTGCTTAACTCGTATAAAACTGACAGGACTGACACTAGGCGGCCCCTTATATTGCGCCATACATACTCCTGCCGTGCTGCCAAACCTGCACACCCTAACTACTGACCCTTACACTTGCGCAACTAAGTGCCCGTACTGGCGACAGGCGGCCACTTCAGTTTGCCCCACACATGGCTCCCGCTGCGCTGCCACTCCCAGTAACATCACAACTCCTAACCCTGACACCAGTCCAAGTGTGACAGTAAAGACTATTCCATACTCCCACCGCTAATAGAACGGCCTGGGCAGCAGGCAATAGCAATCTTAATGAGATTGAATTACTCAATGCATGCTGTAGTGGTACTCTCTAAAATTAGACCGACAGTGCTAACTGGTAGCCTCTCACAAGCACCGGAGCTGAACAATAAGAGGCGGTGCCACGCACCAGGAACCACCCACTCACACTTCGCTCCGGAAAACCTGATCCAGCGAATCACATTGGTAGGCCATTGCAGCACCTGGAAGTCCAGGTTAACTATATCACCTTGCGGATCATGACGAAACAAGGCTGTAACTTAATGCAAGGTTCAAATCTGCAATGGTTTATCCCTGTGCTTGTATTGGCAGGGGTGAGAGTGTATTAGTCCCTCACCCCCTGCCGTTTTAATAAAAACAATTGTATAACACCTAAACTGAAAAGTCATCATTGTACCACACAATGACAAACCATCCCAGAGGGAGATGACCGAGGCTGCGCCTTAAACATTTATATTCCTCTGCATTCCCCAGCCAGGCACCGTCAGGGGGTTGAAAGACTAGTGCCGTTTTGTATAATGCAACCCGCCCAGCAAGTATAGGAGCGCTTTACATGAGGGCCATATACATCACACCCGGTCAAGGCTATTTGTTGATTGGACACGGGGAAATGATGGGAATTGCCCAACTCACAAGATTAATGTGTCCGCGTGCTGGAGCATGCCAGGTCTGGAACACGAGCGGGCTGCCACAATGGTGCTGCTACCCTGCCCTACTGGTTAACCATGCCGCAAGGAGCCTGAAAACTGCATTTCCGTTCGTTGAGAGAGCACTGAATTCCTTCTCAAGGACCCATCCTAGACTGCGACTTCGCTGTAGCGACTACAACGCACGACCCGAATACCTTAGAAATGTTCACTGACAAGACCTCACTGACTCTGAATGCGCTGTGCCGTCAAGAAGCCAAGGAACAACAGCGATGTCTAGTCATCTCTTCTCTCTTCCACCACTACAATTCCCCCCAGCAGTACCCCAGCCAGAACCGAAATTGGAAGAAAACTGGTGCCCCCGGCACTTCCATGCCCCGTGCAATGCAACCTGCCAGCTTCACCCACAGCCGGTATTTAAACAGCGCCTCTGCACTGCCTTCAAACTTCGCACCCAATGCACTGCTGGCCCTTGCCTGCCCTAGTAAACAGAAAGTAAAAGCATTAATCCACATTCAGGCAACAAGGGGGGCCTACGACCTCTCTAGTGAGAAATTACCTATGCATTCTCCGATGTATTTCCCGGCATCTCCTCCACTATTAGCCGAAAGATGTACAGACTGTATGGCCCAGCTGGGAGACACAGCAATCTGCTCTTCTGTATATGGAAATTAGCGTTGCACAAATCTGGTAAAAGGCAGGGGTGGGATGACCATGGTCAAAGGCAAAGGGGAGCATCGAGGCCCGCCAAAAGCCCAGCCAAGCGCATTTAAGTTGTGAAAATACAATACGATCTGACAAGCACCAAAATGAGGCAGGTTTCCAACAACTATCAAAATCTCACTCTGGCCCTTGATTTGCCCAGAATCACAAGATGTTTTAGCGTAATTACCGAGACTCGAACCCAGTTCCCCCAGGTCCGAGGTTGAGCGCCCTAGCCGTTAGGCCAACCCCTCTCCCCTTGACTTAGCTGGAAAACGTGAAGTCCCCCATTGGCGCACAGAGAAACATGTCAAGGTGCCTGGAATCACGCAGCACCTCTGAAATGCAGGAAACCCATTACAATCGGGACGACAAAACTCTAGCCTTTATGGAGACCGTAACTGAGGAACAGTGCCACCCCGTGGCATAAACACCTTACTGCACCCAGGGTATTATACATGGACAAGCAATCGGTGTAGTGCTCGTTGGATACTATCATTAGAATGATTTTGAACATCCTCCTCACCCTGCAAGCGGACAGACCTCCTATTTACAAGGCAAAGCAAAATTAGAGTGCCGACACGACTGGTGCTCAGTGAGCACCGTTCCCTCTGCTCAAATGACCCCAATGCTCCGCTCGCCGTATCAGAGGCCACAAGACAATTAAACGATTCGCGAAAAACCGTAGGCGCCCAAAGTGCCCCCTTCAACACTAAACCAAAGCAGCCTGCCTCTCCTCCTCTCGCCGCATGAAGCAGCGTTAAGGGCAGCAGTTCCGCAGCCGCCCCCTCCCGAGCTATGCAAGTAGCTAAAAATAGAGCACAACCCCAACGGTCCCACCGGCCTCCAATCGCACCCGGGACCGCGACATGGGAACCTCAAAAAGGGGGGGGGGGCATGGGATAAGCGCACACAACCTTGAATGCCTGCGCTTCCCTGATAACAATGATGCGGACCCTGGAGCCCTCAGTACAACAATAGCGGGCCAACCCAAGCGACCCCACATGCCCCCGATCATCGCCGAGGCCGTACCCGGAGTACCTCCCGGGGTGCAGGGCAGCTTAACGCACGAGACCCGCGGCTTGGCCTCTGCATCCCCACTGTCCCCTCGCTTAAATACCAAAGCACAACACAACTTCTGAAATTACACCCATCCCCGAGAGCGAACGGAACCCCCGAAGGAAAAAACAGTACGCCGACGCCAGACCAGGCCTCTGGCCAGAGCGACCAGAAGGCACCCACAAGGCGAGACCAGAGGGACAAGAGGGCGACGAATGGGCGGGCACAGCCTAAATACCCCTGCCCCCTCCCCCTCTGCCGGAAGTATCCATTCGCCGAACGTCTTCCCTGGCTGAGCCCAGGGACTAGACCGGCTGCCCCCAGTGCCTTCATGCGGCACTTAGGCGGCCGCCCTGTTAGGGGGGCTGCTGCGCAACCCCCCCCCACCCCCCCCCGGCAGCCTTGCACAGCACCTGATTTGCGTGTGAACATTGAATTCTAAAGTTACATCTGGTTTCTTTTATGACATACTGTTTTTAAGGAATGTGCTGAACTTTTCTTAAATGCAATGGAATGCATATGTACGTTTTAAATATTTTATTGGAAGGTGACAGATGCGTGCTTTACATTACATAACTGTTTCTTAAATGCAATAAAATGCATATGTATGTTTTGATTAATCTTTTCATAACCATTGTCCTTTTTGCCTTTTCACAACATATGTAGGTTTGATTAATCTTTTCATAACCATTGTCCTTTTTTCCTTTTCACAATAGGCGGTTTAGGCGGTTACGTAGCCGCCCAGACGTTACTGACGTTGTTCCGGGGCTCGCCGCGAGACAGAGAGCAGGTGGAAGGCAGACCTCCGCGAAGGTAAGGAACTTCTATTTAACTATATACTTCTTGATAATAATGCGTTCACAACCATTATACTAAAGCAATGTAAAGCTAGTATTATATTAAATAAGAATGGCAAAAAGCAGTAGAGGTCATTCGGTTTTCCAGGCATCGATTTCGGTTGTGTGTCGCTTCCTTGCTATCTAAATGGCATTACTCTATTGAAGCATTCTTTTTGGGCTGACGGTCAAGATCAGATTTTTAAGCACTTGAATTATGGCAATATGAAACTGGATCTCTCTTCTGCATGAAAAACAACACGGCCCAGAAACTGAATTAACTCAGTGAAAAAAACGATGTAACAGCAGGCGATTAAGTGAACTGTGTTGTAATGACCCAAAGCAGCAGAGACACTACAATCGCGTGGCAACAGCATGTGCAGTAAATGCGTGCGATGTGATGCCTTTAACGATTATTAAAACAGTGTGGTAATTGCTTGCGATGTGACGGTTGGCGATGTATCATCATACATCTCCACAGTTACCAATACCAGGGTCTATTGGAATAGTGGAGACCACAAAAGTCTTCATCTACAAACTGCTGTCGAGGAGGTACCATCCACTCTTAATTTGGGAAGTGGTTGATTGAAATATTAATAGTTTTATGGCTGAAGAAGAACTGCACCTACTGGCTCTCAAAAGGAAATTAACTCACCGCAACATTGATGTGGGAACCCCCTTGATGGTGTGTGCAGGATGGAGGCTGGATGCAGCCGCACAAAACAGAAGTCAGCCTATCCCCCACTGACACTGTGTGTAAGAGATACACATAGTTGCCCAGCAGAGCAGTTTCCCTGCATACATGCTATGTGGTTAGTAACCATGGTAATCCAGGCCATGCTAGAAAGAGGACAAGCTTTCTCTGCTTAGCTACAACTCCTTCTCCCTCTGGCTGTGGGGGGGAGGCGTTATTCTTGGAATCATCAGCTGTAGAATGGTGTCTACAAAGGTATTCCCATTCTGATTGACTGGCACCCAAAAGTTGCATGCTGCCCATTCGCTCCACCTTGGAAACACACCTTAAGTGCTACATAAGGCATTGATGTCTTGGTATACCATTGTCTATCACCCTGTCTTTATGGATTACCCCATTTATCACAATGATGCCAGTAAAGCTATCCCACTGGGATCAGAAGTCTAACAGACCCATCACCCTAGATTGAGGAGTTCACGTGATCTGACCCAAAGAGCAGCAACTTTGGCTCACCAACTTATGCTTTTTCTGAGATTGTCCCAGATATCCGTAAGCCTCCATCTGCATGTGTCTCTTACCAGGGTCATTCTCAGACATGTGATTTGTATGTGTGCGAAATGTGTGAGCACAGTTTGTATCTGTTGTAGGCTGACTGTGTGCACTATTGGCACATTGATGATAATGCATGGTGGAATCCATTTTGAATTTCATGTAAGCCAGGCAATCTCATATCGTGACGGGCTTTATGTGGGGCCATTTACGTCACTGGTGATCTGGGAATTCACCCTTTGAGCGTTCCTTACCCGAGGGATTCGTTTGTGGAAGGATCCAGTGTCCTGAGTGGGGGGGATGTCAGTGTCTCTTCTCACTGAATCTTGCCATTCTGCCCTCCAGCTCCTTCCTGTCTCTCTGATGGCTTTGCTTCTACAAGAGGCATGGCCTGCTGTTTGTGCCCAATAAACCCCTGTACCTGAGCCATTTGCAACACTCCCAGGCTATTGTCCGTGAACCCAGCATAACAGGATCGTGTAATGTCCATATATGGTTTGAATGGTGGAGCCTCACAAAATGTGCACCATGCAAGAGAGCAAAATCTGATCAAGTGGTATTTGTGTTCACTGAGATTGGAGTCTAATGTTCCTGCACTGCTTGGCAACCAATGTGGGCCTTGTTTCGGCTGGTCCCAGAACTTTGGTGGCAAACAACTCTCCTTGTCACAATAAGAGACCAGTAGCCTCTGAAACTCCTGGGATCACCCCAACCAAGTATCACATCAACAGACTACTCAACCAGAGGTTCTTGGCAGTGACCAGCATAACAGTCCCAGTCATTCAGGCCCCCCAAAAGAATGGGATTGCAACTGGTAGAAATCAACATAACAGAACTTTTATCAACTTTTAATCCAACTTTCATGAACTCTTATTCTTTAAATTAGATTTGGACTTACTTTGCAAGATAACTTTAAAGGTCTCAAGATTTCAAAGAAAGAGTCATGGCAAACCTTGAACAGGCACTTTCCTACTCTAGCTTCTGAATATTCGAATATGTCTTCCATGGTCTTCTGGCAACACCTCTATGGACTTCGAAGTAAAACTATTACAACACTCTATCCAACTTTAGAAAATAGAGGTTGTGATAATGAGCCAACTAAATAGAGAGTGACGTATCACAGGGAGCCAAAGCTGCATGCTAAACTGAAGGAGGATCTAGCTGGCGGGAAGAGCTTGGGTTGGTTTATTTAGTTGGCCTATTAGCATAACCTCGGATTACTAAAGCAACACGCAGAAGAGGAACTCATGATTGAAAGACATAAACAGTTATGACTCAGGGAGGGGGTCCACTTGATTCTGTTATGTTCCCAGATTTAGCGACCTGCATCAGACAAGTTACATGTTGTTACCTTCTGGTCAACATGGACACTTTGATGTCCTTACTTGTCCGTAGGAGACCTTCAAATTCGGTTAGGCCAACACACATCAACACACAAAGGAGGTTGTTTAATGTCATCGGTTAGGTACATTATCCTGCATTTAATTATAAAATAACATTTATCTGAGTCTATTGCCCTGCATTTCATTTCAGGCTTTTCCTCAAATTACTTTTTCCTGTATTTGGATTATGGAAGGTTACAAATTTTGCTTTATCCAGCATAAAACGACAGAAGGAAATGAACTCATAATTCCAAACTGAAATGGATTATAGGATCTTATTTGGATACATAAACCTTCATTAGATTAAGAAAAAAAGAGATTACTCTGAATACTGTGACCTTCTGTGGATTACATAAACAATTTACTTTTAATTATGTAATCTACATTAGACAGCAGAAAGGTTTGACTTCAATTACATTTGCCTCCACTAAATTATAAAATACATATTTGATTGCTTTAATTGCCATTAACTTACAGAAGGTGAGTACTATGATTACTACATTAGATTACAGGATATTACTCTAATGTATCCTGCACTGGATTACATAAAACGATTGCTCTCGCTGTTAATGAAGATACTATAATTGTACTGATTTACAGGAGAGTGCTCTGATTACTTTACACTGCATTGGATTACATGACATTATGCTAATTGCGTTACATATTAATAAATAATTGGATGTTCCTTTGATTGTTTGACTTTGCATTAATTACTTAAAATCATTCCTCGGTTTGAAGGGCATTACTCAAACTATTGAATGGAGCGAATTAACAGGTGACATGAATCTTGAAGTGGGTGTAGAGGAATGTTTTCTCCACAGGAAACATTGGCTTCCTATAGAGGAGAAAAATGTGCACTTGCACAACAGGCTGAATTCATCCGGGGGAGGGGGTTTGTACACCATATACAGTTCTGCACTGGGCAAAGTGGACGCTGGGAACATACTGCATGACATTCTGCAGTATGTTTCTAAATCCGAGCCTGGGACAACTTTTCAGATGTTCTGCAGGGAGTGTTTGTGGATTCCTAACAGAAGCATGGCTGCACCTGTTCACAGGACTACTGCTATGGGTGTAGAAGCACTATTTGTTTCTATTCCGCCCATAGTACGACAGGAGGCATCACATGGGGAAAACCCATGGCCCAGATTCGAGCTCCATCGACACAATCAAGCCTAGTAGTCCAAGAAAACCAGACACTGACCACATCATTGGTTCCAGGTTTGTTGTTATCACTGAAGAGTTTTTTTTAAATTGCAGGGCGAGGATCCAATAACACGTGTCTCCCCGTTAAAGATGCTTTTAAAGAAAACAGTTCATTTTATTGCAAACAAGCGAAAGTCCGGCTAATATTTTCTCCCATCCTAAATAGAATCTTTCAACAACTCTTCTAGCAATGGCACAGTTCGGTTAAAAAAAATATGGCAAATAAAATTAATATTGCTACGATGATTATCGCTGTTTATGCAAACTATGACAACCTGGTATATTTTCTGATACTTTTGTAGTAAGAATGCTTCCGTTTCCTTATAGGTGGTTGTTAAGAAAATCATTATTTCATGGTGGTATTTAATAAAGGGGTAGTGAACTTGGACCCACCCGTCAACCACATTCTGGATAAATATTGAGCAGGTTTACACCCACAGGAGGTGTGCCTCAATGCATTCATTGAATGTAGAAGTAAATTGTAAAACCTAGATTTTCCACAAAGCGATACCAAAGGGGATGATGGATGGAGCGCTTGAGCAAATCAAACACTCACCGCATGGCTTGGCAGTTCGGGCTGGACTGTTCCCATGAGGCACAGGGTCAGACTGATTTGCATATGGCCATGTCTGAACTGGGGTGGTGGAGTGAGCTAAAGAATGATGATGGATTAAACCCAGATCAGTTGACTGGGGGTGAGTGTTTGATTAGCTCAAACGCTCCGTCCATCATACCCTTTGGTATTGCTTTGTTTGCCCTAAGTTGGCAGGGTATACCCAGACGTGGGTCCCTTGCTCACTTTGCCACTGGATTCAAGATAGCCTGGCTGAGGAGGGTTACGAACCCGAAACCGGTCCCAGGATGCTTGTTTCCGGTCCAGGGAAGACATGGCTTGGCAGTTCGGGCTGGACTGTTCCCATGAGGCACAGGGTCAGACTGATTTGCATATGGCCATGTCTGAACTGGGGTGGTAGAGTGAGCTAAAGAATGATGATGGACTAATCCCAGATCAGTTGACTGGGGGTGAGTGTTTGATTAGCTCAAACGCTCCGTCTATCATCCCCTTTGGTATTGCTTTGTTCGCCCTAAGTTGGCAGGGTATGCCCAGACGTGGGTCCCTTGCTCGCTTTGCCACTGGATTCAAGATAGCCTGGCTGAAGAGGGTTATGAACCCGAAACCAGTCCCAGGATGCTTGTTTCCGGTCCAGGGAAGACATGGCTTGGCAGTTCGGGCTGGACTGTTCCCATGAGACACAGGGTCAGACTCAGATCTCATTCCTGCAATACCTCCGTATGAGGGCGGTTCCGAACCACCACTGTTCCTCAAACTACTGGTGTGACACAAGACTCTTCAGAAGTGAGGTTCAAGCCTATATACGCAGGAAGTGTGCAAAGCAAGCCTTTTGCCCGTGAAGGTTGGAATTTTACCCTTTGCGCAGTGAGTGCGTAAAGCACCCTGGTTTTCCTTTCCCTTCACACAGGCACATTTTTTTCCCTCCACTTAGTGAGATGATTTAGACGTTAGAACCCCATCAATCCAATCAAGTCCACTGGAACAGGATTCACACTGCTTTCATATTTGAGTCATTATCCCATGCTGGAAAACGTTTGCAGACTAGTTCTCTGCACGTGTATTTTTGTAGAGCTTTGCTTTACACAAAAAACATTGCGTAGGAGGACACTAAGGCACTCGCCATGAGCTGACCGGAGATGCACTTCCGGACAGATAAACACTCTGGCCATATCCGAGTGGGCTGTATTTTCTGCTTTTGATATTACAAGGTGAGGGCGCACAGGGCCTGGTTTTATCCCATGCCTCTGAAATCGTCGGCCTTTGGGTGTAGCTGTGAGCAGAGGCTTATATCAGTCCCCACCTCACCCCAAGCCTGAACAGTTGTTCCCCAGCAGCCTGTCAGACAATCATGTTCCAAAGCCAAAAACATTGAATACAACGCGAAGTTGAAATGTTTTCCACACAGTTTCCAAAATTTACAAATAAAGAAATCTCAATCGACTTATAACCACTAAATTGGTAGTGCTGAACTCCGAGATGGATGTGGCCAGTTCATTCAATTTGAGTCTGTATGATACACTCGTGCCACACAATAGGCCCCTGTGTGTGACGTGCAGCACAGCTCCACCCGCATGTCCACCCAAGGCAAAATGTTGTGATCGCTCACAAGTGGCATGAATGGCTGATTCACAAGCCTGGATTTATCAAAAACCCAGTCTAGGAAGGCTGTCCTGCAATACTTCCTGTGAGCTGATTTATAGACATTTTGGACAGGCCAACACAGTGCCAACAATGTCTCATTGTTACCCAGGGCAGACAGGGCCAAAAAAAGTGGGGAGATACATCTGGTATACAGATGACTTTTACCGGCCCTCCCAGCCTTTCAGAACCTCAAACATGTGGAGAAATTATTATATCGACATTGGAGCAATGAAAGATTATGTTGGCCCTGCTTTGGTCCAGGCTACTGGCCTGCAGTGCATACCAGCCAACACAGAGGTGGTGCCTAGTTGAGGCATCCTGCCATTTCAACCTGGCAATAATACTGACACACTGCGGTGGCCCACGCAGGCAGTGGCACGGGCCTGCCTAAGAATCACCATGCTTCCTTTTTACCAGTGCGTCTTAATAGTTGGCATTGTGCTTCTAGGAGCAGAAGTACATAGAACAGGCAAGGGGGAGCGAAAAATGGCAAATCAATCAAGATATGCCATTCATTAAAACAGCGGCTATGAAAATCTGAAATCATTCTGTAAAAGATATTTTATTCGCTGTAGAACAAAGTTCAGTCATGGGGTGAGGTGGATATCAAAGGAAAGAAGAGCAGAGTCAACTTTTTGTGCCAAGTGCACGCTTGTGTGAAAAAAGTGACAAAACTCACAGGCAAACCATATTCTGCCCTACATCAGTAATTCACTACGTTTTTATGAATTTTGCAAATTTCACTAAAACAATATACGAGTTCATGCACCCCTTGTCAATAAGAAAGTGTGATCTATGACCGTATGTTCATAGATAATTCCCAGACATCCATTAACTTCTACTCGCTAGTCCTCGTCAAGGCTGCTCCTGGGGACGTGCACTTGTGCGGACTTGGACTGGCAGGCCAATCAGTGTGCTTTGTCACGCAGCCTTGGTAAGGATGCAACAGGGCCAGGGTAGCCATGTTACCCCTCTGGCATTTCCCTAGTGGACTATACCCTATGGAACAGAATATGATGAACTACCTTGACCTGGACATGCCCCCTTGGTCCTCCTGAACGGTGGCTGTTTTGAGCATGTTTACCTGGGGCTGACTTTGCTCTGCAGTCCGCCCAGGATGACCAGTATCCGGCGCTGGTCCACTCGTGATGCAGGTTTGTTTTGACTGAACCCGCAGTCCCACGGGGAGTGAACATGGCATACGGGCTTGTGCAGTGTTTCCTTCTCTGCTTGACATTTGCTGGCCTGGAAGAGTCAGAAAATGACTACATCGAATCCATTTAATGATTACATTCTTCTAAGAGCGCAGTATCGCATAACATCTTGCCTGCATTGTCCTTGAAGTTTTCATTATCTGAGTACTCTCATCTTGAGCCAGTTTCAGGGCACGAGTCGGGGTACCACGCGGGTGGACGGCATCCCCCCACTTATTTTCCAGGGTTTTCCAGGGTGGACGCCGTCCACCCTGCTCAATCAAAACGCCGTCCACCCTTCCCAAATACGCGCGCACAAAGTGAAGACCACAAACAACAATGTATTTCCGGGTGGCTGGCTGAATCCGGAAATTTCTCGGACTGCCGCCAATCATCACGCCCCATGCCCCTGCACCTACCAGGTTCACCGTTGCCAGGGTACCCACCAATAGAAGTCGTGATCTTCAACCAATGGGTGGGTGGGTCTGCAACTCGGCAGTCCCGCCCTCCTGCTCCAAGCCCTTTATTTTTCGGGCTTTCCTGCTTTGGCTCCTTTGCTTTTTCGAAGTGACCCGGAACCGGATGTTGACGTGGCTGTTCTGCCTGGCCTTGCCTGCTGCCTGACCTGCCTCCGCCTCCCGCTGCAGACTTCCCTTCACTCGATAGTAAGGGTAGCAATAATGTGAATGGCGGTTGTGTTAGAGTATCAGTTGTAGTATTGTGTAATGGTTAAACAAGTAGTAATGTGTTTGTGTACTGCAGTATATAGTGTAGTGTATGTTTTTGTGTGTTGTAGGCTTCAGGTATCTGTATATTAACGGATGCAGTACACGTGGTGCTGTTTTAATATTGTTTTATTAGAGAATGTGTTTATGTAGAGCACAGCTAGAGAACCATGTTAGATTCACGGCGTTAGCTCACCGACCTGTGATTCTGGGCAAATCAGTTAATATCCCCACGCCTTCCAATAGGCAATGTGTTCGTGTGACTTTTAGACACACAGAGATATTCCACCGTATGCAGCCTCAAAAGGCTTTTCCTGTAAATAGCACTGGAGCTGTACCCCCTGGACCCATCGAGCTAGTGCCACCTATAGCATTGAGTGCCACCTATAGCATTCAGAAGTTACATCTGCGCAGTCACTACCGCTGTGGCACGGTTAGCTTTACAAACGGAGATACCGCAGCCTACACGCTTTATAGGTTACCCACTGACCCAATTCTCAGGTTATTCCCACCCTCTGATTTTCCGCCCACAGTTCCCCTACTTTTTGTTGCCCACTTCGACCACTGGTCTAACATTTGTGTTTGTTTGTAATTTGCAATAAATGTTTACTTCGTCATTGTTGTCAAAGTGCATTAATGTGGATTTGTGTAAACTGGGCATGCTAATATATTAATTACGGTGCCATGCTGAAAGGAAGCCAGCTTGTGAATTACTGCGCCGTTGTGGGAATTGGGTGGATATCTGCATCAGGAAGCATTGTGGGACCTGGGAGCATATGTGCATTAGAGTAATTTCTGGCAAAAATATTTGGACTGCAATAGACACTGAGGATCCACTGTAAATACTAGCATTATACCATACATTTATGTTGACATATGCCTTTATTTAAAGAAATGTCCTCCTGTTTTTTTATTTACATGCTGTCCAGCTGTTGGCCTATAATTTATGAAAGACAGCACGGAGAGTCACTTAAAAGTAGGACAATTTTCTGTATTTATCCACTTTTACAAATAAATGTAGACAGAAAACACATTGTTTTCTGTCTGTATTTATCTGTAAAAAAATTGTGAAAACTGGGAGCCTTACACATAAGCATCCTTTACAAGCGCGTAACATAGCTTGAGGAACTGTATCTTTTGCTTTGCTCTTGACCAATGCTCCTCTGCACATCATGCATGGCCTTTCCAATTGACTTTCCTCTTAGTTCCCTTGTGGAATGGATGTTTCTAAGTATAGGGTTAAAAATTATCACTTTTGAAAGGTCTATGCATTCATTAAAGGCAAACTGCTGTGTCGCCAACATCCAAAAGCGCTTTAACCTCTTCAAATATAAAAATTTGGGTGCTCAAGATTGATGGAAATCTATGGAATGCCTCAGAATCGTTTCTAAGGAATGAATGACGGTGACAGCAGGATGCCACCATTCCTTCAACTATGAAAATGCTTACAGTTGCCTAATGTGGAATCTTTTATTTGCACTACAGCTTACAGTATCTTGGGAGCCATCCTATTCAACAGATCTCCCTGCCTTGCAGTTGTCCTGCTCACACCTGCAATGGTCCATCCTGCAGCACAGCAGGGCCGCGTTGGGTCCCATGCTCACCCAGGACACAACACAGATCACCAGGAATTCGCACAGCCATCTGCTGCCAGACAGGAAACTTTACCTTCTACCCCTAGCACGGAGGCTGCAACAGTGGTAGCCAAGAGAGGTAAAAAGCGCTAATACTCCTTGGCAGAAAATGTTTGGTTCATTTATGACCACAAATCTTTACAATGTAATGTTCATACATGACATGGGAAACGAAATGAGCAATATCACACCGGTAAAATAGAAGATCATCAATTGCTAATTGAGGGAATTTTTCTTTTTTAAAAAGGGCATTTTGTGACTCTCTCTTTTTTTTTTTTATTGTAATACCACCACAAACCGGGATGGGTGGCTCATTGGGCCACAAACATTTAGCTAGGTGGCAAAAGTAATCCAAAAAATATTTTTGCCAAGCAATGTTTCAATTTTTTATCCTCGCCAACCATCAGTGAATATGAGTGACAAATGTAAACAATAAAACTGACCCAATGCTTTCTGCTTTCAACAGAAACAAGCAAACGCAAATCCAGCATCATGGATTTCTTTGCAAATGCGAATAAGAGATCACGGTTTGATTCTGAAAGTAGCCTAGTACAGCCCAGTGCGTGCTTGAACGATGTACCTGCACAAGATTCGGAGAGTATGATGTCAAGCCAAGGATCGGTTCCACCTTCTCCACTGGAAGACTCTTCAACAAAGATCCGGGATGCGGGCGCCAGTTTTGAAAGGGATACCAGCTTGCCAGAGTGTTGGGACCACAATCAGTGGGCTCAATTTAAAGAAAAGTATCCATGGCTAAGTTGTGAAAATGGCCGCCTTGGCTGCAACATATGCAGTGAGGTTAAGCTACTTGGAGCATCACAGGGTGTGGGTTTGTCTAGAGAATGGGTCACTGGGAGCATTGCTGCATCTGGCCCAACAAAAGCTAGCCAGTTAGGCTCACTGCGGAAAAAAATACATAAGCATAAAATTTCTGAAGCACATTGTAATGCATGTGCTATCCAAGATGCATCCAAGAAGGAGGTACTGCCGTCAACGATCCTGGAGCAGCAGAGGCATTATCATGCTTCAACGGTTAAGGTGTTTCTCACTCTTTTCTTTTGTGCAAAAAATAATCGCCCCTTTTCAGACTTTCCAGGTCTAGTAGCTTTGCAGGTTGCTAATCAGTCAGATATGGGCTCGATTCTACACAGCGAGTTCACTGCAGCACAGATAACTGATTGCATTGCTGAGGAAATGCGGAGAAAGCTTTGCATAGGCATTGTTGAACAGGCTCCAAAAATCTCAGTTTATATTGATGAGTCAACAACCCATTCTTCATTGACTGTTTTAATTATTTATGTTCGTGCTGCATTCAATGGAAAAGAGCCCCTCACCTTTTTCCTTGACTTGCTTGAGTTGCCTAGGGGCGATGCAGAGTGCATTGAGTCCTCACTCTTGAAATGTTTGGAAAAACATGGGTTTTGCAACCAGTTCCTTGCAGACAATTGGATAGGGGTGTGCAGTGATGGTGCCAGTGTAATGCTTGGGAGAAACTCTGGTGTTTTGGAGAGGCTATGTTGTAAATACCCTCGACTTGTAAAATGGCACTGTCTATGCCACCGGCTTGAGCTCAGTGTAGCAGACACGGTTGATACAGTGCCAGGCCTTAAGCACCTTGCATCATTTTTTGAAAAACTGTATGCTGTGTACCACCAGTCTCCCAAAAATCAGCGGGAACTTTCCGCATGTGCAAAAGAGCTAGAGATTGCGATTCTGAAAATTGGGCGAGTATTTTCAATCCGGTGGATTGCTTCTAGCAAAAGGGCAATACGAGCAGTGTGGGAGTCATACCCAGCCCTTCACCAGCATTTTGTTCAGTCCAGCTTAAGTATTTCTCGTGATGCCAAACACCGGTCTACTTTCAGTGGGCTGAATAGAATTCTGACATCTTCCGATTTTGTGCTGAATCTAGCTGGTGTTGCAGATGCGGTTCATGAAATTGGAACACTGTCGGAAGCACTTCAAAGGGATGAGGTAACTCTGCCACGAGCTTACCAGCTCATCAATCGTTCAGTAAGGGCAATTGAAAAGCTTAAGGAGTTTCCAGGGACACACAGGAAGGAGGCTGAAAAAGCTATTGAGAGTGGCTTATTTAGAGGAGTGCCAATCAGCTGTGAGGACTCACGTGGGCAGGTCAAAATAAACCTTCCCCAGTTTTATCAAAATCTGGCAGATAACTTGCGCTCTAGGTTGTATGCACAGTCTGCAAGCAATAGGTCGGCCACATCATCTCGGACAGATGAATTTTTAGCTCTTACATCAGAGATAGATGTTATCAACCCACAGAAATGGCCATATGACATTGAGAGCCCATGGTATGAAGGTGAGGAGAAACTACAAAACCTGTGCAGGAGATTCTGTCTTAATTTCAAAGGCGTATCTGAAGGCTTCAGAGACTATATTGATAATGGTGGTAATGACATTCCAGAGAAACTGCAACCTGTTTTGAGGGCGATAAACACACTTCCTGTGACTTCAAGTGACTGCGAAAGGGGTTTCAGCACAATGAACTTGATAATGTCACCCATACGAAACTGCCTTGGTATCGGACGCCTTTCCTCAGTAATGTTCATTAACCTCATGGGTCCTCCTCTGCCTCTTTGGAATCCAGTGCCATTTGTGAACAGGTGGTTGATTGCCCATCGCCATGCAGATGATACTCAATCTAGAAAGGTAGATCCTACAGCCCAGCACAATAAAAGATATGCAGACGCATGGTCGTTTTTTAATTGATAGCTTTCAATGATCTAAGCGGTCTCACAAATTTTCCATGGCCAGACATCCTGTGGCAATATAACATGTCCCATAATGTCTGCAATAACAGATGTACAGAGTATCAAGCTGAAACTGTACAGTGTGCACCTTGCATTTTTTTCTCTCATGGTCCCAGTGTATTATACTTGTCAATAAATTTAAATGTCGTGTTCTCGGTAGCGTAATACATTTTAAAGTTTTGATAATCACTATTGTAGTTTCTAGTATGTGGTTTTCTTTGGCTTTTTTCAACACAAATTCTGCTTTTGTTCATGGTCCCATGTTTTAGTATGCCTCGCTTACAGCACTTAATGGCTTGACTAATGTAGTTGTACACCAAACTTCATCCACATTTGGGCTGCTAATTCCTCCATACAGGGACCTTAAGTCACAGGCTTAAGTACCAAGCAGCTTCAATTGTTAAATCTTGCAATATATGCAAATGATGGATCTGCCTCACAAGTGATGTCACTTCCTGTCGTGATGTCACTTCCTGTCGTGATGTCACTTCCTGTCACGCCGCCTAACTTGGAGAGTCCCCCCACTTCTTTTTTTAGGACTTGTGCCCTGGCCAGTTTATATTGCAATGCAAAGGTGCCTTATACAGGTCCAAACTTGGTCCCCTATTCCCCCTCTTACCAAATGACCACGTGTCCTCGGGGGTATCTTTGTTCAGGCTTCTACGCAATGACGTGCACCCTGGGACCTGTAGGCAAAACTACACGCTAAATCTTACTAAGTGCTGCTGGATAAAATACCAGGGGTGGATAACGGGATGGGGCATTCATTATTAGTTGAGAACTGTCCATGATGGATCATTCTGTTTTTTTCTGGGGGCACTGCCCCCCTCAGAATAATCTGGCATAATAGCACTTCTGTCAGCCAGCCTCTTAGATCACTACACCAACAACTCTGAGCAACGAATCCTATATCGGCCAAATATAATTGAAATGGTTCTACATTACAGTGGACATTTCGTTTTGCCTTTCCCCTTACAACAATGACCTACAGAAAGCCAGCACTGGCTGGATGTCTCCCATATGACTTATTAATGGTTTGACTTGCTTTTTTCCACTTGAGCCAAGTCAGACCGTGAAGTAATCTGATTATTACCTGTTACAAAGCCTAGTTACTTTAACCAATTCTTCACAGGTGGAGAAGACGGGACAGCAAATAGACGACATCAACCAGAATAAAATCTGTTGCAGGGGCTACCAAAGTCACACTGGTGTCACCCACTGACCCCACCTCACGTGTCATCCCACCAGTGAACCCCAGCTTGCCACCCCCGTCCACTTTTAACCTTCTAGCTGCAGCTTTAGCATGCCAAGTAGTAACGAGTGAAAAGGTCCAGGACTGGTTGAAGGAGTCACGCATAAGGAGGAAGCACTTTGCAGGTGTCCGCCATGACTGAGGGGAGAGTGACTGCACAGGGAGACATTTCCAAACACCTGCACTGAGGGTTGCTGTTAGAAAAGGAGGTGTGACGGTGTAACATTCCTAAGGCACAAAGCATAATGACAAGACGTAAACTATTCTGTAACTTGAATTCTAATCACGACTTTCCACAATTGATAGAACGGTGTGATCCTGGGTAAATCATGTTATCTCATCTGTACCGAATTTAATAACTGCCAACACTGGGAGCACGCTGGAACTGGCTAACGCAGGGCAAACGCCAAATTAAAGGAAGCATAGAACAAAGAAGTTGGAGAAGAACAGAAAGCATCCTGGTGACACTATACCACTGAAAGACACGCACACCAAGCAACACAAGTACAAAAAGCTCCACGTGTACCCACCGCGCCAGATTCCACTGACCGAGCTGCGCTACACTCCCCCTATTTACTCAATTCAGCATTCGCTCTGTCTGACCATTGAACTGCTGATACCGAAGCTTCTTTGCAACTTTAGGACAAAAATAACGAGACTCTAATGCAGGCGTCCCTGCTTGCTCGCAGCGTGTGGTCCTGAGCAGTCCATGTCACTCCTATGTGTCCCATTCTCTTATGTGAATTGCTAGAAACACTACGATTACATAAAACATTCGGCAGTCACATCTGTCTGCCCGACCTCTGCCGAAAATGGATTGAAGGATGCATAGCAACTTACATTTGGCTTGCTGCGTTCCTGAGTGCCTTTCATCCCATTGGACGCGCGCGGGCGTTAGGGCAGTCTGCAGGCACAGGCTGCGCCGTCCTAGCAGCCATGGGAAGAAGGTGCATCCCGCGCCAGCGCGGAGGAGCCATAAGGATGCAGATGGTTCTCAAGCAGTCAGTGCGACTAGCCGTGCAATGACTAATCAACTGCAGTATTTCTGACACAAAGCGCCTGCCAGCATCCCGAACAAAGTGCCGGTCCGCGGGGAGCGCTAGCTGCAAGGCGCGGTCACGTGACTGCGCGCCCCCGTCCTCCTTCAGGAGATGCGAGACAAAGCCCCCCCTTAAATCTGTTCTCCATTCTGCAGCTCGTTTCATATATGGGGCCAAAAGAAGCGACCACATCACACCCATTTTATCCACCCTTCGTTGGCTTCCCATCGAGGCAAGATCTATCTACAAGACTGCCTGTACCACCCACAAAGCCTTGCACCCCTCCTCCCCTCGCTACCTGGTGAATAAACTGAAACTCTCTGGAGGCTCTAGACCATCACGTAATGCGTAAAACTTATTGCTTGAACCTCCCACTTTCAAAAGGAAAGATCGATGGCCCAATCCTTTTTAGGCAACGCGGTGAGAATCTGGAACTCACTTCCGCCTCAGCTCCGGACCACCACCGGAGTCTGTACTCCATGCCTATAGAAGTGCCATTCCCTGTGTTCTTGTGTTTTGAGTGTCTGCCATTTATTGCAGTTTTATACCTCTACTTGTATCTTGTACGCTTATGTAACTTGCATAAATGTCACTTTTTCCTCTTGTAAGGTATAGTTTGCTACCTCTTCTTGTATTTTGTTTGCTTTTGATACATGCACATTTGTCACTTTTGCCTCATGTAATGTAAAGTTTGCTTTTGTAACATGCCCACTTGTAATTTTCTCCTCATGTAAAGCTGCTGTTCCTATTGTGAAGTGCTCTGACAACTTCGGGTAAAGTCCGCGCTATATAAAAATGCATAAATAAATAAATAAACAGGGGCCATTGTTCTGACGCTGCTTGCTTAACCAGCACGTGGGGTAAGACCACTGTCCGCCTTTCGAGCTGTTCAACTTTCCCAAGGAACCCGTTCTACTCAAGTGCAGTTAATATACCCATCCCTTTGTGAACAGTCTATTTGCCTCACAAGAACACTTTTTCTAAGCTGAGACTTCGTTCATCCCATCACCTGCACCCCAGAAAGACAGCACTGTGCTAATGTTCACGGTATCCCTTGGGCAGCGTCTCTAGTGCATTAATAATCATTGCTCAGCCTCCCTCCCAAAGCCCAATTTATCTCCCAGAGCACTGAAAACTTCCTGGCTGCTACTTTTGATGTCAATTCTGTACAGCATGTCTGTGCGGGCTATTTACCAAATGCATAAATAAAAATACAACATGGGTACAGAGACTAAGGGCCTGAGTTTGAGTTTGGCGGACAGTTTATTCCATCACAAAGTGGCAGACAGTGTTTAATTACAAGTGCATTATCCAATGGCACTTGTATTAGGAGAAGATGTGGCGCAACAACCAGAGCTGCCTACTTTAGAACTGGAGAACCGGTTTGAGTCTCGGCATCAGCTCTACAGCCTGTGAATCTGGGCAAATCACTTCATCTCCTCATGGCTACTAAAAATGAAATTGTTCTTGTGTAATGTAACTGGTGCTCATGTGAAGTGCTCCAATACCTTCTGTTTGAGTTCCTGCTATATAAAACAGCAAATCAATAAATAAAATGCTGGATAAGATATCTGTCACCTTTGTGACGGAGTAACCCATTAGCTAAACTCTAAATCAGGCACTAAAATGGAAGTCATAATTAGGGGTGTGCAAAATCACAAAATCTCTCCCTTATGAAACAGATATGTGTTTCACGAAGATTATGTGAAGATTGTATACATTCATATCCATCACCTTTAAAGTTCACACTGGTGATTGATTCATGCAGAAAATGTCTTGTAGTAGTAGAAAACATAAGTTTCACAGTTCCCATGATACAGTTTCTTCTTGAACCATTCTCACAGGTCAAAAAATCAGAGAAATTGCATAATTTGGAATAATGTTGGTGGGAATAATGCAAAATACATGTAACAAGGGAATTATGCAACATTTTGCTTGTGTAATAAGAAAATTGCTCAGGTCTTCTTTTAATATATATCTGTGCATCAATTTGTTCTTGCAGTACTTTTGAGAAAACAAGACTGTTCATTTTCACAGTAAGTACAAATAGCTTTTATTTTGTCAGTTTAGGTAATATTGCTGTGAGACCCCATACGGGAGGCCCAAGGGCAGACCGGGACTAGGACTACTAGCCCCAAGAGTGGAGGATAAGGTTGTTTGTCACTTGTCTCCAGGGGTCCTGCTACTATCAATCAATTAATCAATCAATCATAACATTTATAAAGCGCACTACTCACCCGTGAGGGTCTCAAGGCGCTGGGGGGAGGGGTGCTGCTACTTCTCGAATAGCCAGGTCTTGAGTAGCCCCCTGAAGGTAAGTAGGTCCTGGGTCTGTCGTAGGAGGATGGGGAGGGTGTTCCAGGTTTTGGCAGCGAGGTGGGAGAACGATCTGCCGCCGGTGGTCGCTCTTCGGATGCGGGGAACGGTGGCGAGGGCGAGGTCGGTGGAGCGGAGCTGGCGGGTTGGAATGTAGAAGGTGAGTCGTCTGTTGAGGTATTCTGGTCTGGTGTTGTGGAGTGCTTTGTGTGCGTGGGTGAGGAGCTTGAAGGTGATCCTCTTTTTGACGGGCAGCCAGTGCAGGTCTTTCAGGTGGGGTGTGATGTGGCTGCGGCGAGGGATGTCGAGGATCAAGCGGGCGGAGGGGTTCTGTATGCGTTGTAGTCGTTTCAGGAGTTTGGCGGCTCCTGCGTAGAGGGCATTTCCATAGTCTAGCCTGCTGCTGACGAGGGCCTGGGTGACCGTTCTTCTTGTTTCGGTGGGGATCCACCTGTAGATCTAGCGGAGCATGCGGAGGGTGGTGAAGCAGGAGGACGAGACTGCGTTGACTTGCTTGGTCATGGAGAGTGTTGATTCGAGGATGAACCCTAGGTTGCGTGCGTGGTCGGTGGGTGTTTGTGCTGCTCCCAGTGCGGTTGGCCACCAGGAGTTGTCCCACGCTGAGGGGGTGGAGCCGAGGAGGAGGAATTCCGTCTTGTCGGAGTTCAGCTCCAGACGGCTGTTCTTCATCCACTCGGCGACGGCTTTCATTCTTTCTTGGAGGTTACTTTTGGCGGTGAGGGGGTCTTTGGTGAGGGAGAGGATCAGTTGGGTGTCGTCGGCGTAGGAGATGATGTTGAGGTCGTGTAGTCGGGCGACGTGAGCGAGTGGTGCCGTGTAGATATTGAACAATGTCGGGCTGAGGGATGATCCTTGGGGTATGCCGCAGATGATCTCGGTGGCTTCGGATTGGAAAGGGGGAGGCGGACGCTCTGGGTTCTGCCGGAGGGGAAGGAGGTGGTCCAGTCCAGAGCTTTGTCTCGGATCCCTGAGTCGTGGAGGCGTGTGCATAGGGTGCGGTGGCTGACAGTATCGAAGGCGGCTGACCGATCCAGGAGGATGAGGGCCGCGGTTTTACCGCTGTCCAGTAGGGTCCTGATGTAATCGGTGGCAGCGATGAGGGCAGTTTCAGTGCTGTGGTTGCTGCGGAACCCAGACTATGGCTCTGCACACTGGGCCAAGTAAGCACTGGACTCTTAGGATAGCTAGGGTGCGCAGTCACAGGCTTCTCAGGGTGGTAGCGTCGGAGCAAGAGTTCAGAACTCAACTGTTAACCAAAAAAATACAATAAACTAATGTTCAGCCCAGTGCTCATCTTTTAGCTGAATAGAAAGTACTTTATTCACACACTAGAACTAAAAAGTACAATAAAATGGCAAAAAGAATTGTAAACTTGATTTAATAGGCAGTGAGGTACTAGTCCCCTCTCCTCCTGCTAGGATCAGTATCCCTCATGCTTCCCGTTATGACCAGGACTCAAATCCATTACCATTGGGACAAACTGCAGATAATAGACAAGGTTTAGACACAAGAGAAGATGCTTATTATCTCTTACCATAGATTGGGCAACTTCAGTCCACTATGTCGTTACCTGTTTTATGTTTAAAACGTTTTTATTGAGACAAAACAAACCATGGGGGAGGGGGATAGGAGGGCAGGATACATGGAATACAGTCAAAGAAAAAGGGTGCAACTCCAGAGGGTTGGCAATAGGTAGCGCGGTGGGTCAGGGGGAAAAACACAGTAAATGAAAGCTAGAAATACAAGCTGTGAAATCCCCGCACGCGTATCCGACACCCCAAATCTAAGCAATAAAAACCCCCCCCATCAACACCTCAATAGAACACAATCCCCCACCTCCCATCCCCCATCCTCCCAGTAACGAAACAACAACACTCCCCCCCCCCCCCCCCCCCCCCGTCCTATGGTCCCGCATCAGAGTAATCCTAACCAGGAAGCCCCGCACCCCCCCCCCCTCCCCGGGGGGTCCCCGTCTCACATGTAAGCTAGTCCGCCGGGGTCACCGGCGGCGTCAGCCTGAGAAGTCTAAGATACCTCGGGCAGGTGAGCTCCCGGAATTCAGTGGACAGCAGCGCTAGAAAGGGTTGCCATAGCTCTTCAAATTGGTCTATCTCCCCCGCAACCGCAAGCGACAGCTTCTCCATCCCCAGCACATGCCAGAGCCTATGCAACCAACCGGTGATGGAGGGGACGGTGGTTGTGCGCCAGTGGATTAGAATGTTCTGAACCGCAGACCCCAGCGCGATTGCGATCTGCCTACCCCTACGGGACTTCAGTGGGTACATTAGGTCATTGGGGAGGCCCAACAGGACATACGCCGGGAGTCGCGGCAGCTCTATCCCAAAGTGCTTATCCACCTCGTCCAAGACTTCCTTCCAGTAGGCGGTCAGCACTGGGCAATCCCAAAGAATGTGTGTAAGGGTACCTTCCTGCCCGCAGCTCCGCCAGCACCCCCTGTCAGTGTGTTTATGCATTTCATACAGTCTCTCCGGGGTGTAGTACCAGTATGTGGACACCTTGGTAAAGGTCTCCGTAAGGCCCGTGTGATATGCAGAGTGCCGCGCCCGATACGCAATTTTGTCCCATTCCTTGTGGCTGAGTGTCCTACCCAATTCCCTGTGCCAACGCTCCCTCCCCGGGTTGTAATAGTGAAACGGCGGGGGTTGTAGGTATTTGTACAGATCGGTGATCAGTTTAGCGTCGGAGGTCCGAGTAGCCAACCACCTCTCATACGGTGTAATTGGACGGGCGGCGGTGGCACGCACCTGGGGCTGGAGGGCCCAATGCCGAACTTGCATGTAGCGCAATCTGTCCAGCTCCGTCAGGCCGAACTCCTGGCGGAGTTGCTGAAAAGGAACCACTCCTTCCGGGCCATAGATCTGGAAGAGTGCCCTGCAGCCCGCCTGCACCCAGTGGGAGAAAACCCCCGGCTCCATCCCTGGGGAGAAGTCCGGGTTGCCCGCAATGGGCGTGAGCGGCGAAGGGAAGGTGGTAAGGCCCCGGGCCTCACAGACCGCGTCCCACACACGCAGGGGGACCCGCGTTACAAAGGAAGCGTAAAGATTAGGGGGGCGATGCGCGCGGCGCAGGAATGGAACCTCTTGTAAGGTGCGGCCCGCCACTGCCTGGTCTTGGAAGAGCCAATGTTTGTCGGACTCCCACCTGCTCCACTCCACCAGATAGCGGAGCTGTGCCGCCTGAAAGTACTTACGGAGGTCCGGAATGCCGAGACCCCCCGCTTCCGGAGCAAGCGTGGAGAGGACCCTCTTCATGCGTGGCCTGCGGCCCTGCCAGACAAAGCGGGAGATGTCAGCCTGCATTTGTCGTATCCAGCCCACCGGGGGTTGGAGCGGAAGGGCCCGGAAAAGATATAGTATCTGGGGCAACACCGTCATCTTGACCGCCGCGATTCGCCCCAGCCAGGACAGCAGGCCTTTGTTCCAGCGGCCAAGCTCGTCCTTGATCTTCCTGCTGAGGGAGGCATAATTGGCTGTAACCATCTCCGGTAATGTAGGCGCCAGCAGAATCCCCAGATACGGCACCGTGGACGAGGACCACTGCATGGGGAAGAGCCGCTGAAGATCCCTCCTGGTTTCCGCAGCCAGGGACACGTCTAATGCCATCGACTTGCTCATATTCATTTTGAAGCCGGCCACCCCCGCAAAGGCGTCCAGCTCTCGAACGCAAGCAGGCAGCGACCTCCTAGGGTCGTCCAAAGTCAGCAGGACATCGTCCGCGTAGAGACTGACGGTGTGGACGTACTGGCCCATCCGGACCCCGACAGCATCCGGATTATTACGAATCCTCTGAGCAAACGGCTCCATGTAGAGGGCAAACAAGAGCGGCGAAAGAGGGCAGCCCTGCCGCGTGCCGCGCTCGATGGCAAAGCCACCGGAGCTACACCCGTTGACCCGCACCGACGCTGAAGGATGCTTATAGAAGTTAAAGACCATGGTGCGGAACTTATCGCCGATTCCCAGTTTCTTGAGGACCAGCTCAAGATACGGCCAGTGAACTCTGTCGAAGGCCTTCTCCGCATCAACGGACAGCAACATCCGCTCCCCCGAGATCCTTGAGGCCTTCTCCAGAACATGTGTCACCCTCTTGGTGTTGTCAACCGTCTGTCTGCCGGGCACAAAACCAGCCTGGTCCGCCTCCACCAGGTCGGGGAGGTGTGGACTCAGCCTGGACGCGAGAATCCCCGTGTACAACTTGAGGTCGACATTTAAAAGCGAGATGGGTCGGTACGAGCCGCAGAGGGCCCGGTCCTTCCCAGGTTTCGGGATTACCGCGACCGTCGCCCTCAGGAGATCCGGAGGGATGGCTCCCGGTTCGAAGAAAGAGTTAAAGAGCCGAGTAAGGACAGGGGCCACGGCCGTGCAAAAAGTCTTGTAAAATAGCGACGTGTACCCGTCCGGGCCCGGGGCCTTGCCATGTTTCAGCCGCGCGATAGCTGAAATCACTTCCTCAACATGGATGTCCCGCTCCAGGTGGTCAGCCTGAGCCGGATCCAGTACCGGGAGGGTCACCGACTCCAAATAGCCGTCGGCATCCCGTGGCGGGGAGGGCTCCTCAGCATACAGCGCCTCGTAGAAGCCGCGGAAAGACTCCGCTACCTCCGCGTCCCCGGAGACCGCCCCCCCGTCCGCGCCCACCAATTCTTTCACAACGCTGCGCTGTTGCGCGACCCGGAGCCGGTGTGCTAGGAGCTTGCCACATCTGTCCCCCCCAGTGTAGTAGGCATGTTTCAAGCGTAGGGCGGCGTACTCCGCCCTGTCAAGATCCAGAGCCGACAGGAGCTTCCTCGCTGCCTTCAACTGCCTCCACACCCTCGGCGCCCCCGTACGGCGGTGGACCTGCTCAAGCTCCCGGACTTGAGCTGTCAGCTCATCCCTCTTCAGTTGCCGCTCCTTATTCTCAGCTGCAGAGATAGAGATGAATTCCCCCCGTAGGACGGCCTTCAATGCCGCCCACTGTGTCGCCTGCGAGGTGTCAGTGTTGCCATTGTGGGTGAGATAGTCCTGTATGACCTCCCCGATGCGTTGCACCACCGACTTTTTGTGTAGAAGTGTATCCCGGAGGCGCCACACCCCCCGAGAGGGGGAGGCCGCCGGCCACTGGAAAACGCCGGTGACCGGGGAGTGGTCAGACAGGGTCAGGACCCCGATGTCCGCCGCCGTGGCAGCGGCACGCATCGGTCCACTCACCAGGAGGTAGTCCAGCCGTGAGTAGGTTCGGTGTGCGTGCGAGAAGTAAGAGTAGTCCCTATCCGTGGGGTGCATGGAGCGCCAGAGGTCGTGCAGATCCATTTCCGCAATCCGGGCCCTCCCAGCCTGGGACAGTTCCCCGTCTGCGGGAAGCGCTGCGCCGATCTGTCCATCACAGAGTCAAAGACAATGTTGAGATCTCCCCCCAAGATAATGTGGCGGTCGGGGGAAGCAGTGACATCCACCAGCGCGGAATCTAGGAAGCGCTCTTGGTGATCGTTTGGGCTATAAACGGAGCCGACCGTAAATGCTATGCCTCCCAGGCGCATGCGATACGCAAGGAGCCTCCCCTTCTGTTCAGCACACTTATGCAACACCTCCCCCCGAAAGGAGCTCGCTAGGAGAATGGCTACCCCCGCCGTCTTGTTCGCTGCCGAGGAAAAGAACTGGGTAGGGAACTTAGCAGAGCGCATCCTATGGCAATCTCGGGGCAATAAGTGTGTCTCCTGCAAAAGGCAAATGTCCGCCTGCGTCCCCTCCAGCAACGACAGGATCGCTCTGCGCTTCACCGGGTTGTTCAGACCCTGAACATTAAGGGTCACTACCTTTAGGCCCGGCATTCCTCGCGGGGGTCGGGAGCGCCATGCAATGGGCAGGGAATCAGCGGGTGGGGCGCGCGGGGCCGCAGCGCAGGACAAGCCAAAACAAAGCGGGCATAGACAACATCGGACGGGACCTTCCCAACCCCAAAACAACCCCCTCCCCCACCCAAAACACAACCCTGGCAACTAGCCACCCACAAACTCAAACACCCCATAGTCTCAGTCAAGCCCCAAAACGGGCAAGTCCGTAGAAAAGAGCGAAGTGGACGTCCAGCCACTCACCTCCAACCGCTCCCCCCAACCCCCCCGCCCCGTACCAAGCATGTAAAGAAGCTAAAGACATCTCCCCCCGGAGTGTGTGTTAGGCCGTCAAGGCCACGCTAGAGGAGCCGGTCGAGTCCCCGGCCGCCGCCCTCAGGGCGTCGGCCATGTCCGCTCTGATGGTAGGGGAGTCCGGGCGCCCCACACTGGTCGCTGAGCGCCGCCTCGTTGACCTCCGCCGGTTCCGTCTCTCCGAGGACCTCCACGACGGCGTAGCTCCCTCCTCCTCCGCCGCCGTGAGCCCCAGGACACCACAAATGTCTTGCAAGGAGCGTAGCTGGTGTAACACTCCGTTCCACCGAAAAATCAGGCGGAAGGGGTGACCCCAAGAGTACGGCGTCTCATGCTCGCGCAAAAAGTCAGTGGCAATCCTAAAGGACCTGCGTTTCTGCAGAGTGATGGCGGAGAGGTCCTGGTAAAGCGCCACCGGCCGATCCCGGAAAGTCAGGGGCTGTTTCCTGCGGGCTTCAGCCATGATGCGTTCCTTTAGTGGAAAGTCGGGCAGGAAGGCCAGAATGTCCGGTGGAGGTGCCGATGACTGGCGCTGCCGGCCAACCCTATGCGCCCTGTCAATGCTGATGGGAAAGTCCGCAGCTTCCCCCAGGATCTCTCGGAACAGGGCCCGCAGGTAGCTCCCCAGATCGGACCCCTCGTCCGCAGTCGGCACGCCACGCACTCGGATGTTGTTCCTCCGAGATCTGTTCTCAAGGTCCTCGGAGTGGGCCTGGAGCTCCACACACTGTTCCCGGAGGCGAAGAACGTCCTGCTGGAGGTGGACTATCTCCTCCGCTCGCTGTTGGCCCTCCGTCTCCACCGCTTCCACACGCTCGCCAAGGCCCTCCACCTCCCTGCGCACTTCTCGGACCTCGCTGGCCACCTCCCGCTTCAGTGTCTGGAAGTCCTCCCTGAGGGAGCTGAACAGTTCCTCCATAAAGGCCCTCGTGACGGGTGGCTCCCCTCCAGTCACATCCGCCGGAGCCCGGGAGGGCCCCGGTGAGGGCTGCGTCCTGTCCCGCAAGTGCTGGGCCCTGCCAAGCATGTCCGGCAGGGTACGGTCCCCTTTCTTCGGGCCTCCTCTTCCAGACATCGCTAGCTCCGCAGTCGGGCACCGATCCAGGCGCTCCAGGGATGCTCAGCCGCCGGCTAGCACTCGACCTGGGTATCCCCCACGAGCGAAGTCGCTGCGTCACAGGTGACAAAATGGCGGCCCAGTCCGGTCACCGTCAGCCGCAAGAGCTTGTGTGAGACAACCAAGGGGGCCGCAGCAGAGGGGTCTCATCAGCACATCCCTCCGGTAATCAGCCCAGCAGCAGCGGGGGTCACTTGCATCCAGCAGCCAGGACTCCGGCGAAGGCTGCCACCACTGCTCCTTCGGGGACAAAATGGCGGCCGGGCGGAGCAGGCCAAAACGACCAGGCCCAACGACACCACCGGAGCCCCCGAGGCACCCCACAGTAAAATAAGTTCCACCACCGGCCCCCGTCTGTCACGCACAGGGGCCCAGATGGTCCATCCCCATCAGGGGGTCCGCTGTACCTCGGCTAGGGGTTAGGGCCTCCGCAGTGCGAGGTGTCGCCGCCACCAGTCTGAGTGCCGGGGCACCCGTCCCAAGCCTTCCACACCGTCGGGTCCCTTCCCGCAAGGCTACTTCAGTCACCGTCGAACGGCGGGCCAGATCCCCTCCAGATCGCAACTTTCAGCACCAGGCCCAGCCGAGGCGCCCGGACAGCTCTCCAATGCGCTCCGCCCCTCGGGCTCGCCGTCGTCGTTCCTTGGTCTCGATCGAACTTTTTGGGGGGTTCCCCCGAGGCGATCCGAACCAAAACAGCACCAATGTGCACCCCTGATGCTCCGCCACGCTCCTCTCCCGCGCTGAGCCTCAGCGGGGGGAGAAAAGCATAAGAAAAGGGCTCTAGCTTGGCCGGGCCGGAGGAGCTACGGGAGGAAGCGTCTGCTCACCCCGCCATCTTGGCCACGCCCCTCGTTACCTGTTTTGATGGCAAAAAGTCTTAGTGTGCGTGGGAACCTCATCTGTTCGCATTGTAGTCTCTAGTCCATGGTGTAGTTAGGCCCTGTATTTTACCTGCTGGCTTCTGTAGCATTTCAGGGCTGTGGCAGGAGATGACTGGCTCCCACCCTCTTGCAGTGGCTTCTCTCAGATGTAGGCTCTGTCAGCAGCCTCTCAAGGGGCGATGGCTATGAAGACAGTCTGTGTGGCAGGTCTGTGCAGTGACACTTATCCTCAGCTGCAGCAGTTTTCTTGACTGGTTTTAGCAGTTCTTGGTTTGACACAAATGTTTTCCTGGTTGGTTTCCTTAAGATGATTTTCTTTAGCAGTTGCAGCTCCTCGGCCTGGTGGGCTCCTCACTTTGGCATATATGTGGCCCTTCCCACAGCCTTAGCAGAGGCCACACCTGTCTTACAGCCCATGACAATCTACCGGATGACACAAATAGATTTTCAGGTATTTTTTGCAGATTACACAGAAACTGAGTAGACCTACTGAGAAGAGCCCCCCACAATACTGGCCACAACTGGCTTTCTCTGAGAAAGTCCACTTTCTTTGGGTGCTCCTCACAAATACACTAGGCTTGTTCTCCTGTCCAGTTTCTCCTCAGGCCAGACACACTTCTTTCCCTTTCTCAGGCCGGCAGGTTTCTAGTCACGTCAAGCTCCTTCGCTTCTCCAGCAGACAGTACAGACTTCAGGTGATTGTTAGCCCTTGTTACACAGCAACTTTCTAAATATTTTTTGGAGGACTCTCTTTCATAGTCATGAAGAACGTGGCACTAGAACTAACAGGGGGGTTGGTTCCCAGCTTTATGCACATTTTACAGACAAGGGATGTGGATCTAAGGTTAACCACCGTGCGCTGGTTCTTAGTCTAGTCAAATTAGTTTAAAAAATGGGCTAACCTAGAACTAATTGCAATACAATTTCTGTGAGTGGATTGTTATTGAAATTTTTCCGTAGAAAACAATGGTGAAAAGTCTACCACTCTATCATGACGCGTTAATCCAATATGGCGGATTTTTCAAAATGGCTGCCCATTATTAGAGATATAGGGTATAACTGTTTATATGCCCATGTGTGGTATAATTTAATATGTTTTTAGGGACGGGAAAGTCAAAAATGACATAAATTTTTTTCTGATGACCATAATATCAAATTGGGATTAATACAATAAACAACGATAATTATATGTTAATATGCCAAACATAGTTGTGACATTTTTTTATTTACATTTTTTTAACATCATTTGAAAAGGATAAACACATTTCAACTAGATAATATAGCACTTCTCAATATGACACTGACAAATGAAAATTGTTAAAGAGATAAATTCAAACAGCACTCCTCAGTATAAGAATAGTATGATTTAAATCATCGTCAATGTCCACTTCCATGGAATTGCAACAGCTTATTCCTCGACAATCAGTGCACGCATCTGTGCACACTATTCCCTGTCTTTTGCATATACATTGCAGAGTCGCACATTGACTCTTGCTACAGCCACATTTCACAAATTTTAATAAATGATCTGGTGCTGGTGCTTGACTCATTCTAATGGGAGCCAATCTTCCATATTTCACTTCAAATCCCCACTGTAATGGATCCATATGAATACCCATCCACTGCTGCACCTGATGATATACTCTGACTGAATGAAATTTGCAGGCATCCTCTGTAGGAGGCAAGACTTCCGGTTTCACATGTATTGTTGATTTTGTTGCCTTTGAAGTGAAAGTTCGAAGTCTCATATCATGTAATGTGCTGTCTCCTGTTATTCCTCCAAACAACTCTATAATAGCATTAAGACCAGCATTTTCAATTTCTTCTGTTGGTTTTTGAGAAGTTTGGAATACGGCAGCACTTTCTTTGAAGCTGCCTGATTTTCTTAGCAACTTTATGGAGTCACGTTTTCCTAATCCAAATGGTTTGGAGGTGGTATCACATCCTAATACGGCATGAGCAAGTAAGATGTGAGAGCAGACGTCATTACCTAAAGCTTTTGCTAATTTCCTAATATCAAAGACAGTTATGTTTTTGGAAGATTTCTTAGGTTCTGGGCAAAGGAAAATATCAAATTGATTTTCTTGAAAATGATGGAGTAGTATGAGAAGATCGGTGTCCTCGCCAACAATGGCTGTAGGATGAGTTTTGGCCGACTCAATAGCCTCCAAAATGACCATGAAGTCTGCATCACTATGAGCTTGCTTTGTTTTACACCCAGCTTCTTGTAACTTTTGCGATAATTGCTCAATGAAGGCTTGTTTACTTTCATTATTACTCAAATAATTGTTTCTGGATGGCGATGGAGGTAGAAGTTATGAAATTTACTTTAGGTCCTACAATACCTCTGTTTCTTTTTAGATGGGCTTCTGATTTTGTAGAAAACGTATCTCCATATCCGTCAAATACTATTATTGCCTGGCCATACTTTGTTAGCACATATCTCTCATAGACACAAAGCAGTTCATGGAATGTCTGATTCGGACTCCAAGGAAGGCGATGTAGTACCCACCCACCATCAATGACGAACTGCATATTTTCGGGCATGTTGGCAACCGCTGGTACTTGCTCTTTAATATAATTGGCAAGCTGCGACTTCCCAGATTCCCTCATAAGTCCATGCTTATTGAATAAACTAGCTGGGTATGAGCAATGCTCATAACGAAACACCTCCTGCAAATCCACGCCACTAGTCTGAGCACAAAGCAACAAGCGCAGAAACAATAGTTCAGGATCCATAACAAAGGTTTCTTCTTTCAATTTAACAGATTGAACTGATTTCATTATCTTCACCTGGTTGCTTTTTCTGAAAGAGAACTCCGAGACTCTTTTGTCCGTCATCTCATTAAGAATTCTATTTCCAATTTCTTCTGAAAGTTCAGGATTAACATCACTGCCATAAGTAACACCCGTGACAATGTTACGCAGGTTGCTGTCTCGCTCAAAAACATTGAGCTGTTCTACATATACCAGTACTTTCTGTGTATCTCCTTTATTGCGTTCAATTCTTGAACTGGTCATAGTAACATGTTGCTCACTTGCTGCATGCTTCACTGAAGCAAAGTCCTGCATGCATTCATGCAAATGGGCGCAAATAGGGCGTGACATAAACAAGCTGCTGCTGTTCTGTCATACCTTTTCCATGGGTCATTCCGCTGAATCCTTTTATATTCTTCATTAGAACTTGTTCAATTACCAAATCAGTGGAAAGACCACCCCAAAACCTATCACTTCTTCGGACAACATACAGACCATTTGTAAATGCCGTGTATACATCAGGAGCTTCAAATTCAAGCTCAACCATTCTCTCATAATACAGTTGTGCAGAACTGGCAGATAAATTATGGCCACATGCTTCAAAAAAAGGTAGCATCTCCTTTACCATTGCAAGATGTAGATGCCAATTTCCTGTTCTTTCAGCTTTTAAGAATTGTTTCAAGATGTTGACCATTTCCAAATATTGCAACCAAAGTCGAGGAGTCCTGTAAAATTTAAGTTCATCTTTGGCCTTCAGCAGTTTGGTTGCAATTTCAACAACAGCATTATGTGTAACATCCTCAACAGAAAGCTCCCCATTAAGAAGATTATTAAACAATGATCTAGCTGCCTGTAAATCGTCGTTATCTTCTAGGGCTTGCGTTGCTAAAATCGTGTTGATAACTGATGAAACAATAAGATGACCACGAATCGCTCTTGCAATAGCTTTACAGCATTTCCTGTATATATGATCTCAAGTATATCAACCAAGCCTACTCCACTCATCAAAAAACCGATGCATCCAAGAAAACACATGATTGTGTTGAGGCCTCCTAGTCTCAGAATGACCTTCTTCAAAGGACTATCCTGTTATTCATTGGCTATGATGCTAAGTGCTTTGTGGAAAAGAGGCTGGTCGAATGTTATAATAGGGGTCTGGCTGTATCTCTTGGCATGGTCAGAAACAAAAAACAGTGTTGAGAGAATACACGAGTCTCATTCGTTGGATCCATGTTAATCATTGGCAGAAAGATGACAGATGATACACCGGGATGGTTACCTTTATGTAGTAGTTGGCATACTCCTTGCCATCCTGGAACACTGTTGCTGAGTAGATGTGAGATGTTCAATAAAATATCCAGGTTTGCAGATGGGTCACTGTACGCGATTTCCTTGATGGTATTATACTTTAAGAAACGCATCCCAGTGGCCTGTGAATGATATGTTTTTATTGGGATTTGCCCCAACCTCCTCAGTTCTTCAAATGAAACTTGATGTTTCTTAATGCCCGTTGAAAATTTTCCAGTTGGATTCACAGTGGCGATAATGCCCATCCAATGAAAAGTACCATGGCCATCTATTATAATAATATTGTGATCAATATTATCAGCTGCATATTGAATGAATTTCGGAGGACTTTCAGACAGTTCCACAAGGACAGGCATAGTATTTCCTCTTTCTGCTGCAGCTGAACGTTCAAAATGGAGAACTTCTGAATAGGAGCTGCAGAATCCCATATGATTTACTGCTTCAACTACAAATCTCGAGCTTGTGTTGTCATGTAATTGAACTGCCAGCCCTAACTGCAACGGTGCAACTAAGACTCGTGGGCGCACAGCTTGCATAATTGCCTGTCCTATAGAAGCTACTTTTCTCTCTCTGTTGGTTTTATCAGTAACAAAAACTGATAATAAGAGCCTTAACGAATCAGGAATATAGCTCACATTATAGTCAACACTACTCATGTTTTCAATGGGTGGATATGTTTCTGGTTCTACAGGGATGACTTTAATATCATTTCTTATTATTTCAGCAGCTGCCATAAGGAGATTGTTTCGATCCTCTTCAACATCTTCATGGCTATGACTGTGGTACTCTTGCAATACATGAGCAGCTGTACTTTTAAAAGTAACGACATCAGCAGTCCCTGCAATTGTTCCTATGAAGATTTCATCTTCAAAATGCTCTTTGAGTTTTTGTTTCATATACTTCGAACTGTATGGTTCGCTTTCTTCTGGCAGTAATTCTCGCATTTTATTAACAAGTTCTTTAACAGTAGTTTGTTCTTCATCATTTGCCTCCATGTATTTAACTACTTGAAGAAAAGTTTCCTGGTGAACAGAGTCCTCTGGTCGACCTGAAGATATTGGAGGGTTATCAGTAAACTGCCCGGGAATGAATTTTCCAGTATAAAAATTGACGTAACACTGTTTGTGGTAGCATGCATCTACAGCATGTAAATCAGACACATTTTGCATACGTCTCTTAACTTTGTCTGCCCATTCATCATTGCGTTTGTTGCATTTTTGTAAAACTGATGATTTGAATTCAACTGTTCGTGCATTAAACCACGCATTTTTTTTCCTCTCCCTGAAGTATAAACTTAACTCAGTACCACAGAATTTTTTTTTTTTCTAAAATCAAACGGGGTTTCACACGACCGTAGAACACGAGAAGTTGTGGGATCTGATTCTTTCTCCTGGAACGGAGTTTTCAAGTTAACAAAATGCGCTCCACATTTCTTGTGAACTTTCTGCCCAACACAAACGTGAAACTTGGATATTTTTCTCTCATTGCATGTTTTTTTAATTCCAGTCACTCCTCTTTCAGTGAGTACAGATACATCGTCTTCTTCTTGAAACACCACATCACAAATGAAACACTTTTCTACGTTCATTTTCACTGTATCTCACAGCAACTCGCAAGAACCTGTAACACATAAATGAAACATTTTTGATTAACAAAAAAACAAACAATAACAACAAAGTTACAAAACAAAACACAAACAATAGCAAACTTTTTATTTCAAAAGTTAATTGTAATATTTACGTTCCTTCACACTTTGTCATATAAGTCAACGAAAAAATTATACAAACTTTGTCTATCTGACATATTCCGCGATTATTTGATATTATGGTCATCAGAAACAATTTTTGATGTTATTTTTGACTTTCCCGTCCCAAAAACATATTAAATGATACAACACATGGGCATATAAACAGTTATACCCTATATCTCTAATAATGGGCAGCCATTTTGAAAAAATCCGCCATATTGGATTAACGCGTCATGATAGAGTGGTAGACTTTTCACCATCGTTTTCTGCGGAAAAATTTCAATAACAATCCACTCACAGAAATTGTATTGCAATTAGTTCTAGGTTCCGCAACAAATTGACTAGTCTATCTCTTCAAATGTCATTTACAGGCTGCTTGCAGACACATCATTTGTGCAAAGGGATGTCTCTCACAGCAGGTAGAAATGTGGCTCCATTTAGGAGTACCTAAAACATAAGCACAATGAAGTGTGCATTCTCTGCATCTGGCTGTCATCAGCTTTCTTGGAGCAGTTATTAGGGACAAATAAAAGGGCAGGTCCTGCCTAGAAACCTCCTCACCTTGTACGTAACTGCGTGTTGCCAATTACCACTGTGTATCCGCTTATAAAATCACATAGACAAATACATTGAGACTTAGTTCAATGAATAATGTTATTTTAATTGTTGTAACTCATCTGCCCAAATCAGTTTAAAAGGTAATTATGCATTTATGGACAATTTAAATGTTTACTATGACACTAGGGAGCTATGTAATGTAGCACAACTACACACTGCTGCTAAATTAGGATATTCTAACTTTTGTGAATATATTTTCTGACATTGTTTTATGTTTCAAATGGGCATGCTCCTAATTATTCTTATCTGTACTTAAAACTGAGCTTGTACTGTCAAGATTTAATTGGTACGTACCTGAAATTGAAGTTGGGATTTAATGTAAATTTTAATCTTTGCAATTTAAGAAGTCTGAGTTTATAATAGGAACAGTAATTTGTTGCACATAATTAAATAAATCCTGCTGCAACGGTAAGAAATGGATTATGAATTATAATTCGGATGGGCGTGTTGTGAATCACTCTTCAAAAGTGTGGTTTGTGCCCGTAAGTATCAATGGTTTGCAACTGTAATTCTAATTAAAAAACACAGAAAAGTTATTTAAAAGACGTTGCAGGCATGAAGGTCTGCTTACACTTACAGGCAACAATCCGTGTTACCAATCAGAGTCAGTCACAATTTGAAACCTCTCTAATAAATAGTAATTAGTGGTTCAGACTGCGACTCACTCCGATTCCTTATTTTGTGAACAGACCTATTGGTAGATAAACCAGTTTGCAAAATTTCTTACTGAACAATTTCCGATCAGTTCTTTAGTACATCTGGCCTCATATGTTCTGTACGGCTAGTATTTGGGTCTTCCTTGAGACTAAGGATGATGGAAACTATCTTGCAGATTTAATTATTTTGTTATGTTTCACGATCACACGGGGGGCCAACTTATCCAATACAGATATGAGTCCCAATGAGAATGTGGAATTAGGTAGGAAGACCTCAAGATATGACCAAGTAGTGACAACAGCCTCTATGTCATGGGTATTCACAAACATTTTTCCAGGGGCCAAAAAGTTGGGTCTGTGGTGTGGCCGAGGTCCACATTGATGCTAGCAGGGTGGCGTTGGAGATTTAATGTGGGTATAGGGGAAGTGACACATGTAAATCTAGTGGTTGAATTGCACCGGGGATCAATCCCGGCTTACCCTCTTGACCAAAATGTGCGATACTAGGCAATTGTTTTATTTTACTTTGCCTCCTTTTTATTCATTATCACATATAAGAGGACCTCAAAATACACGACTTCAGGATGTGTGTCGTAAAAACTTCTTGTGTTTGATTTAATAAATGATAAGGTTGTCCATGTATAATAGCAACCCTGTACAGTCAGTAGGTGCACATAGCAACTGACATGCCTAATAGTTCATTATTGGCATCGTTGTCAGGGTGGCAGGAGGCATGACTGTTTCTACAACAATGTTTGAAAACTGTCACAAAAAAAAAAATCTCAGTCACATTTATAATCTGATATAATAAGGCGAAACACTTCTGCATGTTAATGAAATGCACATTTTTGAATTTTGAAGGGACTTTAATATATTTTTACACTTTGTTGCAAGATGTCTTTAAAAATGAAGGTGTTACTAAAGTATAGTGGTGCAAGACCCCTTCTGTGCTTCCTTTTTTCACGTCAGTGTGACAGCAAATAAAAGCTTGCTGTTTATTTGATATATTTATGAATATTAATGCTTTGTGAAGTAGACAGCAGCCTAGTGCTGCTGTTCAACCGGGGCCGCAAGTGAAGATCAGGAGGGCCGCATGTGGCCCCTGGGCTGTTCTTTGAGTGACAGTGCTCTATGTTATCAATGAGGTTCTGTGGTGAAAATTTCACCCAAGTGTTCATAGTCATGAGGTGCCCAAAATACTAGTTGTGATACAAGGGATACTAATTGTTAATTCAATACAGTCTCACTATTGTGTAGAGTTGCTTTATTGTCACTAGATGAAGGGAAGCAAAGATCAAAATAAAGGTGTGGTCCTATGAAAGAGGTTAAACACCAACCAGTTGATTCAAATTAAGTGTCAAAATTCTTAGAGGTTGATATAGTCAAATGAATGTCAAATCATACCTAATTAAAAACTCCTATCATCAACAACTGATAGTAAGAAATGGTGAGTATTGTAAAAAGAAACTCTGTAAATTTACTTCAGGCTGTGGGGATGGGACAGCACTGGAGCAAGTATTACACGATTAGGAGAGTCTATTCTGTAGGTGCCATGACATTCGGTACAGTGATGGTGTCGGCATTCAGATTAGTCTTGGAAGACCATGCTCAAAAACATGCCAATGGCTTGGACCAGGAGTGGTGTAGTCCCTTTATACACTTTGATGCTCTCTGATTGAACCCGTCTCTATTGGATGTGAAAATCACTTGCAATATTAAGAGCTGGGACATTCTCAGGAAGAATGACAGTCACGGATCAAAGTTTCAAAGATTTATATAAGGATTAATAGGCAAATTACAGAAAATTAACCATCAATAAGTTTAGCAGTAAAGCATGCAAATCATAAGTAAAGTTCTATGGAAAATCTAGCAAAGATTTGCTTCATAAAAATGGGGAATATGGACTCTGGTGTACAAAGTAAATGAGTTCTTGTATAGAACTTTAGACAATGGTTTTCATACATTACTACACAAGTACATGCTTTTCAGGATATGCACCAATGAGCAACAAGTAAGAAGAAACATTGGGTTTTGTCATTCTTATAGTTTATTCAAGCATTATAGTTGAAACAAATAAAAGCCTAGGACGGTTGGAATGTCCTTGGTTACAGCAGCGGTCAGCACGGATCGGAGTAAGGGGGTGGGGACAACATGAGGGGGGATGCAGGGGACACGGGTGTTAAAAAATAAAATAAAAAATGCACCTTCTCTCTGCTTCCATGCCGCGTCTCTAATTCGTAGAAACACACCCAGGCTCCAAGTCAGCCAATCACAACACTGCCTTAGCAGTGTTGTGATTGGTTTAAGCACTGTGTTTCGGTGCTCAGATGCTGACTGGGAGCCTGGGCATGTTCTCCATGCAGGCTGTAAAGCAGCCTGCACGTAGAACATGCAAAGTGCGCAAGACTGTTTGGCTGGACAAGCAGTCAGTGCGCTCTTAGATGGGTGCTACCAGTCTTCCCCTGCCACTGCCCGCTCACGCAAAGCTGCGAAAGTAGGAGAAAATAAAATGATAATAACACGAGTTATTATCATTTTATTTTCCCTTTATTTTACTGCTAAAAAGCAGCAGGGCGAGACTCCACCGCCTTAGCGGAGGACCCGCCACTGCTTGATTAGGTACAGTGTGATGAGAAGTCTCTGGGAACATTTAATGTTTATTATTGCAAAGCTCACATTTCTTTATTTAGATCAAAACAATAGCACCATTCATCACATGGTGTGTTACGACACATTGCTTCAAGATGGAGGATGGTGTAAACATGGGCTATGTTAGCATAAGTCCGGTTTCTAACACATTTAAAGAGAGCAAAAGGAAAACAACTCTTCCAACAAACCCTCTGATTATTTCTAAATTATCACTCTAAATCCTTATTACAGTACAGTATTTATTAATTTTGTACTCTTCTCTTTAGATTTTCCCAAGTCCTTCTGTGTGTTATGGAGATCACTTTGCATCTCTTCAACCGTCACTTTAAGTTTTTCTTTTTCTTCATCTCGTTGCTGACAGATTCTTATACCCACAATCCATACCATGGCTTAGTGAAATTATTTTGCAAAAGTTTAAGAAAATAAGCACAGATTCAATTTTAATTAGTATGACCTAGAGAAGAATTAAAAGCAGTTTCAATATTCCTCTAACTACACTACCAAGCCACTCCACTATCTTTGCAAAACATCTCCCACTAGATCTAAATACAGAACCTATTTCTTCCCATGCACCTTATTTATATCTGTTCCCGCTCCTGCAGTGTTAGTAGCAAGCCGATCTACTAAAGTGGAGAGCTTTCTGATCTTTACATCATTTAATGAAACTCCTTTTGACAGTATAAGCGCTCCAAAGATGTCACCAAGGATCTGCTTTAAGCTTTGTTTACTTCATTTTATGTAGCGATCAAGAGGAAAATCTAGCTTGTTAGTGTGATGGATTCTGGGGGATACAGAAGATGCATAACCACTACTTACCCGATTGTGTGACAACTGGAAATAAGTTGACTTACCACACACATAATAGATGCCTTTAATACTTACCTGTAATTCAGCAAACGTCCTGCCTTTGAGTAAGTAATTATTCTCACATTTGCTGCACCCCAAATTCTCAATGGTCTTGTACCCTTTTTTTTCCCTTATCATACATAAGGATCCTTTCTTAGCAATATCGTTGTTCAATGTAGGGGGTGGCTCTTTTAAAATCTTCTCATCCTTTGCAATATTGTGTTCTGAGCTAGTTTTTTTTTCTCTTATCCCCTTTCTCTTCATCTATTCTCATCCTCACATTTAATCAATCTATGAATACCCTCTCAGCTGTACTAATCCTACAGGTCCCGTCATGCAGCCATTGGGTGGAAGTGCTTATGTTATTTACAGGGGTGAAGAATTTCATCATATACTCATGCTGATCCCTTGATTTAGAAGCCTTGTAAGAACTATAAACTTGTGTAGTAGCCTACAAATAGATATTGGCATCAGTCCCAATTTGAACATCTTTGAAAGGTTTTTATAATCAGAATAAAATAGCCTAATCGAATTCTGCTGGTTGAAAAGGTTTAGTAAAATGGAGCACTACAGAGTGTGAGAAGTTGGGTTGGTATATGGTGTACACTTATGTAAGTGGACACCTCTCACCAATCCAGACAACACTTATGGTGATTTTAGTGGTCATAGACAACCTTAGAAAGCTCTCTAAGTGGTAGCTGTGGAGAACAGCCTTCAGGCTTAGTCCAAAAAGAGTGTAAATCAGCTTTATTTTATTTTTTTCAAAACTCTTTTTTATTAAGTCATCAGATAAAATAATCACATATGTTACAAAGAAGCAAAAGTATAGGTTAATCAGTGTAATAGTTTCGGAGCAGGTGATTTCTATATAGCATTTATAAAACAAAGAAATAGGCAATTCGGGTCTGCAAATGACAGCCCCTAACATTACAAACGACTGTGGTGCACATGCATCAAAAATCGCTAAAGCGATTCCTCATTAGCGAAAAATAGGGTATTGCAAATAAAAACTTGCAAACTGGGATGCATGTACAGATTCGGTAAATTTTAGCGATCCCTTAAAAACCGCTAAAAAAATACTGAATACATGATTGCAAGTCGCTAACCCACAAACTAGTAAATAGCGAGTACGCTAATACCGAAATCGGTATTAGCGATTTCGGTATTTGCGCATTCGCATAAAGCGGGTCGCATTAGAAGCAGGCTGATGACATCACAACCAGGAAGTCATCCAGTCCTTCATTCAGTGCCCTGAGGAGCTCAGAGGAGGAGGTAGAGTACTGAAGCTGAGCAGAGACACATCACATTCACAATCCAGGTACAGTTCACATAGCCAGGATGGACAAAAATGCTTCAGGGAAGAGTGCCACGCCCAGGAAGAGGAAGATGAAGTTCTCTGAGAGGGAACTCGAACACCTAATTGAGGGGGTGAGCAGCAGCCACGACAAACTGTTTGGCAAGTTGTCCCTGAAGGTGCCAGAGGCGGAGAAGCGCAAAATATGGCTGCGCATCAAGGAGAAAGTGAATGCTGTGGGAGTCACATACCGCAGCATTGATAATCTGAAGAAAAGGTGGTACGACCTCAGGAAACGTGCCAAGGAGCACATAGCCGAAAGGGTGAAGGAAGCAGGTGGCACAGGAGGGTGACCATCGAAAGCACCCGCAAATACAGCCCTGGAGGACCTTGTTGAGGGGACGATCGAGCCCGAGGCAGTCGTGGGAGTCACCCAATTGGACACATCCGGCACAGCAAGTACACAACAAGGTAAGATGCATGCAAGCACTATTACTGCGCGTACTGTATATCCATGCACGTACCCCCAGGCAAATCACAGTGTGCAGGGAGAAATCCATTCCACATTTTCCCTCATACACAAAAAGCATCATGGGAGTTGTAGTCATGTTAGCCAAGTGGCCATGGATAATCATCAATGCTTTATAAAACATACCAACACTTCATGTAAGACAGTGTGTTTAAATCAGTGATTTATTATGTACAAAGTAGGCCGTGTGAGAAACAGATTTAGGACCAAACAAGACTAACACTGCACTGTTTCACACACAGATGCAGCTCAGGCGGACTCCGAGGACAGTGACCAGCTCATCATCTCTGAGACACCTGCAGAGACGGATGTAGAGACTCCTGTGGACCCTGAATGTACACCACCAAAACACAGGACAAATGTACCCGCACTGCAAGAAATGGAATCAGAGCCGTCTCCAGCACCCACAACAGTCCCCAGCCAGCCACGTGTCCCTTCACCAGCTCCAACACCAGCACAGGTCCGACTAGGGCAACGGCGCAGGTCCAGGACCCGTATTGCGGCCGATGTTGAACAGACTCCAAATATATATGGCAGCGTTGAGTCGCAGATGCTACGTGTGCAGCGCCTGCAGGGGAGACACATGGGCACAATCAACATGCAGATCTCCAAGCTGGCCAAAAACATAAGCACAATGTCAGACTGTGTGCGTGACCTAACAACAGTTGTTGCGGAGGGAAATCGTCAGACAAACCAGAGCCTACAGGAGCTCACCTGTGCCGTTCTTGCAGGACAACGCACTAAGCGTCGGAGGCATCACCAGAGCCTGCTACGTATGTCAGCTAATACATGGGCCATCACGAAGCTCAGCAACACCACTGCAGTATTGGCACGGTGCTCCGTGTCATTGCAGAGTGATCTGGGCCATTTCTGTGGGGATGTTGCAGGGGCCTTAGGCCAAGTGACCACTGCTGTGGAACACCTCCAGTCTGGGACTGTGATTACCAGCAACTTGGGAGGGGAGGAGGGTAGTGAGGAGGTATCGAGCCTGAGTAGCGTGTCTGTGCCAGTGACCACTAACAGGAGGTGCAGTTCGCGCAGCTCCAAATCCACAGGCACACATCAGGCTGATGAAGCAGAGTCATGCGACAGGAGACTGGGGGTACGTGGCAAGAGGCCCTAGCCATGCATATCCACCTCTTTGGCCATGGTGGTGTAATCATGGTCCATTTCAACATTGTGATTGCCCTCCAGTGCTGTTAACTAGTTTATTTTGACTTAATCAACCTATGCAATCACCGTCATAATTTTCTAAAAATAATTCTTCTGTTTGACATGTGCTCATGTTAATAAAACATTCACATTCAACGATATCTTGTGATGGCTCATTCTTACCTACCTCAGGAATGATGTGTGCACGTCTCCTCTGACCTTCGGCTGTGTTTGCCACATGTGTCTGTCGGTGTTGTGCGGGTGGTTAGTCGTCACCATCATTGTCATTTTCGTCCATCTCGATAGGTATGCCTCTTCTTGAGGCAATGTTGTGCAGCATGGCACATACAACCACAATCCTGCAGCAGGTCTCGGGTTGTACTGTAACGCACCACCAGTCTTATTAAGGATCCTGAAGCGACTTTTTAGTATCCTTTCAACCACATTTCTTGTGCTAATGTGTGCCGCGTTGTAGCGCTGTTCCTGTGGTGTTGCTGGGTTGAGGTAAGGGGTCAGTCAGTATGTATTCACGCAAGGCGTATGCGCTGTCCCCTACAGGGTGGGAAGCAAAGGGTTAGCCGCAGTAATGCAATCACATTTGGTATAATGATGTAACAAATAGGTATATGTATGTACCAAGTAGGTGTCCCTCTCCAAATTCACCACCGAGCAGATGCCTGTGGATGCCACTGTGGCGGAATCTATACGAGTCATGTGTGCTTCCGGGAAATTGTGCTACGATGCATGTTATTATATGCTTAGCATTGCACACTACCTGGACATTGATGGAGTGGTAAGACTTCCTGTACTCGTTGGCTAAGGGGGGACAGATGGGGACATGCGTGCAGTCAATGCATCCAATGACATGTGGGAATTGAGCCACCTGGTAGAACTCCAGTTTGGTCTGATTCAACTCCTGTGGGGAAGGTGATGTGGGTATGAATCATTGTCATCATGGCGTCAAGGAATTTCCGGAAGAAGCGTGAGAGTGCGCTTTGGGATACACCTCCGGCTACCGCTACAACCCCCTGGAAACTGCCTGACGCCAGTAGGTGCAGGCTACATAGGACCTGGATGTGTGCAGCAATGGCATTGGTCCTACGGGTCTGGTGCTGCAGTAAGGGTTCCAAATCTGCAATTAGGCGCATTATCATTGCATGATTCAGACGGTACTTATCGTATATTTCTTCATCATTTGGGCCCAGCAATGTTATGCGCACTCGTAATACCCTCTCCTGTATCCTCCTCCTGCGCTGGGCTGCTGTATTTATCCTCATCCTCCTTGCAAGCACGTAGAGGGCTGCCATTGTGAATGGCTTATGGGGTCTCCTGGTGCATTTTTAAAGGGTCTCAGATTGGTAGCACCTGTTAAAACATTTTTTTTGTGTTTTCTCGACTTTAACTCCTGGTTGAGATTCCCCTTATTCTGCTCTTGCTAAATAGAAATTTTGTTGAAAATAGCTATTTGCGAGTTTTGATGCATTGGGTTGCGATTCATTACTTGCTAATCGCTATTTGCAGGAGAAGTTTTAGTTTTCGCGATTACATAATCGCTATTTTGCTAATCGCTAAATTTGCGGGGGCATTTTTTGCGATTATCTTGATTTTTTGGTATTGGGGTTGATGCATTGGAAAGTGTTGTTTTGCGGTCGCTTACGAGCTATTTTAACGATTCGCAATTTTTGCAAGGGGAATTTTGCTTGATGCATGTGTCAGCGTGTCTTGTACTGCATAGTAGAATAATGGTCGTACCCATCAATCCCTTCCATGTATGTCATATTCAGGTGTATCAACATGATTGTCCTGTGAAATAGCCTCATATGGTTTCCACTTCTGCCGGTGGTGGTGGTTCTAGTAGGAGACCCCTGTAATCTGCCCATCGTTTCCATATTTTAAAATGCTTCTGCAGGCAACCCCGCGCTTTGAATATCGGCTGTTCGTGGCCCATACACCAGCCAAGGCCAGCCTTCCAGGCAACTAATCTCGGCGGAGCCAGATCCTTCCATGCCCTTGCTATGTCTCTTTTTGCCAGGGTAAAGACCAAGAATAATAGATGTCTTTTATAGATATTTTCCCCAGTTTCGTCTGTAATATGCCACAGTACAAGCTTAGGAGAGAGAGGTATGTCCCAACCTAGCACTTCTGATAAACAACGAGTAACTCCCCTCCAAAACCTGCCCAGCGTGATCCAACCCCAAATCGTATGTAGAAGTGTGCCTTCCTCACTGCCACATCGTAGGCACATAGGGGAATCTATCAGCCCGCCCTCCAAAGCCAGTATCTAGTGAAATAGACACGATGCAAATATTCAAACTGGATAAGTCTGAGGCGAGATGCTATTGCAGCACATCTCGGGGATTCCAGGGCCTCTATCCAATCGTCGCTATCAAGCAGACCCAATCCATCTGCCATTTTTCCCTTAGTGAATATAAAGTCGTGGATAGGTTCATCACTAATGTTTGATATATCTTTGCAGTTTTATGATTTCCTAAATTTCTCATAAAAACCTTTGCCTCAATTGGGTTAAACTCCGGGAGAGATTCTAAGTGCGCAATATAAGGGGATAGGGCATGTCTCAGTTGCAGGTATTTATAAAATTGTGTGTGTGGCATGGCAAACTCGTTTCTGAGCTCTTGAAAGGATTTCATCGTGGTCCCGTGCATGACATTCCCCAACATGGAAATGCCTATGGCGCCCCAGTGCTTTAACCCCACTAATGTGGACACTTGTGGCATAAGGCTGCTCTGCCACAGGGGCGTCTCCATTGTCAATCGTTGCCACCATCCCATCCCACGCATTGATTCCTTCCACACTCCGAAGACCACAAGCGTTGCCGGTGGCAGTTTCTGTAGCTCTGCAGGCATGTATAGTAGTTTGTGGGGCAAGACATCTCTCATAAGCCACCTCTCTACTCGGTATGCCGGGTCGTTGCTAATCCCATACCACCAGTCGTTCAGGACCAAGAGGTGGGATGCTACGTGATATGATTGGATATCAGGGGTCGTTCCACAATAAGTTGATTGAAAGCACGTTCTAAGTGCTACTCTAGCGGCCTCATCGTGCCACAGAAAGCGGGTTAATCTGGAGTGGAGTTGCCGGAACCAGGAGATAGATATCTGAAAGGGGTGGTTCTGCATTTGATAGAGAAGACAAGGGAGGGCTACCATTTTAAATATCGTTGATCCTCCCAGTATGGAGAGGGGCATACACGCCCTAGACTCCATCTCTGTCTATGTGCGCGTCCAGATGGGGGCAATGTTTCTATTCCACGACACCGACTGATTGGCCGAGATGTAGACTCCGAGGAATTTCAACCCGCTTGTGCTCAGTGTTACTTTCGTTGTCCAGGTGCCCATTTCTGAGCCACCCCGAATGGTCCACAGGATCAACTTCCTAGCATTCATATACAGGCCCAAATGTTGACCGACAATCTGCATAATGCGAAGAATTCGGCTTCCCGTTCGATGTGGGGCCATTAAAAAGAATAGGAAATTGTCCGCATAAAGGGCGATCCGATCTGAAAACCCCCCCGGCCATTAAAAACCCCTCACTTGTGCATCAATTCTAACCCATGAGGCCAGCGGTTCCATGGCTAAAACAAATAAATATGGGGAGAGGCGACACCCCTGTCTGGTGCCACGTCCTCTCGGGAAGGGATCCGATACCACACCGGCCACTCTAAACAAGGCAGAGAGGTCAGTATATAATAATCTAATATAGGACATGAGCCATGGTCCTATGTTTAGGCGCTGTAGGAGGGCAAACAAATAGGTCCATCCCAGCGAGTCAAATGCTCTATCTATGTCGGCTATCAATAAGGCTGCCGGGCCATCCAGTTGATCAATCGCCGCTACTGCATTATGAGCCCGTTGAATATTGTGACGGTTCGCTCGATGAGGCATAAAGCCAGCCTGATCTGGGTGAATCAAATCCGACATATAAGAGAGGATACGCTTGGCCAAGGCTTTGGCCAGTAATTTGGCCTCCACATTCAGCAATGAAATAGGACGATATGATGAATGCTGATCTGGGGGTCGACCGGGCTTAGGAAATGCTGGAATTTCAGCATGCCGCCAGTCCGACAGAAGTCTCCCCTCCTCGAGAGCCATGTGAACCACTTCTAGATAATGAGTGAGGAATTGAGAGTAGAACGATTTATAAAACTCACATGAGAAGCCTTTCGGGCCCGGTGCTTTACCGCAGCGCAGGTCAACCAGGGCAGCACTCAGCTCTTCGACTGTCAGCGGGGCATCTAGATCTGCTCGCGCCGCATCTGAAATGACCTTAAGAGGTAAATCGTCAAGATATTGGTGAATCAAGGGCTCCGGCAGGGCGTCATTGGGGGTATAGAGCTCCACATAATAAGTCGCAAAGTTCGAAAAAATATGTGTAGGATCTGTGAGTGTTCGACCATCATTGCCGAGAATACCTGGTATGTTTTCCCGGAGTCGGAGAGCCCGTTGACACAAACGGTGTAGAAGAGATCTCAATTTATCACCGCATTGATAAATTCTACTGTGGGAGGCCAGGTGCAGAGTCAGGGCCACTGGGGAGTGATCCGATAAACCCCTGGGTAATATATATGTTGTAGTGTGTCAATAATAATATGTGTTTGGTATAAATATATAATCTAAGCGGGAAAAAGAGTCATGGACTGCCGAATAATATGTATAGCTTTGTGTAGTCGGGTGCAAATGTCTCCATGTATCTATCCATCCCATGTCACCCACCAGTGTCTGCAGGCGTGTATCTGGTGCGACGCGCGGCCTCCACCTATCGTGAACCACATTCACTACGTCGTATCAGTCCCCACCTATTATAGAGAAGCCTAATGGGATCTCCAACAGCGTTTTCGTCAGGTGCTCTATGAATGAGTCAGAGAGCAGGGGGCGCGTAGATACTGCCCAGTGTGACGGACCCACCATGTAGTGAGCCAGTCACAAAAATATATCTACCATAGGGTTCAGACCATGTTTTGGCATGTATGAAGGGAACCCAGCAGTGAATTAGTACCGCCACCCCACGGGAGCCTCTGGTAAATCCTGCATGAATGAAAAATGTGGATATAGCCAAAGCTGGCAAGACATAGTGCCTTGGAACCCATAAGATGGGTCTCCTGCAGCAAGAGGACATAAGCTGTGGTGCGTTTGGCCTGTTGAAGGACCGCACCCATTTTAATTTTATCCAGCATCCCCCCGCACATTCCAACTGACTATGTGTTGCCTACCAATCGGGTCCATCACAGGGCAGCATATCTAAGAGAAGTAAGGATATTCACAGGGCATATAGACCATATATAAAGTGAGTTTGACACAGCATTTCAATAAAACTGAACAAACCCAACCCCTCCCCCACCCACCCACCCAATACCTCAAAACAGCTGAAGCATCGGTCATGGTGAGTGTCGCACCTCTACCCCAATGGGAGCAGGGCGCAACCCCAGATCAAGGGATCCCCAAGAAACTATGCCCTGACATAAATAAAGTTCTCAGATACTGAGAAGAGAGTTATGGGGGAAGGCCTCATGTTGGCCCGTGAACACTGTCATCAGCCTAATAAATGTTGCAGTTATAGTCTCCAAACCCCATGTGATGTTTACGATGGGTCTCATCGAGTATCTTCTATCCCGGAGCCAGAGGCACCCCGCGATTTGGAGCAGCGTTTCGAACGTGACCTGTGAACAGGCTTCGCCTTGCACTTGATCGTCTGTCGCGTAGCCTCTCCGGATGATGATTTCGAGACGAACCTTGGTGGGGTACGCGGCCTTGGTCACTGTCTCTCATCTGCTCAGGTGATGACCTCTTCAGGATTGTCAAAGAAGTGGGTACGCAACTTGTACACAACTCGCAGTCGGGCTGGGAAGAGAAGTGCATATTGGATTTTGAGGTCTCGTAGCCGGGCCCTAGCTCCGTGAAAGACTGGCGGTGCTGCACCCATCGCGTGTAGTTCAGAAAGATTAAGATATGATGGGACTCAAATTGAAGTTTGCCAGCCAGCCTGGCCTGTGCAAGGACAGCATCACGGTCATGGAAGTTCAAGAGTCTGGCAATAATGGGTCGCGGCTGGGCCCCCGGGGGAGGTTTTTGCATCAATGCGAGGTGTGCATGTTCAATGATGAAGCATTGCGACAGAGCTGTCTGGGTAATCCAACCCGCTATCCACTTTGTGAGAAATTGCTCCATATTATTGCCCTCGCATCCCTCCGGAAAGCCCACGAAGCGAAGATTATTCCTCCGGGCTCTACCTTCAGCGTCCTCCGCCCTGATCGCCAGCCCCTTCGTAATGGACTCTAGAGAGGTCACCCGCGTCTGAAGGGATGCAACTGTATCTTCCGCGGTGGAGATGCGAGTCTCGGCCTCCGTGATCCTATCCATCGCCTTGCGGAGTTCTTGGCGAATAAGTGCAACGTCTGACCCCACCTCTCCAATCTTAGCCTCCAACACCTCACAAGACTGCGTTATCGCCGCAATTAATGCAGCATTATCTGGGCCGGCAGGACTCTGGCTCGATGACTCCGGCCCCTGCGACCCAGGTCCCGCATATCATTCCAAGGTGCTCTGTTTCTGTAGTTTGTCTCGAGTCATTGTCAATGGCGGTATCTGTGCAGTGAACTAGTGGAGAGGGATAGGGCACAGCGAAGTTATGCCCGTCTGCCAGCAAGTCACCAGCATCTCTCAAGGGGCGAGGAGTCCAGATCTCTGTTGTTTTCCAAAATGGCGGGACGACAGGCACGAAAGCAACCCGCACACAGGCCGCACCAGGCCTATCCCGGCCGCTTCCGAGTGTAGGTACCTCCTATTGGGTGTCGCTGATCCATCTGACATCGTGGTATCACGGTATCGAGAGGCCACCACTGGTTCATAAACGAGCAGACGCACCGATCCCCTGCGCACCCCAGCCAAGGCCTGGAGGAGTATCAGCAACAAATGGGCACCACAGCACTCAGCCCAGTGCTGTATGTGACAATGTCCAGTCAACCAGGTATTCTCCTCTCTCAATGCCTTTCAGGTGGCGATATGGGGGGGGCCCACTGGGGTCCCAGGTCAGCCACACCGCTGCATCACCCCGCTACACGCACAGCGGGGGCATCCCAGAGGACACGCAGGACAACAGAAATCCCAGCCATAATTTCAGGTCGCGGCCCCACAACCACAGTTCCAATCAGGCCTCCAAACCCCCCGATCTTACTGGGAGTGCATGAGGGAGCGCCGCACACTCACCATGGCAGCTCCAAAGTCGCTGGGAGGAATCCGGGGGGTCGGATGCCGCATTCTCAGGCCTCTCCTCTGCCGAATCTTCATGCAGGTGGCCGGCGCCTTCCAGGCCACACCCGCCGCTATCAATGCCCCGGCGCCATCATCACCAGGCACGCCATTGGATTTCCTTGGTGCGTCACAGGCCAAGAGCAATGCCACCAGGGGTGACGGCGTTCAATCCAAGGGGACCCAGCGTCGGCCCCCTTTAGGTTTTAATACTGTGGCGTCACAATGGCAGGTTCTGGATCACCGGGTCGTCTCCCTCCGCGATCTCCACAGAGCCGCCAGAGGCAACCCACAGAAGGCCACCGGTCCAGCAGGGCCCGCACATCTTGCGCCAGGCCATGCCCGGCTCCAGGAGCACAGGACCCAAAGGATGTCTGGTTGCGGGAAGCCACTGGACCCAGGCCTGCCCGCGGGGCCCAAGATCACCACTCGACCCAGTACTCCCCTTCAATCCGCAAGCCACAGCAGCTAGCGGCTCCGGCCCAGCACTGTTCTGTGCACGCACACTGGCGACACAGTTATGGCCCGTAGCACGGCGCAAGCCCAGTCACCGCTCCACCAGTCGCAATTGGCCTCGGATCGGCACTCCAGTTGCTCCGCGGGCCACCAGGTATTCACATGGAGGGGCGGAGGTTACAGTTCAGAGGCTGATGTGCAGGATAATGGAAGGATTTTGAACGGGCCTACGGAGCTCGTCTACTGCGCCTCCGCTATGTCAGACCGTTTTGCCACGCCCCGTAAAGTAGCTTATTTTACCAGAACATAATCTTATAGCTATAGATTAAATGAAAAAGAACCACACTGTGTATTTATAAAAATATATATTTATTAAAGTCCCCACTAATCACAGTCAGTCCCTGAGGAAGGGAATATAGCTGGGCCGTCAAGTTGCGGAGTAGGTCTTGAGTAGTGTTGGAGGCACATAGACTCTAATGAGATTCAGGGTGTGTTCCCCCATTTTCCCGGTGAGAACCAGGAATCGTCTCAGGGGGTTTGGGATTTCCAGAGTGCCTGTCAGGGGAAGGGAATGGCGGAGGACAATGGCCACTTCTCTGGAGCTCTGGGCAAACCCCACATGGTGGACTTTGTTGTATACCTGCCTAGCTAGAAATGGGCACTGATTGCCTAACAGATGAGTGTCCTGCAACATGAGAACAGCAGGTATAGAGCGCTGTGCAAATTTCAAGACCGCCGCTCTTTTCACTCTGTCTAGGAGTCCATTAACATTCCATGATAGAATGCGCAGAGACTCCAGACCAGTACTACATGATGACATGGGATTCAATACCAAGTGAGCAGGGACTGTCAATTCCAGGTATTTGGGGTTTTGTGTGCAGTGAGACTGTGGGCAAACGTTGGCCATCTCTGTTTAGTGCTTGATCACTGAGTAAGTAGTTTGAGCATTTCATATCTGTTGTGATAGAAAACTGTACGAGAAACAAAAGTAGACAGATAATTCACCCAAAAAGCCCCCCAACTCCCACCCCATACTTCTTTCCCGGAAGCATCTGTCGCCCTAACATAAACGAGTCGAACTGGTGTACTCATTATGGTCGATGACATAGTGGTGGACCCCTCCACTTTGTAGGATTACTGAGTCTCATGAGTCCAGGATGTCAAGCTGTCTGAGGCTATCTGGGAGCTGTGGCTGAATGTCCTCACTTGTATTCAGTTGTGGATTCGGAGTTCTCTTCTGACTCGTCTCCCTGGCCAGTACAGAGTCCTGTGACACCCCCTGCTGTCGTCTCTCCACAGGGGGTGTAGACCTGCTCCGCACCAGCAATCCTCTTGATCTCGAGGGGCTTTGTCTGGTATTGCACCCCCTTCGGGACCGGGTACGCCGCCGTTGTGATTTCAGTCCTTATTCCATCCGTTGCTGGTCTTGACCCATGTTGGGGACTCGGTTGGCGCTTTGTTCAGGGCTAAAGACCTCTTTTCCAAGGCCCATGTCCAGGCCGCCTCTGGGGTTTAAAAAAAAGGCTTTTGTACAATTGTTGTACCCTTGTAAGTCCCTAGAGTATGGTACTCAGGCACCCATGGCATAGGTACACCAGATGTCTCCCATGGGCTGCAGCAAAGGAAGTCCGAACAATAGGTTTCCTGTCACAGGGAGGTGTGACCACCTCCCAGACAGGACTTTGTGTATTGGGCTGGGGTGGCGGCTTGCAAGCACCACCAGACTGCTTTGAAGGGCACATTTGGTAGCCTCTTTGCATACTCTTGTTAGAACTAGCCCTGGTGCGAAACTGGACAAAGGACATGGAAGTATCCTCCCCTCTGTCCAGCCCCTCCTCTGGGAGGGACCCTTGAGTCGTCCTAACCCCTTTATTATGGTATAAAATGGCTTACCTGTGGGTGGGTCCTCAGATTCGTTGTGGGACAAGAACCCATTTCACTCTTCAACCATATGGACACTTGGACTTTACTGGACGTCACCTTGATCCGAGACTGCATCAAGGAAGACTCCTGCTGCTCCTGGTCTTCAAAAGGCTCAGCAACACAGGTGATGGTTCTGCAACTCTCATGAGGCCTGACCTGTCCTTTCTGCAATTTTGAGGCCAGTATCTCTCCTCAGAACCGTGGAGACTAAACCCCTGTGCACCGCGTTAACTTGCCATTGCCAAGGCTTGTTTGCTCTGCACTCCAGAGATCTTTGGGCTACAAGAAGTTCTAGACTCCAGCATCTCTTCTTGTCAAAAACAGCATCCTCGATGTATCTTCTGCACCTTGGGCCTTCTTCTTTGGTGAGCTGCTAGAGTTCCTCTTGCGACTCCTGTGCCTTTGGCCTGTGGGTCCTCTCGAGGGTCTTCAATTGTTTCAGTGGGCTCTCTTGCTTGCTCAGGGCCTGCTATGAATCTCCTGCACTTGGTGAGTCCCTTGGATCTTGCTGGTCCAAACGTTGCTCCTTCATTGTTTTCCACGTCTGTTGCTGCTGCCAAGACTTCTTGGTTCTCCCGCTGGACACCGACCCAATGGTTCTCGGCTTCAGGGCTGGGACTTCTCCTGGTGTTCCTCAGCATCGCCTGGTCCTCACAGCTGCAGCGACAAGGTCACCGTCATCACTCCTGCATCTTCCATCATGGGTGGTCAATGCTCTTCCATGCCTCCTGGTCACCTCTGAGTGGCACAGACTCTGTCCCTTCTGCTTGCAGGTTCTTTTCTTCAAGAATACACCCTTGGATTCCACCGGTCTCTTGCAAAGTCTTTGGCGGTTTCATCCTTTGCTTATTGTGGTGAAGCAAACTCCGTTTCTCAGTCAAATCAAACATACAAACAATAATTAACCCATATCCCTTTACCACCAGATGCACTGGTGATGGTAATGGGGATACCCGCTCATGAGAATGTCTGTATACTACACTGCCTAAATAGAAAAATAAGAACACATTGTGTTTTAGGGGGTAGAATATCTATAGCTCACCAATGAAAATTAACTGAATTGCTCTCCATGGATTTGTTGTTGAACCAAAATGTAAACATTTGGACCATGGTAAAGATCACTGGAGTATGAAAGACACCTACATGAAATTGTGATCTTGACACCGCTATGTGAATATACCTCCCCTCGACCCCGTTTGCCCGCCTAAACCAGCTAGACAGTGAGTTTCAAATTGCTCTGATAATATTTTCGCTTTGATTAGCATCATAATCTGGATTGAGAAGTAAAACATTTTTGTTTTATACTGAACTAGGCATAACTTTATAAAATAAGCATTAACTAATCTAAAATATAGTATGAGCAGCATTTGCACTAATCACAATAGAAGGCATATGTGCAGACTGATGGCTAGGCATATAGATGTGGCTGCACATCTGTAACTGAAGGCAGCTAACTAGTTTCTGCACAGGATTTCAACTTCCCGGACGTCTCAGGAGTGCACTCTCACAACTCTAAATAACTCTGAACAAATGGCCAAAATATGAATTTGCATAAAGGGGGAGGGGCGCAGGACCCAATATAGAGCAATGCCATGAGTACAATCTTCCACAAGCAAGCAAAACTGATGCAGCGTAAAACTTGGTCAAAATCTATTTCCATATACTTACATCATTTCATATCTTCTTGAACTGTTTCATCTCTGGGCCTATATCAAAACACATAGCAACCTTAGATCCTCCGATGGATCTTTTATGTGAGCTAACTGGGACTTGGATATTAAGAGAACATGTGGCAAATTCTTACAAGGACCTGGAATAAGAAGATGAAAAATTCATGCTGACAATAAACAACTTTTCAATAGACGTTAATTAATAAAAACCTACGACAAGACGTTTTCCACACCAAAAATTACTCAAATACGATAAAAGTTCTCATGTATATCGTTTATCTAAGCCTCAATTTGAATGGTCAAGAAACACAAATCACATGTCAGCTTTTGCTCATCGAAATCATTTAGTACAATTAATCATGCAATGTCATACAGATTCAGAAAGTTGACATATGCTGATCACCTAGGAGATGAAGAGAGAGAGAGATATGGAAAAGTCAAGTTCAGCATTCATGTTATACAAACCAAATAGGCAGAGTTGAAGCATAAGGAGTCACAGGAATGAGTCCATAAACTCTCCAGCCAAAGAGTTATACCTGCTCACTTTACCAGCTGGGAAAGTGCAGTTGGAGTCAGTTCGGAAGGTTCAGTACAAATGGGTTTGGCATAGGGGAAAATCAAAGTTTAGTCCGACAGCATGCCAGGCAAGGAAATTGAAAATGATAACCAGCCTGACTCCTCCTCCAAGGGGGCAATTATGCTACCAAAAGTTCACGCCCACAAATTATCAGTTCCATCGTATATTATGGTTTCCATTAGTTGTCCACAGTGGGCTGCTCATGGTGTGATCAATACCTCACTAAGAAATCCGGAAGCATTAAATGATCCTTTTGCTAAATCATCAATTTCAACAACTTTATGATTTCCATCCTTTCCTCAGAAGTAAGAAATTTAGGGGCAGATTTACAAGCCTCTTGAGCCACTTTTGCGTCACTTTTAACATGGGAAAAGTGATGCAAAAGTGTCTCAAAGGGCTTGTAAATCTGCCCCTTAATTTTTTCATGGTCTGTCCGTTCCCAGACTCTCTCTCTGGGTTTTTGCAATTGTATTGATACATTTCTGTCAAAAGTGTTGCTGAATCTGAAAAAGACATATTGTTAATAAGCCTAAAAAGAAACTCTCGGAAAAGTTCTCATAGCATCTGAAATGATTACTTCAGCTAGATTCTGTTTTTCTAAATGGGGGAAAAAGAAGTATTTGAGGCCTACACGAAATCTTGTTAAATCACGTTATGATTAATATAAAACACACATTAATATGAATCCTTCAGTTTTCTCAGTAAAAATTACTCATTACTATTTTCTCCAAAAGTTACAGGTCAATACTAGGTACTACTAAAAAGAACATTTCACACATTTTTATTTTTCAAACTGATTACTATATGTCACTTTTGTTATTCACGTTTATTTTCATATATTACTAGAATAAAACAGCTAATCTTTAAACTAAACATTTCAATTGTTTTCAAACGTTTCATTATGAAAGTATTCTTTTACATTTATTATGTTAGGTAATCAGCAGCACATTTTCTGAGTTAGCCACATGTGATTTTTTTAAACGCATGTTTACATTGCATAAGCAAATAACTGTTTTTCTCTCTCTTTATTTACGTCTTTTACATTTTTAGGTTTTCAGAACATCTTCTGCATGCTTTTACGAAGCAGTAAAAGATCTCATGTTTTTCGTCATCATCTGTTTTGCATATATTAGTAAAATTAGTATCGTAAATCTCATTTAATAGTGGGAATTGATAGAGGCAATCTTATTTAAACTTTTACGCTCCATCACAACTATAATTTAAGTGTAGCATCTTTAGTGAAGTTTGAAATTTTTTGAAACCTACATTAATTTCGTATAAGTAAAGTTGCTCATGATTGGACTTTAAACTTTTTTTCTTCAGTGAATTTCAGAGATTTATTTTAAACATATGTTCATGTTTTATAAGCAACACTAAGCATAACTGTGCTTTAACCTTTTATCATGTTCCCCATCTGGAACTTCAGGCCATGACCTGCAACCTGTGCAGTTTGCCCAGCCCTCTGTAGAAGGTCAACCGCTGCCGTGCCCTATTCCCAACCCCAGCAGGTAGCTGAACCCCACTGCACACAGCCTTTGGCTATGCCCAACGGTGCTGACTGCAGTGCTTGGACAAAAACACAGATAGCAACCTATTTATTACCATTGAGTGTGAAGAAGACCAAGGACTTACCAGAGGCGAACTTAGAGTACTTCATGAGGACCCCCTCTACTTTAGTAATGATAATTAATAGCATATTACTGTGAATCAAAACCCAGATGCGTGGGTTTACATTTGTAGAGTAAGGTCAAATCTGTAGTGGCCTTTTGACTATTAGAACATATATTTTTCTGCTTTCGTGAAGCCAGTCGGTGACACAGGAAACAGTTTTTCTCAGATCACGTTTGCTGTCCTGTGGTAATAACATGATATTTGCTCTGTTGTAATAAATGTGTGAGTGTTTTTAGCACTATTTTCCCACTGTGTAAATAAATTTGACGTTTCACAGATTTCAATGTATTTTGAGAATATTGTCCCCGAAATAGACCTACATTTATTTACATGGAAGTGTGCTATTTTTGTATATTTGCTTATTTATGCCTGTAGCATGTTTGGCACAATGTGTGTCTTGACAAAGGCTGATTCAGCCGAAATGTGTAAACGAACACTATTTACACAATGAAACAGTGAAATATAATACCGTAACGCTGCTCTTCGTTACGGAGTAGGTGTAAAAAAATATTTAGTGGGACCAACATCCGCCTGCCGTGCTAGTGACACTGGTGGATATGGTTTGAGATTGTGGTGTGTGTCTGGCAGGAGGAAAATTGTAAGTTCACAACAACCTCACAAACCATAACTTTTACTCTGAATGGAGTGCTTATGACCACACACTTGGGGGCCTAATACGATGTCGGGCAGACTTGTGTCCACCTGACACTGTCTTGGACACAGGACCAACCGACCTGGAGCCTCATTATGATGCGACCGCACATGGTGCAGTCGCATTCTGACATTTCCCTATGGAAGCATGTGTTACGGCTGTAAACCGGCCATAGTATATGCTCCAATGGAAAATGTGAGGTGGTGTTAATCCCTGTACCCCGTGGCAGGCAGCTCGAGGTTAACAGGGGGCAGGGGCACCATAGGTGCGCCCTTGGCCACAAACCGAAGGCCGCAAAGGAAATGGGGCCCTGCAAGGGGCCCCCAAGCACGCTTTCTGACAGGGTTTCCATGTCGGAGAGGCTGGCATGGAACCCCTGCCGGAAACTGTGCATCATAATCCTGACGGCGTAAACAGCCGTCCATTTGGATTACCTGCCAGTTCCGATTGGCCAATGGACTCCTGGAGCCCATCGGAAGCCAGCCGTAATGACCGTCCGGTTTTAATTCCGACCAACTAAATCAAAATCAGCCGGTCGAAATTGAAACCGACGATGTAGGTTGTAAGGCCTCCAACCTGAAGTCGGAGGCCTCACGGCCGACATCATAATAGGCCCCTATATGTGACAGACACAGTTACGAGTTGTGAATAGATGATTTATTGGTTTTAGTATGTGTTGTTAGTTGATGTGCTGTTACCTAATGTTATACACTTTCTAAGGCCTATCATTGCCTTTGGTGAACAAGTTTCTATGTTTTTTAGTTTAATTCATATGATTACAAATCAAAACCAAAAAGACATTGACATTTTGCACTTCTGATTAGCATCATAAACCATAACTGGCACAACCATGTAAACCATAAGTCGCACACCAATTGGAATGTTGAGCCTCACAACATTTCTAACAATAAGTCAAAACACCTAAAAGCACAATATCATCCAATAACAAAACATACTGAAACCAATGCATAATTCTATATTTTTACAGATGTCTCATTAATAGGTTTAAAGGTAACGTGGTTTATATTTATGTATATTCTCTAAAAAGCTCCGCTAAAGTTGAGCAATTGTACAGTGAATGCAAATGCGAAAAAAGTCCTTAAATTGACAGTTTAAGGTATGAAGTGAAAAACGAACACCACAACTCGCGCCTGCCGTGTTTTGCTCTTGATAAATGGCCTTTTTTTCCCTGTTCTGTTGACAAAGTGGTGTAGAATGTCAGCTGCCTGAGTTGTGGTGTGGTTTGCATTCCATATCTAGTGAATTTGAAAGGTTGTTCGACTTTGTATTTCTTGAATCTTACCTAACTTTTGTTAAAAATAATGTTCTTCATTGAACTTTCATGTTCCAATACTGCACAGCAGGGGTTGGCCACAGGGCCAGACCAAAGGCACCCAACCCCCCTGTGTGGCTAACTGCCACTTCGCAAGGCCTTTGTCCATGTGCTGCAGGAGATGGCCATAGGGCCTGGCAGCAGCAATCAACCCGTGAATCCCACACAACCTTCACACAACTATATTGTGTTTTAAAAACACACATATTTAGTATATTTCATAAAATTTTTGAGTTTTCTGAAAATCCCAAATTCAATACCAAATGACTGCCAGGTGTTCACAAATTCTATCAAAATCATGATTTTTTCCCATGGCCCACGTATGATGTATTGATCATCATGCAAAATGTGCATAGCTGAGCTAATAAAGCTCAAAAAAGCACCATTTTGCTTCTTTTGACTCTGCAGGGGCATTGGAACTATGCAGTAGAAGCGGACCGAATTATGCAGAAGGGTTAATTTAGGTAAAAAGACATATTATTATCTAACTAGAAAAAACAAACTAGGTACCATAATACGTGATTAAAGACACATTATGAAGATCATTTGTAGCAATATTTCCTACGTATTTTGAAATTTTAAGGAATAATCTAAAAGCCTTTTCATTTTCATAAAAATACATTGGATCCTGAAAAGACAACCATATTCATTCTGCAGATCCTATTAACAATGTTATTCATTTAAAATGAATAGGTTTTTTTTGCATGAAAATGTCACTTTTTAAAACTGTTCCAGCCATGGCTACTGTATACAGGTGTGAGGGACGTGACCCCACAGATCATGGGAGGGAGAGAGAAGAGAGGTAGGAATACAGAGGCAGCTCAGCAGGACTGGCTTTTCCATTTTATATTAGACAAGATTGTGGTTTTTTTTTTTGTGCCATGGGTGAGCAACTACACATAAGCAATTGTAGTTGCATCAGCTGTGAGATGGGACCTCGTTTTAGCCTCTTCAATCTTGTCTGCCCCGGAGCACACAATTAGGTTTCCCAGGGTGGGGACAGCAAAGTTCCATAGAGAATCAAGAGCTTGGGCAGGGCGACTGGCCGAGACAGGTAGGAGTGTGTGGTCTGTGATAGTTCGCTCCTCCCATCCATGCCTTTTCATCAGTGGTCCGAAGTTGGGAGGAAGGAGTCAAAAGGAAAGCCAGTCTGTAGTTCTGGGGCATTCTTCGCTCGTGTGGGGGTATAGTACTATTCCTGAACCGGTGGAGAGTCACTTGCTCGTAGCTCTTATAGTACCTGTGAGTGGTCTAAATTTTGGTGTCATGCTTGCTTAAGTCCTTTTTGGTCTATAATTCAGCTCAAGGCACCCTATGTTCTTTGAATGTACGCTATTAGACTCCCTTTGGGGCCCGGTTCAAAAACATTTATCATTAATCTTTATTACACCTATATCTCTCTCTTTAAATATGATTTTGCAGGGTCCATGGGCTAGAGAGACCCCTTTACTTCTTGACCGTACGGATTTGGAGCTCTTAGATGTTCCTCTTATCCATTGCAGTCAAAATTATACTCACAGAATTAAAATCTTTTCATCTCCTTTTTTACCATACTTGGTAGGCGTGGGTTTCATATCTTCGTGGAGCTCATACTTTTGTTGAAGAGAAAATCTTTTCGCCTTCAATTGCTAGTAGTGTATGGCGTTCTTTGGATAATTATATGGATTTGTCTTCTCAGGGGTTGGTAGCTCAATATCCTTTTGAATCCGTTTCTTAATTTATTTTTTATAGGTGTAACAGATGTCTCCTCCCACCATCTCATCCTTCTTCCTTCCTTCTAGTATTCTTTCCTATTTCTCTTTCTTTCTCTCTTCCAATCTTTCACTTCTTTCCCCTCGCTGATGTATCCTATTTACCAAGCAATACAAACATACGTCTTTGCTGGGATATATGTAGATGTTCCATCTGTCCCTTCTTTCTGGGGTTTATACTTAATATTTGATGAATTTGTAATACCGGTTATCTGTCATGACATTTATCTGATCATTTTTGTAGGATAACTTTAATATTTTTTTATCCCAGTCCAGATGTTCTTTGTTATGTAGTCCTTTTTAATTCTTGTTTACTATATATTTGCTTCTGATTTTTATGTATTGCTACTGTATTGCAAATGTATTTCTTTTGAACTAAAGTAATACAAATATTTGAACTGAAAAAATTCCTTTTTGCTCTGGGATCACTGTGGAACACATCCAATAGATGGTCTGTATGATGGTCATCCACAACAGTCAGTCAACTAGTACACTGCTGCAGAACAAGTGCTCTTTTTCCCCCCAAATGACTGCAGCACAGTGTGTGACAAGGTAACACTGAGCAGTGCTGTCTTCGGCGTCGTGCTCCTTGCTGCTGCAGTCCTGGAGTCGGCTGAATGTCCCGTAATTCTGGGCAACCTTTATTTATGTATTTACTTAGAAAACAGCACGATAACAAAAAAAACCTTCGGATTTATGAAAATAACAGCCACGCCTGGAAAGGCAAATAGTAAAGTCTCCGATTGAAAAGCGGCGGAGGGAATTCGATGCAGTCCAAGTCGAGTCCATTCCGTACACTCAATAATAAAGAATGACAGTTGTATTCATCAACATGAATGCCAATAGGGAAGGGGGAAGGTGGAGAAGAGGGGGGGACACAGGCGAGGGAATGGGGCCAATAGCACAAGGGGACATGGCCAATAAGATATGGGTGGGTAATAATTGGGTCTAGGAACAAAGGTGTGGTCGCATCTCCAATCTGTGATGCAGTGTAGTGATACAAAGTGCAACTGTGAGAACAGAACGCTACTACAGTAAAACTTCATGGTCAAGAACAATCAACATAGAACAATAAGCAAGAATTCTACGCCATCGTCCCATCACCTATTCTCCTACCCAGCCTTCCTTTCCAGAGGAACACAGCAGGAACAGGTATGCATAGAACCATGAGATTCAATCAATCAATCGGTCATTTGTTAAGCGCACTACATACCGCAATGGTCTCAAGGCGCTGGGGGGGGGGGAGGTGGGGCCGCTACTAATCGAACAGCCAGGTCTTCAGTGTCCTCCTGAAGGTCAGCAGGTCTTGGGTCGGTCGTAGGCTCAGTGGGAGGGTGTTCCATGTCTTGGCAGCCGGTGGTTGTTTTTCGGATGCGGGGTACGGTGGCGAGTGAGAGGTTGACAGAGCGTAGCTGGCGGTTGGCGGTGTAGAAGGAGAGCCGTCTGTTGAGGTAGGCTGGGCCGGTCTTGTGGAGTGCCTTGTGTGCGTGGATGAGGAGCTTGAAGGATATCCTCTTGTTGACGGGGAGCCAGTGCAGGTATCTTAGGTGGGGGTGATGTGGCCGTGTCGTGGTACATCGAGGACCAGTAGTGCCGAGGCGTTTTGGTTGCGTTGTAGTCGATTGATGAGCTTGGCCGGGGCTCCCGCGTAGAGGGCGTTTCCGTAGTCGTGTCTGCTGCTGACGAGGGCCTGGGTGACTGTATTTCTTGTATCTGTTGGGATCCATCTGTAGATCTTGCGGAGCATGTGGAGGGTGTTGAATCAGGAGGAGGAGACGGTGTTGACTTGCTTGGTCATTGAGAGCGTTGAGTCGAGGATGACTCCCAGGTTGCGTGCGTGGTCGGTGGGGTCAAGGCTGCCCCCAGTGCCGTTGGCCACCAGGAGTCGTCCCAGGCTGACGGGTTGGAGCCGAGGATGATGACCTCCGTCTTGTCTGAGTTCAGCTTCAGATGGCTGATCTTCATCCAGTCGGCGACGGCCTTCATTCCTTCGTGGAGGTTGGCTTTTTCGGTGATGGGGTCCTTGGTGAGGGAGAGGATCAGTTGAGTGTCGTCTGCGTAGGAGATTACGTTGAGGTTGTGCTGTCGGGCGTCGTGTGCGAGCGGGGCCATGTAAATGTTGAACAGTGTCGGGCTGAGGGAGGATCCCTGGGGTACGCCGCAGATGGTCACGGAGGCTTTGGAAAGGGGGGAGGCAGACGCTCTGGGTTCTGCCGGAGAGGAAGGAGGTGGTCCATTCCAGAGCCTTGTCTCGGATCCCTGCGGCGTGGAGGCGTGCACGTAGTGTGCGGTGGCAGACAGTGTCGAAGGCGGCGGAGAGGTCTAGGAGGATGAGTGCTGCGGTCTCCCCGTTGTCTAGCAGGGTCCTGATGTCGTCGGTGGCGGCGATGAGGGCGGTCTCGGTGCTGTGGTTGCTGCGGAACCCAGACTGGGAAGGGTCCAGGATTCTGTTCTCTTCGAGGTATTGGGTTAGCTGTCTGTTGACGATTTTCTCGATCACCTTGGCCGGGAAGGGGAGCAGAGAGATGGGCCGGAAGTTATTGAGGTCTCTTGGGTCTGCCTTGGGTTTTTTGAGTATTCAGTGAGTAGTGGTGGGGATGAGCTGTTTATTGAGTAAAGGCAGGTGGCAGTGCGAGGAAGAAAAGAATCTAAATAACGTGTTGGGTGGGGCAGCATGGTGGGGGTTAGTAGGTTACCACTCGCACAAAGGGTTGAGAAAAAATACAATGTTACAGGACCTGAGCTTGATTGTTGATGTCACCAAGGAAGGCTCCTTTCAAAGGACTCTAGTTTGTTGTTAAGCTTATATGGAAACCTTTCATGCAGAGCTACTCTGTGGAGCACTATGATCCATTCTGTGGGTGTAGGGCATGTAGGCTGATGCCAGTGGTGAAAAATACATATTTCTGCCCCCACCAATGGAGTGCTATGTATGAACTTCTATTGCATGGGCATCTGCTACATCATGGAAAAGATCTAGATCGGTGGAGGGATGTATAAACAGGGGATAGAGCCATTACAGATGTACCCACAATGACGCACAGTAAGGTTGAAGCCTACAACAGCTCCAAAGAATATGATATATGTCGCAGTCCTCCTCCAAACATCTCCAACAGCCGCTATGGGGCAACAGCCATGCCCAGTGCTGTTTCTTGGAGTTCAGTATCACTCATGTAGTATCGTAAAGTACAGGGATTTGAGGTGGGGCTTCCTAAGGACTCTGTCATGAGATTGAAGCAGATCCGCTCAATCTTCCAGGATGTAGTCCCTGTCAAGAGTAGCTGGCATTTGGTTTGGGTCAGGGCAAGACTGGGGTCCGATTGGGTAGCTTTGATTAGCACTCCATATAGACCAGACACCATCTCCCTGTACCCACCCCAGAGCCAGAGGTAGATACTGCATACTTTTTAATCCAATGCAGAATAAATGATTTAAGGATAAAGACATTGCAGAATTTATAGTGTTTCTTTTTCTTTATTGCGGAGCATTGAAACATTGCGTAGGATGAATATGCGCAATTTCCTTTTCCATCCCCACAGATGAAGTAAAGCGTTAAAATAATATGGATTTATCATGTAAAGTTAAGCCTGCCTGGTGACTACAACAAAGATTATTACACGCAACTTAAGCCCCTCTACATTCTAAAGTCGCCAGTCGCCACTGCACTGTTTTGTCTTTCTTCCTGAGTAAAATAGACTGTGAAAACATATAAACTGTACACTTAGCACAATACAAGCCTACATCTAACCACTTTTTTAGGTTGCAGCCTACCAGACAGCGCAGCTGTGTATTATGCAAAAGACATCTTGTGGAGTTTCGGAAAGTTGGCCTGGGAATGCATTCTGCCCGTCGCTTGCCATTGGCTTTGTGGTTTGCAACTCACATTTGCTTCCCTTTTGCTCGCTTTATTTGCTTTAGGCTTTCAAGCTTGAGTTTGTACCTCCACATGCAAAAGCCATTTTTAGGTCTCGGCTCGAAGGCTGCGCTTGCGCAGTCTCGATCCAAGATTTAATGACTTGGAGAAGAGGGGTTTGAACCCGCCCCTCTTCTCCCCTGTTCTCCATTGGCTGGCCTCTTGAATGCTGGCCAGCCATTGGAGAAGAGGTCCGTCACTCCGAACAGGCCCCGTCCTTTTCGGATTCGGGGGCGTGTTTTTTCCAACTTTTCTAATTATCTCCTCCAGCCAATGGCAAGAGGAGAGAAAAGGAAAACACGCCCCCGAATTCGAAACCGCCGCTGCCTTTCTCCGAGGCATTTCTGCTTCGCCTCGGAGAAAGGCGGTGGTGTGCTTGTTCCACATGTCCTGTCGATGTGTTGAATGAACCCTACGTGAGCCTTTGCGTCTGCTCCCTCTGAGTAGCCGCCCCACTCGATATTGGCGTATTGGTAAATCCAGCATTTCGTCATAAAAACGGGGAGCGGCAGATGTGTTTATCCCACTAGCCCCCCGTGTTACCATGCTAGTGTTCACAGCGGAACTCGGGATTACCAGTGCAATCACGTGCCTGATCTGTGGGTCCATCTTGATTCGATTAGGTAGAGCAATTTAGGAAGCGCTTTTCAAGGAACCTTCAGAAAAAGTCAATGACCACCCCCCCCTACCTACCCCCACCTAATTATTTGACGTCTGGTGCACGTTTTTGGCTTTGTGCGTGCGAGGGCCAGCTGCCTTTCGAGACTCACTCCCGCGGCTTGGCTCTTCTTACTGGCTGGAGGAGGGGGGGGGGCACCCTTTCAACTGCCTCCCAAGAGCATGAGAGACGCGGAAGTGATTCCTTGATGTCCGACAAGCATGCTTGGGACTGCTAGCTAGGGACATGCTCGCGCACCCCCTTGGGGATGGACTGTACTGGGACTGATAGGAACCTGCTCGCGCGCCCCCTTGAGGACGGACGGTACTGGGACTGATAAGGAAATGCTCGCGTGCTGCAAATTGTCAACGCATTGCACATTCGAGGGTGCATTACTGTTAACCCTCACACGGGCGGGTAGGACAAAGCCAAGAGTATGATCTCTATTATTGGAGTATGGCCAGGACACCTAGGTTTGCGGCTCTTCCTGTTGGAGACGGACAAATCCATGGAATCCCAAAAGCGTAGAAAGTGCAGGCTCCCAGTGTAACCCTCCCCCTTCCATCGCCTGACGTAATTCCCCTCCACCTTTATTTAAACGCACTGTCTTGGGTTTGGCAGGCTTCTAGGAAAAATAGCTGCACGCTAGTGCCTCAAATCTGAAAATACTTACCCCCCCTCTTCTTTTTTTTTTAATTTAATTTGTTCTGGTCGTAAATTGCAACGTTTTCCTGAGAGACCTTGGAAGCATTTAGCAAATACTGCTTTGCGAGACGTAACAAGAGAAAAGCGAAAGCCTCTGAGCCCTACCCTGTGGTAAATGCGGCTCCTGCGCTGGCAGTCACGGACATCAGCTGAGCTCGGCTGAGACGAGGACCGCTCCGATTAATCAGGACGGTACTCTAGGGAAGAGTAGATAAAACCTTCCGGAGACAGAACCTTGGCTCAGGCGGGGCCCTCACTGCCTATCCTCTGTAGTGTGGCGGACTGGATAAAGCAAGCAGTGCTGCACAGCATTACCCAATCCCTTGATCCCCTTCGGGCGTCTGACCCTTTCCTCTGCGCGCCTTGGCACAGCCGGATTGCAGCGCTTCCTTTTTCCACTGAAAGCATGTTTCTTTCAGGACCGTAATATGAGTTCCAGAGCAGACACTGCCCCCTGAGCATGTGCTTCTCATCTGACCCCACGCGTGTCCTCCAAGCAACGAGGCGTGGGGGCTTGAACCCCAGGGCGGCTGTTACAAAACCTCGACCCCCCCCAGACCCCCCCTCCGATGAGGCGTGGGGCTCTGACCCCCAGGGCGGCTCTTAGAAGACCTCGAAACCCCCCCCCCCCTCCGATGAGGCGTGGGGCTCTGACCCCCAGGGCGGCTGTTACAAGACCCACTTGTGTCCCGTCAGGCTAGGCTTTGTCTCCTCATTGGGGCGATGCGGCCCCATTGTGGGGCTGTCAGGGCTGATGGGCCGTGGATTTTCCCACTTCAGAGGGGCGCCTTTCACTGCGTGCGGCTGTTTACATCCTGTCCCGAGGGCCTGCTGGCTGGGTGTTCGTTTACATGCAGCTGAAGGGAGGGGGTCCACGTGTGTCTGTTTATTTACATCCCGCTGCAGTGAAGGTGCCCTCGTGTGTGTGTGACTTTGTTTACATCCTTCAGCAGTGAGTGTCCAAGTGTGTCTTTGTTTATTTACATCCCGCTGCAGTGAAGGTGCCCTCGTGTGTGTGTGACTTTGTTTACATCCTTCAGCAGTGAGTGTCCAAGTGTGTCTTTGTTTATTTACATCCCGCTGTAGTGAGGGGGTCCACGTGTGTGTGGCTTTGTTTACATCCTTCTGCAGTGAGTGTCCAAGTGTGTCTTTGTTTATTTACATCCCGCTGCAGTGAAGGTGCCATCTGCTGCGTGTGCCCCATTGCCTGCCTTCTGCCTCGCAGCCGGCCTCGCTGCCGCCTTGCTCGCTCCCCTTTGGTTTTCGCCAGTCGTTTTGTCCTTAATTTGTGCTTGTTTCTTTGTGCCGTGTGATCGTTCTTTAGCTGTTTTTTCCTTGTTTTGCCCGCCATTTGTGCCTGTATTTTCTGTGCCGTGACATCGTTTTCGTTTTCCTTCCTGTTTTGCCTTTATTTTTGCCCGCCTTTTGTGCCTGTATTTTCTGTGCCGTGACATCGTTTTCGTTTTCCTTCCTGTTTTGCCTTTATTTTTGCCCTCCATTTGTGCCTGTTTAATTTAATGTAACCTCTGTGCCGTGGGTCAGTTTCCTTCCTGTTTGCCCGCCTACCTCGCCGCCCTCCGCTCCCCCTTCCCGCTTCCCGCTTCCCGCCACCGCCATTTGCCCCGCCCCTTTTCTCTTCTGTTCCCTCCCCGCTCCCGCCTCCCAGCTGCTCCGCCCACCCGCGCACTTCGCCTTAAATGGCGACCGTGCGAACGCGCAGCGGTCACGCGCAGCGGGTGCGCCGATTGTGCGCCGAAGGCGCGCCAAAGGTAAGCCCGTCTGCGCCCGTCCGCGCCTGGACCGCGCCCAGTGCCAGGACCCCTGGCCCTCGAGGACCCCGACCGACCCGCCTGACGTACTCCGCCGCCACCCTCATCGCACTCAACACCGGCCGACTCCCAGAATGCCATCAAGCCACTCCACGTCGTACCCACGGACCCTTCAGCTGCCACGCCTGCAAATTCACCTGCATCCGGACCTGCCTCGCACCAGCACCCGCAAAGTTGAACACCAGCAGCACCCACCTCAAGTGCATCCTGCTCAACACCCGCTCCGTCCACAGACACGCCATCGAACTCTGGAACCTTCTAGACGCCACAGCCCCGGACGTTGCCTTCCTCACGGAGACCTGGATGAACGCCTCTTCAGCTCCCGACATCGCCATCGCTATCCCAGAGGGCTACAAGATCGTCCGGAGGGACCGCAACGCCAACCAGATGGGAGGAGGCATCGCCATCATCCACAGGAACACCATCCGTCTCACGACCAGCACTGACAACACCCTGACCACCGCCGAACACCTGCATTTCCAGATCCACACCAACCCGAACACCACCCTCAGAGGCACCCTGATCTACCGACCCCCTGGACCACGCACACAATTCAGCGAGGACATCGCCGACTTCGTCAGCCCGCATGCCCTCCCCTCCGCTGACTACATCCTCCTGGGGGACCTCAACTTCCATCTGGAGAACAACAACGACCGCAACACCAGCACCCTGCTCGACAACCTCGCCAATCTTGGACTCAAGCAACTGGTGTCCACCCCCACCCACCTCGCCGGACACACTCTCGACGCAGTCTTCTCTTCCAGCACAGACATCAACTTCAGCCACGCCACAGCGCTTCAATGGACGGACCACAGCTGCGTCCACTTCACCTTCAAGAGAACGACGACCCACCACCACCAGCAACAGGCCGCCCGCAGAAGCTGGAACAAGATCACAGCAGACCAGCTCGCCACCTCCCTGAGCCAGCACCCTCCTGCCAGCTCAGCGAACCCCAGCCAGGCCGCCGACAACCTCACGAAGTGGATCAGCATCTGCGCGGACGAGCTCGCCCCGCTGAGGACCCCGCCCAGCAGACCCGGCAGCAAGAAAGCCCCGTGGTTCACCGACGAACTCAAGAGCTCCAAGAAGAACTGTCGAGCCCTCGAGAAAGTCTGGAGAAGGGAACCTACACCGGACAACAGGACCTCCTTCAAGCTTGCCACCCGGAAGCACCACCAGCTGATCCGCGCCGCCAAGAAAACAGCATTCAAGGACCGGCTGGACAACAACGCACACAACGGCAAGGAACTCTTCAACATCGTGAAAGAGCTTTCCAACCCCAGCGCAGGAAACAACGACATCACCCCATCGCAAGACCTCTGCAACTCCCTCGCTTCACACTTCCACAACAAGATCGCGGACATACACAACAGCTTCAACACCCAACCAACGCACACCATGACCGAACAATCACCCTCCACCACCACCCTCCTCGCCTGGACCCCGATCAGCACCGAAGACACCATCCGCACGATGAACTCCATCCACTCCGGATCACCGACCGACCCCTGCCCTCACCACGTCTTCAACAAGGCCGACGCTGTCATCGCACCCCACCTACGAGACATCATCAACACATCCTTCGACACCGCCACCTTCCCTGAGAGCTGGAAACACGCAGAACTCAGCGCTCTACTCAAGAAACCAACAGCGGACCCCACCGAACTCAAGAACTACCGCCCCATCTCGCTCCTCCCGTTTCCAGCCAAAGTCATCGAGAAGACCGTCAACAAGCAGATGGCCGCCTTCCTCGAGACTAACGGATCCCTCGACCCCTCACAGTCCGGCTTCCGAGCCAATCACAGCACCGAGACCGCCCTCATCGCCGCCACCGATGACATCCGAGCCCTGATGGACAATGGAGAAACAGCGGCCCTCATCCTCCTAGACCTCTCCGCGGCTTTCGACACGGTCTGCCACCGCACCCTAGTACAGCGCCTCAGCAACATCGGGATCCAGGACAAGGCGCTGGAATGGATCATCTCCTTCCTCGACGGAAGAACACAGAGAGTCCGCCTACCACCGTACAAGTCAGAGGCCTCCGAAATCATCTGCGGCGTCCCTCAAGGTTCATCTCTGAGCCCCACCCTCTTCAACGTCTACATGAGCCCCCTCGCGGCCATCGTACGCAAACACAACCTCAGCATAATCTCCTACGCCGACTGCACCCAGCTGATCCTCTCCCTGACCAACGACCCCACCTCCGCCAGAGCCAACCTGCACGAAGGGATGAAAGAGGTAGCCGAGTGGATGACGACCAGCCGCCTGAAACTGAACTCTGACAAGACGGAGGTCCTCATCCTGGGCTCTTCACCCTCCGCCTGGGACGACTCCTGGTGGCCTCCCGCCCTGGGCACCGCACCCAAACCGACAGACCATGCACGCAACCTGGGCTTCATCCTGGACTCCTCCCTCTCCATGACCAGGCAAGTCAACAACGTCTCCTCGGCGTGCTTCAACATCCTACGCATGCTACGGAAGATCTTCTGGTGGATCCCCACCGAGACCAGGAAGACCGTCACCCAGGCCCTCGTCACCAGCCGACTGGACTACGGCAACGCCCTCTACGCCGGTACCACCGCCAAGCTCCAGAAGAGACTCCAGCGGATCCAGAACGCCTCAGCCAGACTCATCCTCGACATCCCACGAACCAGCCACATCACCGGACATCTGAGAGACCTTCACTGGCTCCCCGTCAACAAAAGAATCACCCTCCTCACCCACGCACACAAAGCCCTACACGACCAAGGCCCGAGCTACCTCAACAGCCGGATCAACTTCTACGCTCCCAAACGCCACCTCCGATCAGCCAACCACGCCCTCGCCGCCGTCCCCCGCATCCGAAGAGCGACTACAGGAGGAAGGGCCTTCTCCTACCTGGCCGCCAAGACCTGGAACTCCCTCCCTCCCGACCTGCGCCTGACCCAAGACCACCTCTCCTTCAGGAAGAAGCTGAAGACCTGGCTGTTCGAGCAGTAGCGGCACCCCCCCCCCCCCAGCGCCTTGAGACCCTACGGGTATGTAGCGCGCTATATAAGTGTCACTGATTGATTGATTGATTGTGTGACTTTGTTTACATCCCGCTGCAGTGAGTGTGTGTGTCTGTTTACATCCTTCAGCAGTGAGTGTCCAAGTGTGTCTTTGTTTATTTACATCCCGCTGCAGTGAAGGTGCCCTCGTGTGTGTGTGACTTTGTTTACATCCTTCAGCAGTGAGTGTCCAAGTGTGTCTTTGTTTATTTACATCCCGCTGCAGTGAAGGTGCCCTCGTGTGTGTGTGTGTGGGGGGGGGGCTTTGTTTACATCCCGCTGTAGTGAGGGGGTCCACGTGTGTGTGGCTTTGTTTACATCCTCCTGCAGTGAGTGTCCAAGTGTGTCTTTGTTTATTTACATCCCGCTGCAGTGAAGAGAGCTATTGGCATTGCTCATGACAATGCCGTTTATTTAAATGTTTTAAAAACAAAACCATAAACAAAAATAATGTCATGAGCAATGCCAATAGCTCTAACTTTACCAATGCCGAGACCATTGCATTGTAAATGCTTGTTACAGTATTCTTTCAAGAACTCGTTTTCTGTAATAAACAGGCCTGTAAATCTTGTTCTTATTTCGCTGGGCATTCATACACCTACATCCTGTCTTCCGAGGGCACTTGTTTTTCTTGTTACTGAAACTTACCCTTCTCCTCTTGTTGCTAAAATATTTCTATGTCTGTTGGAAACTCATTTATTTTTTTGGTACATTGTATGCCTATTTATGGTTTTATTTTGCCGCAGAAGCATGGGAAATTTGACAGCTTGTGTTCATGCTACTTTTGCTTCATTGCAACATTTTGAAAACCTTTTTTGTCATTGTTTATTTTAAATGGTGCGTTCATATTGATTGTATGATTGCAGTATTTTTTAAGTTAGGTTTTTTCCCATTTGGCTGTTGGCGAGAGCTGAGATTACATGCTGTACATTCAAAGAGATGGTGCATATCAACCAGCCGGTGCCTCTAAAAGGTTGCTAGGTGTCCCGTGTCAGACTCATTACATATGACTGACTCACTCCAGTCCTTTTGGCCTTTACATTAATCCCAGATCAGTTTATGTGCCCATGTGGCCATGAGTACATCTACGCAGACTGCTGATGGGCTGCTGGGTTTACAGTATGATGACGGAGCATACCACAGAAAGCTGTCTTAAAGTAGTTAATCAGTGTCCCCACGAAAGTGTTTGTCGAGAGACAGTGATTTGCTTGAGGGCTCTTCACAGAGAAGCCTTAATTCACCCTTTTCCTTTTAGCCTCCTTGCAGTGACAAGGGTACATCACACTTGGCAGCCGCCATCGCATATACCGTAGAGCTCTCACATTTCAGCAAAGGGGTGGGGGGTGGGGAACCCATAGAGACAAATGGATCATTTTCTAGCTCAATGCAGATATGCAGGAATCCCCAAATGGAATGCTACAGAGTTATGCACACTATGCTGATTAAAAGACATTTCCTGGAAAATGTAAAATATAAGCCTTTATTTATTCATCTGGAACAGGGCTTTGCATTCTGAATGTAAGTGTCACCCTGCCGATATGTACCATTTAAGGACGGCCATTTCTATAGTATGTATATAGTAACCTTACACAAACTCGTTTTCTGTAATAAACATACCTATAATTCTTGTTCTTATCTCGTCACATTTGTTGGCCATTCAAAGACCGAGGTCAAATATCAGACACTGTCTTCCGTGGGTGCTTGTTTTACCCTCCCTCTCTTGTTGCTAAGATACCTCCATGTCTGTCGGAAAGTCTTTGATTTTTTTTGCTACATTGTATGCCTATTTATGGTTTAATTTTGCTACAGAAGCATGGGAAATTTGAGAGTTTGTGTTCATCCTACCTCAGCTTCATTGTATATTTTGGGATTTTTTGGGGCATTGTTTAATTTAAATTTTGCATTCATATTGGATTGTATGCCAACAATGCGGTATTATTATAATTAGGTTTTCCCCATATGGTTGTTGGCGAGGGCAGAAAATACAGATATAATAATATGCAGTACAATCAAGGAGATGGTGGCATAATGGCAAACTAGTCAGTTTATCAACCGGGCTGGTGCCTCTGAAAGACCGTTAGGTGTCTTGTGTCGCACTCATTACATATGACTGATTCACTTTAGCCCATTTGGCCTTTCCACAAATCACAGATCAGTTTATGTGCCAGTGTGGTTGTGAGTACATCTCTCCAGACTGCTGCTGGGTTTACAGCATGAGGATGGAGCATACCACAGAAAGCTGTCTTAAAGTAGCACATCATTGTCTCCACGAAAGGTGTTCCTCGCCAAAAATCAAGAGGGTGATTTGTTTGAGGGATCTACCATTGACTTCATGAGGGCTACAAAACAAATAAAAAACAACTTCAGTCACACTTTCCTATTGTCCTATTCAATCCCAAAATACCACCATGGTGATTATTAGACTCAAGTATAAACAATTTACACTGGATAATAACCTGAGAGATTTTCCCTTATGCATTGAGGTGAGTGGAATAGTCTCCATGGGTATTGCGTCGCTGCTTCCTGGGTTTTGTTTGACACAATGTTTATGCTGATGCAGTGGGAAGAATGTTGTACTGTTAGCATAATGATTAGTGTAACCCCTTTTTTCTATGTTTTTCTATATATAATTTTTCTATTTGTGCATCTTTTTCATTCCTCAATTGCACACAGGAGACAAAAGTGTGATATTGAAAGGATCTATAAAGCTTCACCACAAGTGTATTACTAACCAGTATCTTGAACTAAACCTGGGCGTAGTTCGCACAGTTATGCTACACGGAACTCCGCGAAGTGCAAAAAAAACACTCCGTCGTGCTATGCGGTGCTCCGCGAGCAGCAGAGTGCGTAAGATAAATGCCGTTCTTGGTGATTTAAAGTGCCAGGTGCTTGTCCTCACTATGCGAACATCACGAACGGCACCATGCACAACGCAAGCGGGCGCTTCTTCCTTTCTGCCGCTCGAGTAGATTTTTAATTGAGCAGCAGCTTTCTCAACGTAAGCGTACGGTTTCTCAGAAATCCGACCGCCTGCATTGAGAAATCTCACCGGGATGTTGATTTTCCACGCTTGCGCTCGCCAACTTGATGTTGACGATCGCGAACGAGAAAAAATCTCCCCGGGAGGTGGATTTTCCTCGCTCGTGCTCGCCAACTTGATGTTGACGAACGCGAGTGTGGAAAAAAACTATGCTCCACAACGCGAAGCATAGCTTTTGGGAACTCCGCGGGCTCTGCGTAATACGGAGTGCGGAAAACTCCATAAAATCCGCGAACAGAGGGGAGTTCACCGTCCAGACTTATCTTGAACTTGATACTGTTCGCTCTACTTCCTGCTTCGGTTTGGGGTGCATCTGTTATGGATGTGTGTGAAATATGATAGACACTAGGTTTTCACAGTAACTAATAATCACTATGGAGTTATTTTGGGAATCAGGATAATGGGAAGGGGTAAATTAGGTTGGTTATTATTTGTTTTATAGCCCTGATGATGTGAATTGTAGATTCCCTATAAGAAAAACATGTGTTGTCTACGAGTTTTTGCTGGAATGTTAATAGATACACGTGAAGACTGAAAAAAAGTGGAATTAATAACATCAACTTCTAGTGAACATTTGAACTTTGGACACTGTCTTGGTGCTCAGGATATTATTGTTTGTTTACTGAAGGCAGTTTTGTCTTCATTATTGGAAGGGTTGAGTGGCTGCTTCAGTTCCTTGAAGCACCTTTGATAATCAACTGTTTGGACATTCTAGTATACACGATTGTTCTGTATATTTGTTTGAGAGCAGTCCACAAAGAAACCTTAATTCACACATTCTAACCTCCTTACAGTGATGAAGTTACATCGCTCTTGGCAACCGCCATCGTGTGTGCCATAGAGCTGTCACATTTCAGCAAAGGGGAGGAGGGTGGGAGACTCATACAGGTTAATAGATCATTTGTTAGATCAATACAGATGTGCAGGAACCCCAAAAGGAATCCTACAGAGTTGTGCGCAGTATACCGTGATTCAAAGACATCTCCTGGAAAATGTAAAATGTATAACTTTATTTATTTATCTGGAATGAGGTTTTCATTCTGAATGTAAGTGTCACCCTGACGATATGCACCACTTAAGGATGGCCGTTTCTACAGTATGTATATAGCCAACCAGTAACACTCACAAGATTTATTAGAACAATTCAGAGATCAATCTCTAATACTATTTTAAGCAAAGCACCCAGCAATAGCCTCACCAATGACTGCATGTCTAAAATCCTGTTCCTTTATATGTTGGTAGCCTTTTCAATGGTGTAGCTGTGCTCGCTCAAAGAAAACAAGCATTGGCAAAGCCAATATGTCTTGCCTCTGCCAGATATATTGGCCTTGCCAATAGTTTGTTTAGACATATTGTACAACAGCGCTGCTTCAGTGCAGCATGGCTGAAAGATAAAAAAAAAAGCAATATGACTCAGTCAATGCTGCCTATTGTCATACAGCTTTTTTCTTTACTTTCAGCCATGTTGCAACAGGGCTAAGAAACATTGACAAAGCCAATAGATCTCACATAGGCGAGACGTATTGGCTTTACCTGTGATTGTTGTAAAATAGGTTTTACTCATGTATTCAGTGCAAGTCACTTGTGTTCCAGAACTTGTCATCAGTTACCTGTTCATCCAGTGTTCACCGTAGAATGTGACATTTTCCAATAAAAATAGCTCTGTGGAGCAGTGCTGTCAGTGGCATCCGGCACAGATTGGGGGTGGCGCTGCGGGGGGTGGGGGGAAATAAGGTGGTGTAAGTAAAAAATAAAACGTACCTCCTCGCCGCGTCTCTCCCATGTTGTCTCTCCTTCGTGTCTGGACGAACAGGAAGCATCCAGGCTTCCAGGCTCCCCTGGGCCAATCACAACGCAGCGTGTGGTGATACTTCCGACCCACACAATCCTCCAACGTGGGTAAAGTTTCCTCGAGGACGCCGGCGTGGGAGTCGTAGACGAAATAACGATTGAACTAGAAGTTGGCTACACAAATCAGGACAAAGAACGACGTTATTGAATGCTCCCTTAGAAACTTTACCCGCGCTGGAGGATCGTGTGGGTCGGAAGTATCACCACACGCTAATGAGTACTAAAAGAAGCCTATTCAGCCTTGAAAAAGTTGTATGTATAAACATACAGAGGCAACTAAACACGTGTTAGCATTTGGGCTTTGGAACAGTCACAGTATCTTACATTAAAGAAGGATCAAGACAAAGAATTAAAAAGACTGAAGAATCGCATTTATTTTGCGTCAAGATTTCATTTCCACAAAACCTAATGTACTACTGTTATATTATACAATTGTCGTGTGCTAGGGAATCTTATGTATGTTTGTGTTGCAGCCTAGGCTGCAGAAATTAGGAGAGGTGGGTGGTTCTCTCCTCCTTTTAGCTCTGCAGAAATACTAGCACCAAAATAAATAAATTAGTAAATATTTCCAGGGGTGCCTTCCCTATGATCAATACCAGTATCCTGTTCTGTATACATCTTCTATCTGTGTATAAAAGGAATGTTTTGTTTTCATTCATGCCAAAATACTACATTACAGAATATGAGTTTTCTAGCGGTTGATATGTTCTTCTGATCAAGTTGAAGGCAGAATAATCGAGCAACAAGAGATGTAGCTCAATCATCCCCATATGGAGCAGCTATGGTGAACTACATTTTAGATAAGGATCCACATGTTAAATGTTATTTGTATCTATTTTCCTAACAGCTCCCCTTTTCTCTCCCCACTTTGCATGATCAGAACATGACCTGTACATTTTTCAAAGTGTAAATTGTTTTCAAAGCACTCTGAATTTATGGGAAATATAATTATTATGCTTAAAAATGTGCTGAGTCCCACATCAGCTAGAAATATATCTCCCATATTATTGTGAATGTCCATATTCCAAAAATCAATCACCCACTCAGCAACTATGTAATACATATAATTCATTTTTCATTGCTAAAAAGAAAATCTACAATGACATTTCCATCATCCCCACCACCATCAGCTCTGCTCCTACCACTAGCAAGAGACCTTTTATTTAAAACATTACTAGCCAATAGGTGTCATTTCCTATCCTAGGGGCTTATTATAACTTGGCGGTATGGCAGCAGGACGCCACGCCAGCGCTCTGCTGCCACACCGCCAAAGCCAAAGAGAGTCCGCCCTCCTGATTCTGACTGGAATTCATGTCAGGCAGGAATGTATGATGTTACAACGCATACATTTACAACGCATGCCTTTACAACGCAGTTTTTACATCGCAACATCCTTTACAACGCATACATTTACAACGCATACCACTACAACAATTTTTTTAAAACTACATTTACAACGCATTCCATTACATCGCATTATACATTTACAACTCATACCATTACAACGCATACCATTACATTGCATTAAGGTAAGTGTTGGATAGTGTAGGGGTAAAAATTACTATTCAAACTACAAGGGGTGCAACTGTATGGTAAGTGTTGGATAGTGTATGGGGTACTATGCGTTGTAATGGTATGCGTTGTAATGACATGCAATGCAATGGATGCGTTGTAGTGACATGCGTTGTAAAGTATGTTGCGATGTAATAACTGCGTTGTTAATGTAGTACGATGTAATGACTGCATTGTAAAGGTTGTTTCCCGTCAGGCGGTCCTGCGGTGCCTGGCCCATTATGATGCAGTGCTAAGGCTCATACGAGAGCCTTAGCAAGGTACCTCAATGAGACTACATTGCACGTTACTGCAGGGCATGGACTGTTAAGTCCATGTCCTGCAGGAACTGGGGGTGCATGTAGACATGGGGCAACACTGTGTGCTCCCCTGCATTTATCCCCTGGAGCAGAGGCAACAGGGGCCCCTGCACGGCCTCCTTTGTTTACTCACAGCCACACTTTTCATGGTGGTCGCACTGCCATGAAAACTGGAGGTGAGGAAACTAGTAATATGCTTGGTAGTGTCTCAGCATCATCACCAGCATATTACCAGCCTCACACCACTGCGTGACCAACAGGGATGGCGGATCCCTCGTAGCAGCAGTGGGTCTGTGGTAGTCCGATCGCAGTAGTGGAAATATGGTGGGTGGTCCACGGACCGCCACCATGACTACAGCGGTCCAATGGAACGGCAAAGTTGTAATAAGGCCCCTAGACAAGTTCTACTTCAACCTCACTGAGTGCCAGTGTCAGCTGGTGACATTTGAAAGTGGTGAGGCGTTATGGATGAGTGCCCTGTGGTGAGCGAGCATAGCGAGCGTGCCCGACCATCATAAGAGGGGTTCGGGGTGTTCTCTCCCAGGAATTTTATTTTTAAAAGAGTGGGCAAATGGTGCATTTTCAAGTAAATTTGAGAAATCAAGAAGGTTAATAAAGCAATTGTGAAAGTGTAGTTATGGCAGCAATAGAGAGATTTTATATGATAATGACATAGGTAGATGCTTATTTGTTATGACCAACGAACTTCATAACAGATTTTCAGATAACAATGCAGTGAGCACCCATGGTCCATGCAGGTAAGAGCGGTGGGGCGGTGAGGCCCGCTTTTGTTTGCTTTGTTCGCCCTAAGTTGGCAGGGTATGCCCAGATATGGGTCCTTTGCTCACTTTGCCACTGGATTCAAGCTAGCCTGGCTGATGAGGGTTGTTACCCCGAAACTGGTCCAAGGATGCTTGTTTCCAGTCCAGGGAAGACCTGGCTTGACAGTTTGGGCTGGACTGTTCCCATGAGGCACAGGTTCAAGACTGATTTGCATATAGCTGAGTCTGAACTGGGGTGGCAAAGTGAGCTAAAGAACGATGATGGATTCAACCCTGATCTGTGACTGGGGGTGTGTGTCTGAAAAGTTTCAGTGCTCCGTCTATCATCTCCATGTGTTTGCTTTGTAGTAAACTTGTCAAAAATGTATGGAAAAAAAGAAACACTCCACCAATTTAAAATGGCCACCTTATGCTTGTAATAAAAGTGTTACATTTAAAAACCATTCATTGATGCAGCTGTTTTGCTGCACTATACATTTTCTTTTTTTCAGTTTTTGTAGAAGTCAATAATAAATCCATAGCAAACCAAGCACTCAAATTGCAGGCAGCTTCAATGTTACAATGTCATTTAAACACCATATAGCATGAACGGTAAAAAAAGAGTGTAGACAAAATAAGTAGCTGGAATTTAAAGTAAAAATAATAAATACAAAAATTGCACACTTTGAACCAACTTTATCATTGAATAGAAAGGAACTACTTTTAAATGGATGTTAACAATGTACACTGGCTTTGTACAGTCACTCAAAGTAAAGACAGCCAGTGCAAAAAAAGTGGGCTCACCTATTGCCCCATGCGGTATCATGCTGTATGTTGTGGTGGGAGGAAGCAAAATGCAAATGACAGTTTCAAAGAGCAATTGATGAAGCCTGTTAACCAAAAGTTTATCTCTATAAGTGCACTATGTTATAGTGGAAATGAAACATGAAGAAATTACGCTACATCAGAGACATCAGTAGAAAACAGTATAAAAGTATACATGGTAAAAGAAGAGTGCAGGCCTACAATTAATTCTCATGCCAAAGAGGTGAAGAGTTCGCTTGAAAATAGAGGGCATGACCTGCAAGGTCTTAGTTAAAGGAAAACCTGTGTTTGTAAGCTTGAAAGAATTTATGGTCTTTGCACAAATGCATGTATTCTGTGTTCTCAACAAATTGAAAACATGATTAAACAATAGGAGCAGGAGATTGAATTAGCCAAGAGCACACATAATCTAATAGGTCTTGGGAGCAGAATGATAAAGCAAATATAGAGAATAGTTAGTTTGTAAAGCATTGTTAGAAATTACAACGAAGAATGTACAGAGTGAAGTCATAAGGTTAGGAACACAGGTAACTAAATGTTTTTGTAACCAATGTGAAACGTTTAAGTAACTTAAGGTTTGACCTTTTGTAACAAGCATTGTCTGACTAAGTATAAATGTGGCTGCTTGTGAAGGAGCAAATTGAGACTAGCTGTTTGCTTGTGTGAACATAGCTCTCTCCCTGTAGCAACAATATAAAGCTATGTTTGCCTTGCCAAAGAGAAGTCTTGTCTATTTTTCTTTATTTAAGTTACCCCGTAACAATTATGAATTAATTTTTTTTTGTTTAAATTTGTTTTATTGATATTATTAATACACCACATAAATTCACTGTAATTTAGGCAATAACATAATGCGCAAGTTTGCATCAACATTCAGCCATAGGTAGCATGCAGTGGTGAAATACCCCAGAAACCCAACACCCCTTTCCCTGAGCCCTCCCTCCTCCCCCTGGATCCCTAACTAACAAGCCACTGGCTTATTTATCTTGTATGGGGGTACTCTATTGAGGTATCGGGTCAACCACTCCCTCCCACCGGAGCTGGGAAGGCATCCTAATCTCCAGGACCTCCCCCTCCCCCAGGTGTCTATAAATTCCGTTTATCTGAGTGTTTTCAGAGAAGCTATTTCTCAAAGCTAATGAGATGATGCTGTGCTGCCTCCCTCACCATTGGTTGCGTCACCCAAAGTCGAATCTGTCTATATCTGTAGCACTCTCTCTCTCCTGGATTCCCGTAGTCCTGTTTCAGATCCTGGAATGTCTTGAGCCTACCTGGTCGAAGAGGTGTCCAATAGATCTATATTCCATCATCTTACAGACAGAAAAAGTTATATTATCCATCTCTGGGGGAAACGCTCTATTTTCAACTATGGGGGTGAGGGGGGATGGGAAGGACATCAGCCCCGCTCATGTTACAGTTGTGTCCCATATCCTTAAAGCGGGCGCCACAGTGGCCGATAGATATAGATTTGGCGGGCGGTGTACATGGAGCAGGAAAGGGATTTTCCATAACGCCGTGTTAGCTCGATGCCTGTCCATAAACAGTCATCCCTGCCTTTGTTCAGGCCTGAACCATTCTACCAAATATCTGAATTGTGGCACTTGAAAATACCGGGTCACACAAGGGATACCCAGACCGCCCTCTTCCGGGGGCCGCCAGCTATGGTCTTGTCTCATCCAAGGAGGCTTCCCCGCCCAGACAAAATTTAGAAGGGCTTCCTGGAGGGACTCAAGTGTACCCTGTGGGGGCCAAACCGGCAAGGATTGGGATTTGTATAATATTCTGGGGCGGATCGTCATCTTCAGGGCAGCTATCCTGCCCATCCATGTGAGTGGGTAGCGTTGCCACTGCAGAAAGTCATCCCCAGCTTTCCAGAGTAAGTCTTGGTAATTGTGAGATGCAATCTCCCGTATTGAGGAGGCCAGCTTGATGCCCAGGTAAGCAACCATGCCCGAGGCCCAGTGTATGAAGTGAGGTTGGGTTAGCAGTTCTCTGGTGCTTTATGTTGTTGTAAGGCTCAGAGCCTGGGCCACATTAATGCTAAAGCCAGAAACCTGACCAAAAGATTGAACTTCTTCTAAAAAAGCACTTCCTGGGTTCTCTAGAGCCACCGTCACATCATCAGCATAGAGCGTTATCAGGTGCTCCTCCCCTCCCACTCGTATCCCCGTGATCTTCTCTGATGCCCAGACTCTTTGTGCGAAAGGCTCCATATATAGCAAACAAGAGATGGGAGAGCGGGCACCCCTGCCGCGTCCCTCTGCGTATTATGAAGCCCTTGGAGCCAGTACCATTTACCCGAATTAACAAGCTCGGTGACCCACAATTACTAAGGATCCAAGAGCGAAAGTGTTTCCCTATACCAAAACGCTTCAATACTTCGACTAGGTAAGGACAATGCACTCGGTCGAACACTTTTTCAGCGTCAATAGAGAACAGCATTGTTTCCTGTGGGAAGAGGGTGGCGTTGTCAATCAGGTAAAGGATTCTGTTGGTGTTATCCGGTATAAAACCAGCCTGGTCTGGTTCAATCAATTGCGGGAGCATGGGCGCCAATCGAGGCGCCCGTATCCCTGTAAAGACCTTAGTGTCCACGTTTAAGTGTGAGATCGAGCGGTATGATCCACACTGTCATTTGTCCTTGCCCTGCTTTGCTATGACTGTTATTGTTATTAACACCTCCTTCATAGAAGGGGGGAGAGATTCTGCTGAAGAGATAGAGTTAAGGACCTGTTTGAGAAGAGGGGCTAGCTTACTGCATAGTCGTTTACAAAGCATTACCGGGAAGCTATCTGGCCCTGGTGCATTATGCGCTTGTAGTCTAGAGATTGCAGATATGACTTCTTCTATCCGAATCGGTTTCTCTTAGTATGATGCTTGTGTTTCAGTTAAACGCCCTACATGCGCCGCCTCTAAGTACTGCGCTATGCCTTGTACAGAGAGATCCTGCGCTAAGTATAGCTCCCGGTCGAAAACTCCGAAGCGAGCCACAATGTCCTCGTTCCCCACAATTATCGTCCCGACTGAAGCCCTCAATGTCTCAACCACGTGTGCCTAGCGCACCCCCCTGAGTTTATTCGCTAGCATTCGTCCACTTCTGTTTCCCCTGAATAAAAGTAGTGTTTAAGCCTCAGAATTGAATACTCCACCCTATCGAGGTCCAAGCCTGCTAGCTGTTTTCTGGCTACCTCTAGCTGGCGCCAAACCCTAGGGGCTCCGGTCCCGAGATGGATTCGCTCTAGTTCCTTAACCTGTTGTTGGAGCTGTGTTCTCTTCTCCTGTCGCAGTTTATTTTGCGGCTGAGGCTATTGAGATTATTTTTCCCCTCAGAACCGCTTTTCACTCTATATAGTCATCTATGTCTTTCTCGAGCTGCGTGACCACCTCAGGTCTACGTAAGAGAGTCTCTCGAAGTAGCCACATGCTGGATGCCTGGGCCCGGGCTGGGAGAGAGATGTCAAGCAATGCAGCAGAGTGGTCGGATAACGAATGGGGTTCAATTTCCACTGATCGTTAAGGCTGCTGCACCTCCCGAGATCCCAAAAAGTAATCCAACCGGGCAGTGGACTTATGCGCATGAGAATAGAATGTGTAGTTCAGCGTGTTTGGGTGAGAAACCCTCCAAAGGTCTCGAAGGCCCATTTCTTGTAGCCACAACACCTTCCCAGGACTGATAGCCCCGGCCACTCCATGCTTTTGAACTGATCGATCCGTATCATTGTTAAAAACTGTGTTTAGATCCCTTCCTATGAGAACCCAGCGGTCCTGCTCCAATTGCACCTTAGCTACTGCCCTGTATATGAAGGCATCTTGACCCTCGTTGGGAGCGTATATAGGGGCCAGTACCAGTGAGTGTTGGCCAAACTTAATCCGGTAGCTCAACAGGCAGCCCTTTATCATCTATTGTGGCACCTACCTTCCCTCGAAACTTATGTGAAAGCAAGATCGCCACACCTGCGACCTTAGGTGGATGAGATGAGGAGTACTGCTGGGGAAAGGTTTTAGATTTAAGTCTGTGTGTCTCTCTAGGCTGGAGATGCATCTCCTGTGACTGCTCTAGGTAAGATAAAACCACTTACCTCATAACCGGATTGTTTAGGCCTTTAACACTAAGGGTCAGTATTGTCAGGTTAGCCATGGGAAAAGACGTAGCGTATAGCTAATGAAGGTGAATGTCGGAATGGACCTCTATATTCTGTCATCCCCTACCCTTGTCCCGATGAGCTGTATGCCTAAAGTGTATTGTGGTAGGAATGAACTTGGTTGGCACCCAGAATCCCTCCCCCCACCCCCCACCCAATAAAGAAAAGAGCCAAAGAATGAACTCCCAAAGTTTCCATAGCTGGGAGGAGCACAATGCTTCCTCTTCCAGCTTGGTAGGATAGTCGTCGATGGGTACGTGGCTGAACCTCCAAGAATTTCTCTGTCTCCTCCTGCCCCAACCACCCAAGCCCGCCCCCGGCAATGCTAAAGTATAAGCCAGATGCAGGTCCTTAGGTGTTATCATCAGTCTTCGTATCCGCCGCCAGCTTTTCAATCAGAGCTTTCCTCTCAGAAGCTATCCCCGTCGGATCTGGCCCAGCTATTTTCCACTGCGTGGGGACTCTCCTCCATCTCCTGTACGCGGTCAGTTTCTGTGGCGTCTTGTGTGTATTCAGTCGGTCACCCCATTGGGGGTCAATTCGGAGCAGTTTACCCGCCGCCTCCAGCGATCTAATCTGATGTAGTGTGTCCTGCCATCGGAAAATCAGTCTGAAGGGGTGCCCCCATGAGTATGACACCCCTTGTTCCCTCAGGTATGCTGTGACTGATCAAAACTCCCTCCTCTTCTGGAGGGTGGATGCAGCAAGGTCCTGGTATAGATGCAACGTGTGGACCTGAAAAACCACTGGGGAGGATGCCCAGGCTTCTTTCAATATCTGCTCTTTGAGGGAAAAATTGTGGATGCAGATCAAGATGTCTAGCGAATATGAGGAGTTTGGCCCCCAGCTTCCGACCCTTTGAGTTCTGTTGAGGCGGATTTCCACTGCCGTTGTATCTCCTAGTATTTGGGAGAATGGTGCTGCTATGACTGCTGCTATGTCTGTTCCCTGTGCGTTTCGTGGGGCTCCCCGGATACGTATGTTCCTGTGGGAGTGGTTTTCCAGGTCCTCTGCGTGCGTCTGTAGGTCTGTTTGCTGCTCCGAAAGTCTAATTATCTCCTGCTGGAGTTGTTGTATTTCCTCATCCTGGGTTGTTTCTCTTCCTTCCAATGCATCCACACTGTCTCCGATATCAGTGATCTCCTTATGTGCAGTTTGCAGTTCTTGGGTCAAGTCTCTCTTAACCGTAAGAAGATCTTCCCAGAGAGCTGAGAATAGCAACTCTAGATAGGGGCGGGTGACCGGGGCCTCCGGGTCATCTCCAGTGGGGGAGGCAGGACGACTCAGGCCTGGCTCCCGGGCACCTTCCTGGGACGGCTTCTTTAGCAGCATGTCTTTGATGCTGGCTCCTTTCTTGTGTCTTGCTGTTGCCATCAGGCCTGAGGTGGGTAGATAACCGTGGGGGCAGGCTGTGTAGACTTTATGCCCCGGACCCTCTCACCCTGGAGGGCAGGGGAGCGTTATGACAGATGCCTGGTTCAGAGCACAATAAGTCACGAGGCCTCCGCTAGTATCTCCTATAATGCAGGACAGGGTTTAGTTTGACGGGCTCTTCTTACACGAGCTAGTACAAGGCGGGTGACCGCCGTGTCACTGGGGACAGTCTCTACTTATACAATTCGTGCAGTGGCGATTCCAGGGCCTTTGCCGCCCTCAGGTTTATAAAGGAGGCTTCATCGCGCAATAACCACTCCACGCAAGTTATTAGCGTAAAAGGCCATTTATTAGGACAGGGCTGAACAACCATAACCAAACATCAAACAAACCCCCAACAATCCCCAACGACATATCTCTCATCTTTCCATTCTCTCCCATACTCCAAATACTCCATCCCACCTCACACAGCAACCTCCTGACTTATCCCATTCGCTTCCTCACTTCTCTTCCAACCTCCTCCATCAGCTCCATCCATCGTAATCTGGTATGACGCACCCCCACCTTTCACTAGTATCCCCCTCCCCGGAAGGGTGAGTATGCCCGTCATGGACTCCCTCCCTCCCAAATCCGCCACACTCACTCACAACCCGTCCTAAACTGGCACGCCTACAGAAAATTCCACCGATCGTTCCCACCGAACTGTAGGGTGGGCGGGCGGCCAAAAACAAGCTACCTCCCACCCTGTGGCGCTGGGGAAAGGAAGAGGAAGGACTTCCTCTCCCAGTCCCCTTTATCCCCTCCTAAACCCCACCCCTTATCCCACCCCTCACTTCCCTGTCCTTCCCCTGCGCGAACACCCCGGGGGAAGACTAGTCTGCCGACCTTCCTTCCCCCGGGGGCCGCATCGCGCAATGACCATTCCACGCAAGTTATTAGCGTAAAAGGCCATTTATTAGGACAGGGCTGAACAACCATAACCAAACATCAAACAAACCCCCAACAATCCCCAACGACATATCTCTCATCATTTCATTCTCTCCCATACTCCAAATACTCCATCCCACCTCACACAGCAACCTCCTCACTTATCCCATTCGCTTCCTCACTTCTCTTCCAACCTCATCCATCATCTCCATCCATCGTAATCTGGTATGACGCACCCCCACCTTTCACCAGTATCCCCCACCCCGGAAGGGTGAGTATGCCCGTCATGGACTCCCCCCCCCCCCCCCCCCCCGCCCCCCCTCCCAAATCCGCCACACTCACTCACAACCCGTCCTAAACTGGCACGCTTACAGAAAATTCCACAGATCGTTCCCACCGAACTGTAGGGTGGGCGGGCGGCCAAAAACAAGCTACCTCCCACCCTGTGGCGCTGGGGAAAGGAAGAGGAAGGACTTCCTCTCCCAGTCCCCTTTATCTCCTCCTAAACCCCACCCCTTATCCCACCCCTCACTTCCCTGTCCTTCCCCTGCGCGAACACCCCGGGGGAAGACTAGTCTGCCGACCTTCCTTCCCCCGGGGGCCGCATCGCGCAATAACCATTCCACGCAAGTTATTAGCGTAAAAGGCCATTTTTTAGGACAGGGCTGAACAACCATAACCAAACATCAAACAAACCCCCAACAATCCCCAACGACATATCTCTCATCATTTCATTCTCTCCCATACTCCAAATACTCCATCCCACCTCACACAGCAACCTCCTCACTTATCCCATTCGCTTCCTCACTTCTCTTCCAACCTCCTCCATCATCTCCATCCATCGTAATCTGGTATGACGCACCCCCACCTTTCACCAGTATCCCCCTCCCCGGAAGGGTGAGTATGCCCGTCATGGACTCCCCCCCCCCCCCCCCCGGAGGGCGGTTACCTGCCCCACCCCATTCCAGTGCACCTTTCGTCCTCACTCTCTCTGACACCAAATAGACTCATTCCATAACGCGCTGATGACATCCTCAACTCCATCATGTAATACGCATTTCTCATGTGCGAGAGGTGCACTCCGTCGTCCCTAAAAAGCAGGGGCTCCTCGAGCCGCAGTCCCGTGTGCGCAATCACTTTGATCCCAGTGTTCTCACAAAAGACCCGCATTGCCCTATTCAACTTTCTCCTTGCTCGTTCCACTGCTGCAGGTTTCAATGCCCCCCTCCAGATCCGACGTGGGATGAACTCGGTCCATACAATGCAGGCGCCAGCCAGATTGCGTTTCATAGCCTCCAAATCCATTTGCATCAAGTGAAGCAACGACACCCCTGATTGTTTCACCATATCATTCTCCCCCAGATGGATGACGAGCATATCCGGACTTCCCCTCTGTGAAACTTTCTTTGTCAGCCAGGGCAGGAGCTCACCCCAGCACATTCCACTCTTGCCCCACCAATGTACCTCATGATGACTGCTTCGCAGGCCCAGGCTACAACCGTACACCTGCCTGTCCGAATATTTGGAGGCCCAATGCACAAAGGAATGTCCAACGATCCAGGTAACCGTCTTGGCTCCCGGACCCCCCACGCAACCTACGGAGAGAAAAGAAATTAGAACACGAAACAGAAACCTCCGCTCCAGCAGCCCCCGCGCCCCTACGCGCTCAGCTGCCCTACTTCCGCGCATACCGCTCGCAACAACGTGACCTCCACCTACCAATCCGCCTGATCTTCTCCCAGGACCACCCCAGCCGAGCTGCCGCCGTCGCCGCGCCAATCCGGAATGAGTGCGTCCAATACAAAGCCGGGTCCCTACCTAGTCGCTTAACTGCCATCCGTAATACTGCCAGCAGCTGAAACGCCGTGACCCTCTTCCCTGAGGCGTGACAAAAAATCTCCCCTTCTCTCCTGCCCATCTGCCTACAAAAAGCACTCCATTCTTGCACCGGACAAGCCCCCGCCCCGCCCGAATCGCACAACCACACCCATTTTCCCCCTACCTGCCTGGTCTGTTTTGGACCGCCCCAACCAGATACCCAGTCGTGCCCCATCCACTCGCACGTCCTCAAATCCCCTGCCCGACACACCTCTCGCCCCCAACAACTCAGAAACCCTGAATGCCCCAAAGAACATTCATGTCATGCACAACCGAAACAAAGCCAACTTGGCCGCGTCATAACAACAGAACCTCAATTCCGCCAATATTTCCAGCAGCAAATCAAACGTGATCGCTTCTCGTAACGCAGTCCCCCCAACTGCCCCCCTCACCCTACCCCATCCCTTCAACATCCTACTCAGCAACTCACTCCTCGCTGGATCAAAACCCAAATACACCGTGCCATAGAAGGAAATACCCGCTAGCTTCCCCGCAATCGTAACTTGTGACAAACCCCTGTCCATACAGTCCAACACGAACCTCATCACCCCTTCTTCACAGCCCTCCTGCGTCATGCGCCCAGCCTCCTTTGACCACCCCAAAAAGGCTCCCAACTCATCCCAAACCAAACGATACGCTCGCCTTGTGGAATCCGCAACAGACTTCTCAACCAGCTCCACTACTCTTACTCCCCCCAGCTCCAGATACCCTCCGGCACCAAGGTCTTGGAAGCCTCTGCTCCTGGCGCCAACCTCCTGAAACGCTGCCACTGCGAACAAGACAATGCATCCGCAATGTCATTGCTAGCGCCCGGCACATGCTTCGCGCGAAACAGCACATTGAAACGCAGACACAGCAGCATAAAACTTCGCAGCAAGCGCAGCATCCGCAGATCCCTTGCCCTCTGATTGTTCACCAGGTCCACCACCGTCCTGTTGTCCACATGAAACAATACCGATCTGTTCTGGAATTCCAACCCCCACACCTGCATCGCAACCAACAGCAGAAAGAACTCCAAAAATGCGATACTCCTGCCCTGTGTCAACCAGTGTGCCGGCCACTGCTCCGCACACCACCTCCCGTCCCAGAAAATGCCGAAACCTTGCGCTCCAGCCGCATCCGAAAAGATTGGCACCTGCCACACCATGTTGTCATCCACAAAATCCAAAGACACCCCGTTGAATTCACTCAGAAAGACGTTCCAAACCCGCAAATCCGCCCAAACGCCCATGGAAATCCGCACCCTGTGATGGGGAAGCACCGCCCCGGACATGGCCATACCCAACTGCCTTCAAAAAGTCCTGCCAGCCCGCACCACGCGACACGCGAAGTTCAGCAAACCCAACAGCCGTTGCACCGACCTCAAGTCAATCTTCCGCTGCGCCACCACCTGTAGCAAAAAGTCCTGCATTTCCTCCGCCTTCTGCTGGGGCAAGCGCGCCGCCCACGCAACGGAGTCCAACTCAATACCCAAGAATGACAGACAACAGCTAGGCCCAGCCGTCTTTTCCGGCGCCAATGGAACCCCAAAGTCACCAGCCAGTCGCTGAAATTGCCGCAAGGCTTCCCCACACTCGCCCGACTGCCCGCGCCCAACAAACAAGAAGTCATCCAAATAGTGGGACACCAGCCGGTGCCCCGATCTGTCCGTGAAGGCCCACTGCAGGAAAGAACTGAATGTTTCGAACAAAGCACAGGATACCGCACAGCCCATTGGCAAAACCTTGTCCACAAAGATCGCCCCCCCAAACTGCATCCCCAGCAATGGAAAGTCCGCCGGATGAATGGGCAGGAGGCGAAACGCAGACTTAATGTCACACTTAGCCTATTCCGCCCCCTTGCCACAAGCCCTCACCAGCTCAATCGCATCATCCACCGACGCATACAGCAACCTGGAATCCTCCACCGCAATAAAATCATTCACCGACGACCCCTCTAGCCACGACAGGTGGTGAATCAGACAAAACTCCCCCTGCTCCTTTTTTGGTACCACCCCCAAGGGGGATATGATGAGCTCGGGCATCGGCCACGTGTCAAACGGGCCGGCAATCCTACCCTCCAGCACTTCCTTCCGCAACTTGGCCTCCACCACCCCCGGCAATTCCTTCGCCGACCGCAAATTCTCTGCCCATCTACGCTCCCGAGGACCCTGATACCCCACACAAAACCCCTCTGTGAACCCCCAGTACAGTTTCAGCCCGCCTCCCTGTCAGGGTATCGGGAGAGCCATGGACCCATGGTCTCCACCTTAACCGGCGTAGGAGCCCTTTGGCCCAGCCTGTCCCCTACCTTTGGTAATCCGCCACTGCTCAGAGGGTGTGGCCAGTGTAAAGCATTGTGTGACCGGGTGCCGTCCCCCACACTTAGAACACTCGTGTTTGAACTTACATGGATGGCAGGTGCAGAAGCCCTTGTTAAAGTTCCAACATGCCCCTGTGGTGGCTCCCCCGCTCTTGCTCGACTGACCTGAGGTCCATGAAGTGGAAGCCTGTCCTCCCGCGCCCCCGACGCCACTTTGTCCCCCCGCCCCGGTTTGGGTGGGACGAGACTGAAAAGGCCGATATGTCACCGGAAGCCCACTAGCCGTATGCGTTGACGCGGACGACTGTGTGGAAGACATCCACTGTACCCACAACTCCTGGTCCACTTCCCCCCAGGGTTTATCAGGATTAACACTGATTCGTGCCCTAAACTCCTCATCATAGCTAAGCCAAGCAAAACCGCCAAAGTGCATCTGCACCTTGCGTATAATATCCATATACTTCAATAGCGCGATCGCCCTGTCCTGGTGCTTTTCACAATATATATGCTCGCGTAAATCAAAAAGGCCGAAGTCCAATTTTCCATGTTCACTGGCACCCGCGGCCTTCTCGTCAATTCCCACTCCTCTTTCTTCGAACCCTCCTTAGCCTGTATCTCCCTGTGCAATAACTTGAAAACATCTACATATTCATGCTTCCAAATCTTTGTCCTCGTCCTTTCCGATAAGTGCGACCCCAAGGGCATCGCCAGGCCCATGTATGGCAGCTTCTTTTTATGCTTCTCACCCCCCTTATCCTTCCCGTCTGTCTCTCCCACCTTGTCCGTCTGTACGCTGGCCCCCACGAGCCGTCTCCCTTCCCCCCCACGTCCGCCTTCTTCGTTGGCGCTCCCGCCTCCCGCACCGACCCGTCACCTACACCTACTGACCTACATGTCTTCTTCCGTCTCACCTTGACCCCCCCCTCCCACGGCCCCCACCATGCGCCCTCACCTGCAATGTTGACTGGCGCCTCCTGCTCCCGTCCTCCGGACACTGGGGCTTTCCTCCTCTCCACTTGTGTCCCGCTACTGCTGGCCTTTGGCGCCTGCAAGACACCAAACATTTGGGTTGCCGCCTTCCCCCTAGCCTCATGCACCTCACGCAGTTCACCTTCCTCCAACTCCTCACTATCAGACTCGTAATCCAGCTCCTCCTCAAATTCATCCTCAAACTGCACCTTCTGCACCTCACACACCACTCGCTTCACACCTTTTCCTTCCGCACCCTGCACAAACTCACACTCCGGCGCCGACGATGCCTGCTCCCACGATGGAGGGCAGGCCGCCGCGGACCCCCCTGCTGCTTCGCCCCGGCATTTGGAGGCCGTCTTGCGCCCTGCCGGCCCACCCTGGCCTTTACCAGCAATCGTCGCTGGCTTGGATCCCCCCCCCCGGACCGGCACAGTCCGAGGGGGCCCCAGCGCCACCAGGTCTCTGAGACGTCAAGTCAGTCCCTACCTCATCTACCCACACCCACTGTCCTCGCCCCTTCACCTGTCCTCCGCTCTTCCCGCGCGCCGATGCCCTGTCCCCCGGCCGCGCTTCCTCTGGCACCTCCCCCCCCGACATTCCCTCCCTGGCCGCACACATCTCCCGCCACTTGCGCTCAGTCTCCTCGATTATCTTACGCTGCTCCCGGATGCGCTCCTCCAAAGACATCCCCTCCCACCTGTCTTCCCCCTTGCATTCCCCCTTACCCCTGCGGCCTTGCCCCGCACCCCAGTAGGGGCCCGGGGCCTCCCGCCCACCCCCTGACGCCCCCGCCACCTTCACCGGGCCCTTACCTTTGCCCCCCCCCCGCCCCCCAACCTTCCCCTTGCCCCCACCCGAGAGGTCCGTGGGCTGATCCCCCCCACCCTCCCCCTCCCCCCCACAGACTCACTGCCAGAAAGATAAAGGGTAAAATCCTCCCCCGCCTGCTCCTCACTCTCCCCCCCCCCCCCCCCCCCTGATCGCTGTCCTCGCTATACTCCCACCAGGCCCACCCCACGCCCAGGCGCCCCCTCCCCCTCCCTAGCCAGTCGTGCTCCTACTTTGCTCACCCCCAGGGTGCCCCCCGCAACTGTCTTTTCTGACAACACTCCCCCCGATCCCCCCCTCCACCACCTCACTACCTCCACTTGCCCCCAGCGCTGGGAGGCTCAGGCGCCATTCCCCGCGCTTCCCTGCCGTGCCTGCTCTCTTGCCCCCCCCCCCGCGTTTGCACCGCAGGTTTTTTCGGTGGCGGCTCCTCAAGGCACGCCGCCACCTCCACCCCCGCGGAAGCAGAGTGCGGCGTCCGGGTCATGCCGACCCACGCCTGCTCTAGTACCCCCGGCCGCAGGAGATCTGATCTCCCCACGCGGCCGAGGAGCTGCATCGCCACGCGCACTGCAGCGTCATCTGGTTGTGCCCCCGATCCTACCTCCATGCTCATTCGACCGCCTCCGCACCCGTAGACTGCACCAGACTCTATACTCGTTCGACCGCCTCCGCGCCACTAGGCCGCACCCGTCGACTGACTGGGCCGCCTCGCTCACGCTGCTCCGCTCCCAAAAACAAGCTACCTCCCACCCTGAGGCGCTGGGGAAAGGAAGAGGAAGGACTTTCTCTCCCAGTTCCCTTTATCCCCTCCTAAACCCCACTCCTTATCCCACCCCTCACTTCCCTGTCCTTCCCCTGCGCGAACACCCCAGGGGAAGACTAGTCTGCCGACCTTGCTTCCCCCGGGGGCCGCAATATCCCTCTCCCCCTATGTTCTGCCTGGCAGGTCAAAAAATCAGCGTAGGCGGGCTATGGCGCTCAGGGCACTCACTCCGGCCAGCACCGTGCCCCGGCGCATTCAATACTGACCTCTCCCGCAGCTTCGGTCCTACCCGCTCTCCTCCCAAAGGGCTATGGCCTGTTCCTACGTGTTAGATGGGGGCGGTCAACACAGCATACACACTGTAATTTCAGGGCTATTATCTTGCAAGGGGGACCAGGGGCCCGTGCTCTCTGTCCCCTATCTTGGCTGCCGCCCGAAACCAGGCCCTCCCCAGTTACCCACTTAGCAAGAAGGCCCCCGCCTCTCCCTGCTCCTCTGAATGGGGCTCTCACTCACTGTTTCTTGGTGAAGGAGGGAGTCTGTCCCTCGCTGCTTCTCCCAGGACCAGGTTTTGCTGGGGCAGGCCAGGCTCCCGCAGCCGTGTCCTCAAGGCCTCGCGCCCCCTCTGGACACCTCGCTCTGTCGCCGCAGATACAGCTCAGCTCCAGTCCTGCATTCGCGGCCAGCAGACCTCTCCCACCGCAACAGATCTCAAGGAAGGGGGGCAGGGGGCGACCACCACTCGAATGGCACCCACAGCAGGACCCCCGTCTTTCTGGGCTCGGTATAGGCCACCGCTGAGATCAGGGTGCCCCTCCCAGCCACATCGTCGGTTTGCCGGGCTCGGGTGGCCCGTCCTCGGGTGGGCGGCCCCGCTCCACCACCGCCTCCACAGACCAGTCCCCGACCCACCTTCTCTGTGGGTGGGTTGTCTAAAGCGCAGCGAGCCTCCAGGAAGGGGATGGAGAGCATCAGACCACCACCCCAATGCCGTCTCAGCCGAGACCAGGTCCAGCATGCCCAGCTACCCTATCTGCCAATTCCCAGCTTCTTCATCTGCTCTCAAAGCCGTTTCACCTCACTGGGGGGCCAGATCACCTCCCATCTGCTTCCAGTCTCAATTTAGCTCACAGGAGCTTCACTAGCCGGGGGCTAACGAGGGCAAGGCTGTCCGGGGCGGGAGAGACCGAATTGCATGTCCTATCTGGACACCATCTTGGCCGCGCCCACCCTGTAATACTTTTTTGGGGAAAGCAATGGTCTGGTGAAACAACTAAAGCTGCCTCAAAGGCCAGACTTAAAGATGCTAAACTGTTCTTCCTGGAGCACCCTAGATGTCTAAGTCAATCACCGTAACCTTTTCAGTTCTTGAGTTACTATATCCGAGAGACATTCCTGGCTATAAACTATAGAAATATTTGAACAGCTACATAGCTCTGCCCCAGTCTCTAGAGTCTCTTCAGTGCTAGCATAAACCACTATTTATCTCTGTGCAAGTCTCTAGAGTCCCTTCAATACTACAATTAAACCAGGAGTATTTTCTGCACCAATACCTAGAGTCTCTACAGTGCTAGGTGTGAAACACTATTTAATTCTAAGCCAGACACGAGATCTTAAGCATAAGAAGTGAACCAATATTTATCTATTTATCTTTGCAGCAGTCCCTGGAATCCATTCAGTGCTAGATGCAAACCTCTATTTATCTATGTGCCATTCTCTAGAGTCAGTATATTACTAGATGTGAACTATTGCTTAATTCTCAACCAGAAACTAGACTCCCCTCAGTATTTGAAGTGAACAAATATTTATCTATTTATCTCAGTGCTAGTCTCTAAAATCCCTTCAGTACTATAAGCAAACTAAGATTTATTTCTGCTCCAATCTCTAGTGTCTTTTCAGTACTAGCTGTGAACTACTATTCATCTCTTTGTCTCTGTGCCAGTCTCTAGAATCCCTTCAATACTAGAGATGAACTAAAATTCATCTCTGCACTAGTCTCAAGAGTCCCTTCGGTGCTGCAAGCTAACCACTATTTATCTCTGCACTAGTCTCAAGAGTCCCTGCAGTGCTGCAAGCAAATCTTTATTTTTCTCTGCACTAGTCTCAAGAGTCCCTGCAGTGCTGGAAGCGAACCATAATTTTTCTCTGCACTAGTCTCCAGAATCCCTGCAGTGCTGGAACCAAACCATTATATTTCTCTGCACTAGTCTCAAGAGCCCATGTAGTGCTGGAAGTGAATTGTTATTTTTCTCTGCTCCAGTCTCAAGAGCCCCTGCAGTGCTGGAAGCGAATCGTTATTTTTCTCTGCACTAGTCTCAAGAGCCCCTGCAGTGCTGGAAGCGAATCGATATTTTTCTCTGCACTAGTCTCAAGAGTCCCTGCAGTATAGAAGCAAACCACTATGTTTCTCTGCACAAGTCTCAAGAGTCCCTGCAGTGCTGGAAGCGAATCTTTATTTTTCTCTGCACTAGTCTCAAGAGCCCCTGCAGTGCTGGAAGCAAATAGTTATTTTTCTCTGCACTAGTCTGAAGAGTCCCTGCAGTGCACTAGTCTCAAGAGTCCCAGCAGTGCTGGAAGCGAACCATTATTTTTCTCTGCACTAGTCTCAAGAGTCCCTGCAGTGCTGGAAGCAAACCACTATTTTTCTCTGCACTAGTCTCAAGAGTCCCTGCAGTGCTGGAAGCGAACCACTATTTTATTGAACACAAGTCTCAAGAGTCCCTGCAGTGCTGGAAGCGAACCGCTATTTTTCTCTGCACTAGTCTCAAGAGTCCTTGCAGTGCTGGAAGCGAACCACTATTTTTCTCTGCACTAGTCTCAAGAGTCCCTGCAGTGCTGGAAGCGAACCGCTATTTTTCTCTGCACACGTTTAAACAGTACCTGCAGTGCTGGAAGCGAACCACTATTTTTCTCTGCACACGTTTAAACAGTACCTGCAGTGCTGGAAGCGAACCACTATTTTTCTCTGCACTAGTCTCAAGAGTCCCTGCAGTATAGAAGCAAACCACTATGTTTCTCTGCACAAGTCTCAAGAGTCCCTGCAGTGCTGGAAGCGAACCGCTATTTTTCTCTGCACTAGTCTCTAGAGCCCCTGCAGTGCTGGAAGCAAATAGTTATTTTTCTCTGCACTAGTCTGAAGAGTCCCTGCAGTGCTGGAAGCGAACCATTATTTTTCTCTGCACTAGTCTCAAGAGTCCCTGCAGTGCTGGAAGCAAACCACTATTTTTCTCTGCACTAGTCTCAAGAGTCCCTGCAGTATAGAAGCAAACCACTATGTTTCTCTGCACAAGTCTCAAGAGTCCCTGCAGTGCTGGAAGCGAATCTTTATTTTTCTCTGCACTAGTCTCAAGAGTCCCAGCAGTGCTGGAAGCGAACCATTATTTTTCTCTGCACTAGTCTCAAGAGTCCCTGCAGTGCTGGAAGCGAACCACTATTTTTCTCTGCATTAGTCTCAAGAGTCCCTGCAGTGCTGGAAGCGAACCACTATTTTTCTCTACACAAGTCTCAAGAGTCCCTGCAGTGCTGGAAGCGAATTGTTATTTTTCTCTGCACAAGTACAAGAGTCCCTGCAGTATTGGAAGCGAGCCACTATTTTTGTCTGCACTAGTCTCAAGAGTCCCTGCAGTGCAGGCAGTGAATCTTTATTTTTCTCTGCACTAGTCTCAAGAGTCCCTGCAGTGCTGGAAGCGAACCACTATTTTTTTCTGCACTAGTCTCAAGAGTCCCTGCAGTGCTGGAAGCGAACCACTATTTTTCTCTGCACTAGTCTCAAGAGTACCTGCAGTGCTGGAAGCGAATCGTTATTTTTCTCTGCACTAGTCTCAAGAGTCCCTGCAGTGCTGTAAGCGAACCACTATTTTTCTCTACACAAGTCTCAAGAGTCCTTGCAGTGCTGGAAGCGAACCACTATTTTTCTCTGCACACGTTTAAACAGTACCTGCAGTGCTGGAAGCGAACCACTATTTTTCTCTGCACACGTTTAAACAGTACCTGCAGTATAGAAGCAAACCACTATGTTTCTCTGCACAAGTCTCAAGAGTCCCTGCAGTGCTGGAAGCGAACCGCTATTTTTCTCTGCACTAGTCTCAAGAGTCCCTGCAGTGCTGGAAGCGAACCACTATTTTTCTCTGCACCAGTCTCAAGAGTCCCTGCAGTGCTGGAAGCGAGCCACTGTTTTTCTCTGCACTAGTCTCAAGAGTCCCTGCAGTGCTGCAAGCGAACCACTATTTTTCTTTACACAAGTCTCAAGAGTCCCTGCAGTGCTGGAAGCGAACCACTATTTTTCTCTGCACACGTTTAAACAGTGCCTGCAGTGCTGGAAGCGAACCACTATTTTTCTCTGCACACGTTTAAACAGTACCAGCAGTGCTGGAAGCGAACCACTTTTTTTCTCAGCAATAGTCTGAGGAGCCCCTGTTGAATAGAAGCGAACCATTATTTTTTTCTGCACTAGTCTCAAGAGTCCCTGAAGTATAGAAGCGAACCATTATTTTTTTCTGCACTAGTCTCAAGAGTCCCTGCAGTGCTGGAAGCGAACCACTATTTTTCTCTGCACTAGTCTCAAGAGTCCCTGCAGTGATGGAAGCGAACCACTATTTTTCTCTACACAAGTCTCAAGAGTCCCTGCAGTGCTGGAAGCGAATCGTTATTTTTCTCTGCACAAGTACAAGAGTCCCTGCAGTGCTGGAAGCGAATCGATATTTTTCTCTGCACTAGTCTCAAGAGTCCCTGCAGTATAGAAGCAAACCACTATGTTTCTCTGCACAAGTCTCAAGAGTCCCTGCAGTGCTGGAAGCGAACTGCTATTTTTCTCTGGACTAGTCTCAAGAGTCCCTGCAGTGCTGGAAGCGAACCACTATTTTTCTCTGCACCAGTCTCAAGAGTCCCTGCAGTGCTGGAAGCGAGCCACTGTTTTTGTCTGCACTAGTCTCAAGAGTCCCTGCAGTGCTGGAAGCGAACCACTATTTTTCTCTGCACTGGTCTCAAGAGTCCCTGCAGTGCTGGAAGCGAACCACTATTTTTCTCTGCACACGTTTAAACAGTACCTGCAGTGCTGGAAGCGAACCACTATTTTTCTCTGCACACGTTTAAACAGTACCTGCAGTGCTGGAAGCGAACAACTATTTTTCTCAGCAATAGTCTGAAGAGCCCCTGTAGAATAGAAGCGAACCATTATTTTTCTCTGCACTAGTCTCAAGAGTCCCTGCAGTATAGAAGCGAACCACTATTTTTCTCTGCACTAGTCTCAAGAGCCACTGCAGTGCTGGAAGCGAATAGTTATTTTTCTCTGCACTAGTCTCAAGAGTCCCTGCAGTGCTGGAAGCGAACCACTATTTTTCTCTGCACTAGTCTCAAGAGCCACTGCAGTGCTGGAAGCGAATAGTTATTTTTCTCTGCACTAGTCTCAAGAGCCCCTGCAGTGCTGGGAAGCGAATCGTTATTTTTCTCTGCACTAGTCTGAAGAGTCCCTGCAGTGCTGAAAGCAAATCTTTATTTTTCTCTGCACTAGTCTCAAGAGTCCCTGCAGTGCTGGAAGCGAACCACTATTTTTCTCTGCACTAGTCTCAAGAGTCCCTGCAGTGCTGTAAGCGAACCACTATTTTATTGAACACAAGTCTCAAGAGTCCCTGCAGTGCTGGAAGCGAATCTTTATTTTTCTCTGCACAAGTACAAGAGCCCCTGCAGTGCTGGAAGTGAATCGTTATTGTTCTCTGCACTAGTCTCAAGAGTCCCTGCAGTATAGAAGCGAACCGCTATTTTTCTCTGCACTAGTCTCAAGAGTCCCTGCAGTGCTGGAAGCGAACCACTATTTTTCTCTGCACAAGTACAAGAGTCCCTGCAGTGCTGGAAGCAAATCGTTATTTTTCTCTGCACTAGTCTCAAGAGCCCCTGCAGTGCTGGAAGCGAATCGATATTTTTCTCTGCACTAGTCTCAAGAGTCCCTGCAGTATAGAAGCAAACCACTATGTTTCTCTGCACAAGTCTCAAGAGTCCCTGCAGTGCTGGAAGCGAATCTTTATTTTTGTCTGCACTAGTCTGAAGAGTCCCTGCAGTATAGAAGCAAACCACTATGTTTCTCTGCACAAGTCTCAAGAGTCCCTGCAGTGCTGGAAGCGAATCGGTATTTTTGTCTGCACTAGTCTGAAGAGTCCCTGCAGTATTGGAAGCGAGCCACTATTTTTGTCTGCACTAGTCTCAAGAGTCCCTGCAGTGCAGGCAGTGAATCTTTATTTTTCTCTGCACTAGTCTCAAGAGTCCCTGCAGTGCTGGAAGCGAACCACTATTTTTCTCTGCACTAGTCTCAAGAGTCCCTGCAGTGCTGGAAGCGAACCACTATTTTTCTCTGCACTAGTCTCAAAAGTCCCTGCAGTGCTGGAAGCGAATCGTTATTTTTCTCTGCACACGTTTAAACAGTACCTGCAGTGCTGGAAGCGAACCACTATTTTTCTCTGCACACGTTTAAACAGTACCTGCAGTGCTGGAAGCGAACCACTATTTTTCTCTGCACACGTTTAAACCGTACCAGCAGTGCTGGAAGCGAACCACTTTTTTTCTCAGCAATAGTCTGAGGAGCCCCTGTTGAATAGAAGCGAACCATTATTTTTCTCTGCACTAGTCTCAGGTGCCACTGCAGTGCTGGAAACGAATAGTTTATTTTTCTCTGCACTAGTCTCAAGAGTCCCTGCAGTGCTGGAAGCGAACCACTATTTTTCTCTGCACTAGTCTCAGGTGCCACTGCAGTGCTGGAAACGAATAGTTTATTTTTCTCTGCACTAGTCTCAAGAGTCCCTGCAGTGCTGGAAGCGAACCACTATTTTTCTCTGCACTAGTCTCAAGAGTCCCTGCAGTGATGGAAGCAAACCACTATTTTTCTCTACACAAGTCTCAAGAGTCCCTGCAGTGCTGGAAGCGAATCGTTATTTTTCTCTGCACAAGTACAAGAGTCCCTGCAGTGCTGGAAGCGAATCGATATTTTTCTCTGCACTAGTCTCAAGAGTCCCTGCAGTATAGAAGCAAACCACTATGTTTCTCTGCACAAGTCTCAAGAGTCCCTGCAGTGCTGGAAGCGAACCACTATTTTTCTCTGCACCAGTCTCAGGAGTCCCTGCAGTGCTGGAAGCGAACCACTATTTTTCTCTGCACTAGTCTCAAGAGTCCCTGCAGTGCTGGAAGCGAACCACTATTTTTCTCTGCACTAGTCTCAAAAGTCCCTGCAATGCTGGAAGCGAATCGTTATTTTTCTCTGCACACGTTTAAACAGTACCTGCAGTGCTGGAAGCGAACCACTATTTTTCTCTGCACACGTTTAAACAGTACCTGCAGTGCTGGAAGCGAACCACTATTTTTCTCTGCACACGTTTAAACCGTACCAGCAGTGCTGGAAGCGAACCACTTTTTTTCTCAGCAATAGTCTGAGGAGCCCCTGTTGAATAGAAGCGAACCATTATTTTTCTCTGCACTAGTCTCAGGTGCCACTGCAGTGCTGGAAACGAATAGTTTATTTTTCTCTGCACTAGTCTCAAGAGTCCCTGCAGTGCTGGAAGCGAACCACTATTTTTCTCTGCACTAGTCTCAGGTGCCACTGCAGTGCTGGAAACGAATAGTTTATTTTTCTCTGCACTAGTCTCAAGAGTCCCTGCAGTGCTGGAAGCGAACCACTATTTTTCTCTGCACTAGTCTCAAGAGTCCCTGCAGTGATGGAAGCAAACCACTATTTTTCTCTACACAAGTCTCAAGAGTCCCTGCAGTGCTGGAAGCGAATCGTTATTTTTCTCTGCACAAGTACAAGAGTCCCTGCAGTGCTGGAAGCGAATCGATATTTTTCTCTGCACTAGTCTCAAGAGTCCCTGCAGTATAGAAGCAAACCACTATGTTTCTCTGCACAAGTCTCAAGAGTCCCTGCAGTGCTGGAAGCGAACCACTATTTTTCTCTGCACCAGTCTCAGGAGTCCCTGCAGTGCTGGAAGCGAGCCACTGTTTTTGTCTGCACTAGTCTCAAGAGTCCCTGCAGTGCTGGAATCGAACCACTATTTTTCTCTGCACTGGTCTCAAGAGTCCCTGCAGTGCTGGAAGCGAACCACTATTTTTCTCTGCACTGGTCTCAAGAGTCCCTGCAGTGCTGGAAGCGAACCATTATTTTTCTCTACACAAGTCTCAAGAGTCCCTGCAGTGCTGGAAGCGAACCACTATTTTTCTCTGCACACGTTTAAACAGTACCTGCAGTGCTGGAAGCGAACCACTATTTTTCTCTGCACACGTTTAAACAGTACCTGCAGTGCTGGAAGCGAACAACTATTTTTCTCAGCAATAGTCTGAAGAGTCCCTGCAGTATAGAAGCGAACCACTATTTTTCTCTGCACTAGTCTCAAGAGCCACTGCAGTGCTGGAAGCGAATAGTTATTTTTCTCTGCACTACTCTGAAGAGTCCCTGCAGTGCACTAGTCTCAAGAGTCCCTGCAGTGCTGGAAGCAAATCTTTATTTTTCTCTGCACTAGTCTCAAGAGTCCCTGCAGTGCTGGAAGCGAACCACTATTTTTCTCTGCACTAGTCTCAAGAGTCCCTGCCGTGCTGGAAGCGAATCGTTATTTTTCTCTGCACTAGTCTCAAGAGTCCCTGCAGTGCTGTAAGCGAACCACTATTTTATTGAACACAAGTCTCAAGAGTCCCTGCAGTGCTGGAAGCGAATCGTTATTTTTCTCTGCACACGTACAAGAGCCCCTGCAGTGCTGGAAGTGAATCGTTATTGTTCTCTGCACTAGTCTCAAGAGTCCCTGCAGTATAGAAGCCAACCACTATTTTTCTCTGCACTAGTCTCAAGAGCCACTGCAGTGCTGGAAGCGAATAATTATTTTTCTCTGCACTAGTCTCAAGAGCCCCTGCAGTGCTGGAAGCGAATCGTTATATTTCTCTGCACTTGTCTCAAGAGTCAATCAATCAATCAATCAATCAATCGCATTTGAAGAGTGCGCTACTCACCCGTGAGGGTCTCAAGGCACTGGGGGGGCGGGAGGGGGGGGGGGGGGAATGGTGCTGCTACTTGTGGAGAGGTGTGGTCACTGGTTAGAGGCGGCAGACCCGTAAGCAGAGAATCGGCCAGAGACCAGGGTTCAATTCCCGACGCGGCAGGGTCATGGACCAGGGTCAAAACGGACTCGATAATTCTCGCCTCGGTACCTACTCTAACCAGGAACACACTCGGCAACTCTGGGCATTAAGCTTGCCTCATCTCTACAACGGCCCCCCACAGATGCCAGGGATGCCTGGTTTCACCTTGGAGATACCCAGAAAGGGACCATCTCACAGGGATAGCCAGGACGGGTTCCCCAGCGGTCTACAGCGCCGGGACGCCCCGTTGCTGGGGCAGCTGTGCGCTTTACAAGTCTACAACATTTACATTTACTACTCGAACAGCCACGTCTTGAGCTGCTTCCTGAAGGCGAGATGGTCCTGGGTCAGTCGTAGGTGGGTGGGGAGGGAGTGCCATGTTTTGGCCGCCAGGTAGTAGAAGGATCTTCCCCCGATGGTGGTTCTGCGAATCCGTGGGACGGTGGCGAGGGCGAGGCTGGCGGATCGGAGCTGGCGGGTGGGTGAGTGTGTAGAACGTGAGGCGTTTGTTGAGGTAGGTGAGGCCCATGTCGTGAAGAGCCTTGTGTGCGTGGGTGAGCATCCTGAATGTGATTCTCTTGCTGACGGGGAGCCAGTGCAGGTCTCTCAGGTGGGCGGTGATGTGGCTGCGACGGGGATGTCCAGGATGAGTCGTGCGAGGCGTTCTGTATGCGTTGAAGTCTTTTCTGTAGTTTGGCTGTGGTTCCCGCGTAGAGAGCGTTCCCGTAGTCCAGACGGCTGGTGACGAGGGCCTGGGTGACCGTCCTTCTGTTTTCCGTGGGGATCCACCGGAAGATCTTACGGAGCATGCGTAGGGTGTTGAAGCATGAAGTCAAGATGGCGTTGACTTGCTTGGTCATCGTGAGGGAGGAGTCCAGGATGAAACCCAGGTTGCGTGCGTGGTCTGTGGGGATGGGGTCGTCCCAGGCGGAGGGGGATGGTCCGAGGATGAGGACTTCCGTCTTGTCCGAGTTCAGCTTCAGACGGCTGAGCATCATCCATTCCGCGACGTCTTTCATTCCTTCCTGGAGGCTGGCTTTGGCGGTGGCGGGGGTGTTGGTGAGGGAGAGGATCAGCTGGGTGTTATCAGCGTAGGAGATGATGTAGAGGTTGTGTTGGCGTGCGATGGCTGCGAGGGGGCTCATGTAGACGTTGAAGAGGGTGGGGCTGAGCGAGGAGCCCTGGGGGACGCCGCAGATGATCTCCGTGGCTGCAGAGCGGAAGGGAGGGAGGCGGACTCTCTGAGTTCTGTCTGAGAGGAAGGATGTGATCCATTTCAGAGCTTCTCCTTGGATCCCGGCGTGGTGGAGGCGGGCTGTTAGGGTGCGGTGGCAGACTGTGTCGAAAGCTGCTGATAGGTCGAGGAGGATGAGGGCGGCAGTTTCCCCGTTGTCGTGCAGGGACCTGATGTCGTCGGTGGCTGCGATGAGGGCGGTGTCCGTGCTGTGGTCTGCTCGGAAGCCGGACTGCGATGGGTCGAGGGAGCTGTTTGACTCGAGGAAGGCGGAAGAGTCCCTGCTGTGCTGGAAGCAAACCATTATTTTTGTCTGCACTAGTCTCAAGAGTCCCTGCAGTGCTAGAAGCAAACCTTTATTTTTCTCTGGACTAGTCTCAAGAGTCCCTGCAGTGCTGGAAGCGAACCATTATTTTTCTCTGCACTAGTCGCAAGAGTCCCTGCAGGGCTGGAAGCGAACCACTATTTTTCTCTGCACTCGTTTAAACAGTACCTGCAGTGCTGGAAGCTAACCACTATTTTTCTCAGCAGTAGTCTGAAGAGTCCCTGCAGAATAGAAGCGAACCACTTCTTTTCTCACCAATAGTCTCCAGAGTCCCCACTGGAAGTGAACCACTATTTTTCTCTGCACTAGTCTCAAGAGTCGCTGCAGTGGTGGAAGTGAAGCATTATTTTTCCCCGCACTAGTCTCAACAATCCCTGCAGTGCTGGAAGTGAACCATTATTTTTCTCTGCACTAGTCTCAAGAGTCCCTACAGTGCTGGAAGCGAATTGTTAGTTTTCTCTGCACTAGTCTCAAGAGTGCCTGCAGTATAGAAGCAAACCACTATTTTTCTCTGCACTAGTCTCAAGAGTCCCTGCAGTGCTGGAAGTGAAGCACTATTTTTTTCTGGACTAGTCTCAAGAGTTCCTGCAGTGCTGGAAGTGAACATATCTCTCTGCAACAGTCTGTGGTGCACCTTCGGTAGTAGAGTTTAGAGGCACCACACCTCTGCTTGTGTCCTTCTGTGCTGTGTAGCTCCTGTGCTAGTGTCATTTTGTGCTGTGTAGCTTCTGTGCTTGTGTGCTTCTCTGCCGTGTAGCTTCTGTGCTCATGTCCTTCTGTGCCGTGTAGCTTCTGTGTTCGTGTCCTTCTGTGCCGTGTATCTTCGGTGCTTGTGTGCTTCTGTGCCGTGTAGCTTCTGTGCTCATGTCCTTCTGTGCCGTGTAGCTTCTGTGCTCGTGTCCTTATGTGCTGCGTAGCTTCTGTGCTCGTGTCCTTCTGTGCCGCGTAGCTTTTGTGCTTGTTTCCTTCTGTGCCGTGTAGGTTCTGTGCTAGTGTCCTTGTGTGCCGCGTAGCTTCTGTGTGTGTGTCCTTGTGTGCCGCGTAGCTTCTGTGTTAGTGTCCTTCTGTCCTGCGTAGCTTCTGTGTTTGTGTCCTTCTGTGCCGTGTAGCTTCTGTGTTCGTGTCCTTCTGTGCCGTGTAGCTTCTGTGCTTATGTCCTTCTGTGCTGTGTAGCTTCTGTGTTCCTGTCCTTCTGTGCCGTGTAGCTTCTATGCACGGGACCTTCTGTGCCGTGTAGCTTCTGTGCTTGTGTTCTTCTGTGCCATGTAGCTTCTGTGCTCGTGTCCTTCTGTGCCATGTAGCTTCTGTGCTCGTGTCCTTGTGTGCTGCGTAGCTTCTGTGCTCGTGTCCTTCTGTGCCGCGTAGCTTTTGGGCTTGTTTCCTTCTGTGCCGTGTAGCTTCTGTGCTAGTGTCCTTGTGTGACGCGTAGCTTCTGTGTTTGTGTCCTTGTGTGCCGCGTAGCTTCTGTGTTAGTGTCCTTTTGTCCTGCGTAGCTTCTGTGTTCGTGTCCTTCTGTGCCGTGTAACTTCTGTGTTCGTGTCCTTCTGTGCCGAGTAGCTTCTGTGCTAGTGTCCTTCTGTACCATGTAGCTTCTGTGCTAGTGTCCTTCTGTACTGTGTAGCTTCTATGCTAGTGTCCTTCTGTAGTCCTTCTGTACTGTGTAGCTTCTGTGCTAGTGTCCTTCTCTGCTATGTATCTTCTGTGCTAGTGTTCTGCCACATCCAGTTTTAGAGGGCAAGACTTTATATTACTGTTCTAGTTTTCAAGGCAAGTTCTGCATTGGATATGTCATGTTATAATCTCCGAGGCATACTCAGTTCTAGAGTTAAAATAGGATGTATCTCTGAGTCAACCTCTGGGCACCTTCCGTACTAAAGGAGAAATAATTTATACATTTATGATTCTCTCCAGGTCATATACAGTAGAAGTGGTATAGTGCTTAATATCGCTGTGCGAGTCTTCAAAAGGTTTTCAGAACTGAAGTTCCAAGGCTGCATCACCTCTTGGCACATTTGTTACTAGAAGTGAAAGGCTTTATATTTATGTGCCAGTTTCCACAGCGTATTCTGGACTAGAATGAAAGGGTTACATAATTATGTGCTAGTCTCGGGCATATGAGGCACTGGAGGTGACAGACATTTTATCTGTGTGCTAGTTTCTGGAAAATATTCAGGAATAGAGGTGAAAGGTTTTCTATTTCTGATCTGTGGAGCACTCTCCTTGAAACATTCAGTCCTAAAGGAGAAAGGCTTTCTATATATGAGCTGTGTGCCAGTCTCTTGCTAACATGCGGTATTAGCGGTAAAAGGCTCCCTTCATGATCTCTGTGCCAGTCTCCAGGAAACGTTCAGTATTCGCGGTAAAAGACTTGGCTGTATATGTTTTGTGGGCCACTCTCCTGTAAATTCAGTACTAGACGTGAAAAGCTTTTTATATATGATCTGTGTGCCAGCCTTCAGGTAACATTGAGTCTTACCAGTAGAAGGCTTTCTGTATATTATCTATTTGTGATAGTCTCTGGGTGACATTCAGGATCAGCAGTGAAAGGCTTTCTATATATGATCTGCATAAAAATCAATATTAGCGGTGAAATATACCATATATGAACTGTGGGCCTCCTGTAAACATGCAGTACTTGAGGTGAAAAACGTTCTATATATGATCTTTGTGCCAGCCTTCATGTAACATTGAGTATTATCACTAAAAGGCTTTCTAAATATGATCTGTGTGCCATTTCTGGGTAACAATCATTACTAGAATTAAAGGCCTGTCCATATATGAGCTGTGTGTGATAGTCTCTGGGTAACATTACAGTCCTAGAGTTGAAAGGCTTTCTATATATGATCCATGTGTGATAGCCTCTGGGTAACTTTTAGTATCAGCAGTGAAAGGCTTTCTATATATGATCCGTCTGCCCTTTTCGGGATAAAAATCAATGTTAGCAGTGAAAGACTTTCTAAATATGATATGTGGGCCAGTCTCTTGTAAACATTCAGCACTAGAGGTGAAAGGTTTTCTATATGATCTGTGTGTGATAGTCTCTGGGTAACATTCAGTATTATCAGTAAAAGGCTTTGACTATATGTTTCGTGTGTGATAGTCTGGAGGTATCCTTCAGTGTTAGAGATGGAAGGCTTTCTATATATGATCCGTGTGTGATAGTCTCTGGGTAGCATTCAGTATTAGCAGTAAAGGGCTTTCTATATATGATCTGTGTGCCAGTCTCCTGTAAACATTCAGTACTAGAGTTGAAAGACTTTCTATATGATCCGTGTGAGCCAGTCTCCAGGTATCTTTCAGTACTAGAGACAAAAGGCTTTCTGTGAATGATCTGTGTGCCAGTCTCTGCGTATGATTCAGAACTAGAGGTGCAAGGTTATTAATATCATTCGTGTGTGATAGTCCCTGGGTAACATTCAGAATTAGCAGTGAAATGTTTTCTATACATGATCTGTCTGTCTGCCAGTCTTTGGGTAACATTCAGTAACATTCAGTATTAGCAGCAAAGGGTTTTATATATATACGATCTGTGTGCCACTCTCCTGTAAACATTCAGTACTAGAGGTGAAAGGCTTTCTATCTGATCTGTGTGTGCCAGTCTCTGCGTAACATTCAGTATTAGAAGTGAAAGGCGTGCTATATTTGACCTATGTGTAATAGTCTCTGGGTAACTTTTAGAATTAGCAGTAAAGAGCTTTCTATACATGATCTGTGTGGCGGCCCGCGGCCCCCACAGGGGGCCACTCTAAACGGGTGGCCCCGTTAGTGCCATTTGGGCATTTCCCCACCCCCACTACTAATGTGGGACTCTAGGAGGAGTTCCCTTACCAGACGCGAGAGGCGCGTCACTTCCGGCGCTCCGAGGAGGTGGGGAGGTATTTTTGCCTCCCCCGGCCATCTTGGTTTCCTCTTTGCGCTGGACACGCCGTCTGGTCAGTCGACTCCGGGTTCGTCGGGTCGCTTGCAGTTAGTGCGACTGTTTACCCTCCCCAAGGGGGACTTGGGGGGGGGGCAGCCGACCGCAGGGAGGTCCCCCCCCGGGCGGTTTGGGAGGGGGCGTGTGGGGGGGTGGGCTGGCCTCGCGCCGGCCATTTTGAATTTGGGCTACATTTTTTGTAGCCCAAAAGTAGCCCAACTATAAAGTTGTTGGGCCCCTGCTCCCAGCCACCATTTTAGGTTTGGTGACCTGGTGGCTGGGAGCTTGGCTATTAGTGTTTTTTTTCGTTATTTTCTGGTGATCATAATATCGTTGTGGGAGTGTTGATGGCGTCGCAGGATTATAGAGTGCTCGAAGCCCTCCGACTCCTGTCTGAAGCGGGCCGGAGGGACCTGGTGGTGGGGGAGGTCGCGGGGCCGTCGCGCCCTATGCGGCAGGCCTCAGCGGGCGTTGCGGCAGCGGTGGCCGCTTGTAATTCTCCGAAGCGCCCAAAGCAAATGCCGGGTGTGGCACTTTGAGTGACACATTGTTGTGAGTGGAGGGGGCACTTCTGTCAGTGTTTTGAGGTTGGCTTTGGTGGTCTGACGGGCTCCTATGCCATGCTCCCGTCGGTGCCACGTGGGATGTAGAGTCAACCCTGCTCAGAGGCAGTGGAGCATCGCTCCACTCTCTGCATGGTGGTGTGGACAGGTGGTGAGCCTATGGGAATATCAACGGGATGGTGCTTTGCTGCCCTGCTGCGGCGTCCCACTTGCATGCACTGTCTGCTTCTACAGACACAGGAGCCCGTTATCAGTGGTGAGGCACGTCGCGCAGGAGTCCAGAGGTGTGATTGTTTCACGGGCTGTGCTACAGCTTGAGCGAAAGAAAGGAAGGGGGAAAAAGGACTAGAGTTTCATTGGAGGCACTCACGCGGGGAGGTTGTCGACGCGGGATGCAGGTGTGCGGATTCGCATGTGGCGAGCGGCGTGTCCGGAGCTTGTGGGGACTGCCTGGTCGGCCCGGGGTTGGGTGCGGCCGCGGTGGGGTCAGGAGCGAGTGTGGCGATGCCTTTAGCGCCCATCGGTGCCCGCGTTACAGATTGCAGGCTGTGATCTATGCATAATCTGGAGGTTACTGGGTTCGAGTCCAGGCTAAGCCGACTCTCCCTCGTCCTGCTACTCCCAAATTGAGTACCCCGGTCCACGAGCGGGCCTCTGGTTCAGTCGGGGCCTCACCTGGTCCAAGTCCTCGTGCTAGGGGTTAGGTTCGAATTCAATAATAAAGTTTTAATGCCTGCCGTACCCTGTCCTGCCGACTCAGTTTAGGCAGGATGCTCTCCTGCGGCAACACTGTTCTTATCTGATGGCTTAGAAAAATCCCCCTCCTTGAAAACTGACATGTTTGCTTGGAGTCTGGCCGATCATGGTAATGGCGACAGTGGGAAACCCACCTGGTGGGCACAGCTAGCTCCAGTCTCTAACCTCTGAGGCTTGCTTTTCCACGTGTCCAATGTTTATAAGTATACCTTTCATAAGTGAGAACACGTCAACAGTGCCCCGTTTGTAAAGGTTTTATGTGCACCAAGCGAACACTTGCAATTTGTCACTTTGCCGGGAGTCGGTAGTTGTATGTTTTATGTGGGGGACAACAGGGCGAGTTGTGTGCAGAGGAGAGCCTGTCGAGGCCTTTCTATGAATTTTGAGCAGTGACACGCTGGGCGCCTTCAGTCTGTGCTGCGAAAGAGGTGCTACTAATTGTAATTTGTATGTTGAATAGCAATGTGCACATGTTCCACATTGCCACGAAGTGTTATTTTATTCATGCAATTTTCACGCCCTGCATTGTCCGCATATTGAGCGCGAGGTGTTGACTCTGTTACGTGCGCCTCTTTTCTACAGGTTTCTGAATGTAAATAACGGTGCATGGTATGAGAATTAGCATTGTGCAAATGTGACTTATTGCCACGAAGCGGTAATGTCTTATTCAATTTTAACACACGGCTATTGTTGCATATTGTAGCGCGATGTGAATCTTTTTACGTGCGCATCTTTGTTACAGGTGTCCATATTTACAAATGGTGAATCGTATGATTAGGCCATAGTATTACGAGGCCCGTTGCGCTATATTGGTTTGGCAGCTACGCAATTGCGCTCAGGTGTTTGAAATTTGCATGATGTCGTCTGTGATTTATGCAAGTGAGGGTAAATTGAATGACCAAGAATGTGGTTTCTTGGTCCGTGGTGCCGTACTCTTTTTCGGCTTCGTGCGGGTCTGTGTTAAGGGATGTTCTGTGTCGAAGGTTGATTGTAACGGAGGGTTGTTTGTAAAGTAATCCGATTGCATGGCAACCGGGAATTATTATTATCGAAGTGCTCCAATCGGCATGACGGTGTCTGTGTTTTAAACATGCCAATAAGAAGCACTATGGGGAATCAGATTGTTGACCCCTTGAGGGACCTGGCCAGGTCACCCCCTTCTGTAGTGCCATCAGTAAAGCTGATGCTCCCTGCGGCTCTGGGCTGGATCAGTGCTCTTCATAAACGGTAGCACCCAGCTCGAGGGAAGAATTCATTGTGCCTGTTCCTCAAGGGCCCTGGCTTGCTGTAGGTACAAGGTTAAGGGTTGATCATATATGGGACTCAATGACAAAAGAGGTTGAACTAGGTGACACGCTTCACTAAGCATAGGGATCGGCTTGCATATTTTAATCCAATGATAAAGACGGAGCAAGTGTTCGGGTCAGAACCAGTAGGCCACGGGGTGGCTCTAAAAAACATTTTCAAGTCCTCGCTATCGTTGTAATGGTGTTGCAATTCTATAATTGCAGGTAATCATTATCCGGTATTAATTGATAGATTAGAGCGGGTGGTTTCCGGTACACGGCACCGTCATGTAATTATCAATGCCGGTGATGGGGGCAGTTCGCCACTACGTGGCCTTGTCTCTCTATTTTAAAGTTGACCACAACATCGGACAATTATTAATTCAATATACATTAAAATTACTATTCTCTGCTGCCCATGCCATTATTATAGCTCTGGGGGCCTGGAATAGTCTGAATTGTCACACTTACCCAATTGCTTGGGTTAGTAGCTATGATGCTATTGGGACTTGCAGCAGGGCTGGAGCATTGCTTAGTGCAAACTTTAGTGGCCTCCTGCCGCCCTCTGAGGGCAATAAAATAAGTACCATTAACTTGGCTAGCAATAAGACCTGCAAGCAGCGTTGGGATATACCTTGGGTGGTGGAGGTGAGCACCAACACATGTTATGTTAGGCACAGCAAGGTCAATAACATTTACTTGCCTTTCCTCCTTCTGTGGTAAGGACAGGAAACACCCACGGAGGGTAGCACCCACCAGACACAGCACTGGTTCATTTTACCAATTCAAACGGACCTCCTCCCATGTCCTTTAATTGCCAGCTAGTTAGAATGCAACAGCAGCAACTGGAGCCATGATCAAATAACCTAAGCACGCACGTAGAAGTAGCACATAGCTTCTAACGACCGTGGTCATGGCATCCCGGCAAGCAGTCTAGTTACAAATGTTATGTAGCATTCGGGGACGGGTGGCTGCACTCATGGCATGTATAGGTTCACAGCTAGGGACAGCCCAGGATCCATTCCTAGAAGCCGGTCGTTCGGGCCCAATAAGGAGGTTCGTGTCCCAGGGACAAGCAGGGATTGGTGAGGTGTTTATTGCCAAAAATAACAAAAGAAGGGAGTGAAGAGGTTTTTAGATAGAATCTACCTCCTGTACAAGTATTTATAAACAATGTGATTCTACCCTATGTTCGTTTCATGTTTTGTATTTTATATTATTCGTGATTCAAAAAAGTGAGTGTTGCTGATCCCGGAAATGTCAAGGAAAAGCACTAAGTGTTTTTAAAAATGCCCCTCACACACTAAGAATCCCATAGTGTCATGCTTCATCATAGGGGTCTTTCACACATACATGAGTTCTCACACATTGCGGTATTGCGGTATTGTTGGTGACTGACACATCCTGAAATTCAGAAAAGACTGATCTTAAATCCTAATAAAAATATATATAATATTATAATTAGAGAGCAATACATACACTATTTGGAATGGTGGTCCGGCCCCATGAGCTTGCACCGAAGGGGAGGTTTCCTCAATTATAGTCACTGTTGGTAAAGCGAGAGATCGGGTAAAGGATTAACTAATCTCACCGTGAAGTTTGTAGGTACTAGTTAAATGGAGTCAAAGTGCCGGGATTTAAAGACTTAGCTCAAGTCTTACTTACATGAAACAGGATATTCCCTCTCCTCTAAATACCTCCGTGCTGCTCCGTGGGTTGCTGAGGGAGAGTTTTGACTCGGTATTTATCTGGTGCTTAATTGAAGAAAAACCGCGAGCCGGCTTGTGTGGATGCACTAGAGCATAAGCTGAGGCTAAAATGGCTACTTACTTTGTGCAATTACGGAAGTGAGAAGAAGCTCCAATTCCTGTATCAGAGTACTCAATTCGAGATATCTATGCAATGTACAGATAAACGGTGAAAAACATGGCTTCTTTAATTCTAGTAAAAAGGTGGTAATAATCGTTATCCTGCGACTAAGAGAAAAAAGAGATAAGGAGTTTATCTGTGTCAGTTTGGCGTGCCGGTTTTATTTAAACGCTAGAGCGTAAGCGTGATCTCAAAATGGACGCTCTAATTGTGCCGAAAGGTGTGCTCAGAAAGCCCTACTTCCTGTATGCGGTCAGTCGCTGGTCGGAACACTTCATATCAACAAACTAAATCGCACTGCAAATGTTGTTCTTTCAAAAAAACCAAGCGAGTTACTTAGTAAATTCTCCATAAAAAATGAAAATACGAATTTGTGAAAAATCGGCAGGTGCTCAGCCAAGAAAAGTAATTGTTGAAGAGTACCTTATTGCAAAAGCAGGGTACTATCTAAGGTCTAAATACATCCCGGATTATGTCTCAGTTTTAGGCTAATTTACTTCTGGATACTCGAATCCCCCAAAAAAGTGTTTGGTCAGATTCTTTACCAAGGGGATTTGCTTAAAAGGTTATAGTAGATAGATGTATTGGAAAGATAGCGAGCCCATTCCTAGCTTGGTTTGTACACGCAGGTTTCGGCCCCACTGTTCCCAGATGCTGGTCCTGGATTGGGGCATGTAGGAATCTACAGATCTATTTTCATAAAACCAAGTGCTCCCACGTATTCGTAGGTTGAAGCACGCCCCGCCCCGCCCCGTAGAGGGACGGGAAGACCCCTATGATGAAGCATGACACCATGGGATTCTTAGTGTGTGAGGGGTATTTTTAAAAACACTTAGTGCTTTTCCTTGACATTTCCGGGATCAGAAACACTCACTTTTTTGAATCACGAATAATATAAAATACAAAACATGAAACTAATATGAGGTGTTTATTGCAACATGAGGGCGTCCCAATCAGCATGGCTCTGCAAGTTGCGCTTCCATGGGGGAGGGAGCGCTTACTCGGGCGTGCTGCCCGAAAACTTCACCCCATCCCCCTTTGTTTTCCCCTGGTCACGCCGTCTGGTCATGTCGCGGGTGCCCATGCGGTCCCTGGTCTCGCTGGATACGTTGTTGTCCACTTGCTTTGTGTTGCGTGGTGCCTTGAGCCCGGTGGCAGCATAGGTCGTCAGTGATGTATGATGGTGAGTCTGAGGCCCACGTTGACATTATACTCGAATAAAGTTCGATAGTGTTGATGAACTCCACAACACATTGCATCACTGAATACCCCTTCATAGTGTTCTGTTGACTAACTTGTTCTGAAATGTGCAGGGGGTAGCTGGCATGGGTAGGTTGGATATGCACCGTACCATTGTTTGATTTGGCTCGCAAGAAAGGGTCATTCATAGTCTTTTGAATGTCACTCTCAGCTGCACTGAAAGGATGAAAATGTCACACATAGCAATATGAAACCTGGGCAGCTATGGGTGGGGGCGGCTAGCTCTCAAAGAGCTATTTGAATTCAGTAGTTTGGATGGCGCCGATATCTCGAATCCATCAATATTTCTTTGACAACCTGGTGAATCGTATTAAGGGGAGGTCTATGGTTCTTTGCATGGTTAATTAACGTTTCCAGTACACAAAGACACCCGTTGCTTAAGGCCTCATGCTCCCATTGCTTCACCCTTGGTTTGGTCGTACCATAAAGGGGGCAGTCACTTACGTATAAACCGTCTGTTGGCGACGTTAGAAAGACTTTTCTCACTCCTGAGCTGTAGGACGGTGGCCGGATAGACCTAGTGAGTTATGTAATCCCTGTGATGGCATGAAAGAGGTTTGGTAGCACAGGGTAATAGGGGCAGATGGTACTAAGTCTCTTGTATGGACAATACGAAGGGTAATTAAAATAAACTGGTATGGAGTCTCTTCTGTATTGTGCCACTGGGGGAGTGCGGTTGGCACATTAAATTTACACTGCCACTGGGATAAGCCAAAGTCTCTGCCTAGCCACCTAGGGGGTGGGCAGGTGTCAGCCTAAGTGTGTGCTCCCTTCTCCCGGCTAGAGAGGTGGGTTCGGCCAGGCTCAGGTGCATACCCTAGCCAACCAGAAATTCCATTTACAACATTAGTAGAGAATGCCTAGGAGTGGTCTGCAGTCCATTCGTAACCACCCCACTGGGCAAATGTTTTAGGCCACAAGGTTTGTGGGGGGCTCTTGGGTAGGAGCCTGGTGAAGAGCCAAGGTCAGGCTAGGATGTCTTGCGCTTTCGCCTCATGGTTGAGTCCCAGCCATGCGCGAAATCTAGCAAGGTGAGCTGGCTGCGGGTCAGGAAGCGCCAAGGCATCAGTAGCACTGAGCAGGTTACAGCCAGATGCGGTATCCGAGGCAAGGGGCAGCTGTTAGATTAGAGCCCTACTCAGGTACCGCCTTAAGTGCTTGGAGGTCTGTTGGCACCGCCTGTCAATGGAAGCCATTGTCTAGAGGGCTTCTCTGTGCAGAACGTTTGCAGGCGTACGTAACAGTATCAGCTACCAGTTCAATCGTGCATCTTTCAATAATTTACTCAGATAACTGGGACAGAAATAAAAGGCAGGCTAGATAACTTTCTTCTACATGCATTGGCACATCTGGTCAGAAGTGATTTTCAAAGGGATTGCACTTCACCCAGGTAAAGTTAGCACCCATCCAAACAAAGTCGATTGTTTAAGGTCACCCTGGGCCGCATTTACACAGCCCAATAGTAGGCCCTTGTGGTGGTCAGTACCATGAATTACTAAATTGAACTGACAGGAAGCGTGACTGTGGGTTACAACAGCAGAAGTTTAGGGAGAGCTAGACTCCCCTCATGGTCAAGGTGTAGGTTTAGTTAGTTTGAGCTGGCACTCTGATTTGACCAGGGGTTCGATGCTACACGATGGCATCGCCGCGTTGCGGGCAGAGCACGGGCGTTGTGTGTTTCCCAGGGGGCAGCAAGTGAAGGCAAGGCTCTTTCCAAATCTGGCACCAGAACACAAGGTAGTCAGGGCCAACTTGTCTGTTGGGTGACTTGTGTAGGCACATGTACAGTTGTCACTCCACGAAGGGGTGAGTTGTCTCCAATAGAGGGCACAATGCATATATTTCAAACCAGAATTGACGCCATTAATGTGGTCACCAGGGTCTAGCAATCAAAGAGGTTTGTGAAATTGTCTGGTCAACGGCGCAGATTAAGTGCACTCTAGAACCGAGGTTAGGTGACACAGGAGGGTGATTCAAGATACACAGGTGGTGTGACGGCAACGCGAGGTTGTCAGCTTATGCTGGGTTGGAGGTTCCGTATCACCAACCAGAAGGGTGCCAAGGGGCAAACCCAGCGAATATGTAAGAAATGTGTGTCTCTGGCCTTACGGCGGTGTAGAGCCATTCTCAGTTAGAGGTATGCCCAGGTGAAAATTGTGTGCTGCTAAGGTTCTAATGACCAGTGCGGTTTGTGGTATCTTTTCAAGGGGAAGAGATATGTTAGGCACTTGATCGCTTACAACGTAGCACATTCAAGCGGGCGTTGTTTCATTGCAAGTTGCAATGAGAGATTTCCCGTATTACGCCAGCAGCTGCGCACATGGCCAGCAGTACGCAGCCTGGGAAGTCTGGGGGCGAATACCACAGATTAAACTGTAAAGGCAAAATTACTATACGACAGGAGGGATAATGGCAAGTACACAAAGGATCCCTTGCTTAATGTCACATTTTCCATGGAGGGATAGTCACCAATTGACACTGGGAACCTTAGATCCTAATAGTATCATTGGCAATATACACATGACTCCGTGGTCTCGTGGGGTATTTAGTCCCACCCTGAAGTGTAGAATGCAAAAGAACTGCACATTACCACTATTTTGGGTGTGGCCGATGCAACAATTTGATCCCTGCCAAAGCAAACCAAGGTTCTTATGGTCAGATGCACAACTTACAACCGTTCACCCTTGCCTCACTGAAGGTAGTCTGTTAACAGAGGTATAGAACGGGACGTCTTGCGCAAGGGTGCGGACATTGCATGGGCAACACAGCAGATAGTCTGCTGTCAGACGAGGGTGCTTGCGGGCTAGGAGGCCAGGCAATGTAGCAGAATCCATTCTAAGGACCCCTCTCCCCCACCGAACTGCCTGAGAATGCGAGTGCAGTGGAATTTGCAATGATGCAGGTATTTTCCTGTCCATACAGGGGAAGAAGGGTACATTGCAGGAAACTGCATAAATGGAGTGGGGGCAAGACCTAAAGAGCATCAGAAGTCACAGCTCGTAAGCAGGTATGTGGATACCTGTGATAGCGTTGGTTAAGCAAGCCTGGTAGTAGGCGTAAGTTGTCTCTCCAAATTGTTGTTGTGACTGCAATAGTGTGCGCTATGCGAACAGTCTTGTTCGCCATGGTTTATTAATCGAGAAGGTCTGTGCACATGTCTGGTCAACCTCAACAAAGTAGGTGCACTCTGCTCCCAGGGCAGGTTACGGGTCGCTTCAGTGATGCACGAAATGCCCCGTCCGCATAACCAAAGTATATAGGATGGTTGTGGAAGCGGTCTTATAAGCAAGTGTGCTGCTGTTCCATTAATTGGGGAAGCAGGTGTTAGGGTGCATGAAAGGCTAGAAAAACTGCAACTACAGGTTGCAGGAGGTGGAAGCCACATTAGCTTGAAGGAATATAGCGATGTTTAAGAGTAGAGCTCCCTTCTGGGAGGCCATCACATTCTTGCAGGTCATGCGAGGATTTGGTACATTCCCAGAGAAGAATAAATCGCTTCATGCGCAAGTTCGCAGAGCAAGGTGCTTTGGCTTCATCAGGCATGGGCTATGCCGGGCGAACACCAAAGGTTATTTTGACCAAGTTTGAGTGCACTTGGCACAGGTGGGCCTGGATCTGTTCCTACTGGACATGAATGAGGCCCGGGAAATTGCAGGTTGCAGTGAGAAAGGAACTGTTTTGGTGGGGGGGCTCTTTAGGCGACGGTGGCTACCTCCAGAGCTTTGGCGGAGTTACAGGGCGATCTGGAAGCATATGGGTACCTCTGTAAGAGCACAATTGGGGTGCCAGAGCCAAATCCCAGGAGCCTCAGGGGAGAGGCCTGGAATAATTACGTTGGTGCCCTGTTAGTCCTTTGGGCGGTTGTGGGCCTGAACAACCGGGGGCTTGCCTTGCTACGCTCCACCCTGAAAGGGCGTGAGTAATAAGGGACCAATGTGTCACGTGATCCAGTAAGGGGATCACACTCATAAGGGTAGCACTGATTGGATTCTCCACAGTGCTTGGCTCATCAGGCGGGCAGGGCAGCATAGGCTGGTACAGCTGCCTGCCCTTGGATCGCCCGTAAGATAACCCACCATATTGCATACTTTTGTATGGAATAAACCTGCAGCAATATTTTTCCCAAACAAAAGTTGTGTTGTGTATTTATTTATGCATGCATACTCTGTTGTGGTGTGGGTGGGGTGTGTCGCCTATAATGGGACTGTGTGGCTGACCGCGGCCCCGTTAGTGCCATTTGGGCATTTCCCCACACCCACTACTAATGTGGGACTCTAGGAGGAGTCCCCTTACCAGACGCGACAGGCGCGCCAATTCCGGCGGTCCGAGGAGGTGGGGAGGTATGTATGCCTCCCCGGCCATCTTGGCGTCCTCTCTGCGCCGGACACGCCATCTCCCACCCTACCGCTTACCCGGCGTGGGGTTGGCAGGCGAAGTACATAGAACGTTGTAATGTTTTCTTTTGTCATTGCAGGCGGAGTTACAGGGCGATCTGGAAGCATATGGGTACAGAAGGGTACCTCTGCAAGAGCACACTTGGGGTGCCAGAGCCAAATCCCAGGAGCCTCAGGGGAGAGGCCTGGAATAATTACGTCGGTGCCCTGTTAGTCCTTCGGGCGGTTGTGGACCTGAACAACCGGGGGCTTGCCTTCCTACGCTCCGCCCTGAAAGGGGCGTGAGTAATAAGGGACCAATGTGTCACGTGATCCAGTAAGGGGATCACTCCCATAAGGGTAGCGCTGATTGGATTCTCCACAGTGCTTGGCTCATCAGGCGGGCAGGGCAGCATAGGTTGGTACAGCTGCCTGCCCTTGGATCGCCCGTAAGATAACCCACCATATTGCATACTTTTGTATGGAATAAACCTGCAGCAATATTTTTCCCAAACAAAAGTTGTGTTGTGTATTTATTTATGCATGCATACTCTGTTGTGGTGTGGGTGGGGTGCGTCGCCAATAATGGGACTACGTGCCAGTCTGCGTAACATTCAGTATTAGCAACAAAGGGCTTTCTATTCAGTATTAGCGGTGAAAGGGTTTTTAGATGTGATCTGTAGGCCACTCTCCTGGAACCATAAAGTATTGTCGGTGAAAATCGTTTTATTCCAGTGGCAATTCCACGAGCCATCAATACGACCAGAGAAACACTGTACGACAGTGAGACAGCGTTCACTCTCGATGTCTGTCAAATGGTTGACGGGATACTGGAGGGCGAGGATGTTCTGTTTGGAGTTAATATACAAACTATTTTGGAAAATTAATTCCCAAGCTGTGAAGCTGTTTCCTTTCTCAGAACTTGACAGACTCCTGCAGAGGGAAGAGCGCAGCCAATATTTTCTCTTGGGAAGACTCCTCTGACAGGAAATGAAACCTTTATACACATATTACATTGCCATTTCTCATTTCCTCCAGTAGTCAGTGATGCAACGTGGGGGAAGAGGTCGGGAGTGGGATACATGCAAACAAGCATATAATATATGTGTACGTAGAGAGCACTGTGGAGTCCGGGCCTGCACATTACACTGGACATCTGTTCCTCAGTTCGACGCTGCAGGAGACAGCGACAGCTGTAGGCCGCCGACTGTCCCTCTTCATAAAATGTCTGTCGCTGCAGCCTTTGTCTGCACGTTGTTGTAAAATGCAACCAGGAGTCACTTGTTAGTTCTTTACTAAATTAACTGACAGCTTCTTTTCTAATGCATAAACTCAGCAACACCATCGTAATGTACCAGCGACGGCCCGTATAGGGCGTATTACCGGGGCGGTGACGTGGGGCAGAGGAGGGGCCGGGTGGGGGGTTGCAAAATGCGGCATACGGCCGATTGCAAGCAAGTTCCGAAAAAAATAAAGAAAACAAATTTTGTTGCACGCGCTGCATCGCATTTGGCGATGCTGCGCGCGCAACGAAATTCGTTTTTTTAATTTTTTTCGTAACTTACCTGCAATCGGCCGTATGCCGCATTTTGCAACCCCCCCACCCTGCCCCTCCTCTGCCCCACGTCACCGCCCCGGTAACACGCCCTATACGGGCCGTCGCTGTAATGTACTGAACGATTTTGTTGTTACCTCTGCTTTTTGGGGACTTCAAACCTACAACACGACAAGATAAATCAAAAACAATGATTAGTAAACGTATTCATACCTGCCTCTGTACCTACATAGCGATACCAAAGGGGTGAGTGTTTGATTTGCTCAAATGCTCAGTCAATCATCCCCTTTGGTATCGATCTGTACCTACATAGGCAACAAGAACAATTAAGCTTACTACTGGTCATTGCACTGCCATTAACTTTTCTTGCACGCATCAACACTGACAGACGTGCACAAGGCTTCCGCTGATAAAGGCACTTTAGTTGGCAGCCCGCTGCCCATCCACTGTTTGCGATGGAGACGGTCTGCCTTATGAGCCGCGCAGCCTTGTGCACAGAGCGCTGTAGTCACGTGAGCAGCTGAGGCTCGCGCGAGTCATCTCGCACTTCACGCAGAGATGGCTGCCATAGCAGTGAGCATTGGAAATAAAAAATGCAGAATCGGACACAGGGCCAGACTGACTACCGGGCGTTTTGGAATTCTGCCGAGCAGGGGGCTGATTTCACTGCGGTGGGGGCTGATTTCGTTCATGGAGACCTGCGTGTACTTCGAAATAATTAAAGCAAAACGAATTTCGTTCAGTACACGCAGGTCCCCATCAACGAAATCAGCCCCCAGCCCAGCAGCATTCCAAAACGCCCGGTAGTCAGTCCGGCCCTGATCGGACACGACAGAAAACATAAGTTGAAATATCAAAGAATAGTATTGACTTTTTGCTTGAAAAATGAGAGGAGCAATGAATGAAAGAAAACGGAAAATCTACAATGCATGGCCCGGCCCCACACACAAGCAGACATGAACAATGTTTTGCGACACAGGTAACTCTTATGGAATGTATAACTCCAACCCAGTGTGATGCCCGCTCCAGCAGCGTAATGCAAAAAGGTAGGACCCCCTCCAGAATGTTTTAAGTGGCCCATGGCTCCCATAACGCAAAGATATCCATTAGCCTCCGTCTGAATGAGTCCCCCTGTAGGGTTGGGCCCCCACTCAAAGGTTGCCCCTCTCCTTTGTACAGCAAGGGCCTGTGGTATGCCCCTGGTCTGCTCGGTAGTTACCTTGAGTCCAGCAAGCTCACAAAACAAGGACCTTTCAGTTTTGCGCTGAATTGTATAGGCTTGAGGTGTGCATGCAGCAGGGTGGCCATTCCATAGGCAGGGAGCGTGTTTTAGATCAACATGCAAGTTTCCCTATGGGTGTTCCAAATACAGTGGGAGACACCCATTGGTACAGCGCTTCAGCAGTCAGGGGGCCGGAGGAGTTGTCTGGGACAAAGGAAACAGGAGAGGGGACAATATTCCAATGAACTGGGGTAGTGATGGCACTACTGTGGTTGGCGAGACTGGGTTGTGATATTCCTGATGCCATATACATCGTCACGATGTAGCCGCTGGGTTGAAATTTGTGCTCAGTGAACAGCATGACAAAGGTAGTTTGATAGTTGACAATTTGGGAGATCCTGATCACATTGGTTCGCACATAGTCTTTTGGTGTTGTGTTGAAGAATGCAAAGGACATGCACAGACTTAGTGCTGCTGCGAATTTTCCTTTTTGTACATGAAAACGCCCACAAGTAGAAAAGTGCAAAAGTCTATGTCAAATAACACATAAAATGAGAAAAGATTCGTAATAGGATATCACACTCGGACAATATAACATACATAACAAATAATGTCCTGATTTACTTAGCTTAATTGTTGATGTCATATTAACCGCAAATATAGTAGCATTGAAAGGCCTGTTTTCCACTTTGAGCTATTGTTTTGCCCTGAATGTTTTTCTCTTTTTCCGCAGAAGCTGTAACTTTGAAGAAGCCTTCTGTTTGTTAGTGAATAGGCATTTGTTTGGTATTAGACAACTGATAGTGAGGTTCTCATCAGGAGGAGAGGAGGCAACAGGAAGGATGATTCATGAGAAAAAGTGTTTGGGCCACTAAATTTGCACAAAATATCTTTTCAAGCACGTGTATGGGACCCACTGTGAAGATGCCAGAAACTGGGGAGTTCACCTACTCCCAAAGGTTTACTGAAATCCAATTGGATGTTGTGAACAAATGATGTAATACATGTTTCTAATTGTAATGTTGTGTGTTTATATTAGTATGTGTTCCTAGAGTGGAGGGGGGTACTCTCACTTGTATTTGCTGGAGAACCATCTCTGCATTTCTTGAGACCATATCTCTCTTCCTGAGAGATTTCTTTTGAGCCTTGTCCCTGTTTTATTAGATGTCTGCTGATTTATAACAGAATACTTTCCATCTTTATGTTAAAGCATTTATTCTCTCATCAGAACCCTTTATTGGGTTTTTGAACTGAGACCTAATTCTATCCCATTCTAATTTAATTTAGATTAGATTAGAGAAATTCCTTTGTGGAACACACTTGCCGGATTATTACCATATTAACTGTTATTCTTACCAACATTGTATTATTCCTTATATTGAAATTTCGATTAGTGGATCAGATTCATTTCTGATACTGATGATTGAAAGAATAATTATTGAAAAAATAATGAACTCTTAATTGACAACTAAAACCCTTTAACTCCCACAAATTCTCTTTATTGACTGTACTACGTTTTTATTGATTTTCATGGGCGTAGCTTCGCCAGTATGATTGGGGGTGGGGGGGGTGAGCTTTAGATTTCCCAACAGTCACGCTGGGACTCTTGTTAAAGGCCATTATATGGGAAGCAGGAGATGAGGTGAGCTTAAGGGGCAGTGGAAAGACAGAGGAGTGCGTATTGTTAGGGGTACATAAAACAAGATGTTTTTCAAAATAATCAACTTTTTTTAAGGATTTCAAAACACAGACACATGAGTGTTTTTTGTTAATGGCAAATCCGAGATGAAATCCAATAGACACTTTACATTATCCGACTGAAAGCAATTGTACCAAATGTTTTACAACGGAATACATTTTTAAGGGTGGTGTAACAGCCCAAACATTCCCCCAGGAGCTATGCCCCTCATGATTTTATTGCCTACATGGTTTGATGTAGATGATTGCTCCTTTTAACTTCTCCCTGTAGACGAACAAAGGTCCATATGACCAATAAAGGGGGTGGAGGAGCTGGTTATTTAATGTTAACTACCAAAGATTAAATTAGTCACCGTTCATAACAGTCAGGCAACTCAATTAATGACTACATTGAAAAGAGTGAGTGCTCACTGTTGGATTCTAGCACTAACAAGGCAATTGCTTTGGTCTGGAAATGTGGGTAGGTACTGAGACAGGCAAATGTAATGTGAAATTGGCATTCCAGCTTCTTGCAGTCATTACAGAAAATAATCCTTGCTGGGCTTTCCGTTGGAGGACCAAAAATTCACATTGGAGCTCCATCCTTTGTGACTGGTGCAGCAAAGGAATGCCATGGCTTACGGTGGGAAGAGGACAGGTTTAGAAATTTGGTTAGGTGAGATCAACCAAAGTGTCAGACTACGTTAAGGCTGGGAATCAGGAGTAGGTGGTGGGATGGCTAATGTGGTCTTTCCAGGCAGGAAGGGCTAATGATGAGAGTATGAAAAAAGATGAGCGGGATTTTTAGCCACTCGATTGTGAGGTGGTTTGGTGAACATGCAGCAGATATGCCTCAATTTTGAGGGGGTGTAATTTTTATGGAATGGAACAGGGTAAATGTGGTGGGTCTATTTACTACCCACCCATTGGGAGTTGAGGGAGAATGGAACCTGGACTCAAATGATGTTGAGCTAGCTGGGGTGACAAGGTTTTGTGAAGCTCACAGGATTGGATATATTGAAGAGGATACAAAGAAACTTGAAGATATTACAGACCAAGTAGTACCACACCGGTATTTTTCAGATAAAGCTTCTGACCAGGAGGGCCTGCATGGGAGCCTACAAACTAGCAGCAATCAACATTGGACTTCAGGAAGTAAACAGAGAGGGACTGAGGTTTTACAAGGCTTGCAATAGAGGTATGTTCAGTCACGTGGAGAATAGAAACAAATGGCCAACATTTCTCCAGCAGGACAGGGTGCATATATTACTTCTTGGAAATCGGCTGTATCAGGTGAAGGTAATAGCAGTAGTGGATGACCGGTGGGGAAAAAAAGGCTTTAAAGGCAGGACCATAAAGAACACCTTCGTTAAAAAGAGAGAGTGCATGTTAAGGTAACGGGAGGGTGGGAAGATATAAGACAGAACACAGAGAAAAAGGGTGGACAGGCTGGAGATGTAGATATAGACACATATGCTCAAGGATTAGGAACAGGAGTTTATCATGTAGATATGTTTAGTGTTGAGGAAAGGTAGGGAGGTTTTGCACTTTAAGTGAAGAGAGGGTAATGTTTAGGGGAGGGGGAGGGGGAGGGGGAGCAAGTTAGAATTAATTTGTTAGTATGGTGTTGATGGTGACTTAGAGTGTATGCCTACACAGCACAGCATTCAGTCTTGCACTGACAGGACTCCCGCCTGACAGAATTAGACTTGCTTCCCGGAACAGCAGAATTTAGCCCCGTTCTCATAACGAGATTACTCCACATGGTTCGCCAGGGGCTTTCCTGATTAACACAGGCAACACCCCTATGAGACCTCTCAATACGACACCGCTCCACCCGATGAGAATGTTTTCATCATTGATACACCCCTAGGCTGCCCTAAATAATTGAAGGACGCCTTCGCTACTTTGAGTGGGCTGTCTCCCTTCATGTCCTGATGAAGACCCATCTCACAACTGAACAATGCGTTGTTAGGGTCGAAACGTTGACAATTCCACATGGTTCCACTGTGTATATAAGCACTGCACGTCTATCACTGAGCACCCAAATGTCACCTTGTAATACTCACTTTGCTCCATTGCACACTGTTTTTACAGCCCTGTTGATAAATTTGTGAATATATTTGAATGCTGGAATTCATATCAATATCATTTATTGCAAGTAACTTTGACTGCGTTTTCCTGTCGTGTGTTCCATTGTTTCCATGTTTTGCAATTAAATGTCTCAAATCTATATATGAAAAAGAAATGTCTGTTGGATAAAGTACGTATTTGCAAAGGAATAGTGTATTCCCGACAGAACCATTGTTGTTAAACACACACTGAAGCAGAGGCGCATCTAGAGCCAAATTTCAGGGGGGAGGGCTAAGAAAAAATTTCGAGGGGTGGCTAATTCTTCCAGCAATAGGCAGAGTGGAGATGCAGGGGCTCAAAGAAGGGGTGAAAAAACAACAAAGCCTCATTAACAAGCAAATGGTCTTTTAAAGACTTGTGAAGTACTCCGGTGTGTCTGTGTGTGTGTGCTCTGGAAGCTGTCTCAGCCCGGGCTGCCACACACAACAGGGGGAGGGGTGAAGCCCTTTGAGCCCAATGGGCGTTGCACGCCTGCACTACAGGATCATTTGTTGTGAGCTCCAAATAAAGCAGCCTTTTTAAACAAGCATTTGCAATGCAAAGGTCTCGCATTTGCGAGATTTTGAGCTATTGCCATTGTAAATAACAATGCCTTTTATTTATGTTTAAAAAACCTGCAATAATAAAAGATATTGTCATTTACAATACCAATAGGTCAAAGTTTTGAAAATGCGAGACCTATTGCATTGTCAATGATTTTTTTTTAAAGCGCCAAGGTTTGGGCATAGTCTGCCAGGAATTCTACACTGGAGTACTTTCCATTTCCGTGTGGCGTTGTCAGTCTGTGTGAGCCCAAAAATAAAGGGCAGATGAGGTCAAGGGTGGTGCCTAAAATGCATCCTGATGTGACCATTGGTCACAGTGGGGGCAGACAGGGGGTCTCCTCACTAAATGAGGTGTAAATCGCACTCTAGCAGCAGGGCCACCAAAAGAAGCCGTTTTCGCGTGCATATTCATTAGTCCTACAGTGTTGCTGTGCAGGCCCCTGCCCCCAGACACAGAGGGGAAGGGGGAGGAGGTTGTGACAACTGCAGACACCTTCCTTAATGTGAAAAACACAGGGCTGGACGATCACGCAATATTTTTTAAATTCGGCCTATTCCTGCCATTCTGAGACGCATGTCTAAAGTAAAGAAGTAGGGGAACGGTCTGTGTTAAATTTAAAAAGTAGAGGCAAGCCGTGCCCTTCCGATCCCACCCACTTCTATCACTGGGTGTTTGCAATGGTTCACATCCATTTAACTCCCCTTCTCACAATGTGGCACAAGGAATATTTGTGCCATGAAAACTGCAACTTCTATGATGGAAAGAGAAGCAGGCTTTTCCAGCAGTTGGCCCTGCCTCGCCTGTGTTAGCGTATGCACCGGTCGACAGCAAAGGTAAGCGGTCATGGTTGAAGTGCAGGCCTGCAGCAGGGCAGGAATGCCAACCATGCCATGGCAGCTTCGGCCTGGAGGCAGGCCACTCCACGACTAACCGCGCGATAACAGCGCGGTTTGTTCGGTTACGCTAAGGTCAGTTTCGCGCGAAAGGTGACCTTCCGAACTCAGAGAATGGCCCAGTTTCTGAAGGCTGGTATGGGAGAATTCCGGGGAAAATGGCGAATTGTTTATCAAAGTTACAACTAGGCATGTTGAGTAAATCTTCAGATTTCCGAGTTATAACTCGATAAGGAACTCCCTTTCTTGACTGCATGCGAAGTGCTAAAATTAATGCACACGAGGAATGAACTGGAATGCGGGTGATGGCGGCGCAGGGGGTGGGGGGAATGTTCATCTCCCCTTGGTTGATAGATGAAGGGGTTTGTTAATTGCTGAATGCTAAGCTGGAGCACCTAATAGCGGCTCGAAATCAAATCAAAGACAGAAGGTCAAAAGAGAGCCTCTGTCGGTGATGTTTTCCCTCTGTTCACACGCGAGCGCTGCTCTGCTGCCTGTGGACGCACAGAAGCGAAGGGTGCACCTGCTGCGGGGGCCTGTTCCGGGGGCAAGGGGGGCAGTCAGGCCGCTGTCACTGGAGAGAGGGGGCCAGGGGAGGTGGGGACAGGAGGACAGAGAGGGGGTGGGGGGAGTCTGGCAGAGGGAGCTTTGGTGAGGGAAGGGGACAGGCAGGTTACCAGAGGAAAGGGGCAGTCCCACTGTTACCGAGGAGCCTGTGACAGGGGCCAATGTGGGAAGGGAAAGGGGTGACAGGCGGTAAGGGGAGTGTGACTAGGACTATTGGAGAGAAAGCACCTCAGTAAAGAAGAAAGAGAGTGAGAGAGAAAGATAAGAAACTGAGAAGGAAAGGAGAGAGAAAAAGAAAAGAGGGGAGGGCAGACGGGAGTGGGAATCTGACAAAGGCGGGAGAGAGAGGTGGTGGCAGAGGAGAAAGAGACAGAGGGTATCGGAAACGAATGAGAATGCTTGTGACAGGTGGGGAGGAGAGAGTGTGACAATGAGTACTGGATAGATAGTCCAGCAGTGGAGGTGAGAAGTGACTCGGTGGGCAGTGACAAGGCTAAGAAGAGAGTGTTACAAAGGAGAGGTGGGTGGCACAAGGGGAAGCTTCGGTGGAGGGACAGAGGAAGGAGGTGACAGGAAAAGAGGGCAGAGAGGTAGAAAGAGGGAAGGAATAAAGAGAAGAGGAAGGAACTGACAAAAAGATGAGGGCCGTGCCAGAGGTAAGGTAAAGGGAGACTGACAAGGGTGGGTGTGAGTCTCCAGCTCAAGCGCCTGCTAAGAGGGCACCTCGGTTACACGACTGCTCCCTGGAAACAGGCGTGAAGCTGCCCTGCAAGGGGGAGCCGCAGCTGTTCACCAGTGAAGATGACAAAAGAAAACAAGCGTGTCCATCTACAGCGTTTACCTTACGGGAGCGAGCAGCGGCGGGCACCATAATTGCAAACAGATGGTGCTGGTGCTCGCTCCCGCAAGGGAAACGCTATACATGCACGATTACTGAGTACGGAGTGATTCCAAAAGGTCACTCCAAACAGCGCTTGCACGCTGCGTAGGCAAGACCTAAAACATAATGGAATGCCTGGAGTTGTTCTTCCCAAAGTGGGCCCCATGCAGAGAGGAGGAACCATTGTCTATGCACAGGGACCTTTGAAGGATGATACTAGGAGAGGAACACAGAGGCAACTGATTTTAGTGGCCCCAGGTCTGTAACATCTTGTTAAGTTCGCACATGTACATGAGGGATTCATCAATCCCTCTGCTTGTGAAACACCCACCTAGCACCCTTAAGACTCAGGGATGTATTGGATTAAGGTTGTGTGAGGATTAATTGTTTATTGTTCTTAATTGTTGACATGGAAAGTAAGTGGAAAGAGAATGCTCAGGTTAAGGCTAGGAGGTACTAGGAAAGGTGTATGAGAGAAGAAGGGGAAAATAACTTTTAAAATGAGAACGAACTGATACAGCCTGTTCCTGTTACAGGCTGGCCGTGAAGAAAGCCAATAGAGCTCTATGGTTAAGAAATAGGGGACAGATTTACGAGGGACTGCAGCAGCGTGGCACAGCAAGCCCTTTGGCTACGCCACGCTGCGGCACTTCCAAAGCACAGGAATGCGACATATTAACAAGGATATGTTGCATTCCTGTGCTCTCCCCTGCGCTGGCACACAAACAGCTGCCATGCGCCGGTGCAGGCACCCTTGCACCATGGTGCAAGGATGCCTGCGTCATGGGGAGATTGTTTTTGTGCAGGAAGGGGCACCTTCATGCACAAAAACAATCACTAAAGGCATTTTCCTCTTTCAATGCGTGCTGTAGAATACAGCACACATTGAAAGAGGAAAAAACTGAGGAGAAATGAAAACATTTCTCCTTGTTGCACCTCACTACGCCACCCCTACGGTGGCGTAGCATTCAGATGCATTTCCAGATTTACGATTCCTCGTAAATCTGGAAATGTCTCTAGTTTCATAAGTGTTGCGTGGGAACACCCACAGCAACACCCATGGAATGCCCCTTTCACACAAAGTGCTGCGTGTAAAGGGGCCATATTTACAAGGACAGGAAAAGCCACGCAGGGTGGCTTTTCCTGTCCTTGTAAATATGAAGCAGGAAAATACGCCACCAGTACGTCACAAAAAGTGATGTACTGGTGGCGCAGGGGGCTTGTAAATCTGCCCCACAGAGTGTACGGCTAATACAAAGGGTGATGTGTTGTGATATCTGCTTGCTTCCAGATATTGCCGCCTTTTTCATAAAAAGAAAGTCTTGAGGGTCATATCCCATATAATATGCGTGACGCTGTTCATTGTCGGGTGTGACCACCCATGGGCCAGCTGAGTCAGGGGTGTAGTAGCCATTAGTGGCCATTAGTCCAGCCAGTGCAGCTGCACAGTTGGCGCTGGGGCCCAAAAGAGGGCGAGGGCCTCTCACCTTCCTGCACCAGCTGCTGCTTTAGCACTCAGTTCACTTCTTTGTGCGTGTTCTGTCTGCACTCTATGTCTGTGACTCCTCTGCAGAAGGGGCTGGATTTCAGCTAATTGTTTATTTTCCTAAGGGCTCGAAGATTGCGCATTGCTGTCACTGACAGGCTCATCCGGATGGGAGTAGCAGTTGCTTAACTCATAATGAAGGGGCATCTCTACAAAATGAGACGAGGATCCCCTTACAATCCAATAACTTCGAAATATTCATAGGCCTTATGCTGTTTTAGGAAACCCGTGCAGGGAGAAAAACGAGGGTGGTTTTCCCCTGAAGGGCGCCTCCGGCCATGCCCCACAGGGATTGCAAGGGCCTGTGTTTCGCCGCTGGGGAGGAGACGCAGAAGAGAGCAACATACAGGCGAGGTTGCACACGCTGCTGTTTTGATATGAGGGGGCTGCTTTGTTCATGGATGACCGTCATTTCTTTTATTCAGTTACAAAAGATAACTTTGCTAACCAGTCAGACTCTGGTCCCTTACCACGCGCTTTCTGGCACTTCTGGACCAGCTTTCAAGCATCAAAAGGTTATTGGCAGCAGTGCCAGTGCTGTGCACCCGTGGTAGACAAGGCAGCCTGCATCCAAGTGCGATCTCGAGTGATGGAGGTGGAGGAGAGCTGTAGCAGCCGGTGGGTCGGTCAGATCATTCATCGCATGTTACTGTGGTAAAAGTAAATAAGTCGATGTAGCCGATGTGTAGATAGATGATGAAAGTTTATTGTAGATCATAAGGTGAGCCTGTAGATTATAATGCGAACCCCACCAGGAGCAGCTCCCTTGCTGCTCAGCCCATACTCCCAACTGACACTCGTCCACCAGGCATCCCCCACATTCCATTACCTGACATGCACCAGCATTCCACAACACTACCACTCTGGCTGAGCAGCAAGGCAGGGAAGTAGGAAAGATGCATGGCACTGAATACTAGATACAACACATCTTTCCCCTTTACAAATCAACAACAAGGAATAACATGCTGCCCATAACGTAATATAAACAGGACAGCACAGAGCAAATCATGGGAAGGAAATCAATAATTACATCAGAAGAAATCACGGGAAGTCAATAAATAAATACATAAGATGAAATCATGACACACATCTTCCCCTTTTTCGTAGTAAAACATAACAAGAAAATACAAGATACAAACCCTGGTTACAATAAAAACAAAGTTTCACATGTTAAAGGCTGAAGGAGAACAAAATATTGCAAGAAACACGTAAATGAGAAAGAAAAATATGAGAATAAAGCATAATTCTCACCAAACGCACAGTAATACAAGCACAAGCAGAGATAAGAATACAGGACAAAGCGTCCAGAGTAGACCAGTACACACCAGTTGGCCAGACAAGCATGCATGATAAACAGCGAACGCCAAAAAGAGAATATAGGACAACCAGGAAAGAGAACAGGTACTCCCAACTCAGGAAATACACAGGAAACTCATACACGCACACATAAAGGGGTGAAAAATACACCAACTGGAAGTACCTACAATGATAGAATTAGAGAAGAAAACATCAAATGCCAGACTAACCACGCACATTACCATACTTTCGCGCAAAGGTAGAACAGAACCTGATAGAAATAAATAAGAATCACAGAAAAAGATTCCAAGAACAGGAATTTTGTAAAACAATTACTGTAAAGTAAAATCTCATGTAAATGCAGGTGATGAATCCACACATTATTAATTGCAAAGGGTGGAAGGTCACATAGCTAGAAAGCTATAATAACTAATGCCTTAACTAGAGGCAAGTTTCTTGTAAACTTGTAATTAAAATACTGTAAAATTATGTAGGGAAAACATATTTGACGAGTCCATGCAGAAAGACTTGCACATGTGGGAAGTCACATAACCAGAGGCTATTACAAAGCATACCTCAATCAGCAAAATTCATTTACCTAAACTTGTCAAAAAAAATTACTGTAATGTAACATATCATGCAAGGAAAAATGTAGGTGACGCGGAAAGTCACATAGCCCAAAAGACTATCATAAATCGTACCTCAAACAAAGAAGAATTCATGCGGAACTTTGTAAATAAATTGCTGAAGAATAACTTATCATGCAAGAAAAGTAAATTTAAAAATCATCATGCAGGTAAAAGTAGGTGACCAGTAAAGTCACATAGCCAAATGACTATCATCACAAAACTTCAAAAGGAAGAATTCCCAAACGGAACTTTGTAAGTAAATAGAATACTGAAATATAAATATCATTTAGCAGGTGAAAACAGTAGTAATAGAACCACAAATTACTTTTAAAAAGGTAGAATAGAGCTCTTATTAAGCATATGTAGAACTATTTAAATTGCGTGACTCGCCATGTGTCCAGTACACAACACTTTGCTTTACACGAGTACACAGTCGCAGAAAGTCTGGGAGGAGAGAAGAATACACCAGCTGCTCCATAATGACTCTGAAACAATACATGTTGCTTGTGTAACAAGTGGCTGGAATGCAGAAAGAAAAACAGCAGTACCTTTGTTTTGAAGATTTGCACTTTACAGAAACTTCCAAGGTGCTGCATGTCAGGGTAAAATTAGGTCAAGTCAGAACCAAAGACTCGGCTCCGCACAACACAAAGGAGGAGAAAGTCTAAGCACCAAAGCAGCACGCAGGAACAAGAAAACGCAGGGCAGGAAGTAAAACACTGTGAAGAACCTGGAAAGTTGTAGTGATACGCTCTAGTGTTTCAAGCGCCCCAGTGCATGCTGGGTCGAGGCGCGGCTTCGCGCGCAGACGGCGCGAACAGAGCTAGCGGACGGGAGTGTTCCCGGCGCTCGGATCACGATAATTAATAAACAATTATTCTACAACTCCACAACGGTGCCAGAGTCTTTTGTGGGTAGCCACATCGTTACAATGGCGACGAGGGTGGGATGAGGCCAGCGCAGAGCCCAGGCACCCCATGAGGAGAAAACCGAGCGTGGCAGAGGGACACCGTCATTACCACGACGTGGAGCGAACAGTCCGGAGCACCACCTGCATCCTGAGGTCGCAGAGGGCAGAAGGAGCGACGGGCAGAGCAGCCAAACACGCCGACGGGGTGAGAGCCACAGGAAGGGACCCCATAAGCACAGGAGGCCTGGCCGGGTAAGCAGAGGTAGTACACCGGCCGGCATTGGGCACACCAGCGTTAGGGGCCACAACCTGGAGGAATCACCACCCGGCTGCACAGAGGCCAAGAAGCACCGAAGTGCTCCAAACGACACAGGAGGCAGGAGGGCGTGCAAGGCAGCAGCAGCGCAGCAGAGGGCGCCACTAGAAGCGACCCAGGTCCTACGATGAAGGCAACGACAGACCTGGTGACCCCAGGGCCATCGAAGAGGGGGCGAGGCAGCCTTTCACCCACGCAATCAGGCAGCTCAGGAGAGAGACAGGCTCCAGGGAGTCCACCAGAGACAGACGACAGGAGGAGTGCAGCCCAAACCGATAGGGGCAGGATGTGCACTCAAACGACGTCCCTCACCAACCTAGTGCCCTTCCTACCTAAAAGAGGAGACCCGGCGATGCCCTGGGAAGACTGGAAACGGTATTTCCTGAACTATCTTGAGGCCTTAGAAGAAGAAGGCGAAGGGGAGTTCTCAAGTGCAAGGAAAAAGAAAATACTACTGCACAACCTAGGCCCAGAGGGTATCAGGGTATACGACAGTTTGGTGAAGGAGACCAGACCGGCGACGGACACAGAAGTGTTCCAACACGCGCTGGAAGACCTAGATGCTCACTACAGGCCAGTGGTGTGCACGGCCATAGACAGATGCAATTTCTTCCAGAGAAAACAACAAGGGAGAGTCCATAGATGAGTATGTATCGGCGTTACAGAAGATGGCGGTAACCTGTAAATTCGGCACACTTCACGACGAACTCATCAAAGACCAGATTATCATGCACACAACCAACACGGCCATACAGGAGAAGCTATGGGTCAATGGTGACGCCCCGCTAAAAGAAGTTTTGGCGCTAGTGAATAAGGCAGAACTATCAAAACGGTGCGCAGAAGCGGCCAAAAGAGAGAGCAGCGAACGCACGCCAGTCTGCAGGATAACAGACAGAGGCAGACCAGACGCTCCGAAACAGCAGACACCAAGTAGTATGAGGTATCAGAAGAGGTACCCTCAGAAGACCATGAAGAACCAGAAGCCACAGGGATAACGGAAAAATATGTGCTACAGGTGCGGTAGCCAATCGCATCAAGGCAATGACAAAGTTTGTCCCGCGTTCCGCGCCAAGTGTGCATACTGTAGCATAATGGGGCACTATGAGAAGGTATGAAGTGAAATTCGTGGCACAAGAACCTGAGGGGGAGGAGGAACCCCAAGAAGAAGAAGACGAAGAGGACGAAGTCTTATGCATCGATGATCAAGTGCTGGGAGTGAACTGCACACGATCCAAGAAACCAGCGCTACAGATGAAGATCGGCGGGGTACAAGTAAATATAGTGGCGGATTCGGGCTCCCCATACACGATCATCCAAAGAGCCATATGGGAAAACGAATTCACTTCCAAGGTCGGGGACAAACTACTACCCACCGACATTCACCCGGTCACGTTCACCGGAGAACCCATACCCATGGTAGGATACCGTAGGTTGATGTTCGAGTTCAAAGGACGCAGAGCAGAAGGGAAGCTGTACGTGGCAGAGAAAGGACCCTCCGTACTGGGGTGGATGGACCAAGGGAACTTGGGAATACAACTCAATCCAGGAGGCTCCAAACAAGTGCTGCTGATAGAAGCAAACCAAAAGAAAGAAGAGGGCAAGTGGATGGAAGAATATCCTGAGGTGTTCAAGGGAACCATTGGAAGGATGACAAAATTCACACACAAAATACGACTCAAGGCTGGAGCGAAGCCAGTGAGCCACGAAGCCCGAAATATTCCCTTCAGAAGCAGAGAGGCAGTCCAGGAAGAACTGAGACGGCTGGAAGCAAACTAAGTCATAGAAGCGACTGAGAGTGCAGAATGGCTGGCACCGCTGGTGGTAGCCCAGAAACCGAACAGGAAGGTACGCCTATGTGTGGACCTGAGGGAACTCAATAAGAACATTCTAGTAGACAAGTTCCCGTTGCCCCGGATAAACGAGATGTTGGCGATGACCAAGGGGGTCAAGTGGTTCTCCACCATAGACCTCACCTCGGCGTACCACCAAATTGCACTGCATGCCACCTGCAACCACCTGACGTCGTTCATCACGCCATTTGGGTGTTACAAGTTTCTCAGGATGCCCTTCGGCCTAGCGTTGGCTGCGGCGGTGTTCCAAAAACTTATGCATAGGTTGTTCCAAAAGGTGGAAGGAGTCCAGTACTTCCAGGACGACATCCTAGTCATGGGGAAATCCCAGGAAGACCATGATAAGAAACTACACACGGTGTTAGCGATCTTAGCTCAAAATGGACTCACGGCGGAATGGCAAAAGTGCAGGTTTGGAGTTGACTCGGTGACCTACCTGGGCCACGAGATCAGCGGAAGGGGTATAGAACCGAAAAGAGCGAACATGGCGGCCATCAAGGACGCACCAAAACCGACGAGGAAGGAAGATGTCCGCTCCTTCCTAGGCATGACTGAGTTCTACAGCAAGTGTGTCCCGCATTTCGCGACCAAAACGCCCCACATAAGGCAACTCTTGAAGGAAAAGAACGCGTTCAGGTGGACGCAGAAGGAGCAACAAGAATTCGAGAGAATAAAACAAGACATTTGCACAGCTATCCCCCTGGAAGGGTTCGATCAAGAAGCATTGTCCATCCTAACCACCGACGCCAGTGACAAGGGCCTGGGGGCGGTCCTGATGCAGAAAGCCCGGGGCGGAGAAGTCACCACCGTCAGCTTTGCCTCGAGAGCCCTAGCGGTGAACGAAGAAAAATTGAGCGTCAGAGAGAAGGAGATGCTAGCGACGGTGTGGGCCATGGAACGGTTCAGACAGTACTTGTGGGGCTCGAAATTTCTACTCCGTACCGACCACAAACCACAGGTGAAAGTGTTGACCTCGAGCGGACATGCGCATGCGACCCCTCGCATTGCGAAGGTGAGCCTGAGGCTTTTGGACTACGTATACGATGTGGAGTACATCCCAGGATCCAAAAACAGGGTAGCAGACTTCTTAAGCAGAGCAGCCGCCATGGAGCCTGCAGGAGATCGGGAACCTTCGGAATGGGAGGAGTACATGGTAGCACTCACGCAGGACTATAAAGGAGCTGTCAGCACACAAGAATGGGAAGAAGCGTACACAGCTGACGAGACAATAAGCACAGTGAAAAGCTATGTGACACAAGGATGGCCCGACAAAAAGCACCTGGACAGCGAACTGAGGAAGTACTAGGAGATCCGAGAAGAACTGTCCATTGGAGACAACCCAGTGTTTCTACTGAGAGGAGACAAGGTGCTCCCACCGACCTCGCTGGGGAACCATCTTTTAACCATCCTACACGAGGGACACCTGGGGATCATGAAAACCAAGGCGAGAGCGAAGCAGGCATACTGGTGGCCAGCCATGGATGCACTGGTAGAAAGACACGTCAGGATGTGTGAACAATGCAACAGGGCCGATAAGACGCAAACCTTACTACGTCCACCATTGGGGAAATTCACAGGGATGTCCAGCCCCTGGGAAATGCTGTCAGTGGATATCCTGGGTCCAGTCCTGAACGCGGAAGGAGTACCCAAGTACCTCATAGTGGCAGTGGACAGGTACTCTAAATGGCCAGAGGTAGACGTATGTGAAAGTGCCAACACAGAGACGGTGTTAGCATTCCTCACCGCCATGTTCCTGAGAGAAGGAATACCCAAGGTGATAACGTGTGACAACGGCCCGCAATTTGTTTCAGAACGATGGAACGCCTTCATGACCAGGAATGGGATTGAAGTCAAACACACCCCAATCTACCACCCGGCGGGGAATGGACTTGCGGAAAGATTTAATCGGGTGATAATGGGATCCATACAAGCGGCAATCAGTGCGGGGTTAAATTGGGAGAAGGAACTCCAACGCATGCTCTGGGCGTACCGCATTACTCCGACCAACACCGGGTACAGTCCGTTCAAGATTCTAAGGGGACGTGACCCTTTTACGAAGGACAATGTAGCGTGGAAACACCTTATGGTACAAAGCAAATGGTCGCCTGCGGTGGTGAGGCGTAACCTGGACAAAGCACAGGCATTATACACAGAATACTATAACAAACGACAAAATACCAAAGGGGTAACCCTGGAGAAGGGAGAGTGGGTAAGAGTAAAACACGCCACGCTAAAAAGAACTTGAATCATTTGTGCTGCATGACAACAATGTAGGCAAAAACTTTATTGCGATGCACACAAGAAACAACTTGGTTGGCAGAAGGTACTGGTAGCTGGAAACAGTACTTGATCTGTGGATGGGCACCAATCAAAAGATGGCGGGCCGCACTGTTGATGCTGCGCCGGATGGCTCCCGGCATCACCGTGCACCACGACGTCTCGCAGCAGTGACTGAGAACACATCAGAGTTGATGGAAGCACCGCTGAAGAATGCGCTGACTTGAAGGTAAGGTCGCGCGTTCTGAAAGCTTTGAGTGGCTTGATTTCAAACGTTAAATAGCGGTTTAACTGCCTTAACGTTGAAAATGACAATGGCGCATTAAAACTTAAAAAAACACACTGAGGCAAAATGCAAATGTAGAAATTAGAAAAGTACTCACAGCATAAGTACAAAATTATTCAGATTTATCCATCCTACATCCTGCACGCAGATGTCCATGCGTTATCTGAAAATGTATACGATGTGCTATGCTGACCCTTTCTGCTTCGTAATGTTCGTAATGTTCAAAGCGCTGCTTGAGCTATTATCATATCAAGCCCGTTGTGCCAAGCTATCCCTTGTGAAATACTCAACCATCACTGGCACATTAAATGTAACGGTGATCAGGAGCTGACGTCTTCTGCCGGCAATTAACTTCACACGTCTCTCTCTTATTATCCAAATGATTCCTGTATATTAGAGGCTTGCGCTTTTGGTCGGATTGGGAAACAAGAAACGGACACTGTCACCTCACTGTATAAATGTGGAAAAACTTGCAGGACTTGCAGCTGAAACACTTGACACAACCAAGTCCCAGGTTGTAAGTAAGGTGCAGCTCTTGTAAAGTTGAAGTAGAAACCGGCACAATAGAATAGAAGTTAAAACAAACAAAGGCAGCGGTAAAATCACAATTCAGAAGAGTTGGTACATAATGCTAAGTTTAGGCAGACAAGCAGTAAGTTGACTTGAAGGAGCAGGAACTGGTACACTGGAGACAGCTGTAAGCAACGCAGGTGACTAGAAGTGGAGGAACTAGCACAGAGCTGAAGGCACACTGCAGACTTGAAAGAGCAGGAACTGGCACATTAAAGTTGGTAGGGCGACCGATAGAAAGGTCACTGGTGGGGCTCAGGGTGCCAGTATGCTTATAAATATATAGCTTAAAGTTTCAGGAGGTTCTTGTAGTTACCTTGTAGTTTTCTTCAGATCTCAAATCTGTAATCTATGAGAAGGTACACGTAGATTCTTTCAGATCGTCGCTAAATGTGGTAATGGTAAATAAGTTGATGTAGCCGCGGTGTAGATAGATGCTGAAGGTTTATTGTAGATCATAAGGTGAGCCTGTAGATTATAATGCGAACCCCACCAGGAGCAGCTCCCTTGCTGCTCAGCCCATACTCCCAACTGACACTCGTCCACCAGGCATCCCCAACATTCCATTACCGCACATGCACCAGAATTCCACAACACATCCACTTTGGCTGGGCAGCAAGGCAGGGAAGTAGGAAAGATGCATGGCACTGAATACCAAATGCTGCAGTTATGGAGTGCATCCTTCTCACCCTCTGACTCCGCATGATTCCTGTAATAAAAAGAAGCATTGGCAAAGCCAACAGTTTTCGCTATTCTGATCTATTGGCTTTTCCAATGATTTTTAGCCACGCTGCACAGCTTCTGTCATGCTGTGCTGCATGGCCAAAGTTAAAAACAAGCATTTGCAATGCAATAGGTCTCGCAATTGTAAAGGACAATACCTTTTATTTATGGTTTTAAAATACCTGCAACAATAAAAGACATTGTCAATTATAATACCAATAGGTCAAAGTTTCTAAAATGCGAGACCTATTGCATTGCAAATGCTTGTTTTTAGAGTGACTGTACAGACATGTCCAATCCAACCATGTTGTGTCTCACTACCACACTGGCAGTTTGAAAAGATGGGTTTTGAAGGTTATAAAAATGACTTTATTTTCCATAGCATCCCAGCGTGGAGCAGCATCTGCAACTCTGAGCTCTCCTTCAACTTTACATAGATAGAATCCTCACAATAAGAATTCCAGTCATAACTAAGCAACATGACATCACTAGATCTGTACACATCTCCCCCCCCCCCCTAATGCAATAAAACAACAGAGAAAACATGAAAAACAATAACGACAGGCGGAGATTGGAAAAATGCAATATAGCAAAGTTACATCTTAGCTTAAATATTGAACATTCCATTAAATATAATGGAAGGTATATTATAATAACAGGTACAGATAATTATTGTGGTTTACATACTCTACAAATATTTCCATACTCCAAATGGGTCCATCCTCTAATTGCACAACATTATCGTGTACTTCTTTAACACAAAAAGGTCTTTATACTTGCTCTCACCCTTCCGAACCCATTAATTCTTTCGAACAACAACCCAATTACCTGCTTAAACCACACTTTTTTAAACTCTTTTTCTTAAGTTGTAATTGATAATCATTCTTTTCTGTTCCCTTTCCACTCTCTGTCTAAGCTCATTTCTATCGATCCACATTTTCTCCTTCTTACACAACCATATGGGACACTCCTTCTTCCCAGGTTCTCTTCCTTTAAGAGACACAAATGGAGACACTCCCGTGGTAGAATGTGAGTTAACCCTGTGTGTCCACATCTTTTCTAATTCTTGTTTCCAAAACAACCAATTGGCAAGCGACAATTGAATGTTGTCCATCACAATCCAATTCACTCTTTCTACTGAGCCATTACCCTGTGCTCTAAAAAGAGCCACTCTCTCATGAGAAATGCACACCTTTTTAAAATAGTCTACCATTTCCTCAGAAACGAACTGTACACCATTATCGGATACAATGGAGGCTGGCAAACCTTTTTCTAGAAAAACTTTTTCTAAGAATCTTATAACATTAGAAGTGTTTATTTCAGCCATTGTTTCCACAGTGAACCACTTAGAGTGGTAATCCACCAACACAAGAATAAACCTATTTCTGTGACCCAATTTCGTAACTGGACCGATGAAACCAATAGCTAACCTTTTCCATGGCCTCGATGGAAATTTACTACAAGTCAAAGGTGGTTCACGTATTATCTTAGACTTATCGCTATTAGCACAAAAATGACAATTTTTTACTAAGAACTCTACATTACTGTCCTTTTTTGGCCACCAAAATGATTCCCTGAGTCTGCGCTTTGACATGCTTCGCCCAGGATAGCCTTCATGGATAATGTCAAGGACACATCTACGTATCCCTTTAGGAGGTATAAATTGCCACCTCCTTTTAACTTTACCATCACTTATACTCATCTTGTCCCTTATTTTATAAAACTCACCTAACTCCTCATCCTTAGCGTTGTTACTATCTCATCCCTGGATGATTTTTTGTTCAACTTTTAGTAATACAGAATCATTGTCTTTGGCATTTTCCCACTCTACAGGAGACAGAGCCATTTCTCCTTTGACATCACTAACGATATCACTACAAATTTTTACAATCATCTTCTAAGGGCATCCTTGAAAGATAATCAGCAACCACATTTCTCTTGCCCTTGACATACTCAACTATAAAATTAAATTCCATTACTGATAGCAACCATCTTGAAATCCGTGGAGTCACGTTCCCTTCTATTTCTCTCCCTCCCTTAAAAATGAATGTTAAGGGCTTATGATCGGTACAAATTACAAACGGTAAACCCCACAGATAAAATCTGAAGTCATTCATCGCCCAGAAGCAAGCTAAAGCTTCTCTTTCAATAACGGAGTATGACCTCACAGCACCTTGTAAACTTCTGGATGCGAACCCCACAATCCATTCTTCACCATTTAATATTTGCGATAGCATGGCTCCAATACCCACCCCGCTAGCATCAGTGGTTAGGTAGGTTTTCCCATTCATCTCGAATCGCCCTAAAGTGGGTGCATCAGAAACAGCTTTCTTGATGCATTCAAGCGCTCCTTTGCATCCATCATCCCACACAAACCGGACATCTTTTTTCATCATAACTCTCAGAGTTTCGACAATCTCTGAAAAACTTCTCACATACTTAGGACAATATTCGGCCAAACCTAAAAAGGACCGAAGTTCATCTTTGTTGGATGGTTCAGGTGCCATAGTTACAGCTTTCACAATGTCTTTCTTAGGTCTTATACCTTCTGAGCTTATTTTATGCCCCAAATAGTTCACCAGTTTTCTCTTTAACTGACACTTTTCTTTTTTTATGGTTAAATTGTACCTTTCTAATCTCCTCATAACTTAATCAAACAGACTATCATGATCATGTGTGTTCTTTCCAGCAATCAAAATATCATCTTGGAAACACCAGACTTGCTTCATATCAACAAAGATATTCTCCATAGCTCTTTGAAAAATGGCAGAGGCCGAGGCCAGGCCAAAAGGCATCCTTTTACATCTGAATGCCCCCACTGGTGTGGCAAATGAAGTAAGATGTTTAGATGAATCATGGTGTTTAATTTGGTGATACGCAGCAGACATATCTAACACTGTAAAAATACATGCTTCACTCATGGTAGATAACATTTCCGCTATATTTTGTTGGGGTTTATTTATTTTATTTATTTGCCAGTTTATACCGCGCTGGAATCGACTCCCGAAGGAGTATCTCCGCGCCTTTGGCCGACCATAATACAAGAAAAGAGTCCAAGCAGTATATCATGTTAATTTTGAAATAGGTTGTCTATCTATCCAATATTTTTGTTCAAATCGCGAAAGTCAATGCAGAGACAGATCTTTCCACCCTCCTTGGGAGCTATAACAATAGGGGCTAGCCACTCAGATGCCTCGATAGGTTCAATAATATCTTGTTCCAATAAGCTATTGATTTCTTGGTGTAAAGGTTCTAGCATTATGTAAGGAACATTTCTGATTTTATGTACGACAGGTTTAGCATAATTTTTAAAAATTATTCTTTGTGAAAATCCTTTTAATAGACCCAACTTGGAACTAAATACATTTGGATATTTATCAAACAATTCCTTCTAACCACCATCCACCTCTTGAACTTTCACTTTCTCCATTACCATGACTGGTTCTTTAGCATTGGGATCAATTATAATATTTAAGTCTTTCTGGTGACGCCAGCCTGAAAGGTCCGATCCAGAATTCGTCATGTAGACCCTTCCTTCAACTGCTTCTCCTTTGAACCTCAATGTCATCCAACACATCCCTCTTATTTCAATCCTCTTCCCAGCATAACCTACAGCACGAATATCAGAATTATGTAAGAATGGACCAGCAGTATTAGCATTAGGCCAACATTTTAAAAATGATAGATGAGAGATAAGAGTATATAAGCTTCCGCAATCTGCTAAAACTTTTATCTTCTTGTCATAGAAAGATATACTACAACGTGGTTTCTCTAACTTATCAGTACTTTCTAACTTTACATCTTGGTCTCACTCTGAATTATTCACATTGACTGCATCTGAATTTTTTTTTTCATCATCAATGGCAAGAACGATTTCCTCAACGTACTCACAAATATCTTTGATTTCATGCACTTTGTTTTTTTCAAATATTTTAGTTAGACACATTTTGGCAAATGGCCCTCTCCTCCCACAGCTCCTATAGAGAACACCTCTAGCCATACATCTCAAACTGGACGCAATATGCCCAGGAGAACCACAGCGAAAACATTTAACATCTCAAGCAGAAAAATCTTTTGTTTCAAATTGTGGTTTTGTATATTTTGTACTCAGACTATTATCTCTCGTAGGTATACATTTTTTCTCACCTTGTGGTTTAACGTAACTCGTACCTGAACAAACATTAGCTTTCTTTTCATATTTACTCTATACCACTTCTATCTTATTGTGTTTGTCTCCTTTTGGACTTTCTATTTCTTTGAGCCACATGACATTGTGTTCCATCTCTTTGGCAATTTGATACATTCCTCTAAGGTGTACTCTCTCATTAATAACTTCTCTTTTATTCTCTTGTTACTAGTGCAACAAACTATTTGATCTCTTATGAGTGAATCATTCAATTGTTCAAATTTACACGTAATAGCCAAACCCCTTAAGGTAGAGACATATGAAGTAATATCTTCATCATCCCTCTGATTCCTGCTAAAGAATTTGTGACGCTCTAATACTATGTTAGTTTTAGGCGTGAAGTGCAGTTCTAGCATTTGAATGGACATGTCGTACATGTTATGAGTTCGGCCGTCACCCATTCCTAAGGATATCTCAGGAATTTCCTCATAAACTCTTCTACCTTCAACTCCCAAATGGAGTAAAAGTATAGCCTGACGTCTAATAGACCCATATTTATCACTCCCAATAGCTAATAAATAAGTTATAAACATTTTTTTCCATTGTTTCCAGGGAATGATAGGCTCTCCAGGTATAGAAAGAAAAGGAGGTGGAGAAGACATTGCTTGATCAGAGATGGTACCTGAAATAAAAAAATGTAAAATAACAATGTTAATATAATAAATTAAAATGAAGAACTAAAATAATAATTATCAAGTTCGAAATTCAGATCCCTTCCTTCTATGTCGTAGTCTTTCTTCTCCTTGGTTGGTTTGACATTGTAGTCCTTCCTTTAGCTTAGTGTTGCTTGTAGGATGTGGTCCTTCGTTTCTTTCAAAGTATTAAAATGAGACAGTAAGCGCTGAAGAGAGAATTCCAGCGTTCAGGAATGTGTAGAAGGTAACGTTCGTCTGACTTTCTAACTTTGTTATAATGTTCTAATATTTATTCAGTTTGTGTAAAATCCTCATGATGTTCGTTTAAAGTGGTGCAGTGAGTACTTCACGATGAAATTAATTTTTTGAAGTGCGTGCGACACCATTTGGTTAAATCTTTTATTCCCGGCTCATAATCGAGACAAGTGTCATACGAAAGGCGGCGCACGTGCGTGGTGATAAACTTCAATTTTAACAGTCAGACAGTCGCGAGATGGGCGCGAGGCACACAAAGTAGCCTTTTTTAAATGAACCAATTCACGAGGCCACTCACGAGATAAGAGAGAGGCATATATCTCAGTAATATGCAATCCAGCGATGGACTCGTTGCTAGGCAACACAACGAGTACGGAGATTTCAAAGAATTTCTCCCTTTAATAGTTTATCATCTTTTTTAAAACGAAATCGATGAATTAAATAACATGCCACATCAAAATGTCACTAAGTACTCACTGGCAGAAGACTCTTTTCTGTTGAATCCCAATTTTCTTTTTCTTCTTCTTTGTCTTGATTTTCGTTAATATTACTCGAATTATATTCCAGGGGAGGGATGCTCGTACCTGTCCCCCGCACAGGTCACCAACTCGTCGCCATGAAAAGATGGGTCATGAAGGTTATAAAAATGACTTTATTTTCCATAGCATCTCAGCATGGAGCAGCATATGCAACTCTGAGCTCTCCTTCAACTGTACATAGATAGAATCCTCACAATAAGAATTCCAATCATAACTAAGCAACATGACATCACTAGATCTGTACACATTTGCATTGGAGGGGTCTATTGGCATTAATCCCCGAAAAGTAAATTGCCCTCTTGTTCTCCATTTTGGTAGTAAAAGACAGCCATATTGAAGTGCAGTGGGCCGTGAGTTTGAGCCTGGTGCTGCATTAAGGCTGTCTATTCCACTTCTCCAGGAGCCCACAAGGCTGGGGACACTTCCAGCCTTGCCGCACAGTTGTTAGCCAAAATCTCCAAATCACTGGTCCCTTTAGAGAAAGCATTGCACAACCCAGAGTGATCCTTCCTCACATTGAATATTGTCATCAGGGTGTAACATTGCTGGTTGCCCTACTCTGTCAATACGTGATAATAAGAATCCCCTTCTATCTTTTTCCAAGTACTTAAAAAGAATTTGGAATCTTTGGAATTACCCAGTGAGTCATTTTTGATACAATACATTGACGATTTAATGATTACAGCTAAAACAAAAGAGAGATGTAAGTTGGACTCCATTGTGTTGTTGAATCATTTAGCTAATAATTGGCATACATTTTCCCCTACAAAGTGGGAGAGCTTTTGGCTTCGTCAATGTCTTGTAGTCATTTTGTACAGCAGCGTGCTGCTCATCAGCATGGCTAAAAGTTAGTGGCATGGCATAAAGGAGAGTGGATTAGTGTTGTGAAGAGTGGAGGAGCATTGAGTGACATGGAATGGAGTGGGGTAGAGTAGTCCACACTGTGTGGAGTGGCATAGCATTGAGTTGCGTGGTGTAAAGTGGCCTGGAGTGGAGTGGCGTAGAGTACAGTGGAGTGGCGTAGAGTGGAGTGGAGTGCAGTTGTAGTGTATCGTAGAGTGGAGTGCATAGGCTAAAAATAGATTGGCATAGAGTATAATGGAGTGTCAGAGTGGAGTGGCGTTGGCGTAGATTATAATTAAGGCTCCCTTTTTTCCGTTTTTACTGAGTTTTACAGATAAATACAGACAGAAAACCATTTGTTTTCTTGTCTGTATTTATTTTTAAATATGGATAAAAACGGGAATTGGGTGCCCTCTGAGTGATTCTAACTACACTTTACCATGACTGCCAGGCCAATAACTGAGTGGATTGATAGGTAAGGGGGTTAAAAAAGAAAGGCATTTTATTAAAAAGGCTTACACACCAGTAGGTTTGCAAAAGGCTGATACTGAAATGTGAATATTTATCTTCTGCAGGTGTTCATATTACTGAAACCTGGCTGGCATTCAGAGCATGACTGCATATATATTGGTTAACAAATTGTGGAAATATGCCAGTTTCAGCGTTATTTTGTTTGCAAAACCCATAATAAATATTGATAAATACAGATAAAGTGGTCAAAAAATAAATATGGATAAATACAGACGGAAATGTCAAAAAAATAAATACCATAAAAACCGGGAGCCCTAATTATAATGGGTTGTCATAGAGTGGAATGGTGTAGAGTAGTGTGGAGTGGTATAGAGTGGAGTAATATAAAGTAGAGTGTTGTAGAGTAGTACAGTTGGGGGTGTAAGTAACTAAAGCATCAATAGAGATAGCAGATAGGAATAAAGAAACATAAATAACAAGCCCTATGTCTGTTTCAAAGTTAGAAAGCACATTGCGCTTCCAGGAATAATACCAAAATGCTTATAAAAGTAAAAAAAAATTGTGTGCTGCAGAAAGACAAGGAATGACAAAGACGAGGTAGAACACATGCACTTGGTCCATGCTTCAGGGAGGAGCTAACAAAAGAAGGGAAGCCTATGAGACTTAAACAATTGGAAGATTGTAAATGGGAGTGACAGCAAAAACAACTAAGAGCATGCTCTGGTGGGTTGTAAGTCCACTGAATTGCAAACAATTTGTCTTACAGCACTGACCTAAAAGGGAGCTAGGAAGGTGCCCAAAGCTCACATTTCTGTGATTGTGGGTAATTACACAGAGATAAGTGTGAGTGCCTCTAGGGATGGTTGACTACTGTTGTCATTGTATTCCCAACTTTGCCTTAATTGTAAAGGCATTACAGTGATTGGTTCAGAGTTATGTAACAGATCCGATACCTTGGGATGAAGAATGTATGAAAGCCTTTCTTGAGCTGAGACATGCTTAATGAACGGCACCTGCTCTAGGAATGCCTCATTTTGAAAAAGAGATTTTAATTTATTTTGTCAAGAAAAAGAAAGATGCTCACTTTCTGTTCTTGCACATCCAGGTGGCACTATAAAAAGGCCTGTGGCATATTTTTCTGCAACTGTAGAGTCAGTTGCTGCTGTTTTGCGGAGATGTTTAAGATCAGTAGCAGCTACTTCTATTGTCATTGCAGAGAGTGATTCAGTTGTTGTGGATCATACGTTAATTGTGCTAGTGCCTCCTTTAGTGGAGATGCTTCTGATCCAAACAAGAATTTAACAGTTTACAAATGCCAGGTTGACTAAATATGAGCTGACAAATCTAGCAGCTCCAAATGTGTCAATTGAAAAATGTGGTATTTTAAATCCTGCAACTCTTTTGCTACTTCAAAAAGATTACAATGATCGTAAGGATGTGCAGGCGGAGCATGACTGCCTTGATGGATAGAATTGTGCACAAAACCAAGAACAGATATTCAAGATGTAACACTCGATTCAGCTGATTTGGTTTTATTTGTTGATGGCTCTTCTTTGAAAGATATCCAATGAAATTTAGGAGCAGCATAGCATATTCAGTTTGCACATTGGCATGCATTATGGAGGCATCGTACTTGTGTAATTTAACATTTGCACAAGTGGCTCAATTAATTGCCATTACTAGTGTGCCCTGCATAGCCAGTACATTGAGTGTTACAATCTATGCTGATAGTATTGCTTTTGAATAGTTCATGGTTTTGGCTAATTGTAGTCACAGCATGGTTTCATGACTTCAGCTGGGACACCAATTCACAATTGACTGTGCATTCTCGGTTTGTTTTGTGCTTTGAAGCTACCATCAAACACAGCAGTAGTGAAATGTGCTACTCATAGAAGTACTACAACAAGATTGGGCAATCCACTATACCCTTGGAGGCTTGGGTGAATTTCAATAATAGGTAAATATACCTACAAGGGAATTTATTTTTCTCTAAATCTTCATAAACTTTTTATATATTCGCAAAGTCCTGAATAGTGACTTCAAACAACACATTTTTAGAATTAAACATTTTTTCAGCATGAATGAATCTGCAAAGAAAACAAGATGAGTGTATACATTTTTAGAAAAATCTAAATTTATATAGAAAAATTCATTGAGGGTACAGAAAAAGCAAATCACAAGTATACAAAAGCAAAATAAGATAAATTCTTTACACAGTGGTTAGTTTCTTAATAACACTTTTTTTGACACCTTTTCAAGTTCTTTACCAGCATGGAAGACATTGTTGAAGATACCATGAACCTTGTATAGCAATTTATTTATATATGGAAATAGGTGAGCGTGGCGACGATTCGGTCTATTTGTTCTCATCTCTTAGACTATCTTCAGGACGAGACGTTCATATTGTGAACTGAAGACCCTAGATTATAGCACACATATAATCTGATGGTATTTAAATTGGCAAGGCAATCAATTCCATCGAGTCAATTATGTTTACGCTACACACGTAACGATTTCCTTATAATGAGCTTTGAGACACCCACATTGGAGAGTTCTCAGGCATGGTGTCGGGGTCGGTTAGTCAACTACTTTGGTCATTCAGTGTAATTTTGCCGAATGGAGAAACAGTCATGGATCGTGCTCATATTAGTGGCATGATCACTAAGGGAAACAATTTTGCGGATGCATTGTAAAATATTATGCAACAGTGAACAATGCATTGTACATGGAGACTGATGTAGAATCAGAACCTATTGAAACTGCTTTTGCTTCTGTATTCCTACAAGCATTTGACAAATTAAGAAAGGTACAAAATGAGATGTCAGATGCAGAAAAGAAAAAGTGGGAAAATGCAGGATGTGAACAGGATAAGTAAGGCCTTTGGAAATACACTGATGGGAGGTTTGCTTTGCCAGGTGTACTGCTACCACACAGTAAGAGTTTTCGTGGAATGAGATGAGATGGTATGGTTGTTTAATACTTAACTGGTCAATTCTCATTTCAGAAAATTGGTGGAAGGTAAATGTCAGAGATATAGAACGTGTCAGCAAAGCAATGTTGGAAAGAATACTTGTGTTACAGTGAGTCATGTAGGGACCTCCATTACACAGACGTTCCATTGTAGCTATCATTCAGAAGAATCAGGAGTAGTGGAGAGATGCAACAGTACACTTAAAAACAAACTCGCGAAAGAGTGTGCTTCAACTTCTCTGAACTGGCCAGATGCATAACCCTTGATATTGTTGAGCATGAGATGTACTCTGAATAATGAGTGCCCATGAGGTTGGGTCAGTGAGACATCTGGGTATTCCATCTGGAGATTTGCTTATTGTCAGTGATGAACTGACCTTGGATTACTTTAAGCACCTAGCTAATTTTATATGATCTATCTCTCACAAGGTTCAACTTGCTAGACCTTATGTGTATACAGAATTGTGACAAAGTCAAGTTTGATAGGTGAATCTAAAGGGGAGAGAAAAACAAAGCTGAGCAAACAAAGAAGGAACAAATCGAGAAGGAGCAAACCAAGAAGATGAAAACCTAATTCAAGCTCATCTGCTTCAAGTTTATCTGCTTGAACATGAGATGGAAAGGAACAGAGCAGTACAGGAAAATTATGAACAAGGTTGTGGGAATTAGCTGAAGCAGTCAGTTAAGAAAGGATCTGATAAAGAGTCCAAAGTGAATACTTTAGAACCATCAGAGAAGGGTACAACAACAGCTGGTGTGATATGAAAATCAACAAGTAAGAACACTCCTGAAGTGGGATATCTGACAAAGATTGAGCTGCAAGTCTTCTATTGCTGAATAATTGACCTATTGTTCTGAATTTTTAAAAAATGGTGTTAAAAATAAATGTAGGTTTGGTTTTTGAGAGACAAACTACTAATTACATGAATAACAGATTCGTTTTTGAAACATTGCTATTTTGCTTTTGAAGATTGCAGTTTTTTACAGTCTATTTAGAAGTATAGAAAAAATGTCTTCAAGTAAGGAGAGGATGAACATAAGATGGCTTCCTAATTAATTGTAATAATTCTTACTTTGGCTGCACTTATTGGTTTGTTAGTGTACATGAATCCTCCTGATGGGTATTTCCCAAACACTACTATTGGCGCAATATTTTTGAATACTATCAAGCATCTTAATTTAGAACATAGAAATAGTTATGATAAAGATTTTGAAAATAATATTTTTGTAAATGTTTTGAAGAATTATGGAGACATACTGAATTTTTCTGATTGTTTTATCTGTATCCACTTACCAACTTCTGTTTCAGAAGGTGTGACTTACATGCAATCGCTTAGTGTATTATGATTTATTGTGTGCAGTTTATTGGTTGGCTTAATTGTTTCTCTTATTTGCTTGTTTCTGATTTGTTAACAATGGCTGGAGTCATGTCCGCTACTTCTATTTTACCCTCCCTTGGAGGATGGAGAAAAATAACTTGTGCCCTTCCACTGCTCGGTTTTTAGATGCTACTTTTTTCTTTTTTCTTTTTGCTGAAGCACTTCGTGACAGTGCACATCTATTTGTGTTGCTTGCCCCATCTGTTTCCTCCATGCAAGTGTCCTTCCTGTTGTTTGATACCTTCACTCTACTTTATACCTGCTCCCTTCTCGTTGCTTGCCCTCTCCCACTATCTGTGTTGTTGCTTGCCCCCTCTCGCCCTCTGCCCATCCTCCTCCTGCTGTCTGTTTTGATGATTGCCTGAACCCGACTCTGCATGATGTTACCGCACCACCCGCTGGCTATAGCAAAAAAAGCAATATCATGCAGCCGGTTTTTGTGCTGCTTTATTGTTGCAGATGTGTATTTTGCTGTATGCATTACAGTGCCTAATTAAACAGCGCTACAGTTGTAGGTAGCAAAATACCTGGGGACAAGGTCGGAAGTAGATCGAGAACACAAGGCACCCCCTGTAAAAAACATAAAACAAATAAGGCACTGTGGGACAAACGTCGGCTCCAAGAGTGACTAGGTGTTTGCCCCACGGTCAAAAGACAGCAAATCCATGCAGCCACCACTAGTCAAGTCAGAACAGTTTAATGTTTGTAAACATTTAGCCATTGCACTACTTTACTCCCATTATCATGACTTTCCCCCACCCTCTATTTTGTTGTTGCTTGCCCCCACCCACTTTCCATAGCCAAAAAGTACAATGTCGCAGACACAGCTGACCACATCACAGCAATTTTTACATCACATCCTCAGAGTATGCCCTCCTTCTGTGATCCCTACTCTCCCACCCACCCGCTTTAAGAATAAAAATGCTATGGGGGGCACTGCTGGCTGCGTCATAGCACTTTTTTAAACATTCAGCCCTTGCCCTCCCTCACTCCCTCCCATTGTTATTGCTTTCCTCCCACCCCCTCCTTGTCATTGCCTGCTCTCAACCACTTGCCATAGCACAAAAAGTCATGATGATGCAGCTATAGCGCTTTTTTCACAACACCCTCCGTGAAGAGTGTTGCACACCCTTGTGCCATGATGTCTCCTGCTCCAGCCATGCCATAGTGATTTTCTTTTGCTTTCAGTCACTGCTGTACAACATGACTAAAACATATTGACAAAGCCAATAGGTCTCTCTCAGTGGTGGGACCTATTGGCTTTGCTAATGCTTGTTAAGTGACAAATGAACCCTGGTCAGGTGACCTTCCAGACAAAACATGATGCAACATCCTGTAATTCCTTAGTGAACTTATCAACCAATCAATCATAATTTGTATAGAGCTACAATCACCAGTGAGGGTATCCAGGCAATAGATTGCAGGGCTCAGTCGAAAAGCTAGGTCTTGAATCTTTTCCTGAATTCTGCCAGTGAGGGTGATGACAGGAGGTAGAGCGGAAGGCAGTGCCAGGACTTGGCAGCGAGGTGGGAGAGGGAACGGTCTCCTTTGTGGCTTCAGAAGATGCCCTGTGTCTGTGCAAGGGCAGCGGAGCGAAGTTCTCTGGATGGTTAGTGGAAGTTCAGGTGTTGGTTGATGTATGTTGGTCCTTGATCATGAACGGCTTTGTAGGGGTGTATCAGTATCTTGAATTTGCATCTTTTCTTTGGACTGAGAGCCAGTGGAGGTTCCTAAGGTGTGAGGTGATATTGGTCTGTTTAGGCAGGTTGAGGATTAATCTGGTTGCTGAGTTCTGTATTGTCAGTAGTCTCATCATGAGTTCATTGTTGGTTCCTGCGTACATTGTGTTGCCATAGTCCAGCCAGCTGGTGACTAGGACTTGAGTGACAGTTTTCCTCATGTGGGTGGGGAGCCATTTGAAGATTCTTCGGCGCATGCAGAGAGTGTGGAAGCAGACAGAGGAGACTGCGTTTATCTGTTGCTTCATGGTGACTTGCTCTCCAGGATGATGCCAAGGTTGCGGGCCTGATCTGTCGGTGTGGCAGTGGATCCGAGTTCCTCTGGGCCACCAGGTGTCATTCTAAGGAGAGATGTTGTTGCCAAAGATCAGCACTTCAGTTTTGTTAGTGTTGAGCTTCAGACATTTGGTCTTCATCCAGTTGGCGATGTTCTTCATACAGTTGTGGAAGATGGTCTTCGTGGTGGTGGGGTCTGCGGAGAGCGAAAGGATGAGCTGGGTGTCATCAGCATAGGATATGATGTTGAGGTCATGGGTTCTGACGATGTTGGCTACAGGAGTCATGTAGATGTTGAAGAGGGTGGGGCTGATGGATGAACCTTGAGGGATGCTGCAAATGATGCTCTTGGGTTCAGAGGAGAAGGGATGCAGGCGGATTCTCTGAGCGCATCCCATGAGGAACCATGTGATTCATCTGAGGGCATCTCCTTGAATCCAATGTGGTGCAGTCTTTTGATGAGAGTGTGGTGGGATCCAGTGTCGAACACCACAGAAAGGTCAAGGAGGATGAGGGACACCGATTCTCCTTCGTTGAGGAGGGGCGGATGTCATCAGTGGCAGTAATCAAGGCGGTCTTGGTGCTGTGGTTGCCATGGAAATTGGTTTGGGCGGCGTCGAGCAGGTTGTTTCTTTCCAGGTGTTCTGTGAGAACCTGGTTTAATGCCTTCTTGAAGTCTTTGAATGGAAAGGGAGTAGCGAGATGGGGTGGTTGTTCTGGGGTTTGCTGGGGATGGCAGAGGATTTCTTGAGGAGAGGTCTGACTTTAGTGTGTTTCCATGAGTCAGGAAAGGTGGCTGTGGTGATGGATGCATTGAGGATGTTGGTGAGTTGGCGGCTGATGTTCTGACCTCCAAGGTTGAAGAGTTGGTGGGTGCAGGGGTCTGTTGGTGCTCTGGAGTGGATAGGGTTCATGATGGCTGTGGAATTCTGCGTGGTGAGCTGTCACCATGCGGCACTTGGCTTGTCATAGGTGGCTTCTGTAAGTGTGAGGCAGATGTGGAGGTTGGTGGGCTAGGGCTCGAAGTTCTTAGATGGTGGATATCTTGTTGTGGAAATTGTCTTCTGAAGTGTCGCAGAGTTCCTGTGAAGGGGGCATTTTTGTCTCAGTGGCTGTAGGGCAGGAGAACTCTCTGATGATGCTGAAGAATTCTTTGGTGTGGTTGGTGCTTGCTTCTATGCGGTTTGCTAGGGCATCTTTTTTAGTGTCTTTGAGCCGGTGGTGTTTGTTGAGGGCTGACTTGAAGTTGGTTTGGTCTGTTGTGTCTATGCTGTTGCACCATTTTCTCTCCAGTTGTCTGCAGCTGTGTTTCATTTTCCTAAGATCTGGTGTGTACCAGCTGGCTAGCTTGGTGGATCTGCAGGTTTTGGCTTGTTTGATTGGGGCGACTTGGTTGATGGAGTTGGTGATCCAGGTGGTGAAGTTCTGGACTGCTTGTTCTAGGTTGGTTGAGGGGTCGGGCTCTGTGGTGTTGAGGGCGTCCATCCATTGGGTTTGTGATACTTTGTTCCAGCTGTGGGAGGGGTTTTTTGGGGGGCTGGTGGTGGTGCATGGTGATCCTCCGATGGAGAAATGGACGATGGAGTGTTTGGTCCAGGTGAGTTCTGTGGTATTGCTGTATTTGATTCTGTTGCTGGCTGTGAAAAACATATTATTTGGAGAGCCTGAAATAAATATGTGTCCTGTGGTATTATATTAATTTTTACTGCATTGATTTGTATTAGGGAAGAGGACGGCCATTTATTAAAATCTTTTCGTATCTCTCTCCACAAGGGTGGGAAGCTTTAGAGGTCCGTAATGCAAGATGCAAGATGTAATTTTAATATCCAAATATCTGATAAGTGGTCCTGACCACTTGAATGGGAATCAATTTTTCAGATCTCACACCTTGTCAGGTTGGTGGGTAAGATTTAGGACCTCAGATTTTCCATATTAAACTTACACCTTGACTGCCTTTAATGCACTGAGTTGCTGGATTAGTTAAGGGTAAAAAGTACATAATCCTCATAAAGGAAATTTATGTCCCTCTGAACCTATGGAACACAAGAAAATACCCACACCAAATTAGAAAAATGAAGTAAAATGTAATACATTGTTTGACACTAAAACAACAAAAATTCAATCAGTAGAACCAGAGTTATGAATTTTTATAGTGGAGAATATTGCCAAAAATATCAAAGCGGACATCTAATCATACAAGACCAAAAAGTTAAAAGTCATGAGTGACCACCATGGACCACGGCTTGGACTCATAAAGCGGATTGGTCCTTTTCTCTGCTTACATTCAGACGAGAGACATTTTAAAGAAAAATGTCTGAGAAGGTAAAGTTCAGAGAAGAAAGGTAGCAGGTGGTGACCAAGAAGCTGTGGGACGAAGGCATGGTGAAGATTTCACATGCTTAGACTTGGGGCCTGATTTAGATCTTGGTGAGACTCATGTCGTCCCTCCATGGTGACTTTTACAAGTACTCCGTTAAGTTGACGGGTTCCAGCTTGCCCTATTTAGATGTAGGCTGGCTGATTCCCTTTTGTTTCTTTGTACTGCGTGACTCTATAGATTATGGCTACAGCCGGTTAAAGATATTGGAGGAAATTTACTGAAGATGAGATCGAGGTTATCAAAGAAACAAAAGAACATTGGAATTTGAAGATCTAAGAAGAATTAGTAGTTTTTTTTATTGATTGAAGCCCTGAAGAAATGAATCTTTCACGAAACACATGTTGGCTTGGCTGTATATATTACAATATTTGATGAAGAACTTTGATCAAGTGTATGAAGGCTTGGCTGTATATTTCACGCTATTTGAGAAAGAATTTTATCAAGTGTATGAAAAGTAGATAAGATTGAACTAAAAGACTATATATGGATTTCTGAGTTGTGATATGTGTCTTTCTCAGCGCATGACTAAAGAGAACCACAAGGATTATTCCCTGTGAGGGAAACGGGGAACTGAGAACCAGCGCCGGGCTAGATAGTTCATAATACGTTTTCCCTCAGTAGGTTCCCATCAGTGGGTGTTTTATTTCTCCTTCTTTGCATGCTGGGATTGGAAGTTCATGTTCCTTTTTCCCCGGTGGGTGTAGGGATGCCAGGAGTCTATTAATATTATTTTCAACCCTCCAGTGGGATTACCGATGTACATTGCATATTTCAGTATATAAGACTTGCTGTTCCATTTAAGACATGGACGGTCCAAGCCATGGGCCCACTTTTCTTTTCAGCGTGGTGGTGCGAGCTTCACGGCTGGACAGCCGTTAGTTAACATGAAACCCAAATTGTCCTCAGAAAAAGCTGCACTCGACAGAATGTCGTTCCATTCTTTAGGCAACCTACAATTCCAACGACAATGTAATATCTGCCTTACGCATTTCAGGCTGCCAAAGCCCTTGTTCACAGGCTCCTCTCATGGCATCCACACAATTATCACAAACCACCAATTAATTTTCAAATTTGCTCTTTATTGCCCCTAGTGGACTACTAATTAGTATCCATGCATGCTGGGATAGATAGTTCATAATACTTTTTCCCTCAGTGGCTTCCCATCAGTGGGTGTTTTATTTCTCCTTCTTTGCATGCTGGGATTGGTAGTTCATGATCCTTTTTCCCTGGTGGGTGTAGGGATGCCAAGAGTCCATTAATATTAATTTCACCACTCCATAAATAACAGAAAATAATTTTACAAACATTGTCCTAACAATATTATTCGTTTACAATTAATTGATTATTAAAAATGTTAATGATGAAAATGTGAAAAACATTCTTACTCATATTAATAACAAAAAATACTTTTGATTAATTTCTCAAAATTGTTACATCAAAACCAAAAACAAAAAGTCACCCCAAAATGTTTTTCTCCTTTTTTGTATCCATTGAGGTCATCTCCCATCAGACGAAGGATATTTTGAAGGCAATCGCCAAGAAGGTTTAGACCCTGGGGGCCTACAAGCGGCGCAGCATCCACTTCCGCAAAAGATGGGAGGATCTATGACGCTGGACCAAGAAGTCAGCAGAAGTCCACCTAGGCCAGTCCTCCCAACATTCTAAGCGTTTGTGCCACAGCCTGACACCCCTAATGGCCCATATGCTTTGGGGTGGCCTATCCCTAGTTTGATGGGCAGCTGAAAGCTAAGAAGCAGCAGCATTTTAATTTATGTTAAAAATGACAATTTTGCATGATGTCTTACTTTTTCACAAATGTGCATTTAACCTCTTCAGTGCCCATAACGAGATAGTCTCGTCATGGAACACGGTCGCGCTGTGCCCATGGCGAGACTATCTCGCCATGAACCCCACCCACTAATAAAACGCCCGGCACAGGAGGGGGAAAGGGCGTGGCACAGAAGGGGTTAAGCCAGTCTGTTTATTGAAAATAGAAATCTACAGGCATACATTTTTTTAAAAAACCAAAGAGGAATGTGAAACACATTGGTGACAGAGTAGCTCATACCCAGCGGCGGGCATCATAAACAAAGGGTGGTCTGGCAGGTGGGGTCACGCAGGAAGTGTTGTGTGGGAGGTGAAAAACAATATTTTTAACAAGTACCTTTTTCCGTCGGCCACCTCCAGCACTGCTTTTAGTCATGGCACCTCTCCTCTTGCTGCCTGGTACCAGCAGCCCGTGGGACAGACTCCCATCCAATTCCCATGCTGCAGTGTGGGGGTTAGACTGAGCGGGCAGGAAAGACGCCCTGCTCAGACGAGGGAGTCTGTGGGGTTTCTCCAGCCCGGCTGCTCAATGCAGCTGGACTGAAGAAAACCTAAGTGCACATGTGTGTTTTGGTCATCCTGTGACGGCCGGTCAAACACAATAGCACTTAGGGAGTAGAGTGCACTAGCACTTCCCCTCCACCACTGCACATACCAAAAACTTAACTTTTATGTCCTTTATTATGTCCACATGCTAAATCAATGATGAACAAAAATAGAATACTCAAAGTGACTTTTGCAGATGAAATGTTCCATCACAAATGAAATAGATATTTTGTCCAAACGATTCCATGGGCAACATTTTATAATACACTTGGAATTTGACAGATGAAAATTCCATCACGTATATGTTCAAGTATCCCATCTGCAAAACTCAAAAGCAGGCTAAAAAATGACTCATTTAGAAATCTTTGAAATGCATCAAAGTTAAAGATAAATAATGTAAATTACATTTTGATTTTTCATTTTAAAAATATATATGAATCAATGTGCTTAAATATGTACTTTAATGATGTACCAATTTTCGACTAAACTGAGAGCCAGAATCGTTTACTTTATTTTCAAAATGGTAAAAAAAACTAAAAACAAATTAAGATATTTTAGTGAGCATTTTTTAATTTTTTATATCTGTACTAAAGAGGATTACAAATATATCTAGTCCTATGAATTTACTTATGCTGCAGAAGCAATTTAAAACTAAAAAACAAATGTTTGGAGTTCTTCAACAGCACAATTAAATATACAGGACGTGATACATTAATAAGCAATTTGAGTACTGAATCTAACATTTATATTTTAGCATTTCAAAATACTTAAGTTAATTAAAGTAAGTTCTAACATTGTGCAATGCCTAAACAAAAAAGGCAGGCTTTTAGTTTATACAAATATTGGTACATTACAGAAAATATTAACACACATTGATGCATATTTTTATTTTGAAAAATAAAAAAACTGCTTTCTTTGCCTTATACACACAATGTACAAATGGATTCTTGTTTTATATTACATTTTTGTAACATAAGTTCACTATTCAAAACAACAAATCAGAACCATTCAGAAGTGTAAAACAGTTCCTGGACAGAATTGAAAATAGTTGAGAAAAATGATATATTAATAATAAATTAGGAGCAATAATAGAAAATGACAAAACTCTGACCAAATGGTTTCTGAAGATGTTCCCTACATGCAGAAGATAAAGATAACAATAAACCAAAGCTTAAAAGCCTTGACGCATGTGAAATATAAAAATTTAGAAAATGTTTTGAGAGTAAAACTTCATGATCAGTTATATTTACACAGATTCAATCAAACTATTGTATACATCTTTACAGCATCTTCAAGAACAGGTGAAGGAGATGTTGGGGAAGAAGGAGGGGAAGCAGCTGGCCACTGTGCTTTGAGTGGTAAAACATAAGACACCGATGGACACAGTCGGATGGAGGGTGAGAGGACTGGATCTTCATCAGAGACCTCCACACCTGACCAGTCCCTAGTGGTGGTGAAAGCTATCGGAACTGTAACAACCTCATCCTTGGCAATCACCCAGAGACACATCTCCACTCTTTGTTTTGCTCCCCCCCAGGTGGCCGAACCAGAGCCAGTAAAAGGACTGGAGTCTCCTTTGCAACAGGCACCTCACTCCCTACCCCTGTCACTCTGGCTGCGCAAAAGGTTGCATTTTCTGGATGCCATTTACAATTCTGAGATTGCTTGCTAAAATAGCCACCTTCTCACTCACCCCAGCCTCCCAACCAGCCCAACCTTCTGACCCAACTCACGTCCCTTCCTCAACCAAATTTAAACTCTAACCCCAATCCCAAGCATGCTCACTTCTTTGCAGGCACCCACTTCAACAGACACATGCAGCATATGCAGCATACTCACACACACATAAACACTAACACACAAAGAAGCTCAAGCAAACACACAAACAACACACACACACTTTTGAAATAACACCCACAACACCTCAGGTGCAAGAACCACCACAACCACCACCATATGCACAAGCTTGAGGGTCCTGCTCTGTGCCAAATAGATGCACCTTGTTAGGAGATTACCTTGTGGACTATGTTTAGGAAGCAAGTTATGGGCAACATATCCACAAGGTGTTGTTGTGGAGCCCCCCCTTTTTAATAGATAAAAAGTTAATGAGAGAATTAATCTCAATTATAAATAACAAAAACATATTTTACAAAGTTTGTCCTAATATTATTATTCATTTACAATTCTTTGATTATTAAAAATGTTAATGATGAAAATGTGAAATTGATATTCTTACTTATATTAATAACAAACTGCAAAAGAGTTTTTAAATATTTTGTGAATTCCAAACATTAGAAGAAAATAAAACTAATGAACATTAAAATGTTGGTGCAAGGATTCATCATGATAATGAAAACTCTCACCAAAAAACAATTAGAATTTTTATGTTAATACAGGTGTGTTTACTTTAACTTAATAAGTGAAAAAATAAACATATGCATTACACCTTAAAAAAAACTATTTAATAAAATAGACGCGTTTAATGTGAGAGAGGTGAGAGAGAGAATTACATTTACTTTCAGAGGAGCGCCTGGATAAGGGTTCCTGCCACATCTTTGCACTAGTGACTGTCTGAGGGAGCGCCTGGTAAAGGGCTCCCATCACGCTGTATAACCTCGCTGTGTCAATTGTTTAAATCACCTGTAAATCTTTTAAAACTTGCACTGAAACATTTATTGTTTTTAAAACAAACTACCTTGCGCCACTTGTACTCACCGCTACAGCTGCACACAATCCCCGGTCCACCACCGATCATTCGGGTTGAGTGGAGGGATTTACGTGCAACAGGAAGGAACCAGCACTTCCGGTAAGCCCTCCAATCAGCTGCTTGCAAACACATTCAAAAGACAGATGGCACTCGCTACGCGCAGCGGACGCGTTTAATGTGAGAGAGGTGAGAGAGAGAATTACATTTACTTTCAGAGGAGCGCCTGGATAAGGGTTCCTGCCACATCTTTGCACCAGTGATTGTCTGAGGGAGCGCCTGGTAAAGGGCTCCCATCACGCTGTATAACCTCGCTGTGTCAATTGTTTAAATCACCTGTAAATCTTTTAAAACTTGCACTGAAACATTTATTGTTTTTAAAACAAACTACCTTGCGCCACTTGTACTCACCGCTACAGCTGCACACAATCCCCGGACCACAACAGATTATTCGGGTTGAGTGGAGGGATTTAGGTGGAAGGAAGGAACCGGCACTTCCGGTAAGCCCTCCAATCAGCTGCTTCCAAACACATTCAAAATACAGATGGCACTCGCTACGCGCAGCGGACGCGCGCAGCGGGCGCACCGCCGGCGCGCCGAAGGCGCGCTAAAGGCAAGCCAGTCTGCGCCCGTCCGCGCCTGTACCGCGCCCAGGGCCCCCCCCCTGATCCATGTAACCCAGTTATGCTATCAATTTCTCGTACTTACACCAGGAGACATTTATTAAATATAGCTGCCACCTCCAAAGAGGCACAATCATGTCCCTGCTTTACGTCAACCATAACTCGAGCTCATATTGTAATACCGTGTAATAATTGTAAACACATGCCCAGCTCTAGTAAACAGCCTGCCTCTACTAATGCGCGCTCACCTACTCATAAAAATAACACCGCTATTGCCGCACTCATCAATGTCCGTTCCTTACCAAAGCATAAATAAGAAATACTCGCTTTCATTGAAAATTACAATCTCGACCTTCTATTTCTAACTGAGACTTGGGCCGATCCTTCTTCGGGGCCTGATTTTGCCACCGCAACCCCGGATGATTTCTCTGTCAAAAGAGTAGATAGAAACAACAAAAGAGGCGGTGGTCTAGCTATTATTCATTGTAACTACTACACTGTTAAAATAGAAACTATCCCTATCAAAGACTGCAAAGCTTTTTCTTTCTCTATATCACTTACCAAATCCTACACATTTAAAGGTATTCTACTATATCGTCCTCCCGGAATTCGGACTGACTTTCTTTCTTCCTTATCTCTCCTAGCAGAATCATCAGCAGGAGAAGCTAACTTCACCATTCTGGGCGATTTCAATTTCCATCTTGAATCTAATAACGATGAAAACACATCAGTTTTACTCTCAGAATTCGAATCCATAGGTCTCTCCCAACTTGTAAACAAACCCACTCATTTAGCTGGCCATACTCTCGACGGATTATTTACTAACAATAAACACATCTCACTAGGAAATATTCTCCCTTTAACATGGACAGACCACTCCGCGGTTCTTTTTAACATCAATACTGAACACAATATACACAACTATGTCAACTCCCCTTTGCCCTCCCAATTCAAAGCTTGGAATAGTATCTCCCCCGACATAAAATTACATCTAAAATCTACTCTTCAAAACCTCCCAGACAATCCCGATCAAGCAGCCATGCACTACACACAATGGCTCCACTCAGCATTTGACATTCTGGTACCAATAAAAAATACCTCTAACAATAGAAGGACACCATCTGCTCCCTGGTTCTCAGAGGAACTAAGACTGGAAATGCAGAAATGCAGAAACTTAGAACGTCATTGGCGACGAAATTACGGCAACACAATGAAAACACGATATAAGGAAGCACTATCCAAATATAAAAACCTCTTAATAACGGAAAAAAGCAAATATTACACTAACCAAATTGAATCCTCTCAGGACTCCATGAAACAACTATACAGAGTCGTCACTAAACTCTCAGGTCCCGATACTACCCCGTCGATAACACCTACTCAAACCCTCTGTGATGATCTTGCTAGTTTTTTTCAAAATAAAGTTATGCATATCTACTTTAATTTCTCAGCACAATCCACCACTTCCAATACAAACTCCTCTTCATACAATCATGCTACATTACAAATTAATAACCACGATCCCTCCCCCTCCTTCCCAGAATTTACAAAGATCACAACAGAACACATAATCGATCTTATCTCTACTTCCAAATCCGGATCCCATAACGACCCTTGCCCGTCTAATATAATGAAACTTATACCAGAAATCATTGCTCCTGAACTTACCAACATCTGCAACTCAATGTTCTCAACAGGAATTTACCCTTCCATCTGGAAAGAGACAGTGATTAAACCTTTACCTAAAAAACACAATCTCAATCCTACAGACTGTAACAACTATAGACCCATAGCAGGTCTTCCTTTCCCCGCTAAAATCATAGAAAATGTGATGAATACTCAGCTGGCTGACTACATCGAAAACAATAATTTCTTGGACGACACCCAGTTTGGTTTCAGAAAGGGGCACGGGACGGAGGCAGCTCTCATTAAAACAGCTGACGAAATACGGACAACCATGGACAAGGGAGGAACCGCAGTTTTGTGCTGCTGGATCTTTCAGCAGCATTTGATACGGTCGACCATTCCATCTTAATCGATCGTCTCTCAGCAATAGGGATCAAAGACAAACCCAAGGCCCTATTAACATCTTTTCTGGCCGAACGTTCCCAACAGGTAAAACTGGGCAGCTTTCTCTCCCCCGCTTTTTCCCAACCGCGTGGTGTCCCTCAGGGATCCTCATTAAGCCCAACGTTATTTAACCTATATGTCGCAGACCTCGCCAAAATCATCAAGACTCACGATCTGCGGCTCACATCTTATGGCGATGACACCCAGATTGTGCTAGAAATACATGAGAATGGCAACTCAGTTGCAAACAACTTTAAGAAGGGAATGTCTGCCATTAGCACTTGGATGACAAACAATTGTTTGAAATTAAATTCCGAGAAAACGGAAGTGATGATTTTTGGAAATCTCACACCCAACTGGTCTACCTCTTGGTGGCCAGAGGACCTGGCCCCCCCCCCCCCCGGTCCCTGTCACCAAGGTCAGAAACCTCGGAATCGTCTTTGACGATAAGTTATCATTCATCCCGCATGTCAACTCTGTTACTTCGTCCTCATTCTACACGATCAGAATGATAAGGAAACTTCTGCCCTTCCTTCCTTCCAATTGAGGTAAAACCCTCATCAACACCCTTTTAATGACAAAAATAGACTATTGCAATGGCCTACTCATTAATGCACAAGACAAAATTCTACACAAACTACAGATGGTACAAAATGCCGCAGCTAGGATTCTCTCAGGCACACCCAAATTCAAATCCATCTTGGGAGTCATTCGACAACTACATTGGCTACCCATTAAAAGCAGAACAGAATTTAAGGCATTGTGTATAGCCTACAAAGCAATTCACAACTGAGTCCCCGCATTTTTTTTTAAATAACCTATGCCTCTATAGACCAAACAGGACCTTGCGGTCCTGTTCAGATCAGCTGCTAATAGTTCCTAGAACTAAGAAAGTCACTTGGGGTGACAGAAGATTTATTGTGGCCATGACCAAACTCTGGAACATACTCCTGATACATATAAAAAACTCCCCCACCTTGTTATCCTTTCGAAAAAATATAAAAACATGGCTATTTCAGTAAATAATTCCCTCCTCTCTTTTTTACCTTAACATAGCTGTCCTAAAGCGCCGAGACACCTCAGGGTATTTGCGCGCTCAATAAATCGCTTAAATAAAATAAATAAATAGACAAGGGGAAATGTTATATTAAAAAATTATTTAAATTTAGAACTAACATTGATTTTAAATGTATTTGTTAAAACTTTTGCCATATCTACTGCAATTACTGAATTATATTAAATGTATATTGTTAAAAAAATGTGTAATGCATATGTTTATAATTTGATAGTTTAAAAAAAAAAAAAACACACCTGGATGAACACATTATGAAATTTAGTCAATGTCAAATTGTGCATAAGTGTCCATCATCGTGATTAATGAAAGCTTGCACCACATTTGAAAAAAAAACAGTTAATACTGATGTGCTGCTTTAAATTTCTTAAATGACAATATTACACACCTATGCATTACACATTAGAAAAAATAGTTGCAAGAGAAACTTAAAAAAGCAGTAGTCCAGAGCAAATGTAGACAGACAATTCAAAAACGAAAATAAGTAAAAAAGAAGCTTACCTTCAATTCCGGTGATGGCGGGGTTGATTTGCTTCATGGTCCATTATCAGCAGCAAAGGAAGGACATGGACAATCAGCTTCATGATGGAAAAGGAAGAGGAAAAAAGAAAAAAAAGGTATGTTTCTACCTTATATCCCTTTGAAATTGCCAACTCAGGTGTGGTGTGTTACCCACCACAGTTACTTTGAATGGGAAGGCACATTGTAAGTGGCCCGGTGGAAATATGGGTTGAACTCCCTCTGAAAGCTGCTTTTTCCTATGACTTAATCGATGCTGGAGGAAACTTCTGGCAGAGACGGTGGGACTCGTGCGAACTTTAGTCCATAGACCAGCCAGCATCTAAATTAAATGCGAGGAGCACCAATTAGTCTGATGGATTAACCAATAGAAAAGTGACGGCCGGAGCAGATCTGCCAAGATCTAATTCAGGCCCTCAGTCTTTTTTATGGAAGTCAAAAATCTCCAGCAGGTCAAAGCTCTAGGCTCTAGCTGATGGGGTCTCGCCGAGGCTGGATACCCACTCTGCGAAGAGCCGCTGAATAGGATTTGCTTCTGCTAAGGAGACCCATGGCGAGCAAAAAAATGATTGATTTAGGCCTAGATCTCTGTACTGGGGTGAATGTATGACATTGTTCTGCATTCTGTCGATCAATTGTTCTTTTTGTATTTGTCACCCCAAGTGGTACGGGTATGCCCAGACGTGGGTCCCGTGCTCTCCATGCCCCTGGAGTCATGCTATCCTGGCTGATGAGGGCTGAAAGCCCGAAACCGGTCCTAGTATACTTGTTTCCAGTCCAGGGAGGACCAGCCCTGGCATTTCGGGCTGAACTGTTCCCATTGGGCGCAGGGACTGATTTGCATATGGCTGGGTCCAAACTGGAATGGCATGGTGAGCAGATAAACAATAGATTTAGGCCCAGATCTCTGTACTGGGGTGAATGTATGACATTGTTCTGCATTCTGTCCATAAATTGTTCTTTTTGCTAAGAAGAAGCTAGCAGCTGACCAATGATGCATCTTGGCTGGATCAGCAAGAAGGCACCTCTCAGTTCTCAGAGCACTTTGTGGCAGAAAATGTTGTAAGTCCCAAGTTTTTTATTTGGGCTTTTTGGGCACATTTAGCACCACTTCCAGGGGTCCAGGACAGGAGGAACACTACTTGGAGGGTCAGGACTCACTCAGGCTGGGTCCAGGTGTGTGTTCAAGATGATTGGAGCCTCTTCTGTCCCTGAGGCTGTGATGATGAGGCCAGCCAACTAGCCCTTGGAGTCACCCTGGAAGTCTTGGGTTCAAGCAGGAAAGCAGGTCTCAGGCAGCGAGGCAGTACTCTGCGGGTACAGGGAAAGCTCCAGGCAGCAGTCAGTCTCCTCTGACATGCATTCCTTAGGTCCAGAAGTGAACTGAAAATTGGGTGTGAGAGCCCCATTTTGTACCTGGTGCCCACATTGAAGTGGAAGAAACTTCTGGCTTCCCCCCTCCCCCACCACAGAGGTGCCCAGAATGTCATGCCTTTATGCCCTGGTCCCAGTATGCCTGCAGTCACAATAGGCTAGAGTGAATGGACTTGATGAAATGTCAGAAATGAACAATTTGTCAGCAATGTAACTTTCCTGTTTGGTATAACTTTTTCCAACTTTATCAAGTTGTACCGTCCCTACACCTGACAATTTATGATTTCCCACCTCAGGCTAAGTCTTGCCACCTGTGTTTTGAGGATTCATATTTAATTTTCCCTTTACGATACCCATTTTTTTCACATTGAGGCTACATGTCCCAGAATTCCTCGGTGCATTACAAGGAATCAAGCATGACCGTTCATATAGGTGGAGTCTGAATTCAGGCATTCGGTCACAGACATCCTCTGAGCAACGAGTGATCCGCAACGGAATGCTGTGCATGGCTGTGAAGAACATATTTGGAGTAAGATTTCTGTTGATGCGGTAGAAGAGTCATTTACATGCATTCTTTGAATAAGTGTCTTGTACTTTGTTTGCCTATGCGTAAATGCAATCCCATCGGCTATTCGGTTGGACTTACAAGCTGTTGGATTAATGGCCCCACATTGCCATGCCATTGAACAAGCAACAGAACCTTGTGCATGTCTGTGAGGTACATATTTAAAGTAAGATTTCTGCTGATGTAGCTCTTTTAGCCCAGTCCACAGGAAGAGTGAGTTCTAGCATGGCACGCCTTGGACAAAGCTTCTTGTACTTAGTTTGCCTGTGCGTACAAGCAATCCTGCCACCGCTGCAGTTTGACAAGCGGTTTGTTTAAACCACCTCACATTGCCTTTGCCTCGGCCATTGAGCGAGTATGCCATACGGACCGGTTAAAATTAGCGGTTTGAACAAATGCCTCGCATTGCTTTAGCCTGAATGCCATTTAAGTTTTGATTGTACCGGCATTCATACTTCGTTTCAGATAAGAATTTCACACAGACATTTGCATGTTTAGGATTTGTGATTTACATCGGAGGTGTTCTTCGTGTAATTGAATTATTTTTTGTTGATTGTTCTTTTTTGTCTTTGACGGGTCGGTATTGAATTGGATGACCACCTCACAGAGGAGGGCTGTCAGTCCTTGCTGCCTGTGAGTATACACTAATAACGGTTTGTTCAAGAGAGTTCTTATTACATCTGGCACCCGTGTGGACAGTATAGGAGTCGTCTTAATGACATAAATTTATCTTTTCATTTCAGGATCCAAGTTTATTGTAGCACATTGGTGCTAATAATCTCAATCACACGAGGTAATTGTGCTTTTGAATATGAGGCATTTCAACCCCGACTTTACTCGTATTGTGATATTGATTTGTGACACTTTCTTGTTTCGTTGCAGATTGGATATCAGTTCTGTGTCCTGCGGAGAACCCCTAAAAAGATGATGTAGTGGGTTCGAAACACGCTGACCATCACTCGTGCACCTACTATGTTTATAAATATTCCTCTTTGATAAAGGAGTGACACTGTTTCCCGGGGAAACATCAAGTGTTATAGGTTTTTATACAAATTTGTAACCTGGCTTCAAAAGACACGTGTTTCTAGAGGTGCACTGTCCATTTATAACAGAGCAGCAGAATTTAATTTAAAGTATTGTGTGTACGAATTTATCTGCTATTAATTCTCTGCTCTTGTCCTGGACATTTGAAAATAAGAACTGGTATTTTGTATTGTAGTCCTTGTAATGTTTCTTCAGTTTTTTATTCTTTTTCGATTTTGTTTGTAAATATTTTGTTAGTACCCACTGTTGTGTTGTGATCTTTCTTGATGGGTGGGTAAAATATTTTTGGGTGATTTAATTTTGTATTTGTTCCTTGGTGTGTTACAAAAAATAATAGCATTTTGTATGATGACTTTTTATATATCAAAAAACAGAAAATAAATGGTGACCACCTTCATTGGTTAAAGTGGCCTTGAATGAATTGAACTTGAAAGGATTGGTCAGTTTTGGCATGGTTGGTGTTGTTTACTTTTCTGCTGGCTCAACCTGACTGACTTTATGAGCCCAAACCTTTGTTTGGTTTAACTTTCTATGAGTGGCATTTTCAGAATTGTACTTAAAATCTGACTTTGCCATTAAAGAGGATTTTAAATTAAGATTCCATAGACACTAAACATGATATTTCCACCTTCTCCCACACAAACGTTATCACTTATTAAATGTAATAAGGTAGCCCAATGTTGTCCTATGGGAGAGGTAGGCCTTGCAGTAGTGAAAAACGAATATGCGAGTCTTTCACTACCAGGATATGTAAAACCTAAAAGTACATGTCCAACATTATAATTACAAAGCACCCTGCCCTATGGGCTCTCTAGGGCCTTACCTTACCTTAGGGGGGACTTATATATAATAAAAAGTGAGTTTTAGGCTTGGCAAGGTGTTAATTTTGACAAGCCGAATTTGCAGCTTAAACTGCAATATAGGCTGCAGATTGGCAGGCCCGAGACATGTTTAAGAGGCTACGTATGTGGTTGGTACAATAAGTGCTGCATGATCATCGGTAGCATTTAATTTACCAGTCCTGTGTATATGGGTGTCAAGAATTCCTGTCATACAAGGGAAACACGCCCTTATGTAAACAGGAGAGCTGTTACATAACTCAAGGGAAACACGCCCTTATGTAAACAGGAGAGCTGTTACATAACTCAAGGGAAACACGCCCTTATGTAAACAGGAGAGCTGTTACATAACTCAAGGAAAACACGCCCTATAAAGGGAGGAACCGGGAGGTACAAGGCTGTCGGATATTGTGTTTACACCGACGTACCTGCTTCGTGAAGAGCAGTGTTCCGGAGTGGTGCTCCAGTAAGGCAAGAACGGAGGTAGGTCGAGTCGTTACTCCCTGGGCCGTGTCTTGCCCCATCGTCACCTGTGAAGGACCCGGAAGCTCTACCGGTCAACCATTGAGCTTCGCTTTTTGACTCGGCTGAGTCCAAGCGCAGTGGCGCTTTTGCTGGTTGGAGTCGTAACTCCCAGCCCGACCAGAGACACAGGGACTGCCAGCTGTAACGCACACCAGGAGGTGTTTGCCGCGTTACAGACTCGGAAGTCCACAGGATCGATCGAGCGGCTGCTCTCGGTTCAATCTTCTTGCTTGTGATTGGGGTATCGGTGACGCATCACCAGGAGGTGACTCCGCGTCCCGGTGCAGTCTGAGGAAGAGGTTGAGCGGCTGCTCCCTTCAGGTAGAGACCCCGGCTGGGTGTTTCCCTGACTCCTCGATTCTCCCCAACACTCTTCGTGCCCCTCACAGCCTACCGATTGGCATTGTCGGCCATTTCATTTCTGCCCTCTGTTGGCATACGCCGGGATCGGCGTATATGCAGAGGACGGTTAGGACCATCCGTGCTGTGGGCTGGTAACGTACTTAGCCTGGAGGATTCCAGTGACTATAACTTTTGTTTGTTCTTTGTATTTTATTTGCCTTCATTAAAAGAACTAACCCTTCACAAGTGGTTGCGTCCTCATTGTCGTGTCTGTTAAACGATCCTGAGACGTTCAGGGCGTTACAATGGGTTATCACTTTATTAATTGACTTAAAAGTAAATTAAATATGCCAATGAGGTGTAAGCCAATTTTACCATGTTTAGGGAGTGAGTACACGCACTTTAGCACTGGTTAAAAGTGGTAAGGTGCACAGAGTCCTACAGCCAACAAAAAAGCATTTAGTAATACCGAAGGGGAGTAGGCAAAATGTTTGTGGGAAGACCACCCTAAGGCTGACAGGTCTAAAAATGGGTGGATTCAAGCTACCTGGCTGATGAGGGCTGTTAGCCCGAAACCAGTCCCAGGATGTTTGCTCCGGTCCAGGGAAGACATGGCTTGGCAGTTCAGTCTGGAATGTTCCCATGAGGTACAGGGTCAAGACTGATTTGCATATAGCTGTGTCTGAACTGGGGTGGCAAAGTGAGCTAAAGAATGATGATGGATTCAACCCAGATCTGTGACTGGGGGTGAGTGTTTGAAAAGTTTGAGCACTCCGTCCATCATCTCCTTGTGTTGGCTTTGTTTCCCCTAAGTTGGCAGGGTATGCCCAGACGTGGGTCCCTTGCTCACTTTGCCACTGGATTCAAGCTAGCCTGGCTGATGCGGGCTGTTAGCCCGAAACCGGTCCCAGGATGCTTGTTTCCGGTCCAGGGAAGACATGGCTTGGCAGTTCGGTCTGGACTGTTCCCATGAGGCACACGGTCAAGACTGATTTGCATATGGCTGTGTCTGAACTGGGGTGGCAAAGTGAGCTAAAGAATGATGATGGATTCAACCCAGATCTGTGACTGGGGGTGAGTGTTTGAAAAGTTTCAGCACTCAGTCCATCATCTCCTTGTGTTTGCTTTGTTCGCCCTAAGTTGGCAGGGTATGCCCAGACATGGGTCCCTTGCTCACTTTACCACTGGATTCAAGCTAGCCTGGCTGATGAGGGCTGTTAGCCCGAAACCGGTCCCAGGATGCTTGTTTCCGGTCCAGGGAAGACATGGCTTGGCAGTTTGGTCTGGACTGTTGCCATGAGGCACAGGGTTAAGACTGATTTGCATATAGCTGTGTCTGAACTGGGGAGGCAAAGTGGAATTTCTCAATAATACAACAAAAACTCAGGTTTTCCAGTTTCCCAATTCCATTAATAGATGTTTCTCTGCTGAAACCTGAACAGATCAGGATACCAATATTTCACCACAAATCATTCTGGACAGGGTCTGAGGAAGTATGCAAAAGAGAGAGGATTCTGAAAACTGGAGAAAAACAAACAAATGTGTGAGACACAATAACAAGTGTAAACTAGAATGACACAGCTACAACAAGTAACAACATGCTGCGAGACATTGTCTCCAAGTTTGATAGTCTCTAAAATACAGGCTCTACCACTTCTGCCTTGAAACTTAGTAACACTTGAATAGCAGTTTATTCAGAGTTTTCATAGCACCATTCTGGAGAGCCTCCAACCTAAACTCATCAGTCATCTGAGTCCATTCCATGACTCAGTGTGGATTTGTGCTGTATCATAAATGATACTGTATGTGAAGTTTTTGGCAATGCATTGTTAATTTGTGGTTCATTAGATGGTTTGATTATTGGGATCTCGTGATTTTGTCATATCTGTGAGTTAAAGAATGTTATATTTGTTGTTGTTTTGGACTGGCTGTTCTCATGAATTGAATTTCATATACATCAAAGAAGCTGTTGAATTTTCATGCTTATTGTTGGTTTAGGTTTTAGGATTCGTCGTAGTCCAAGATTTCAAGATATTTTATTGAACTTGTCTGCAGGCTAATGAGTTTTGTGAGGAGCCATATAGACACACAGAATGATATCGATTTCTGTATTAATAACAATGCTCACACTTTAGAATGAGTGTGTTTAATTTAGATTAGTGTTTGTTTATTCTTTGCAGGGGTACTGGTTCTGTTTCTATCAATGGCGGGATTGTTTTAATCTGTCTCCAGTTCCCCTTTTATTATTTTGGTTGAGCAGACAAGATTTTATTAGAATTTGTTTGTGTATTTGGAGATGAAAGGGATTTTGTTGATTTTTGTCCACAGAGAAGCAGCAATGCAATTGGTTGACCAATTTGGAGAATTGTGCTGGGATTGAGGAGAAGTCATTGCGAGTCGAGCTGCCATTGGTTGTTGCCGCTGTAGTTCATGCTGTGATTGGTTGACTTTTACCATAGCCGTGCTGGAATAGGTTGATTGTTTGCTCATTCTGTGAGTTTTTGATAATAATATGAGTGAGAATAATGGGTGCTATATTTAAAATCCTAAAGCTCCTAATGTTCCTATTATGGAAGGTGAGAGAATTCCTCATGCAGATTCTCCTACATTATAAATGAATGCAGACATTGGATTTTACACGCCTGTGATTAAAAAACTGGCATGAGTTCTCTTCTGATGACAAGAACATGCAATTTCCTTTAGAGCAGTGGTACTTAACCTTCTGAATTCTGTGGACACCAGTTTGTGGACACCAGATTATTGGAACCGGGTGCCCCCCCTGAAACATTATTGGAACCAAGGGGCCCTCACTGAGTCATTACTAGAAGTCATGGACTCAGGCTTAAGTAATTTTGATGATTTGATCCTCAAAACAATACACAAAAAAACAGAAACAACCAGACAATGAATCAGACAGAAAGAAAATTGATGATTCTAACAACAAAAACTGAATAGGAGACAAAGAAATTGAAGACATGAAGAGGACCGAAATGATCTGCTAAATTTTAGACATCCTTCTTATACAGATATGTTAAAGAAACATAAACTGCTTGTGCCTAATGTGGGTGCGGGCAAATCAGGTATGAGTACACAAGAAATAACTCTGTCATGAAAGCTCTCCGTCTGAAAGAGTATTCACAGCTTTAACTGGTCCAAGTGGGATTGCAACAGCTGTGGATACAGTGGTCTCTGTTGTTGAAGGTCTAGCTATTGCACCACCTGAGAAGAGAGAAATTTATATTGCTAATCAAAAATTGAATTTAGGGAGATTTTGCAAAGTCACAATTGACACAAAAAGATTGCTTGAATATAATTCAGTTGAATTAAAACATTTAATCAAAATATCAGCAGCTAGGTGTGTAAATGAGACCCATAATAAACTTGAAAATTTAGTGTAAGAATTTTGATATTGATTTAGAAAGAGCTTGAGTAAAAACTAGAGTGGAACTGAGAGAGGCAGAAATAGAAAACATGGGACTAATGGCACTACAAACTAATATATAAGTATTAATTGATTCCACAAAGGATTGGAGAGATTTGAGAAAAAACAAAGATAAATGGGAGCAGAAAGATAGTTTTCAAAAGAAAAAGACGGTGCCCGAGTGAGTCCAATTTCCTGGAACTCCGCCGCCCGTTTGCTGCTTGGGGTGGATACTGGCCTTGTCTGGGCCCCTTTCCTCTGGTACTTGCCCCCGGACCGACTCCTGACCACCGCTTGCAGCTCTGGACCCCTGCATGATGTGGAACCTCTCGAGGAGACAGTGGACCCCGGCGCAGCACTGAAACCATGCTGACAAGCGCCAGGGCCTAGCTGGGAGGTGTTGCATAGTAGGCCCATTCTACACCCTTTGGGATCAGAGGAACCCAGACCCATTCCTGTGGCTCGCTGCTCCCCTAGCTGGCACCCACCTTTCCATCTGCAACTCCTGCACCGCTGTGGTCATTCATTGGCACCGACCTGGCCTGCTGCCCAGGCCGGGGGCCAATGCTGTGCAGTTGGATGCAACGTAGGATAGGGGTCTGACCTTGGCGGACCTTCTGCTGCCCTTTTCCTCACCGAGGTGGCCCATCCTACCTCTTGGCCCCCCTCTTTCCACTCCATCAACCTTACCAGTGCCCAGAGATGAAGTGGGCTCTGTGCACCACACCAGCCCTCCTTGGACTGAGAACCAATACCAAGAGTCTAACTAGCCCTACTTCTCCCAGCTGGCCTGCTGAGCTGTACACGTGGACCACACTGTCATTGGAGGGACTGCTGAGAGTCGGGTGCCTTGGAGGCCGGCCCAGTGGTGCCCCACTAAGAAACGGACAGACAAGGCCGTCCTGCTGATTTCCCATTTGTTGGGGACCAGTCTCACCAGAAGGCGATCCATTTCTCTAATGGGCACTGCGTGCCGCTCCCTATATGCTCTCCAGGTCACCCTGGCTTGAGGAAGTGGCCATCGTGGACTGTACTTGTGCCTTTAAACAGTGCGGTCTTACCAGCCATGCCGGTGCCCCTCATACCTGGACACTTGGCTCATGTTTTGTCCTGCTACTGTGGAGGCTGTGTCCGTAGTTTTACTTCCAAGTCAACTAGGCATTTAAATCCATTTGCAAAAGGACCACAGTTTTGCAAATGATTCAGTGCAGTTATATCTCCCCCAAAGCCATGGTACGGGTTAATGGGATCTTATCGCGGCCCTTTTCAATCGTCCGGGAGACCCAACAAGGTTACTCCAGTCACCCTTATTATTTGCCCTCTACATGGAGCCATTTGCGGAACGGATACACAATAACCCACGCATAACCGGCATCTGTATGGCAGAGGGAACATAAAAAATTGCTATTCGCAGATGATGTCCTCTTGATATTGTCAGACCCTCCCACATCTCTGCTGGCAGGGGTGGAGGGAATTGCGGCTTTTGGGGGGACCTCCGGTTTTACACAAATCTTGATAAGTCTTTTATCCTCAACCTGACCATTACTGGGGCTGACCAAGCCCAGCATGAGTCTGTGCTCCCTTTTACGAGGGTTACCCAGGGTATAAGCTATTGGGTCTACAAATATACCCTACACCGTACCATATGGTGGCACATAATTATGAAGGTCTCATGACGGTTGCACTAACAGACCTATCCAGGTTGAAGAGTTACAGCCTCTCATGGTTGGGACGCTTGGCAGCGGTCAAGATGGCGCGCCTGCTGAAAATTCTATATGTAATGCAAACGACGCCTCTCCAACTCCCTCCGCAGATGCTTGATAAATTGTAGACTCTCATTTGGGATTTTATTTGGGATGGCAAAAAGGAACAAATGGCTAAACCACAGGCATATCTTTCCCAGGTGGAGTGTGGCTTGGGGGTCCCTAATCTAGAGTGCTACAGAAACATTGGTGCTTCATTGACCAGACAGTGGCAGGCATTCCTGATCTGAAAGGTTCTGTGGTAACCAAAGCCACACCGGCCTACTGGAGTCTACATCTCTCCAGTGCTCAAGCCACTATGGGAGTGTGGGACAAGGTGGCACTTCAGCATGGACCAACACCGTTAAAAAAGCAAACGATGAAGGATACAGATTCGGTCTTGCCCCTCCAAGCAGTGTAGATATTGTGGGCATAGAACTCGGTTAGGGTTCACCATTGAAGTTAGAGAGGTCCAGATACGCAGTTATTTATATAGGGCATCATACATGCAATTAACCTAATTCTAAGCACTTCTGGTTTTGGCCTGAAGCAAAGAGAGATGAGTTAATTCGCCTACATCACCTTGCAACAAGGTTTTGGTCAAGTGCCATTATTTGCACCTATTTCGCCAGCTACATGTGTGGGTGTATAACATGGAAATAGGTGAATAACTGGAGACAAGTGTAGTTGTGCATGTTGAAAATTATGTTGTGGGCCATTTACAAACCAGTAAAGTTTGGAGTGCAAGTAGTAGTCTATGTGTAACAAGATAAAGGCTTGAACACACCTGATGTGGGTTATAAAGGCATGTTACATAGTCGGTTGTAGCTTAAAGCCAAAGTGTCATGAAAAAAACTGTGAGAAACGACAAAGCTTCTGTTTACAATATATTATCCACCAGTTGGTGTCTGGGCACATACTCATGTTAAGTAGTTGTTAGGCAGTGCTATAGACCAGTTCCATGTATAGAGAATTTTAAAAGGTGTGAATGTTTACTTGCGTAACTTTGCTGAAGATTTTGAGGCATTGCATATTTTTGAAAAATGTAGACTGTACGGGTGACCTACTTAGAGATTGTTTTTTAATTTCAAAATTATTTTTATTGAAAATGTTACAAAGCAAAAATTATGGACTTAGTACAGGACAGAGAGAAACAGTCGCATAATGGGATATGAGAGTTGAAGTAGGGTACATCACCATTTGCATTAACGTAGATGCATCATGAGGTCTAAGTGATGCAGCATTGCGGTGTAATGCGATGGTATTAATACATAGTATCTTATGTCTTCTATGATGGAGAGGAGAGAAGAACTGCAATACAAAGCAATTATCGACCAGCTAGATTACCGAATTGCAGAATAGTACCAAGGTGTGGGCAGGAAAAGAGCAGATAGTGGCGCACAGATAGTGTAGGTCCACTCTTGCTAGTGAAAAATGCAAACTACAGGTTTTAGCAAAACACAAAGCTTTGCCAAAAGAACACACTTAAGACCTCTGGCCGGTTACACCTTGCACTGTTTATCACAGCAACTGTTTACGAGAAATGCACTAGTAGCTTTCCGATATAATAATCGTCCAGATTATAAAATTGCTATTTACAAAGCCTCAGCCTTTTACACACACTTATAACCATGGGTCTGTGACCAGCCCTGGGGTCAACAGAGGGTAGGGCGTGTACCAAGTGCTGATGCCTCCCATGCAGATTGTTAGCGGCCCATACTCACCCGGTGCACGTACAATGTGGCTGAAGCGGAACCTCGGAATACCCATGCACAGTATCTACCGAGGCAGCCATGACGAGCAACCACTGCTGCTGTAGATAGACCCAGAAAGTGTAGTCCGGAAGAAGGGAGCAAGACTGGAGAGTAATCATGTTCTCTACATCTCTGTTTATCGAGTCTGAACGCCACTGTAGCACAGCATTCACTGCTGAACAGCAGCTGCATTGGAGAAATCATATCCGGTACAAAGCAGCAGTAGTAATACAAATATATTACACACTCAAAAGAAGTATGGACAATAGAATGGAATTCCGTACAGTACGGGAACTCTTTGGCAGACGTGTGCATGTCTCTTAAACAAGCGCGCGGTGGGAGAGGAGACGCCATGCGCCTGCACATCGCCTGTCCGTGCACGCACATGGTTTGTCTCCCTTCGTGCACCAAACCCACAACAATAATCTCGCCAAGGCAAAGCAACTCATGCGCTGCGTTCGCTAGGCGAGACCTAATAAAGTGACCTTATTCATTTGGTCTGAGAACTAAAGGTTTCTGTCAAAGAGAACACCTAGGTTTTTGGCTTTATAAACTGGAAATGTGGGGGGACCAAGGTTATGAGGTCACTAGGAGGAAGACCAAAAGGATGTGTCCTTGCCGAATGGACGTACCTCAGTTTTGTCTGAATTTAACTTGAGACAATTTTCCCAGATAACAATTTGTTACATGCAGTTGTTAAACTGTTTGGCCACTGCTTCGACATCATACGAGACTGAGACCACAATCTGTGTGTCACTGGCATAGGAATTCACAGAGAAACCAAATGATCAAATCAAGTTCGCCAATGGGGCCACTGAGATATTGTAAAGAGCATATCTCACCACTTTAGTCATCTGACTACTGTGTTATTGTTTATCAAATTCGATTTCCCCCTCCCCATTGTGCAGAATAGGTGCACCACACTATCTCTGTTGTATTGTAGGATTTGGTGTGATCTCTTCTTTTTCCTAGTACTCCCTTTTACAATATATGTTCATGAGTTTAATGAACACCCAATTTGTACCTTTTAGCGACCTATGCTTTTCAGTTTAGCAGTCTCTTGTAGGGAAAGACACTCTGATTTGATTACTTCCCCATTCCCCCTTACCTCAGGAGTACAGACTTTTCATATACTTTCAGTTTCTAAATGTCTTTTTGAACTCCTTGTCTCAGGAGTAACAGGTAATGATCAATAGCAGTGAAAACGTAAGCATTAACAGTAGTTCTTGCAGTAAACTTAAAACATGATTGGCAATATTACATCCGCTTCCTCAAAAAAGGGCTGAGTAGGATATGAGTAAACTAGAATAGGTGCTGTCACAAACTGGTCTTTCAGTGTGTTGAAAGATTGTTCTGCTTCATCCCCCCCAAATTAATTTAGCTCCCTTCTTTAGAACTTTAGTGATTGGGGACACAATACTAGAAACATTATCAATAAATCTTCAGTAGAAGTTTGAGAAACCCAGAAAACATTATACTTCTTTGATGTTTTGTGTGGACTTCCAGTGCTTGATAGCTTTTACTCTTGTGGATACATTTGGATACCGGGTGGAGAGATGATAAAGCCAAGGAATTCCACCTTTTTTGCATGAAAAGAGCACTTCTCAAGTTTGGCATAAAGGTGGTTTTTACAAAGTTCCTGTAGAAAAGCTTGGACATGTTTAACATGCTCATCGTGTGAGGTTGAACAAATCAAGATACTGTCTATAAAAGATGATGAAACATCTATTGATAAAATCCCTCAGTACTTCCTTTATGAAATGCAGAAAAGCTGCAGGGGTGTTGCACAGTCCAAAAGGCATGACAAGAGATGAGTAAAACCCATCTTGGTATGAAATGCTGTCTTCCACTCGTCACCCTCTTGGATACCTACAATATGATAAGCCCCCCGCAATCTAGCTGCGAGTAGATGGTGGCCCTCTTAACCTGATCAAGTAAGGTGGAAATTAAAGGCAAAGGATAACAGTTCTAAATCGTTGTCTTATTCAGGGCCCATTAATTAATGCATTTTCAAAGTTGTTCCTTCTTTTGGGAATACAGAATAAGTTAGAAGATGCTAGGTACCTTGATGGTCTATTAAAATTAATCCCAAGCATGTCATTGAGATACTGGAGTAAGTGTTCATTTTCTTTTTCAACTAGGGAATATATTTAATTGCATGGGATTTGTGTCCTAGGTTGTAAATCGATCCTGAAAGGCTTGTGAGGGGGCAGTTTAGCTGCTTTAACCTTAGCAAAGACATCTACATAATCTTAATAGCATTGTGGAAGAGCTTTGTTTACTTCCATAATGGCACATACCAAAGGACTCTTTTTTGTTGCTTCAGTCCAACAGGACTGGTTGCAATTTGGAAAATGTAACCAGATCGGGAGAGAAACCCAGTCAATTTCCAGGTTGTGTTTTTGTAACCAAAGTATACCCAATATTCTGTTAAACTGACGAACATTCCTAAGATTGAATGAAATAGTCTCAGTGTGATGTTTTTGGATGATTACTATCACAGCAATAGTTTTACTAGTGATAGGTCCAGATGACAGTTTGTTTTCATCAATAGTTCTGACTTCCTCTGGAGTCTTTTTGTGTACCACTTAAATTCGTAATCACTGGACAAAGCTGACACATAGGAAATTGCTGGTGGGACCTGAATCCAGTAACAACTTGACCTCTACTGGAACTTTTAGATCACATGTCAAAAGTGCTGGAAGGAATAAGAGGGAACTTCCTACATTGGCACAGGTCTGGGCAAAAATTGTAGGGATCCCAGAAGAGCACCACGCAGAGAACCAATCCCCTGGTCAACCATGCTCTCTAGTTTCCCCCTTCTCAATCAGAGGGCTCAACAGCTTTACGTTTTTTTTTTCTTTTTAACCGTACAGTTCTTTAGAAAATAACCACCTTTTCCACAATACAAACACAGCTTGTTCTTACATCTAAGCTGTCTCTCCTCTTTTGACAATGTGCGGCTTGAAATCCTCTGTTGCACTTCTCAGTGCATCAGGTTTCCTGTCTCTGAGTACGATCACCTTAAGATGAATTCACCCTCGATCATGACCACCTTTCAGCTAAGTGGTGATTAATTTGTCAGAAGTGTCGTGTGGGTTAACTACTTGTGCAAACAGATCTTTTAGTTTATCCCTAAGACCTCGATAAAAGAGGGAACTCCTCTTAGACTCAGGCCAACTGGATTCAGCAACTGATCTGTTTAAGGTTGTTATATACAAAAGGAGATCCTTGTTACAGGTTCAGCAATTCAGAATCAACCGATTGCATGAAAGAATGTCTTTCAAAACATTTCTGCATCTCGGTTTTAAATGTAGGGAAATCGTAAAGAACGTGGTCATTTCTTTTGACAAGAGGTATTCACCCAGAGGCTGCTGAACCTCCAAGGTAAGACAAAACTAAAGCCACTTTAGACAGTTTGTCTGGAAAGTAAGCTGGGAGGCACAGGAAATGAAGCTGTTAATAAACATAGCAAACTTTCTGAGTCTTCAGTGAAGCATTCTGAGGGGCTAATGAAAAAACAGGAGGAATGGTAACAGGAATAATAGGACCAGCCACATGATCACTTATAGGGCCATATTCTCAAGGAGCTATCGCCGAGTTAACGTCACTTTAGCGCAGCCAAAGTCGCGATAAACTCATCACCCCATTCACAAGCTGGTGCTAACAGCCCATAACACCAGTCCAACCGCAATAGCAGTCACAAAAAAACATCGCCACAGATGACCCTGGGAACTATCGCTAATGAGATGCAGAGTAGGTGTTCCCGAGCAAAAAGTCGCGACAACACCACTCCACAACATTCTCAACGACCAGACATATCTGCGAAAAGACCACGAAACATGCGATAAGGCGCGTTAGCTGCAGGAAATTAACACCTGCTCCGACCTGGTGCAAAGTCGGATGGCAGCCTGCATCACAAAAGGGAGCCCAGCCCAGACCCACACCTTAAGAACAAGAGATGACATGGAGCCACTGAACATGCGGACCGGACACCCAAGAGGGCCACAACACCCCCCGCCAACACCCCCATGACCACCCCCAGACACCCTCATCTCCCCTGACCAACACTGAGGCAGCGCAGACAAAGACAGCGACCCTCCAAAAATACACCAACCTCACAGACCCAACACCAGAGAATGTCATTGCCCACTACATGCTCTAAGGGACAACCCTCCTCCTGACCACCATTGTACACAGTCTGACGGTACCAACACAGCGGACAACCAACATCCCACCTCAGACAAAGCTGATGGCCGTGCTGCACCTGTTGGCATCTGGTACCCTCCAACCAACATCCACCTGAGATGGAGGAGTCACACAGCCAGGCCAATACAAGTCCCTCACAACAGCCATGGATGACACCATCAGCTTGGTATCCCACCATCTATACTTCGCACACACTGTGCATGAACAGCCTGAGACCAAGCAAGGCGTGTACACCACAGCTGGCTGCCCGCACCTGTCAGGGGGAATTGACTGCACACATGTCGCACTAGTGGCCCTTGGTAACACTGCACACAATAAGCACAACAGAAAGCGCACGTATCCCACCAATGTCCAGGCAATACTGGACAACCAGGGAATCCCCGCCAACGACCGCCGCAAACCACCCAGGCAGTGTGCATGATTCCCACACCTTCTGACAGTTCATCATCAATCTGCGCCACCAGGGCGGCACCTACAGAAATGCACTGTTTGTTGGCCAATACCAAATGCACACACCTCAACTCCACAATCATGCAACACACGACACAGGAAATGCACACATCACACTCACATACAACATGCACACCCACCAGACAGGACAGCACAACTCACTGTGGGAACCTGTGCCAGCCATGTACATTACCCATCAAAGGCATGGCACCTCGGCCACATCATAGCAGATAGTGTGAAGAGGTAGGCACCAGGCATGTGCGAAGGAGGCAAGTGACCCATGAATGAGTATGTACACAATGCCAAGTGTGGCGTGGATGTGCTGGACAAACTAGAGTATGTAGACCACACCCATATCCATGTCGACATACACCACTGGTGTATGGAGTTTATCGGACAGTGGACGCAACCAAGTCACCCCAGCCAGGGGGGAAGATCGCAGAAATGTAGCCTGTTATGTCCCCCCTGTAAGTGTGAGCAGAGTGGGCTGGCCCTGCGTATACCAGGCCAGCGTAGGAGTGTGAATAAAAAGCACGTAGCCTTGGGCGTGGTCATCTTCCGGAATGCCCAACATCCCTGCCAGGCAGGCTCCTCTCAACCCGCCACGAGGCCGACGCTGTTGTCCTGAGCGGAGTTTCCTGCGATCCTCTGCACCTACTGTACTCGGGGCCGCTGGTCCCAGAACCCTTCTTGCCCGCCCCGGCGTAGCCAGGCCTCACTGCTCACCTGCTGACACGGGCGTGTGTCAAGGAGGGCCCACCACGTGCCGATGCAACCTCCAAGCCCGAGGCCCGCAACCTTGGCAGCCTGTTCAGACCATCACGGCATCCTCGGAAAAGGCCCTCAGTCCTCCTTTCTCGTTGACATACTCCACTGACATACACAGTGGACAAGTGGGTCACACATTTGGAACTGAGTCTTGATTTATTAATTTCAGAGTGTGTACCGTTGTATGCAAGGAAAGGAGTCAGAGGAAGATGCGTTTCAGTCCGGAGGAAGAAAGGATCATCGTTACGGAGGTGATCGAACAATACCAACAACCGCTCTTGCGCCACTAACTCTGTGCATCACAAGCCAACGACACGTGGCTGTGGGCCCCTGCTGAGCCATGGCTCCGGACTGCACTGCAGACAAGTAGGTCACACATGTGGAACTGAGACATGATTTATTTATGGCAGATTCTATGTAATTGTACACGCATCATCGCAGACTGCATCCCCTTTCAGTACTGGTGCCACAAACTGTGCCCCGTAATCCATGTACACTCGCTGGTTAAACTTTGGTGGCATGTTTGACTATGGCCTGGGTGTTGTCATCATCATCATCATCATGTGGCCTATACGGATTTGCTGTCAAGTATGTGTCTGTAGCATTCATCGCCTACATATTGTCTGTGTGTGCTTGGTTCTGCCCTCTGCATCAGGCCCTGGAAGAACACCTTCCACTGTCCCTTGAAACACTCCGCGTCATTCACCTTGGACATCGACGAGGACCCGCTCAGCTCTGGTGTCCCTATCTCAGTGCACCGTAAGTCGCCGTCCCGTGGCGGTGTGCCTGTGCCGGCCGCACTGCATCCGAGGCAACTAACTCTGCACCACAACTCATGGACCTGTTCTAATTGAGTAGAGTGCTGTGGACAGCGCACGCAACAATGTGACCTTATGCAGTGGGGAAGACATGGGACTATGATGAGGAAGATTTGGCAAGTGTGCAGACGGGAGAAGGCACAGGGCAGGAGGCAACAACCCAAAGGCAGGAATGCAGACTGGAGGTGGTAGTCCAGCTACACACCTGGATCTATTACTGGGTATTGTGCTGTGGACTGCTGACGCAACTGTCTCCTCAGGCACTGTGGAGGACCTGGGACGATGATGGGTGAGATGTGGCAGGTGTAACACACCCTACTGCAGCTGCAGCAGGGATATCCCAAAGGGACACAATCTGAGACAATATCTCACATGAGCACGCTCAGCCCTGGTGCCCCTACCTCAGTGCACTGCAACTCACGGAACCTCCTGACTGGATATTGGGTGACCTCTGTACTTGCTCCGACTCCACCCATGTTGCTCAGCAGTTGACTCTGTTATGCTGGTGTTTTCTGTTTCCATTGCACTGGTGTCCACTGTTCAAGTTGTTGCCAGCACCAAGCACTCCGTGTGGGCTGGCTTATACTCACCCCACACACATCCAGCACAGGCGTCACTGTACATGTGGCCCTGCCAATAAAGGGGCCTGGCGCACGTGCCCGTATCCAGTTCAACATGATATATGCGTGTGTCCCTGTGGTCTTGTTGTATGCATGAGGGCCCTGGGGCCTACAACATTACATTGTGCTGTGTACAGCGGACTCAGACATGTCACCGCAGGCAGCGGGTACGACCTTGGACATGTAACTTTGTCGTCAGCCACTCAATACGTAAGAGGAGTGGACTGGGCTGTCATATGGAGGACCAGCGTCGGGGTGTGAATGATGATTCCGTGGCTCTGGGCGTGGTTCATTGCAGGACATGTGCACATGCATGTGTATCTGTTGCGGTGTGGGTCTCCTTTGTGGGGTGCAGGTGGTCCCTGATGAGACTTGAACACCCACGTAAGTGATCTAGTTCAGCTTCCATGAGCTCTGACCCCACACGCACCTGTTCGGCCACCTTCTTTTGGCATTCTGACACCTGGCATTGGAATGCGATGTGTGCCTGGGGGAAGTGTTGGGAGCCAGCCGTGGTGGCGGGTGCTTCCTGCTGTGTGGTCTGTGGAGGGGCTGGGGTCTTCTCTATGTGGCTTGGCTGCCCTGCTCCTGGGGGTGAGTTGCCTGAGAAGTCCATGTGCTGTTGTAGGGCGTCGGTGTCGGAGGTGTGGTGGTCATCTCCGGCATCACTTATGGGTTGTCTGGTCTGACCTGCTGGAGGTGTTTTTTGTCCCTCTGCAATGTGAAGGGGAGATGCATGTTGACATTGTGTTGACATTTATGTTTGCACATTGTTCTTGTTTACATGCAGACTGTGTGACAATGTACATTGTGACTGTTTTAGCTGTGCTGGCAATTTGGGGGGGAGAGTGGACATTGGGACTACATGACGGATGTGAGATTGTACCCGTGCATATGCATCTCACAGTTCCCTGCTCTGTCCAATGTGATTGGCCTGTTTCTGTGCATGGGCGGACCCAGTTGTGTCCCCTGTTCTTCAGTGTTGGTGTTACACTTGGTGCCACATTCTCATGGGATGTGCTGTGATTGCTATGTGTGTGTGCTGCAGTGTGCCACGGGGATGAGGGACAAGATCCTGGGTCATTGTGGGTGTGCAGTGTTCTATACTTGATTGTGCATGTGTGCCATTGTGCCCATCTCCCCCCGTCCCCCCAGTCCCTGGTTGTTACTCACCCTGTTGTTGTGTCAGGTCCTCTCGAGTTGTATCCGTACTCCCACCTTCTTGCACCGTCTCCAAATTGATACCTCAATTTCCCCCTGCTCCTTCTGTGGTGCAGGACTCTCACCTCCTGTCGCCGTTGTTGCCTTCCTGTTGGCAGCAGGTTTGTACCTGGTTTATGTTTTCAGGTCATGCCAGCTTCTCTTGGCCTTATCCATTGTCCTCCTCGACACTCCGGCTGCATTCCAGGTCGTCTGATTGTGGGTCAGTTGCTGGCTGTGTTCTGTCACCTCCGTGATGCTGGTCTGCGGACTGCACCCCATCTTCCTCTCCCTCTTCTCCTTAGCCTTCCCTGTGCCTGTTGTTCCTTGCTGGTGGTCTGTGGGGCTTTTGGGGTTCACGTTGGCCTCTGCGCTCGGTCATGGTGCATCCATGTTGCTACGCACTTTGGATTGTTTCTGGTGTGTTGTTTTTGTAGCTTTTATAGTGCATTTTCCCGCCAAATGCGTGGGATTTGCAGGCCTGTGGCTGGTTTTCGCAGCTTTTTGTATCGCGCTTGGCCTCATCGCAGCTTTTTTTGCATTCGTGTTTCTCATTTTTGTGGCGTGGTGTTGATTTTAACGCAGCCATTTGGCGCTTTATCTGGTGACTATCGCATGGTACCGCCTTGTTGTGAATACTTGGTTGACATGGCGTAAATTTCCCACATTATACTGCGATGTTGTAGGTTGCGTTAAGTTACTTTTGCGATGGTTACCACACGTTCTTGAGAATATGCCCCATAGTTTTATGGAGGCTTAATGTTTTTGAGGAAAGGCAAATACCAAAGGTTTTAACATAGGTTTCCTCTAGGACAGTAACAGAAGTAAATACCAAGCCTTCCTATTCTCGGCGAAGATTTGATCCTGCGTATCATCCAATCACTTTGAAGATTCCCTAACATATTGGCCAAATTCCCCAACGCGACTCCTTGAGATTCCATCTCTCCTAGATAGGATTTAGTTTGTGGGATTACTATTTTGTCACGAAAATCTAAAAAGCACTAGCCTGGGTATGCTGCAGATTCTGTAGGAACAAGATGGATTACTGAGAAGCTGAACCCCAACTCTGCTAACAAACTTCCACGCCCCCAGAGAAGGTATAATGCTGTGGGCTCATGAGTGCGACATGGGGAAGGGATATGGGATGAGGGATATGGGAAAGAGAGGAAGGGGATTCAGCTTTATGGACCAAGAGGCAAGTTTCAATTAATTCCAGCGCTAATACGTTACAGCATCTTTGAATGTCTCAAGCAATAGTCGATGTCTGAGTCATGTTTTCGGTTTTGGTATGTTGCCTTTTGCTGGCATTGTTTTGTGGGATAGTTTGGGCATACTGACTATTGTTGGCAATACTTGAACAACCCCCAACATAAGCGAGCATTCATGGTTGATGCTCTGCGAGTCTCTCAGTGCTTCTCCAACTGGTGGGCATCCTTGGCAACATCATCCATAAACATCTCTTTAGTTTCCTTGTCCCACAGAAGCACTGTGACATTTCCGACTCCAAGGCTCTTCCTTCCATCCAACACACTGTAATGCATTAATTCACAATTGATTGTTTTCCATTGCTTATGTAACTAATTTGTTTTAACACCTCACGATCACGTTAGGTCAGAAGGGCGAATCAACATTCATGTGGTGGGTTAGTGGTAAAATGGTAGAGTTATGTGACGTTTTAGAAACATGAAATGTGATTTGCTGTAAAAATGCTCACTTTGCAGTTTTCATGGTTTTTTATGCTGAAAATGGCGATATAAGCCATTGAATTTGGGGGTGAGCAACATCTTTATGGGTCTCTACTAGGGATACTGTCCAGTTTCTTATTGATTTGCTGAACATTTGAGACTTAGTCTATTTACCTGATTTTTGTGTATTATATTATCATTTCTGTAATTGAGAGCCTCAATGGCAATGAGTTTTTTTGTACTTTTATTAATTCAATGAGATTACTGCTGCATTTACATTTTCTATGCTTTTCACCTTAAGGAGAGGTATGAGTCTGGAGGTTGAGCTAGTCTGGGTATTTGGTCAGCCTTCGGAACGGCCGTGATCATTGCTTCACTCATAGAGGGTGTCACAACTCCATCCTCTGATAGCTAATTAAAGAGGCTGATTCGGTCTAGGGGGTCATATGGGTTATGTAGGCCTTGTAAATGTTTCCTGTAAACCCATGGGATCCTAGGGTTTATTTCCTTAAAGATCTTGTATCTCCCATCAGACCTCTTCTTCGGTTATAGTGGACTTTAAGCTATATGGCTGGACATACAAATTGACCATAACTAATCCCGATATATGTGGTGATTGATGGGTACTAAGTGCTCAGTTGAATGGTAAAGTGAACTATAATACTTCCTAAATGCTTCCAACGTAATCACCCTCACTACATAATAATTGTCCTGTTGAAGTCTTAATTTCTATTGAATACTACCTCTTTCTGGTGAGCTAACTGTACTCACTTTATTTCCAGCTGAATATGAATTCTATTACAGTTAAACTAAAGATATATATGCCCTTTTAGTACTGTATCTACAGTTTTCAGCTGACCTCTAGTCGATGTGGCAATAGGTTGTTTATTTCTATACTCTTCTTCTAAGCCTTTTAATTCGTCCTCCAGTTTCTGAGTTTCTATGGCTGTCAACTTTCAAAGGTGTGTCATAAAGGCAATACATTTGCCGTTTATCACTGTTGCATAGGACTCGAGTGAGGGTGACATCAATGCCATTGTTGTGGAGAGAAGTACTTATCTGTTTGCCTACGTCTTCTCAAAAGAATGGGTCACTAAGTATGGATCAGTGTAGTTGCCAGAAGGGTGGTCTGTGTAGTTTCAAAATTATATTTAGATCCAACCTTACTTGTGTATGGTTTTATCAAGCAGTTGAGCCAATATAAGCTTTGTCAACAAGTAGGACCAAAACACTGCTAGCTAAGATATATCTATCATGGGCATGTGAAAAAAGGCATAACTTCTAGGATCTACATAGAGTTCTCAGCATATGTCTTGCATACCAATATCTCAGTGTATTTTTGATTGTTGTTTAGAAAAGGCCACCTGAAGTCCCAGTCCCCACATTGGGTCTATCTTGAAGACCATCCCACACCATATTGAAGTCTCCAGTAAGTATAATATTGCTGATGTTCAAACTCGGAGAAAGTTGAAGCAGGTCTTGAAGAACACATCTTGAGTCAAATTTGGTCAGTATTTTATGGTGGCTATAATTATTATTTGACTTGCCATTGACCACAGAACTTTGAATCTACTCCTCTTGTCATTTTTGCTCATGGGTACAAAAATTTGGGAGATTTCTTGCAAAAGTTGTAAGTCCATTATGTTTTCAATTGGTTGATAAATGGAAAGCCACCAGGAATGCACACTAGGTAACTGAGGGCCTGCTTCAAAAAGGACCTGGCACTATTGGTGGAGGCCCCGCAGTCGTGGGAGAGACTTCGCCCTTGGGATGGAATCTCTGCAATGAGGATTCTCATTGTGGAGATTCTACCCCAAGGGCAGAGACTACCCCATGTCTAGGCCTTTGTGAATCAGGCCAGTGTGTTTTATAAAACAAATAATATCTGGTTTGAATACACCTATAGCTCTACAAATTTCCCACCTTTTCACCGGGGCATTGAGGCACTTCACACTAGAATAGATCATATCTACCATTTGTACAAATAATTGCAAAGGTTTCCCTGAAATATCTTGAATTAGGTGATGAGTATGCATCTTCGGGGATTTATGTACCTCGGTGTTAGTGTTCAGTATGTAATGTAGTCGGAGAGTCCTTTCACCCTCCCTCTGCGTCTAATTCTCCCGAACATGAACACCACATAGAAAAACATTGACATAAAACTATAACAGACATGTTCTTAGCAGAGTAGGGTGATTTAGAGTGTTCCACTTCTACTTCTTTATAGCAATAACTGATATAGTAAAAAGGTCTACCTCAATATGCATGACAGGGTGCCTTTTGTCAGAATCCCTAAAAGCTGATTCACTCCCCACCCGGTGTACCTCGCTATATAATGCAGCTGGGGGAACTCCTGCGACATTAGCTAGCTATATGAGAACTTCCTCGGGCCTCCCATCCCCTGGCAACCCTAATGTTATATTTTACAAGTGAAAACTGTACCTCCCTGTAGGAAGCTGGCTCTGTATATACTATACCAAAGTACTGTATAGTGTGCAGAGCCCAGTGGATCCCCAGAGGTATAGCAGAGGCTAAAGTTGATAATTCCTTACTCTCTTGTGTGGTTGAGCAGTCAGGCTTATGAGAGGATAGTGTTAAGCATTTGTTGTACACACTCAGGCAAGACATTATGTCACACACTCAAAGACTGAATCCAGACTAACCAATATTTACTTAGTAACAGATAAGTTAAACTCTTCATACAATGTTACTTTAAAAAAAACAGTGAATACTGGCTTGGTAGGAACATTTAGATTACTTTTGCAGTTAAGAAAACGATTGGTTAGCTGTTCAAAAATACTTGAAATTACTTTTAAATTGCATTTTGATTACTTTTGGATTACTTTTCTAGTTTAGCATGAAACACACTTCTAAAACAGTTTAAGCAACACAGGTTATTGGGAAACATGTTGACTCTTGTGACGGCACTAAGTTACTTTTTGTTGCAGTACAAGACAGTTCAACACAGAAGAATGTTCAGAGAAAACCCACCATTCAGCCCAGTGGAGAAAAATGAAGTGTTAGGTTTACAGGTAAGTAAACAGTTTCAGGGTTGGAGCTTTGGAGGGTAGAACCAAGGTTCCCAAAGGTTCAGGTTGGCACTCAAGGGGCACCACCAGCGGCACTAGGGCCGCTGGTGCAGAGTGCCGGGTGCCAATGTTAGCCATTGGAGCTAGGGGGGCTGCTCACTGGCAGGCCACTCGATCTCAGGAGTCAGGCTTCTGGTGTTAAGGTAAGGGCAAAGGTGGTCCAAGGTTGGCATCAAGTCCACACCATCAGCGGTGCAGGGGCGGCCGGGTGCAGGGTGCTCAGGAGGTGCCGGGAGCCCAATGCTTCTCTGTAGAGGATGTTGGTTGTGGAAAAGGACTGCAGGCTGGAGCCAGAAGACAGGACAAAAGGGACCAATGCAATGACTGGAGGATGAAATTGAAGAGTTGCTGGACACCAGGACACCATCAGTTGGGCACCTCAGGACTCAGGAGCTGTGAATGCAGGGGTGTCCTTTAATGTCAGGTTCTACTCGCTGGTTCCGGTCGAGCTCCTGGGGACCCTTCAGGATGAGGCTGCAGGCATCGAGAAGAAGGTCGGAGGAGGTTGTTTAATGCTGGAACACAGGTCAGAATCACCGGGTGGACCTCGCTGGGGTGTTGGGCCACCCAGACTCGGTCGTTGGTGTTGAGTGAGAGTGGTGAGGACTCACGGATCTGGCTAGATGTGGAGTCCTGGCTTGGGTTGGTGTTGGATAAAAAGGGGAAACCTCTATACTGGCCTATTTAATTTTGAAAATGATCTGAAAAGATTCTACATTACCAAAGAATCCTGCTACATGTCATACAATATCCTCATATAACTTTAAACAAACTATTTATTAGTCTTTTTTAATTTTAAACCACAATTTATTAATCTTTTTTGTAAACATCTTATGTTTAACATAATAACATGTCCATATAAAAAAGTGAATTTTTCTTTTTCACAAACAATGTAAATAATTTTGCTCACTATATTTTTTTATACATACTTTATGCACTAAATTTCAAAAAGACATCCTAGGCATAAAAAAACTCATAATTCAAAAGTACTTACATACTCACTCATGCTTCCATTCATACACAAATGTGACTTGCTATCTAAAAGGAGGAAAGGCAAACAGGGAGGAAAGGAGAGGAGAGGACCCTTAATATGGTCTCAAAGATGTCGTCCGGTGAGCTAGGTCATTCATTTCTCGAGGTCACCGTGATGGGAGATATCAGTCTCCAATACCACTTTACTGGAAACAAATTTGCGGTCAACGCGCGTTTCAGTGGGAGACCACCTTCTTCAGGACCAACAAGTATTTTTAAAAATAAGATATATAAAAATTTTCAGGATGTCTGTAAGAGAAAACGAGGGGATAGTAACATTAGCAGGAGGTATGGTAATGAATTCAATTTTTAAGAGGAGATACTTCCTCATATTTGTATATAACTTTGATTGATTTATCTCTTTTCTGCTAGTAGTGCTCAGTTAAGCAGTGAGTGCATCCCATTACTAAATGTGATGGTTATCCAGAGTGAAGAATAAGTACAGAAAGTGAAAGGGCCATAAAGTTCCTACTAAAGTTAGATGTAGGAAGACCGAACAGGAGGTGAACTAAGACTAATAATAAAAGTCCCAACCTTAACCCAAATTATTTATTAAAATTTAGGATCAAATCCTACACAGCGTAGGTTAGTATTCATGATTGCTAACCTAAAGGTCAACGTGGGGCCACCAATAAATTTTCCGGGGAGGCCTTCTGTACGTTATCTGAAAGGATGTCAAATTCTGGAAGAAAAGACATGATTTTTAATGAGCAATAATATTTATGCCCCGAAGGCAAAAAGAGCAGTTCTTTTTATGTATCAAATATACCTGCAACAGCTAAGTCGAGGGAAGTTCAATTAGATGAATTCCATATCGGGTTTCAGTAAGTAAGTAAGTCGGCAGGAAGCTAGGAAGATGGTAAGAAGAAGTGAATTTATATATCTTGTAAACACAAAGCATTCTATTTCATGACGGGTAGTCACTTTAATTGGTTTATTTACCCCTTGTAGGCATGAGGCCTCCTTCCTAAGGGGCAGAGCAGGGTTGCAGAGTTTCTCCGTGTATTTCTTAAATTCAAATGGTGATGCTATGTTGTGAGGTCTTCTCTTTTATAAGTTTATGCTTTTTCCGTATATCCCGACTAGTACTGTCTGGAAAGTAAAGAAATATATTACCTCGTTTAAAATATGACCTCGTTATCATGTTCGTTGTTTTTCTCTAGATTATAAATAAGCACATCTTCAAATTTATATACTTGTTACGCGGAAAGCATGTTTAATTGTTTATGCTTGATCGATTGGGCCCTAGCGTACACACCAGAAACCTATGAAAATTGGCAGATAGCCAAAGTACTTGAACCGTAATGTAGTTACTGTTGCTTTAACCATTTAAAGCGGCATGTAGGGAGCACGACTCCTCGTTACGATATCGTCATGTTACTATCTACCCAGAATTACGTAAAAATGGGAGGACAGCACTAGATTATACTCATTGATTAAGTGAAACTGCCTTATGCCTGCGTTTGTTGCTATGTAATTACGTACACTGTGTTCGGAGTACTCCGAATCTAAAATAAGTTGGAAAATCTGGCTTGTGTAAAGCAGTTAGGGCAAAGACTTCTATTTGCAAAACCCAACGATAAAGGCTAACTTCGTGTGCAGAAGGGAGGGGGACAGAGATCGAGGATGATAGATGGAGGGTTCTAGTATCTAGAATGGGTCCGCATACCTGTACAGGTCAGAGTCCTGCCGCTAGCCGCTGTCCCGATACCCGGAAAGAACTGGATCTCTAGACATGTGTAATTTGAGTGTATGGCGGTATCGCGAGAGTTAAAACTAACGCGACCGGAACTACGTAATGTTCTGTGTTGTACCGTGTCAATGCGAGCGCCATCTTTGAACGGAGTTAAGAGGATCCTATTACAATAAGACTTGATGGCGCACCAATAGCCTCTAACCATTCAAAGTTCTCGATGTATGTGAACCTGAGTCCAACAAACCTTGCTACCCTATTTAGATGGTATAAATATGACATTCAATTAATTGAATCTAGGGAGCGGTGAAAACTCATAGTATCGCTATTTATAGGTCTAAAAAGCGCCCAGTGATATGTGAGGAGGTTATCAGAATTGCAAACAATGAGCGCCATGTTGGAATAAGTTAAGACGCGGAATGCGCGGAATCCTGCTGGCAATAGCTAATCTAACTCTAAATATTGAGTTTTAAAGATTATTCCACAATGGTGTGGGTTTATCATTATAATTAACAATCGTGCAAGAATATCGCATATTGAGTTTTTGTTAATCCATTCCGCAATGATGTGGGAATGTGTACAGAATCCAAAAATATTAAGAGACAAAAGAGTGGAGCTGTGCCCAGGTACCTTGGTCACTAAGTAGAAATAGATCAAGGGTGTAAATATGGGTGCCCTGTTGGAGGTTTGGCAGTATCATGCTGGATACAAGAAGAGATGCCAAATAGTGTTGGCATATCTATTTGATTGGCAAAAGGTTGTTATCTTATGTGGCAACATGCTTGGTTAGCAATGGTGAGCAAATTTGGGGACCTAAAAAAGAGGGAAGGATTGGAGTTAGATTAGCTATTGCCAGCAGGATTCCGCGCATTCCGCGTCTTAACTTATTCCAACATGGCGCTCATTGTTTGCAATTCTGATAACCTCCTCACATACGACTGGGCGCTTTTTAGACCTATAAATAGCGATACTATGTGTTTTCACCGCTCCCTAGATTCAATTAATTGAATGTCATATTTATACCATCTAAATAGGGTAGCAAGGTTCGTTGGACTCAGGTTCACATACATCGAGAACTCTGAATGGTTAGAGGCTATTGGTGCGCCATCAAGTCTTATTGTAATAGGATCCTCTTAACACCGTTCAAAGATGACGCTCGCATTGACACAGTACAACACAGAACATTACGTAGTTCCGGTCGCGTTAGTTTTAACTCTCGCGAGACCGCCATACACTCAAATTACACATGTCTAGAGATCCAGTTCTTTCCGAGTATCGGGACAGCGGCTAGCGGCAGGACTCTGACCTGTACAGGTATGCGGACCCATTATAAATACTAGAACCCTCCATCTATCATCCTCGATGTCTGTCCCCCTCCCTTCTACACACGAAGTTAGCCTTTATCGTTGGGTTTTGCAAATAGAAGTCTTTGCCCTAACTGCTTTGCACAAGCCAGATTTTCTAACTTATTTTAGATTCGGAGTACTCCGAACACAGTGTACGTAATTACATAGCAACAAACGCAGGCATAAGGCAGTTTCACTTAATCAATGAGTATAATCTAGTGCTGTCCTCCCATTTCTACGTAATTCTGGGTAGATAGTAACATGACGACATCGTAACGAGGAGTTGTGCTCCCTACATGCCCCTTTAAATGGTTAAAGCAACAGTAACTACATTTCGGTTCAAGTACTTTGGCTATATGCCGATTTTCATAGGTTCCTGGTGTGTACGCTAGGGCCCAATCGATGAAGCATAAAAAATGAAACATGCTTTCCACGTAACAAGTATATAAATTTGAAGATGTGCTTATTTATAATCTAGAAAAAAACAACGAACATGATAATGAGGTCATATTTTAAACGAGGTAATATATTTCTTTACTTTCCAGACAGTACTAGTCGGGATATACGGAAAAAGCATAAACTTATAAAAGAGAAGACCTCACAACATAGCATCACCATTTGAATTTAAGAAATACACGGAGAAACTCTGCAACCCTGCTCTGCCCCTTAGGAAGGAGGCCTCATGCCTACAAGGGGTAAATAAACCAATTAAAGTGACTACCCATCATGAAATCGAATGCTTTGTGTTTACAAGATATATAAATTCACTTCTTCTTACCATCTTCCTAGCTTCCTGCCGACTTACTTACTGAAACCCGATATGGAATTCATCTAATTGAACTTCCCTCGACTTAGCTGTTGCAGGTATATTTGATACATAAAAAGAACTTCTCTATCACTAGACTTTGCCTTCGGGGCATTAATATAAATATTATTGCTCATTAAAAATCATGTCTTTTCTTCCAGAATTTGACATCCTTTCAGATAACGTACAGAAGGCCTCCCCGGAAAATTTATTGGTGGCCCCACGTTGACCTTTAGGTTAGCAATCATGAATTCTTACCTACGCTGTGTAGGATTTGATCCTAAATTTTAATAAATAATGTGGGTTAAGGTTGGAACTTTTAGTATTAGTCTTAGTTCACCTCCTGTTCGGTCTTCCTACATCTAACTTTAGTAGGAACTTTATGGCCCTTTCACTTTCTGCACTTATTCTTCACTCTGGATAACCATCACATTTAGTAATGGGATGCACTCACTGCTTAACTGAGCACTACTAGCAGAAAAGAGATAAATCAATCAAAGTTATATACAAATATGAGGAAGTATCTCCTCTTAAAAATTGAATTCATTACCATACCTCCTGCTAATGTTACTATCCCCTCGTTTTCTCTTACAGACATCCTGAAAAATTGTATATATCTTATTTTTAAAAATACTTGTTGGTCCTGAAGAAGGTGGTCTTCCACTGAAACGCGCGTTGACCGCAAATTTGTTTCCAGTAAAGTGGTATTGGAGACTGATATCTCCCATCACGGTGACCTCGAGAAATGAATGACCTAGCTCACCGGACGACATCTTTGAGACCATATTAAGGGTCCTCTCCTCTCCTTTCCTCCCTGTTTGCCTTTCCTCCTTTTAGATAGCAAGTCACATTTGTGTATGAATGGAAGCATGAGTGAGTATGTAAGTACTTTTGAATGATGAGTTTTTATATGCCTAGGATGTCTTTTTGAAATTTAGTGCATTAAGTATGTATAAAAAAATATAGTGAGCAAAATTATTTACATTGTTTGTGAAAAAGAAAAATTCACTTTTTTATATGCACGTTATTATGTTAAACATAAGATGTTTACAAAAAAGATTAATAAATTGTGGTTTAAAATTAAAAAAGACTAATAAATAGTTTGTTTAAAGTTATATGAGGATATTGTATGACATGTAGCAGGATTCTTTGGTAATGTAGAATCTTTTCAGATCATTTTCAAAATTAACTAGGCCAGTATAGAGGTTTCCCCTATTTATACTTTACTTTCACTCCCTCCTCTAGGGCCTACAATTATCTCAGGGAGTACCTTTTGCCCCTTTTATTGGGTTGGTGTTGGACAAATCCAGTGTCCACGGGAGATCAAAGTTCTTTCGGAAGGCAGGGCAGGTCCCTGGCATTCTTGGAGACTGCAGTCTGCAGGACACACTGGGTTCAGCGTACATGGGTTTCAGAGCAGGAGACAGGCCAGTAGTGCTGGGGGCCAAAGTAGGTGTTGTCATACTCCTTTTCTGCAGCACGGCTCTTCAGTCCTTCTTCTTCTTGTCACATCAAATCTAAAGAGGCAAGGTTGGGGTGCCTTTCGGGGCGTTACAGGGGTGTGCAGGTTGGCACCAATTGGTCCCTTTCCTGGGGTGTCTACACCCCGTAGTATTCTACCCTCTAGTGGGAGGGGGAATACGCCTCTTCCTGATTAGAGGGAACTAGATGGCCTTCACTTCTGAGGGGCAGAGTTGTCAAAGGTGGGCACACCTCCCTTCTTGACTAGGTTTTCCTGCCTGTCCTGGGGCCCAAAATGGGGGTCAGAACCGGTGGTAGCCACTTGATGATAGCAGCAGAAGGTAGGGTGTAGTGTAGTTCCTATATCCCTGATAGGCTCTGCGCATTGGAATAACATACACTATAGATTTGACATAGGACTAACGTCAGTATGTCTCTATCGAGTATATTAAACTTAATTACTTGTGTGTGCCAGCTAACTCAGAGGTCACTAGAAACTTCTCGAAATTACAAGAAGGGATTAGTCTCTGACAACCGCATAAACATGACAACTTTGTTTCCCTTTAGAATCGGAACAGTCTCAGAATCGTGGAAACAATAGATAACAGTTTCACTCAGTCAATCGTGCATGCTTCGTTTCTACAGAGTTGCACAGAAATAGAGAGACGGGTGTTTTCAATAAAAAGGGTTTATCGAACAGTCCAAATTCTCGTGCAAAAGATATGAATTGCTACAATCGTAAGACAGACTGCGATGTACAATATGTACGAGGTTAGCAGTAAGATAAAATAATACTGCAATAGCATGGTTTGTAGCTATGACATATACTAATCAAAATACATACATGAATAACATAATGCTAAAATGTGATACTCATCTGATGCTTCTAAATTGTTCTACCCCAGTGTACCTAACCTAAGTGCAGTACGAGGTTTGAAGTAGGTGCTGTTTCTAAAGTATAGCTAGCTATATTTTAGTTTAGCCAAGAGTTGCCAAACGTTTCTCTAAGTTCTAGTCAGCTAAATACCGGAGAATGAGAGAGGTTGGAATCTCTTTTCTGGACTCGATAGTCTAAGCCCCCGCAAGGGAAGTCAGAGAGCACTGGAGCTGGATTCTCTGCGAGGAGGATGACAGCGTCAGGTAAGTGCATCAGGCTGGAACTCGATCTCCTTCCGAACTTGCCGTGACAAACCGTGTAGTCTAGGTTGGATCGAATCCTCCGGAAAACGCAATTTGCCAAGGCAAGTGCTGGGATATTTATACCTTGAAGGTGTCTAGGAATGCCAGTATTGACGTAAAAGTCGGGCAGAGGAACGTCATGAATGAACCCCTGAGGAAAAGATGTTCATGCATACTTAATGAGTTCTTGGAGAAATCAATATTCAAGCTGGTGGAAATTCCTTAAGGCTTAAGGGTCTGGTTTTCCAACAAATCGTTGTGAAGTGGATAGACGGATGTAGGTGGCCATGCCTGTATTTGGTTTGTACGGACAATGTCTAAATAAGGACCGGATTTCTATGTCCAAATAAGGGCAATGTGAATTGTACCTATATAAGGGCATAAATCGGGATACCTATAAACGGAATCTAAATCTACACAAAACACCCACTCCAGTTTCGTATGAATGACGTTTCTAAATCCTAAACGTTCTAAACATATCTTAAAACAGAGTATCGCATGGGTTTGCTAAACTAAGCTAAAAACATATCTAAAACATATGTTCTAAAAATACATTGCAAAACCTTTGCTATGCATAAAGTGTTGTACATATAAACGGAAATGTTTCATTCTAAGCATAGGATCACATTGGAGTGCTAAACGAATTAACCAAAATATATACATGTGATGAAATGGCTCGAAAATACAGAAGAAAAAGGGCCGAAACAATTTCATATCAGGTTACATAAGTCAAATTGTTATTCATGACAAGGTGTCATACTGTCCCTGGAAGTGTTATCAAACAATTATGTTCTCTATGAATAGTTCTACTATAAGCAGATTACTGTGCCAAAAAATGCAAAAAATACAAATTTTGAAAAAAAAATTAATCATAGGAAAAAAGGTTCCAAAGTCAGTAGCACGTCTGAAAAATAATGAAGGCCAAATTCAGAGTCTCTCCGGAACACTGTGTGCTTGATTCAAAAGTCAGTGTGAGGGGATGGAGAAAACATAACATTTTCTAAACTTGTAGACAACAAGTCGTCTACCGTTGTGGGTAAGAGTTGGAATACCTCGTGTAGAAGATCAACAGCATAGAGATGCAAACTATCGCCATCAGCATGGGAAGCATCAGCAATGTTCGGATTGGATGTTACCTGCATGCCTGGTGTTTCCTCTCGTACCTCAGCAGTAGCGTTTTGCATCTGTGAGATCTCAATGAATGCCGCCATCAGGATTGGTACCCGCTGGGGACAACACATAGCATGGGCCGTTATCGGGTCCAGCAGAGTATCGATATCCATAGGCATGACTGATGGGAGTGTCAGACTAATGTCCAGCACGCATTCTTCTCCGCATAGCAGGCAGCATAGAACAGGTAAGATGCAACCTTGCCAGATTGGTCTGAATGACAGGAACCAAGTGGTGTTTAATTCTCGTAGACGAGGTAAATCCAGAATTTGGACGATGCGCTCACGACACCTCATCTCCAATAGAGTTCTTTCCATGGTGAACTGAGTATCGCTGGTGATTTGGCTTGCCATATCGTAGCAGTAGGAGCAAAAATAGTAACCCTGCAACGAGTGCTAAAAGGAGCGGCAGTCCGCCAAACACAGAGTGCACAAAGTTTGGAAAAATTATGAGGACTGCTTGAAAAGGTGCTAACAGTCCTGCACACACGGTCTTAAATACATGTACAATACCGCTCGTATCAGACATGTTTAAGATACCACCTAACATTTCTGAGAAATGCACAGGGCAGTTTGTATACAAAAGGGTATGTATCTCCGCAGAAGTCCTTGCGACTTGGAGGTCATAGGTTTCTTTAGCAGAGGTCAATGGCACAGTTTTTTGTAAAAGAATGGCTTTCATTCTGCTTAGAGTATCAATTCGTATAGATGAGATATTCAGTGAAGGCCATAAAGGCGACTCCCTGACTAGGTCTATTTGGGGAAACAAGACTTGCATACAGCAAGTGACCCTGGATGTAACCGTTACTAGATATGGGATACCTGGCAGCATGCCACAGCAGCTGTGATCATTCAACATAATGTAACTCCCTTTTGAAAGTTGACCAAAGTTTGGATTAATCACTGCTGCCGGTGAACTGTGCAGGTGGCAGGATAAGTTTATAGTGGAACCATCACAGGCCCGTGTAAGTTAATACCCTGACAAAGGAGACAACCGCTTAGTGCGTGTTCACAGTTTTCACCGCTAAGAAACACTTCACGTCTCCCACTCCAACATCTGTGTGTGTAAGGTAAATCCCAGGATGTGTTGATGTATTCTTTACCCAACCTTTCATATTTGCCTGCTGGTATATTTTTTTAGGCAATACTGAAAATGGAAAGTCGCAACAGGCAGAATAATCTTACCATCTATGATCCACTCAGTAGCTGGTTTTTCTGCCACTGTGAATGGTAATTTCTCCAGTTTTTCAATGCTCAGCACCGTATCGTATAGTTTGCTCCCCTTTGCGCCAGTTTGATCTGTCTGTCAGTGAGATTGAATTCCACAAACAGTGACATAGTATTGATTAAACGCCAAGGCACATAGCCAGAACGCAGGTTTTGAAGCGTCCAGCCTAATAGAATGATAGAACGTAACTGAGACTGACCATGTTGCAACATGACCAAGTCTTGTTCCATGATGTCTATGACATGTCCATGATGTCTATGACAGAGGTTACAATGCTGTGCAAAGAATATGTCCTGGACGACCGAGTTGTCTACTACAGAGAGAGATTTCTCTAAATTAATACGATCAATTTCTCGTATTCGTTCTGCAGTCTCTGCTTGGGTGACCTTCCATGCTTCATTATAAGCAGTGTAGATACCGGCATATATGAAACATTTTAGACGCGGCTTTCTTGGTCCTAACAAGAATTCCCTAAGGTCTATATCTTCTTGAAGTAAAGTTAAGTGTTGTTTTACATCCTCTAGTGTAGCTTTCTGTAGCCAATCAAGGCAAAGTTTCCCTACACTGTAAGTTGTTACTACCCCCGGATGCTGTCTTTGGACATAACGTGGGTCTGGCCTGTGAAAGGTAAAACCTTGTGTTTTATTCAGGAATCTATCTTGACAGTTGTTTGTGTCTAAGGGCCAGAGCAACCATTTTTTCCATTCAGGATCTGATCTGTTGTGATGCAAAATATTCTGTACGTCGGCCTTCCCCTTTGTAGTGCTTTTACTAGTAGGTGTAGGTATAGACGGAGTGTTTGTCTTTTATCTTGGCTAATCCAAGGCATGATGTTTGTTGGACAGTGTCGTTCAAAAAACATAATTTGCTCAGGGATAATACAGGCTCTAAACAAAGCTTCTATTCCCTGTACTTGCCAATCTTTAGTACCCCAGACAGTTATTGTCTCAATGTTGTCTTTCCAAAAGTCGTAACCGTGTCTAGACAGTTGGCCAATAAATGCTGCAGAATAAATCTTGGTATTCGTTAATATAGTTTTCATTCCTGTCTTATTGACATTTTTAAAGTAAAATGATTCTGCATTTGACACATTGAACCCTGAAAAATACGGAAATTTAATTGCAAATGTTTTCGAGCTACCCTTTGGTGGCGTCGGACAATGTTCCCATTGGTTATACATAAATACATTTCTGGGCATTTCAGATTTATGCAGGAAATGATGACCATAGTGGTTATAGCAATACAGTTGTTCATTGTCTGATGAACCTTGTAAATATTCATTATTAGTAAATGCAGCTGACATTTCTAGATTAGACATCAAATAAATGTGGAATCTTCAAAAGCTCCGACGGGCCTAAAATGTCATATTCGGTTTTGTCCCAAACTATACCATCAGGTATAGGAATCGCTGTGATGTTCACTGCTGACAAGTCTCTTGCTTCACGATGGGATGATTTGTGTGGCTGGAGAAGTAAGTTCACTCTTGTACTTGCTGTGTCCATTTGAATATATCTTTCATTAATCAGCATACCCAGAGTTATTACCAGAGCTAACCAAAGTAGAAAGAAGAATATTCCCAAAACAATCCATAGTTCAATCCATGGGGACACCAGATAAGTCTTTTTCATAAGCTGAAAAAAGTTTGTTGCTTGTTCTTTGAAAGTTCTTTGTACTGGCGTCGTTTCAGGCTCGCTGGGATCCTCAGAAAACGTATCAAAGTTCATGAAATAGCCAGAAGCAGTTCTGTCAATGGTTGGAATTGCATCAGGATTTGTTGAATTCACTGGAACCAGTTGATAACTTGTTACTTCGTGGTAGACAGGTGTATCTGGACGAACTGTTATTTGGGTCTCAAGAGGTACAAGATCCATAGCATTATTGCTTAGTCCTCTATTTCTTATTGTCGAATCTTCAAAAGTGATCAGTCTCTCAGTTTAAACCTCTTGGAGTGTAGCTAGAGGAGTACGTCTGCTACATTGGCGGAGTCCACTTGGTCTACTATTCAGTATCGGCCGCATAGTGTGGTTTGATCAGGTCGATGGACACAAATCTTTTCTCCTTTTTACCAGCAAGGGGCGGCAAAGGTACTGTTCTTGATCAGTGGATTGCTAGGACAGGTACTGGTTGTCTGTAAGAAGGTCCAAATTCCTTCTTTTCCGCGATCTTTTCTCTGACTAGATCCCCAAGCTTTGGGATCCAGACAGGCCTTGCTGGGACGGCTGTATTTTTCTCAGTGGTGGTTGGCTTCAGGACCACGTTGCTTTCTTGTTTTCTCAAGTCATTTAAGTCCTGTAAAACAGCCAAACGATCTTTGATTTCAAATTGTTTGGTTTCCACCACTGTGCCTTTCATATCTAAGTCCGGAACCAACATTCTAGTCCCAAACAGGACCTCATATGGAGTGACACCCCCTAGAGAACTTCTTGGCAAGTTGTTTAGTGCTCGCTGGACCCCATATAGATGTTTGACCCACCCATCACCCAAAGCTAATACCCTAGCTGTTATAGACTGCCTTATGTCCCGGTTTTTTCTTTCCACAACAGAATTTCCCTCAGGATGGAATGGAGAAAAATACCGCAATGCTACGCCCAGGCTGGCCATGGCTTCATTGTAAGCCCTAGAGCTAAACGCAAGACCCTGGTCAGAATGTAGTGTGCCTGTTGCGTATGTGCTGATAAAGACTCGCAAATCTTTTATAACAGTTCGAGCGTCAGCCGAGCGCTGAGGCCTCATCCATAGGAACCTAGACTTAGTGTTTCTGGGATTGCTTTTGTCCAACAGGACGTTTGCAAGTAGATAGTCTAATGCTGTCTAACAATGGTGTCTGAACTGGGCTGGCTATGCTGTAGTCAGGTATCTGGTGGTGTTCTGTACTGCAATCTCTTTTGCATGTTATGTTATGTTATGTTACTGCAATTCATATAGCACAACAGCTGCCCCAGCAAAGGGGCGTCCCGGCGCAGACAGCAGAACAGCTCACACAGAGGTAGAGGCAGGCTACACGGTGGGGAACAGGTACGTTTTAATGGCTTTCCTGAAAGCCAAGTAGTTAGTATGGCTCCGGATGTGGATGGGCAGCGAATTCCAGCAGTGGGCTGCCCTGCTGCGGAAGGAGCGGCCTCCTGCCCGCACTCTCCAAAACCTAGGAACCCTCACCCGGTGCTGGCCTAGTGAGCGGAGCTGGTGAGTGGGGACGTAGGGGGTAACTAAGGTGGTCAGGATACTGGGGGTGCTGAGTTTTAGGGCTTTAAAAGTGATGCAAAGGGCCTAAAATTCAATTCTCCTAGCCACCAGTAACCAGTGTAGCCGGTGGATAGTGGCTGACACTGGGCAGGACTTCCGCAGGCCAATCAGACATCTGGCTGCTGTGTTCTGGGCCCGTTGGAGCCGCGCAATCTCGGCCTTATTTGCCCCTATATACAGAGAGCAGGCATAATCCAATCTGGACATTATAGATGCCTGAATATGGTTTGGCGCGTGGGTGGGTCAAAAAAGCCCAATAGGGGTCTAAGCTCTCGTAGAAGCCCAAAACAAGTCCCTGCTACCTTTTTGGTTTGGACTTGGTAGCTGAGGGATGAGTCCAGCCATACCCCCAAATATTTGACGGCCTGCTTGGGAGTGGGGTGGTACCTAGGCTTTCTGGCCACCAGAGTTCGCTCCACAGACCATGGTCCTTCCCTACCAACAACACCTCAGATTTACTGGCATTCAGCGGGAGGCAGTTGGAGGTCATCCACTCTGCGACCACTGCCAGGTCGCCCCGAAAATTTCAGGGCGTCCTTCTTGGTGTCACTAGTGAGTGCCACCACCAGCTGAGTGACGTCGGCGTAGGAGACTATGGTCGGGCCCCTATTTCTAGACACCGTGGCCAGTGGTTGGACATAGAGATTGAATAATAGGGGACTGAGGGAGGAACCCTGTGGGACACCTTGTTTAATAGGGTGTGTGCCAGAGGCAAAAGGGGGAACAGTGACCACAAATGACCTCTCACTGAGAAACGATGTGAGCCACTTCAAGGCCAGGCCAACAGGCTGTACAGTTATTAATGAATATGTGAATGTGAGTATTCATCCCTGGCCACCAGTACATCTCTCTTAATTCTAATATTGTTTTAGAGATCCCTTGATGTATCAGACCCTCTCCCAGATGTGCTTCGTAAATCTACGTTCCCTGTTTGGAATTACTCTCTCCCCCACTCCAGGGATTCGAGCAAACGGAACGCCATTCGCATCAATTATATATGAGTATTTGAGTGGAAACTTTATAGGTAATGCCGCACCGCTGCCTTTGCTTGTTGCACTGACAGCCAGCATTATTTTGCTGTCTATTTTCGTCTTTGAACGAGTTATTGCAGCTACGAAAGCCGTTTGCACACTCCCCTTTCGTGGCTTCATCAGCCAATAAATTCCCTTCAACGTGAACGCCATCACGTTGGTGACTCAGCGTGTGTATCACGTGAGTCTTTTGTAGTCCATTTTGCAACTGAACTACTTGTTCCCAAAGCAATTTGTGCTTGATTGTGCCACCTTTTGGATCTTTGAAACCATTTTGAATCCAATTCTGTAAATATTCATTGTAAGATTGAACACAGTAAAAAGAATCGCACACTATTAGTGTGGGGAATTCGCGATCTGTATTTTCAAGTGCCATCTTAAATGCTTGTAGTTCAGCTCGCTGAGCTGTACAATCTCCTAGAGATTGGGTTTTTGTGACCATTGGTCTGAATTTGCCATCTCGCATGCGACCTTTAACGATAGCACACGCTGCACTGTAAGCTTGTTTACTCCTCGTAGTGGGTTGTGCAGATCCGTCAGTATAAATTATAAATTCGTACTGGTCAAGAGGGAGAATTTCAGTGGGTAGAGGACATTCGTGTTCATATTGCAGGAATGCTTCTGTTTTCAAATATGGATCAAAAACGTATTCAACATTAGTTGCAGCAAATTAATTAACACATTGTATCCATCTTGGATGTAAAGCTTTTGCATTTGGAATGTTAGCCTTTGTCACTGCCTCTACGGCTGGTACAGGAGTCACGACCATAATGCGTTTCCCCTGTGCTAGGGCTCTTTCTTTTGCTACAGCGGTTTGAACTGCTGTCAGAATTTTTTCTGTAGAAGTGAATTTCATTTCTGATTGTGTATACAAATGGGATTTGTATGCAATGGGTACTTTTTCACCTTCGTTAAAAGTCAAGTAGGTGAATCTGCACTGACTCAGAATTATTCGGATCACTAAGTTGCGTACGTTTACGCGTGTTTGCAAGTGTTTCATTGCTAACATATCTGTTTGGAGTGAACACAAAATTTCAGTGTGTTTTTGTGTCCAATGTGTGATTTTAAAATCAGGTTTGATTAATTTGTCCAGAGGTTTAACCCTTTCTGCGTAATTAAAAATGTAAGTTCTTCCAAAATTCAGGAAACCTAGAATCGACTGTAAATTCTTCATTGTTTTTGGAGGTTGGAGCAACGCACACTTTTCTAAAAAGTTGGCTGCCAGGATTTGCCTTCACTTGATAGTTCATATCCTAGGAAAAGGACGTTGAGATGGGCAATTCTGAACTTTTTAAAGTTGAATTTGTAATCCTCTGAGGCGAAGCTCAATATTATGGTGCTCACCCTGTCCTATCCAGGTCATCGTCTGTCAGATAGATATCATCGACATAGGACAATGCCTCGTCATCATAAGTTTGTAGTAACTCTGTTACCCTTGCTGAGAATAACCCCGGGCTGTTTTTGAACCCCTGGGGCAGTCGACAGAATTGACGCTGTGTCCCCATTATTAAGAAAGCGGTCAAATGTCTGCTTTCTGGTGCAATATTTTGACAAAAGAAACCATTTGAAATGTCTAATGTGCTTTTATATTTTTTACTCACAATGTTATACATTAATGCTGTACTGTGTGCATTTTGCACTGCAAATGTTTTGCAACAATAATTTAAGTGTCTGTAATCCAAAACTAGACGATATGTATTGTCTGGTTTGGAGACAGGAAACAAAGGATTGTTCATTGATGAGGTGCATGTTTCAATCACCCCCTGATATTCAAGTTGATCTAAAATCTCCCTGGCCTGTTTTTTAGCTTCTTTCTTAACTGGGTACTGCCTTTGTGCAGTTGGTTGATTTTTTAACTGGATTTTATGGTGAGGTGAGTCCTCATCCCATCCTACATGATTTTTATACAGTGCTGGGGCTTTGGCTACTGCCCATTTCCTGGCTAATGTATATTTTAAATGAACTGGAATATGGTTGTAGAAGGCAGGCATAATAATGGCCTCGCCATGTGGGCACTCCCTGACAAACTCTGGTGGCCAGTCCTTTTTCTGCTAGAAGTATATCATAACCCCTTCAAAGATCCTCCCAAAAGAGTGCTTTCACTTTTCTTGGTATGTCTCCCTCCATCCGGACTGTTATTTCATATAACCTATGTGGAGAACTAACCCTGGTGTCTACAGTCTCAACTTGTATGTCTTCACTCAAGTCCACTGTCTCCAGAAGTCCCTTCAGGTTCTGGCGAGCTATTGTAACTTCTACTGCACTGTCCAGCATGGTCTGGGCCCACTCTCCGTTCTGTAGTTGAGTTCTCAGTATTCTCAGGGTGTCTGACCTTCAGACCTGCTACCTTTTTCTTGGAGAATTGAGGTTTTGCTTTATTTTGCTGAACGTGTTGATCGTCTTTGGACTTAACGCGTTCTTCCTTGTTTTCTGACCGTCCTCTTCTTTCTGATGTCTGTGACGATATCTGAAAGGTACGAGAGGAACGTGTATCATTATCTTGATATCTGTCAGGTTTTCTCAAATTATCCCTATTCCTGAGGTTGTACCTCCTTTCAGCTGGCTCCTTCTGTGACGGAGACCTTCCTCGGCAATGAGAACGCTTCTCTTTGGAAAGCTGTTTGCTATTTTCCCATTTCTTTTTAGAAGTGGTAGGAGTATTTTTAGGAAAGACCTTATCAGGACTTTCAGACAGTTGTGGTTTTAACTGTATATTTCTATTAACCTTTGTATGTTATTAAGTAATTCCTCATCCGACATTGATTCAATTTCAGGGTCAGGTGTGTAGCCGGCTAAAATCGGCCATGTTGCTCCTGGTCTACCTAGTGGACCGAGCCTGGTAATGTGATTGCAATGTTTCAAGACGCCTTTAAACCAAAGCTCATACTCCTGGTATGTGAGTGGAATTTCAATATCCTCAAAAGGAATATATTTCTCAGGTGGTTCATCTTCTTTGTAGAAGTGAAACATATGTGTTACTGGATTTGATTCTGGGTATACTATCCATGAATAGAATAACTCTGTCTGGTGAGATTCATGTGCCTCTATCACAAAAACTGCTCTACCACCTCTAGGTGTTAGACCATGTTTTATAAGTTTTAGAGTGATGGCTCTCCTTAAATGTAGTGGGATGTGTATAACACCCGCTTCGTTTTCATTTAAACCTGTAAGGTCAGGCGCAGCTGCACCGCAGCTGCACCGCTGTCGACGACAGCATCTCCGGTGTCGGACATTGTTTAATGAAAAATTTCAGAGCAAGTTTCAAGGAAACAAAGATAAGGTGCATAATATTTTGGAACACTGTATCCTTCAATGTTGAACAAAACCAAACAGCTAATACATAGGACTTTCGTCCTACTCAGCTATGGTGGATATTATCCCTACCCACTCCAGACGTCTTATGGAGTTTTATGAGTAGAGGGTCTCTGAGAAAAGCACGACTGAGTTACTTCAGTATCGAACTTTAAATTAGTGCCTTACCAAACCGTTGGGCGCCATATAGTGTAGTTCCTATATCCCTGATATGCTCTGCGCATTGGAATAACATACACTATAGATTTTACATAGGACTAAGGTCAGTATGTCTCTATCGAGTATATTAAACTTAATTACTTGTGTGTGCCAGCTAGCTCAGAGGTCACTAGAAACTTCTCGAAATTACAAGAAGGGATTCGTCTCTGACAACCGCATAAACATGTCAACTTTGTTTCCCTCAGTCAATCGTGCATGCTTCGTTTCTACAGAGTTGCACAGAAATAGAGAGACGGGCGTTTTCTATAAAAAGGGTTTATCGAACAGTCTTATTTCTCGTTCAAGAGATATGAATTGCTACAATCGTAAGACAGACTGCGATGTACAATATGTACGAGGTTAGCAGTAAGATAAAATAATACTGCAATAGCATGGTTTGTAGCTATGACATATACTAATCAAAATACATACATAAATAACATAATGCTAAAATGTGATACTCATCTGATGCTTCTAAACTGTTCTACCTCAGTGTACCTAACCTAAGTGCAGTACGAGGTTTGAAGTAGGTGCTGTTTCTAAAGTATAGCTAGCTATATTTTAGTTTAGCCAAGAGTTGCCAAACGTTTCTCTAAGTTCTAGTCAGCTCCATACCTGAGAATGAGAGAGGTTGGAATCTCTTTTCTGGACTCGATAGTCTAACCCCCCGCAAGGGAAGTCAGAGAGCACTGGAGCTGGATTCTCTGCGAGGAGGAAGACAGCATCAGGTCAGTGCATCAGGCTGGAACTCGAGCTCCTTCCGAACTTGCCGTGGCAAACCGCATAGTCTAGATTGGATCGAATCCACCGGAAACCGCAATTTTCCAAGGCAAGTGCTGGTATATTCATACCTTGAAGGTGTCTAGGAATGCCAGTATTGATGTAAAAGTCAGGCAGAGGAATGTCATGAATGAACCCCTAAGGAATAGATGTTCATGCATACTTAATGAGTTTTTGGAGAAACCAATCTTCAAGCTGGGGGAAATTCCTTAAGGCTTAAGGTCTGGTTTTCCAAGAAATCGTTGTGACGTGGATGGACGGATGTAGGTGGCCATGCCTGTATTTGGTTTGTACGGACAATGTCTAAATAAGGGCCGGATTTCTATGTCCAAATAAGGGTAGTGTGAATTGTACCTATATAAGGGCATAAATCGGGATACCTATAAACGGAATCTAAATCTACACACAACAAGGGGGCAGCTATCATACTGGGGGAGGAGGCATGGCACCTCTGCCCAGGATGTGCTTTGTTTCCAGACCCAGAGAATGGAGGCTCTCTACCCAGGGGTCCAGAAACCTGGTTGATGGTAGCAGATGACTTGGAGCCAGTCAGGAACCACACCAGGGTTGGTTGTTTTTCGGGGGGCATCTCTAAGATGCCCTCCGAGTGCATTTTTCATTAAATCCCAAACTGGCATCAGTGTGGGTTTAATGAGCTGGGAAGTTTGATATCAAACTTCCCAGACTTCAGTAAAGCCATCATGGAGCTGTGGAGTTTGTTTTGAGAAACTCCTGGCCCATGCATTCAAAATAGCTTCAATGCACTTACAGTGTCTGTGAACGGCACAGACACTGGAGGGGCATATTGCTCCTGCAGCTATGCCTTCACCTGGGTATTGTGCACCCTGCCTTTAGGGCTGGAAGCAGTGGCGGCTCCTCCGCTATGGCAGAGGAGCGTCACCCCACTGCTTTTGAGCAGTGAAGTAAAGGAAATATAAAATTATAATAACTTGATGTTATCATTTTATGTTTCCTTCGCGGGCGGGCGGGCAGGCAGGTGGGTGGGCAGCTCTGCTCTCGGAGTAGGGCAGGGAAGGAGTTGTTTGCCCACTCCTAAGTGCGCAAGAACTGTTTTAGTCCTCTTGAGCATCCAAACCCAGTCATGCGCACTTTCCCTGTTCTCCATGCAGGCTGCATTACAGCCTGCGTTAACATGCCCAGGCCCGCATTCCCTGGTTGAGCGTCGAACCAGGACGCTCAAAACCAATCACAATGCTGCATTGCAGCGTTGTGATTTGTCAGGAGAGCCTGGCTGTTCTTCCTGTTCTTCGAGTCCCACGAAGAGAGCAGGAACAGATCATTGATGTCATCAGTGATGTCACTGACCATGTCATGAATGATGTAATATGTGAAGTCATCAGCAGTGCATTGCGGGGGCGCAAGTTGTAGTTAGCTCAACTAACTATAACAGGGGCATTTCTATGGTTTTCTATGAGTGAAATGTCCAACTAAGTATAACATCCCTGAAACCTATGTTTTTTTCAGTGAATTTCAAAGGTTTTTAAATGCTAATTTCTAACTACAACGTGCCTGAAACCTTTGCTTTTTCAGTGAATTTCAAAGGTTTTTTAAATGCTAATTTCTAATTATAATGTTCTTTAAACCTATCTTTTTTTCTGTATTTTTTAATTATCATCCCATTCTCAACTTGGTGAAAACTGCAAATCTCACTACTCTTCCATCGATACCTTACGCCAACAAAATCGCCACAAACGAGAGCCACAACTAACGCTAATGAAATGCAAAGTAGGCGTTCCCGTGCAAAAACAAAACACGAAAACACCACTTCCCCATATTTTCAATGACCAGCCAAATCTGCAATGCGATCCAAAAAGCAGGCGATAAGCCGAGTTAGCAGTACCAAATTAACATCAACCTTTAACTGGTGTAAGGAGGTCGACTATCTACTCCGTGAATTGGACCCAACTCAAAGCCACAACTAAAGACCAACACGTGATAGACCTACTGATCATGCAGCTCCGACACCCAACAAGGCCACAACACCCAGCGCCACCACTACCAGAGCCTCCCTCCTGCACCACCCCCACTACTACCACCAAGGCAGCGCAAAACAGGACATCAGACCTTCCCAAAACGCCATGCCCCTCAGCCACACAATAGCTGAATGTTGGGAGATGTGGCAACCAACTATATATGAAGGAGGTAAGCCACCCATCAACAATAAAGCACACTATGCTGCACAGACCTCACTATGCAAAGCACAAACCTCTCTATACTATTGATACTTGTAGTGTAGTGCACAGTGGACGCAACCATGTTACCTCAGACAGTGGGGAAGATCTTGGTCATGTAGCTGTGTTGTCCCCCCCTGGAAGCGGAAGCGGAGTGGGCTTCTCCAACGTACGCCACTCCAGCGTAGGAGTAGGAATAAATAGGCCAGGCCCTAGGCATGGTTCCCTTGTGGGAAGACCAACTAGTCTGTCACAGCGGCAGCCCATACCCTGGCACGTGGCTGCCACCATAACCGCGGGCCTCCTCGACACAGGTCCCCTGCGAACCCAGCGGCACAGCTCCACAGACTTATGTCTGTACCGACTACTGCCTTCGATCTACACTGCGGACAGCAGCGCTCACAATTCAGATGCAGTGGCGACTGCAGATGTTGCAGTCCAGTTTGCAAGACACGTTGCTCCCAGTGCAGCCCGCACGGACCACGCATGATCGCAGGCTGCGCACACGCTGTGTGCTTCAGGTGCTACTACCTCACTGCACCATAAGTCATCGCCACGTGGCCTCATCAAGCCAGAATTCATTAGACAAAAGACATTGCTCCCAGTGCGGCCCGCCGGAACCACGTATCATCGCAGGGTGCGCACACGCTGAGTACTCCAGGTGCCACTAACTGTGCAGCTCAACTCAACGCCACGTGGTTGTGCGCCCATCCTGACCGCTGCCTCCGCCCTACACTGGGGTTACTCGGTTCACAATTCAAGATTAGTAGCGACGCAAATTGTGTAAGACACTATAATGGGTTAAGAAGACCAAATGCTCCCAATCTATGCAGCTCTACTCAACGTCACCTGCCTGTGGGCCTTTGCTGGCCGCTACCTCCGGCCTACACTGTGGAAGACCTGCGACATGTGGTGCCAACGAACCCTGTTCAACACAAGCCGATCCCACATGTGTAACTGTGTCCTGAGTCCTGAAAGGCAGCAGCCACAGCATCAGACTCCCTTCGATCAGTGAGGGGTATTTCCATATGGAAGGCCGGCGACACGTGGTGCCATTGAACCTGCACTACGCAGGCCGGCGGAACCACCAACGTATGCACGTGGCTGTGATCCCTTGCTCACCGCTACCTCTGGTCTACACTGTGGAAGACCGGCGACAAATGGTGCCACTAACTGTATTTAACACAAGCCGATCCCACATGTGGGACTGTGTACCGAGTCCTGAATGGCAGCGACCACAGCACCAGACTCCCTTTGATCAGTGAGGGGTATTTCCATATGGAAGGCCGGCGACACGTGGTGCCACTGAACCTGCACTACGCAGGCAGGTGGGGCCACCAACGTATGCACGTGCCTGTGAGCCCTTGCTCACCGCTACCTCTGGCCTACACTGTGGAAGACCGGCGACAAATGGTGCCACTAACCATCTTCAACACAAGCCGAACAATTCCACATGTGGAACTGTGTCCCTAGTCTTGAATGGGAGTGACCCCAACTCCGTGAGACAACTACAGCACCAGCCTCCCTTCGATCAGTGATGCATATTTCCATATGCAACGGCGGTGACACGTGGTGCCAATAACTCTGTTCAACACAAGCCGAACAATCCCACATGTGGAATTGTGTCCTGAGTCCTGAATGGCAGTGACCCCAAGTGCGTGGCACCGACCACAGCACCACACTCCCTTCGATCAGTAAGGCATATTTCGATATGCAAGGTTGTGTAACACGTAGTCCCACTAACCCTCTTTAACACAACCCGATCCCACATGTGTAACTGTGTCCTGAGTCCTGAATAGCAGTCACCCCAAGGCCGTGGCAGCGACCACAGCACCACACTCCCTTTGATCACTGAGGGGTATTTCCATATGCAACTACAGACTCCAGTAGGCAAGTAACTATCACAGTCCTACACCCTACATATTATCCTTTTAGTATCTTCGCTTCAAGAACTTTTTTTTTCATATCAGTTATAGCTTCAAATGCAAACTAACATGGAATAGCAGTCTACACTGCAAGCAGTACAGCTCGCAATTCCAATTTTAAATGCTAATTTCTAACAACACTTCGTCAGTGTATTCTATACTTATTTCATCTTTTCATCATACGCCTACACTGCACTCTGTAGGGCTCACAATGAAAATTATTTCTTCATTCATTAACTACAGAGTCCACTAGGCAAGTAACTATTACAGGCCTCAAATCTGCATAATATCCTTTTAGTATCCTTTCTTCTTGAACATTTTTTATATCAGTTATAGCTTTAGTACAATCACCAAATTCATTTTCAAGTACAAATTAACACTCAGCAGCCTACACTGCGGGCAGCAGACCTCGCAATTTGAATTTTGGACACGTGGTGCCAACTAACACCGTCCAACACAAGCCGATCCCACATGTGTAACTGTATCCTGAGTCCTGAATGGCAGTGACCCCAAGTCCATGGCACCAACCACAGCACCAGACTCCCTTCGATCAGTGAGGCATATTTCGATATGCAAGGCCGGCGATACGTAGTCCCACTAACCCTCTTTAACACAAGCCGATCCCACATGTGTAACTGTGTCCTGAGTCCTGAACGTCAGTGACCCGAACTTTGTGACACCGACCACAGCACCACTCTCCCTTCAATTAGTGAGGGGTATTTGCATATGGAAGGCGAGCGACACGTGGTGCCACTGAACCTGCACTACGCAGGCCGGTGGGGCCACCAACGTATGCACGTGACTGTGGGCCCTTGCTCACCGCTACCTCTGGCCTACACTACGGTCAGCAGGGTTCACAATTCAGATAGAGTCCTGATTCCAGATGACGCAGTCCATTAGCCAAGACACATTGCTCCCAGTGCGGCCCGTCCACACCAAGCATCATCACAGGCTCATACAGTCTCAATGCTTCTGGTGCCACTAACCATCTTTAACACAAGCCGATCCCACATGTGTAACTGTGTCCTGAGTCCTGAGTGGCAGTGACCCCAAGTCTGTGGCACCGACCACAGCACCACACTCCCTTCGATCAGTAAGGCATATTTCGATATGCAAGGCCGGTGACACATAGTCCCACTAACCCTTTTTAACACAAGCTGATCTCACATGTGTAACTGTGTCCTGAGTCCTGAATGGCAGTGACTCCAACTTCGTGGCAGCGACCACAGCACCAGACTCCCTTCAGTCTTATTTGTTGTTCTTTTCTTTAAATACATGTTCTTATATGTAAATCTATACATGACTAAGATTCTTCTTTGTCCAACCGCACAGCGACACTTCCAGGCCCAAGAAGGTTGTTGGGGGTATGATGGTAATGTGGGAAGAGGGTGCGTTACCTGCTGATGTGGGGAGAGGCAGCGTCAAAGGGGTATCTATCACAGAAAGAAGTCCGATATGTTTTCACAAATGCCTCGGACAAATGCCAGCTGACGGACTGAATCACAAAATGGTTTTTCAATGCTTATGTACTGTGAGTTATGAACAGTTCGCACCCAGGCTTGCAGAGGGACAGCTGCGACCCGTCCGCTCGACTCACAGACGCAGTACTACGAGCCGTCCGCGTCATTGTAGCTATCCCTGCCCTGTTCCGTCCTACGCCATGCCACTCCCATTACGTTCCGAAGTTGGCCCCACATAGCTACCTGACGCAGGCATACTCGCTGTTGGTGTGCAGGTCAGTGGTCTGGGTCTCAACATCTCACGGCCACTCCCTGAGGGCAGGTTTGCACACACATTACACCCATCCGGCACATGCGTCACAGGTCATGTGACCACGCAAATATAATAGATCGACAACGTCACATCCTTTATTGCCGGTGCTGACTAGATGGTGGACGCTCCACGTGTCTCAACCATAAAGAGTCTTTGAAAAGTTGCACAGAAGGTTAGTCGCACCCTGATCTGTATAGCCGTCAAGGGCCTACCACCTCCTTCGCGTGGACTTCAGATGCACAGGCTTAGTGCCACCCGAAGCTCATATGGCCATCAAGGGCCTACCACCACGTGGCACGGACTTGAGTTCCACAGGCTTAGCGGCCCAAAAAGCTGGTCTCCGCCATTGATAACTCAGTACTCAGCGACATGTGTGAGATCTGCCGGGCCGCGGAGAAGCTGATGTGGTCTCCGCCATTGATGACTCATGACTCAGCGACATGTGTGAGATCCGCGGAGAAGCTGATGTGGTCTCCGCTATCAAGACTCAGCGACATATCTGGGATGCGCGGAGTTTTGACGGGCACGTGGAGTGCCCACTGCTGCACACTCTGGTGGCACCAGGTAATTATTTGCTCATGGATGCGCAGAGGCAGCAGTCAGAGTCTCAGTCTCTCTCTCTCTCTCTCTTTCTCTCTCTCTCTCTCTCTCTCTCTCTCTCTTCCTTCTTTTCCTTCCATCTCTCTAACGCTCTCTCTTCCATCTCTAACTCTTCCTCTTCCTTCTATCTCTCTAACTCTCTCTCTTCCTTCTCCCTTTCTCACTCCCTTTCTTTCCTTCCCTCTCTTTTTCTCTCTGGCTTTTTTTTCCTTCTGTGTCTCTCTCCTTTGATATGCCCATTACACACGTCCTTATTTTGTGCTTTATTTTCCAGGCTCTGTCGTCGACATCCATGGTCCCCACAGGAGTGTTCCACCTTGTTGTTTTGTATTATTTTTTATAAATGTTGTTTATTAGTTTATCGTTCATATATATGTTAATAAAAAAATAAAGTTTGAAAATAGTTTATCGTTTACATATTTATGTTTATAAAAAAATAAAGTTTGAAGAAAAAAAATTAATAACATTTTTGGTTGTTCTCTTAAATGCTGTGTGACTCTTTCTTGTTCTTATTACTGTTATTTGATGGAGTCCACCATGGTGTTAAATTTTGGGGCACTTATCGCGGGAATACTGGTGATATCTGCAGTTTGCACCAACTTCTGAATAGTGTGTTAGATTTATCTCAACTTTACTTCCATTAAAGTGCTGATAATGAAATGCATACTAGCCATTCCAGTGCAAAAAGACACGAGGTGCACCTTTCCGATTTATTCTAAATACTAGAATCATGTATTGAATTGCACTGAGGTAGTGGCTGCACTTATAGTGTACACACAAAATCAATTAAGAAATCTCATTGTATTTATATTGATTGGGATAGTGCGTCAGGTACTGGATCTTGACTAGATACACTGCTCAGTTCGTATATTGTTCTGCACACGGAAAGAATCACATCACAACTTTCACACCAACTGCAATGCGAAACAAATTCCGGCGATAAGCCACGTTAGCACCAGGGATTTTACACCTGCTTTCTGCTGGTGTTAAGCAGGACGACTACCTGCACCATGAAAGGGAACACAGCCAAGAGCCACACCAGAACACCCACAGGTGCCATAGAGTCAATGAGCATGATACAGGGATACCCATGAGGGCCACAAGAGTCATCGCAACATCTCCAGGACCGCCAACACCCCCCAAACCCACATCTGAGCAAGTGTGTCCCTGTGGTCATTGTCTTAGCATGATAGACACGAGCCCAACAACATCACAGTGTGCTGTCACCTCAGCATTGACAGTGAGCCTAGACATGTAGCTACCCATGTATCCTCCTGCATGCACAACCGGCGTGTGCTGTCCGGGGTACACAGGTCAGCTCAGGGGTGTGCCTATCCGGCAAGGGGAATGGGGTGTCTCGGACATGTCCATGTACAGGAAGTGCGGTAAGTGTGTCTGTGTTCTGGTGTGGCCTGCCACAAGGGCCGCAGCAGTCGATGTTGTAAAGTGGCATGCACCACCTCCAAACAGCACTGTGATGGTGTAGTTGGAATGAAGCAGGACATGCGCGAATAGGCATTACAATGGTGTGCCGTACAAGTGCACAAGATACAACAGCGCACCGTACCAAAGTGTGGGGGCTCATGGGAGGCAGGAGCAGCTGTTTGGCTACGTAACACTCAGTGAACTCGCCCATGTGTCACGTGCTGGGCATCTCATCCGTGATGACCACGGTCGCAGACATCCCACAACACCAACGACCGGCCTTTGTACACATCCTTTATGAATGCAGCATGGTTTTCACTTCTATGCTCGTTCAGTGGTGTGATGTTGGCTGGTTGTGTGACTTGTGCTCCTTGTTGGTGTGCTTCATTATGGCCATTAGTTGTTTATACATGTGCTGTGCTTAATTGTGCATGTGTGTCATTCTGCCCATCTGCCCCCTCCCCTCACTCCCTGCTTCTTCCTCTTCCTAGTGCTGTTGTGTCTATAATTTTGTTGCTCCACACATAAATACATGTAAAGAACAAATTTGAAAAGTTCCTTGATTTTTTTAGGTTTCAAAACTTCTGTCTATTGCTTTCTTTTTAATTTTCCATATAAACCGTTTTTTTAATATTCAACAACACATAGAAGTCAGAAGTGCAACGTATTCTATCAACACACTTTCTTGAACGATATTTTTTTGCAACATTTTCTTGAACCTTTAACGACACGTGCAGGTTAAAAGTTCATGATTGTTTTAGGTTCGAACAGTACCTTCCAAATGCAAGTAGCAGGTGTGGTTGAGTTGAGCACATTTTATCCTATGATATGTATTCCACGTTGAAACCGCTTTTTCTTAACCAATCACAAAGATGCTTTTCCACAAAACCAATGTGCACCCTACTTTTAAAAACGAATGCTTTTCATATCCTAATCACATATCGTTTTGTATGGCAAAAAAAAGTAGTTCCCCATCTTTAAACATATCTCTTATTCTATCAAGGAACTGCATGAGCTACAGACATCTTTCCATACCTTCCAGCCATACCTTCAAAATGCTAGTATGGATCGTAGGACATAGCTATATTTTCTGGTGCAAGAGGTATGCAGAACACAGACGTATTGACTTAGACCTAGGTTTACAAAATGTGGACATTAAATGGTTTGCACAGAGAAGATTGAAGTGGCACCAATTGCTACCTTTGTTTAAAACCTCTTTGCATCTTCCCCACCCTGACCTCATGATTGTGCATTGTGGTGGAAATGACCTAGGCACATTGACTGGGGTAGGTTTGGAAATGCTTATGAAGGACACCTTTGGACACCTCAGCTAAGCACCATGTGACTCTGGGCAATAGCTCACTTAATAGCTCACATAATTTCCACGCCGGCCTCGAGGGCCTTCAGACCCATAGGGGTGAGTAGTTTGCGCTTTACAAATACCGTATTGATTTGATACGCTCAAATTTACCTTCGCACTCCCTGTATAACACCCCCTAAGCACCATACACAAGTTACAATGTTTGAAACAAAAGTTCCTCCGAGTAGGTATAACTACATGCTGACACTACTTGACAGATGTGGCACAGCGGCCAGAGCACATGACTTCACAGCATATGACACACAGTGTGGACTCACGCTTTCATCCCCGACTCCGGCAGCACCTCAGCTTAGCACCATGAGACTCTAGACAATACCTCACATATTTTCCGTACCCCCGGACTTTCAAACCAGTAGGAGTCAGTAGTTCGTCCTAGTAGGTATAAACACATGCTGACACTACTTCCACAGGTGTGATGCAGCGGCCAGGGCACATGACTTCACACCATAATACACACAGTTTAGGCTCACGCTTTCATCCCCGACTCCCGCAGCAGCTCACCTTAGCAGCATCAGACTCTACGCAATACCTCACTTAATTTCCGTACCCAGCACTTTCAGACCGGTAGGTATGAGCAGTTTGCTTCGCACACCCTCTATAGCACACCCTAAACACCCCACAGAGGTTACAGTGCTCCTACCCTTCTCTTTCCTACTTATTTCACCCTTTTTTCCCCTTACTCGCTTCAACAGAATTACAAAATGGTTGCCAACACTTCCTAGTTGCAACCGCTTTCAGCGCTCCCAACCAATAAGTAGCAAGCTCGTGCTTGTAACGCCTCAGCCAATCAGATGGCAGATTTCCCAAATATCGATATCTGTAAATTTCAATATTTCTCAATAACTACTGAACGGATTTACACCAAATAAAGAAAAGCGTGCTTTCTAGACCAAGACCCATCTCCCTGCCAAATGTGGGGTAATTCCGTTCACCCATTCGACCTATAGCCTTGTCTAAAGTTTCCTATGGAAATTAAAATGGAGAAAACACGTTTTGGGACCCCCCTTTTTTCTCGGCCCCCCCTTAGGTAATATGTGACATAATCAGCAGTGGATTGCGGGCACGTGAGTTATAGTTAGTAGAACTAACTATAACGGAGGAATTTCAATGGTTTTGTACGAGTGAAATGTCCAGCTAACTATAACACCCCTGAAACCTATCTTTTTTTCAGTGAATTTCAAAGGTTTTTTAAATGCTAATTCCTAACTATAACATGTCTGAAACCTATGGTTTTTTCAGGGAATTTTGAAGGTTTTTTAAAAGCTAATTCCTAACTATAACATGTCTGAAACCTATGGTTTTTTCAGTGAATTGCAAATGTTTTTTAAATGCTAATTCCTAACTATAACATGTCTGAAACCTATGGTTTTTTCAGGGAATTTTGAAGGTTTTTTAAAAGCTAATTCCTAACTATAACATGTCTGAAACCTATGGTTTTTTCAGTGAATTGCAAAGGTTTTTTAAATGCTAATTCCTAACTATAACATGTCTGAAACCTATGGTTTTTTAAGTGAATTTCAAATGTTTTGTAAATGACAATTTTAAAATGTATTAATTGTTATATTTATTTTTTTGATACTGATTTACTAATTTTTTTTAAACTATTTATTTTTAGATATAGAATTACATTATAATTACATTATACATTACAAAATATACTTTCTCAGAATGAATTACTTTAGTTTAAATACTTTGCAAATAGGCAATAGACTTTTAAGTACAGTAGTTACACTTGTTGCAATGGGCAACATAATTTCAAACACGATGCAACATTGAGCTCAATGGGAATTTCTAATTAAATGCAATTAGTTAATTTATGGATCACTTTTCTAACCACAGGACTGGATCCTAGATTCAGTCCTGGGACATCTCCTGTAAACAGTTGAGTAAACGCGTTTTGGTTACACTAGTGATTTTTAAGGAATATTATTGTATTTTAAGAGTTGACAGAAACTTTTTCATATAGAATCACCAATGTTATCCTATGGGAGGAAATTCACTTAGCAGGGAAGTAGTGTTATCGTTACTTTTTCTTAATCAGGGGTGGATCCTGGATCCAGCACTGGTGCATCTCCTGTAAACAGTTGAAAGAATGCGTTTAAGTCATACAGGCGATTTTTAAGGAATATTTGTAGTTTGTGAAAATCGACACTTAAAAACCTTTCTGGTGAAAACCAGACAATGGATTCCTATGGAAGGAAATTCAAGTTACTGGTAAGTACGGTTAGAATTACTTTTCAGGATCAGTACTGGGCTCAAAGATGCACACTGAGGTCTCCTGAAAACATGTGAGTAAATGGGAATTCGTAGTTCGGCTGATTTTACTTTGGTCCACTATATATAGAGCCACTTTCCTACACCAACCCATGCAGCCACTTATACACAAAGTGAGAGACTGATACAGATATTTACATATTTAAACATTACTCACTAACCCATGTATTCACTAAGATACACTTAATCAGTCATTTATACAATCAATTTAAAAAACTAAAATCATCCATTTAGACACCTATATACCCATTTATTCTTCCATCGACCTTGAGATATACATATATAAAACATATTTAATTTTCAGAAAAACACACATTCACTGGATGATGTCATCAGTGATGTCATGAGTGATGTCACTGACCATGTCATGAGTGATGTAATATTTGACTTCATCAGCAGTGCATTGCGGGTGCGCAAGTTATATTTAGCTGAACTAACTATAACGGGGGAATTTGTATGGTTTTGTATAAATTGAGTAAAATGTCCAACTAACTACAACGCCCCTGAAACCTATGGTTTTTTCAGTGAATTTCTAAGGCTTTTTAAATGCTCATTTCTAACTATAACGTGCCTGAAACCTATGGTTTTTTCAGTGAATATATATATATTTATTATACTATGTATACATGTGAAAATGTCTCGGTCCACCTGTTTGCCTTGGTGGCACAGAAAAAATGGGTGGAACTGATGTCAGCACGCCGACGAGGGTCCTCTTATGGCTCCGATGACGTCATACAGTGTCGCGAGCAGAGCCGTGCTATTATGACGTCCTCGTCAACGTGGGAGAGCTAGGAAAGAATTTCCGTGGAATGCTGGCGAAGGGGATATTCACCTAAGTGTTCAGGCTAGTCCTTTGGGAGCAACTGTTTATGTTGCCACTCCAGAAACCGAAACCAGTGATCTGAGGGCAGAGGCCCTGCAGATGGCACACGAGGTGGGGTGCCCAGTCGTGTGCACCGGCGGGACAGCGAAGTGACAAGCACCACAACCCACAAAAAAGGTAAAGATGGCACTGAATAACACAGGATCTTCTCTTTCTATCTGGCAGGAACAACAAAGTTAAAATGCCCTAGTACCAAAATGTAGAATTAGTGCTACAACGGTCTTCAAGAGGACCTGCGATGCCGCTTCTGCCTCCCGTACCCTGGAGGCGGCACATGAGTCACGCGGTACGGTCATACTGTGGTGGGACGCACACTCGTTGACCTCTCATGGAACTGCTCCACACTTCAGGGAGGACGCTTTCCATTAGCTATGTTTTCTGATGACGTGTCGCGCCGGCCCCGTTCAACAACAGAACTCCTTTAGATCCAAACAGACTCTTCCACTTTCTCACCGGAAGTGTAACCAGGCCACGCGGACACTTTCACAATACAACAGCTGGGAATACACTTTTCGGTAAAAAAAACACATTCCTTCCTCCTAATTAATCAAATAAACGTCTCACTGAAGAACAGGGGCCAGCTTCGATCGGTAAACAGCCATTACAATGACTTTTTTACTTTGCGATACCATTACAACGCATGCATTACCACGCATGCGTTGTACATCGCGAAGTCATTACTACACATTTTTTTTTAACGCATGGTCATTTACCACGCATGCCTTTACAACAAATTTTGTTGTAAAGGTATGTATGGTAAATGACCATGCGTTCTAAAAAACATGTAGACGATCCACGTTGTTGTAAGGAAACGGAGGCTGTTCCGTTTCCTCACAACGACGTGCACCGCTCCTCAGAGACGATGCGAAGCAGGAACCAGGAGGAGTGAGAGGTAAGGGGGATTGGGCATGGGGTGTTTTTTTTTCTAGGGTTTTGGGTAGTGCAGTGGTGTTTGGGTAGTGTAGGGGGTTGTGCTAGGGGTAGTGTTTTAGGGTTTAGGGTAGTGCAGTGGTGTTTGTCTAGTGTAGGGGGTCGTGCTGGGGTAGTGTTTTAGGGTTTAGGGTAGTGCAGTAGTGTAGGGGGTCGTGCTGAGTGTAGTGTTTTAGGGTTTAGGGTAGTTCAGTGGTGTATGGGTAGTGTAGAGGGTCGTGCTGAGGTAGTGTTGTAGGGTTTAGGGTAGTGCAGTGGTGTTTATGTAGTGTAGGGGGTCGTGCTGGGGGTAGTGTTTTATGAATTGGGGTAGTGCAGTGGTGTTTGTGTAGTGTAGGTGGTCGTGCTGGGGGTAGTGTTTTATGGTTTAGGGTAGTGCAGTGGTGTTTGGGTAGTGTAGGGGGTCGTACTGGGGTAGATTTAGGGTTTAGGGTAGTGCAGTGGTGTTTGTGTAGTGTAGGGGGTTGTGCTAGGGGTAGTGTTTTAGGGTTTTGGTAGTGCAGTGGTGTTTGGGTAGTGTAGGGGTAGTGCTGAGGTAGTGTTTTAGGGTTTAGGGTAGTGCAGTGGTGTTTGTGTAGTGTAGGGGTAGTGTTTTAGGGTTTAGGGTCGTGCAGTGGTGTTTGGGTAGTGAAGGGGGTTGTGCTGGGGGTAGTGTTTTAGGGTTTAGGGTAGTGCAATTGTGTTTAGGTAGTGAAGGGGGTCGTGCTGGGGATAGTGTTTTAGAGTTTAGGGTAGTGCAGTGGTGTTTGTGTAGTGTAGGGGATCATGCTGGGGGTAGATTTAGTGTTTAGGGTAGTGCAGTGGTGTTTGGGTAGTGTAGGGGGTAGTGCTGGGGTAGGGTTTTAGGGTTTAGGGTAGTGCAGTGGTGTTTGGGTAGTGTAGGGGGCAGTGCTGGGGTAGTGTTTTAGGGTTTAGGGTAGTGCAGTGGTGTTTGTGTAGTGTAGGGGTAGTGCTCGGGGTAGTGTTTTAGGGTTTAGGGTAGTGCAGTGGTGTTTGTGTAGTGTAGGGGTAGTGTTTTAGGGTTTAGGGTAGTGCAGTGGTGTTTGTGTACTGTAGGGGGTCGTGCGGGGTTCTAGTGGTTTAGGGTTTAGGGTAGTGCAGTGGTGTTTGTGTAGTGAAGGGGTAGTGTTTTAGGGTTTAGGGTAGTGCAGTTGTGTTTAGGTAGTGAAGGGGGTCGGGCTGGGGGTAGTGTTTTAGAGTTTAGGGTAGTGCAGTGGTGTTTGTGTAGTGTAGGGGGTCATGCTGGGGGTAGATTTAGTGTTTAGGGTAGTGCAGTGGTGTTTGTGTAGTTTAGGGGGTCGTGCTGGGGGTAGTGTTTTAGTGTTTAGGGTAGTGCAGTGGTGTTTGTGTAGTGTAGGGGGTTGTGCTAGGGTTAGATTTAGGGTTTAGGGTAGTGCAGTGGTATTTGGGTAGTGTAGGGAGTCATGCTGGTGGTAGTGTTTTAGGGTTTAGGGTAGTGCAGTTATGTTTGGGTAGTTGAGGGTGTCATGCTGGGGGTAGTGTTTTAGGGTTTAGGGTAGTGCAGTGGTGTTTGGGTAGTTGAGGGGGTAGTGTTTTAGGGTTTAGGGTAGTGCGCCCAACCAGCCACAATACCCGTGGACAAAGGGGATCCTGACTCTTTTGTATGCTCCGCCAATTGAATAATTTGGGTCAAGGGCCCTACCACGTCCAAGACCTATCAATTCCTTTCTTGGGATCCCTCATATACTTGGAGAAAAAGATACGTAGTTTCTCATCAATTTCAGGCGTGTGTGCCACCTTCCCCTTCAGTGAGGGCCTTGGGCATTCTCCCCTCATCCTATTCCCGACCTCCCTTTCAAGGGGTTGATGGATTTTCCCCACCACATACTCTGCCACTTTGGTGTCAGGGGTCTACTCCGCCGACCTAGGATGGTAAATTTGGGTAGGCTCGAACATGTCCGAGTGGACCCCGTCCCCAACCCGGGACTGAGAGGAGTGGGACTCTAGATGCCAGGGACGCCCCGAGTCCTTATCCTCATCGGAGGAGAAATCGTCCTCCGATACACCCTTTCCCTCTAAGGGAAACCCACAGTCGGGGTCTACAATAGTGGTGACAGGGTTGCAATTTTCTCCGGACTCCTCCTCCTCCCGGCAGAGTGCATGTTTTAGCGTTCGCGCATTCTTGAGGAAGGTCTCTGTAAGTTTATCAAATCCTTCCAAGTGCCCTGCGTCATGCTTAACGGCCCTTTTATTCCTCATCTGGGAGCTACTGGGACCCACCACCACCAGATCTGGGTCACTGAACACCCCAGGGATGCTTTTCGCCAGCTTATCAACCTGATCCCTAAGAGGAGCCAGCGCTTAGAAATAGCCAGAGAGAGGGCTTGGTCCACTGCTGGAGGTAGAAGTTGGGGGGATATTCCTCCTCCACTTCCTGGTAGGAGGAGTAAAAATGGTCTTCTGGAGAAGACATGATAGCAGAGGGTGTGAGCACAGAACAAATGCCCTTAAAATCCTTAAGGCAGCCCCCTCGCCGGTGCTCCAACAGCTGGGCTTTCCCCGAAGCGGTTATAAGAATAGACTGAGGCGCAATACCAATTACCATCACCAGGTGACACTGGTCACTAACGTGGCCGTGTGGGGAAATCACCGCACAGCAGTGTCAAAATTAGGCGAGGGTTGGTCGAGAATCAAGCGGACACTAAAGGAGTGACCGGATTCAGAAACGCGAGTAAAGACCAGCGGGAGCGCTCGACGGAGCTGCCTCTCTCGGACCAGACACGCCTGGCAGGATCTCACCGCGCGCAGAGTGCACAGCGGGAGAAACTGCGAGGGGGAGAACACTCTCGGGCAACAATACCAAGGCAATAATGCTAATAACGTGCACAAGAAACCGCTATACAAACAGCAACAACGTTAGATTAAGCCAAGAATGTAAGGAATGACCTTAACTGACGAGCAGTGAAGAAAGAGGAAGCGGAAGGAACGTCACGATATTATATACGATGGACTGTGATATGATTGGACTATAGTTGCCTTGGCGACTACCCCCCTAATGGTTCATGGGTTGTGTAGTCTTTTGTTTAATGATTGTTGTGTTACGTTTTCTGCTATGCAAATAAAGTGAGGAGAGATATCCATAATTCTCACCTCCGTCCTGCCATAGAATTAATTAAACTTTATTCGATCTGATTTAGAAACATAGATCATAAAAGTGTACATAAAAACAGTAAATCCTCTTTCCTAGTACAATACAGTGAGAATTAATTAAAACCAGTAGGTAAAAACGGGTGTTACATAGCCCGGTTCAGAGCAACTTCAGGTTAACAGAATCATAAAGTTCAATGTTTCACTAGATCAATCTCATGTACTTCATGCAAAATACGCAATAAGGGTTCCAAGTAAGATGTAACGCTCAAATACCTGACCAGTCTGCACTATATAAAACTGCAGAAAAACTAAAAATAAAAAGTGTTTTGCACACTTCTGTCATTGGGCTATATGTGGGCTACATCTGGGTGATATTTGTGCTACATTTGGGCTCTTCTTTCTCTTGTGGCCATCTTGGGAGACTTATTTGTTATGAAGTTTCCTAATTTCATCATTTACTGCAGTCTCCTCAGTAGGAAATGCTTTCAGTTTTTTTAGTTTGATTCCATCAAGAAGGCATTCAGATGTGTCACACATTTGCCATAAATTCAGAATGTTAGCACTCTAGTTGTTCATTAGATCACTGAAGTAAAGCTACTGCTCACCAGGGAGTTAACTGGAAGTCTACTGCTGGTATTGAAAGTGATTGTTTCAGTCTGCATGTCAGAATTTTCTAATGAAATAGAAGAGGATTTGAGATCTCACTTAAAACATGCCCTTAATTTTCTTTCTGCAGCACTAACCATAATTTCTATGACAAAATGAACCCCCTCATTTTGTTCCTTTTTAAATTAAATGTTTTAAGAGTTACCAGTTTATTCCAATCAAGATGGCTTCAGGTGTGCCATCATTTTTTCATAAGTAAGACTATTAGCGCTCTAGTTGTCCTTTAGAACACTCTGGGAAGCTGCAGTAGAACACAAAGGCATCAACTGACAGGCTCCTCCTGTTGAAATAGAACAGGAAGACATTTGAGATCACACTTGAAACATGTCCTAATTTTTTTTTCTACAGCACTAACCATAATTTCGATGACAAAATGAACCCCATCATTTTGTTCCTTTTTAAATTAAATGTTTTAAGTGTTACCAGTTTATTCCAATCAAGATGGCTTCAGGTGTGCCATAATTTTGTCATAAGTAAGACTGTTAGCGCTCTAGTTGTTCTTTAGAACACTCTGGGAAACTGCAGTAGAACACAAAGGCATCAACTGACAGGCTGATCCTGTTGAAATATAACAGGAAGATATTTGAGATCACTTGAAACATGTCCTAATTTTTCTTTCTACATCACTAACCATAATTTATATGACAAAATGAACCCCATCATTTTGTTCTTTTTTAAATTAAATGTTTTAAGTGTTACCAGTTTATTCCAATCAAGATGGCTTCACGTGTGCCATAATTTTGTCATAAGTAAGACTGTTGGCGCTCTAGTTGTTCTTTAGAACACTCTGGGAAGCTGCAGTAGAACACAAAGGCATCAACTGACAGGCTGCTCCTGTTGAAATATAACAGGAAGATATTTGAGATCATACTTGAAACATGTCCTCATTTTTCTTTCTACAGCACTAACCATAATTTCTATGACAAAATGAACCCCATCATTTTGTTCCTTTTTAAATTAAATGTTTTAAGTGTTACCAGTTTATTCCAATCAAGATGGCTTCAGGTGTGCTATACTTTTGTCATAAGTAAGGCGATTAGCGCTCTAGTTGTTCTTTAGAACACTGCAGTAGAACACAAAGGAATCAACTGACAGTCTCTGCCCTTGTTGGATGTACATAATTTACTGAGAATGACAGACTTCATTCTCACATGACTGAGAAAGATAATGTGAATTTACAGAAAATATGCTCTCATGTTAGCTTCAGTTTTCTCTCAAACATGATTCATGATATCCCAGCAGAAGGTTTTTCACAGGGTAAAATCACCTTAGAACACACCACAATTCCTGAAATTAGTATGGTACCATCAACAAATGAATTCTAATGTAACTAAAGTCTGTTATCACCCTTTATAGTTCTCCTTTTTGTAACCCTCAAATTTTTCGATTCACTACAATGGATTTCAATGGGGCACTATCATGTATATTGGTCCCAAGATGGCTGCCAGCAATTCCAGGATGAAGTGCTGACAGCCACTCAGATCTCACGATGAGGTGTGTCGTTGAATATTAAAACTTTTTCTTTTTCTAATTTCTCATGAACTACTGAACGGATTTACACCATTTAACAAAAAGGGATCTTTCTGAACCAAGGGCTACCTTTTCGCCAAATTTGGTGTAATTCCGTTCAGCATTTCGGGCTGTAGCCGTGTCTAAAGTTTCCTATGGGAATTAACATGGAGAAAACACGTTTTTGGACCCCCCTTTTTTCTCGGCCCCCTCTTGCCAAATCACCCCGAAACTTTTAAGATAGGAGCTGACCGGAGCGCCCCATGAGTTTTGAAAATTTCGCGACGATTCGTCAACCGACGCCACAGTTATAGGGAAAAGAATGTTACGATTTTCCAATGGATAACAGGTCCTAACTATAACTACCTACTGGCGACCGCCAGTAGGTAATATATATATTTTTTTTTTGGTGACATTTAGAAAGCAAATGGCAGTGGTAAAAAAGCACAGGTCAGCACCTCCGCATTGTGTTCCAGAAATATTTATAGGTACGTATGTGGAGGCGTGCTCAATGTAAAACACTTTAAAACACTGTGCCACTCACTCAGTGTTAATCTATATAGAAAAAAGAGAGTATTTCTCAATACAATTACTGACAAAACATTGATTACAGAGCACAACCGCTAATTAGATTATCAACCGACTTTGTCAGTTCGTTTTAATAAAAACAGCACCATGCAACATATACAATGGAAAAAACAACCACCAAACACAGAAAGCACAAAAATAAATAGTCTTGATTGTGTTGACGCGAAGTGTATAGCGTAGATGCAGGCAGCCGACATGTGCTTCGTCGTGTAGATGACTGCTTCAAGGCTCGACAATAAATTGGTACTGATGATAAGTAAGCTCCTTTGATAAAAACAGCGGCAATGGCGATAGTCCGTATTTCTTCAGAACACTTTCAAGAGGTATAAATTACTATGTAGACGGCGCGTTGTGAATAATGCTAGAGTTCAATGTATCCAGTTTCCAAAGGACACACAAGCAAATAATCTTTTGAATAGTAGAGAATCAGAACGCTCGTTATGATAAATCGAGCCTCAGAGCAGTGTTTGCGCAACTAATGGTACAGCATCAATGGTTGCAGCTGTAAAAGACCGAGAATGTAGTAACGCGTCCCGCTACAAATGGAGAAGTCCTTGGATACATTGAACTCTAGCAAAACTAGCTGACAACAAGGTCGGTTGATAAACTAATTAGCGGTTGTGATCTGTAATCAATGTTTTGTCATATATATTTTTGCATTGTCCACCCCTGTGCCCTGCCTGCCCCTGCCCCGCGAGTCATGCCAGTCGCCACTGGCTGTAAGGCCTTCTAGAGGGGTGACTTACCCATGCCACAGGCAGTGATTGTGGACCTGGCACACAAGGATGAGTCTGCATCAAAAGACGTGGCCTTCAATGGCAGGGTGGGGGTGTTTTGGTGAGGGGTCTCTGAGGGTGGCACAATACATGCTGCAGCCCACAGAGGCCTTTTCTGGTCACAAGGCCCTTGGTACCAAGAGTAGCTTTTCCAAGGGACTTACATCTGGCCTAGAGTTGTGCCAATTGTGGGTACAAAGTACTGTTTTGGGAAAGAACACTGGTGCTGGGGCCTGGATAGCAGGCAAAAAGTTAGGGGGTAACCATGCAAAAAGGGGCACTTTCCTACACTCTCCTTTCAACTGCCAGACAGTTCCCTCCTTCATGAGAAATATCTCCATGCACTGACACTTCAATGTTCCCCGTTGTACCTTTCACCATTTTTGTGTCCACCTCCTCCTCTCCATGGATTTGCTTTCTGACAGATCTCCTTCGGCCTCTTGCCTGAAGTTTCTGAGCTTTCATCATCAACATGTGGTTCATTTGTACTATCTCCCTCTATAAACATTTGCTGCAGCCACAAAAGGCTGCAGAAAAGTTATCTATCGTCTCTCTACTTCAAAAGGCAATGCCAAATGGATAGGCCCATTTATACTGCTGCTTCTCAGCTCTAAGATTCTTGGTTAAGTGTTAGACGGCTGAGCGTCTTAGTAGAGTGGCCTATGGGATAGCTTGAAATAAGCACATACAAATCTCTGGAGGGACACTTAGAGGCATATTCACAAGGGAATAGCGGAGCGTGGCATTAAGCACAAAATGCTAACAATACGTTTCGCCATTCCGAAAAAACGCAGGGATGAACTGTATTTACAACGATACTGCACATCCCTGCATTTTCCCTAAGCTGCCTAGCCCCAACACCGGCACCCTTGCACCATAATGCAAGGGTGCCTGCGTTGAGGGAATGATTGTTTATGTGCAGGAAGGAACTCCTTCCTGCACATAAACACTTATTTATGGCGTTTTGCTGTTTCTATGTGTGCTGCACAATGCAGCACACTAGTAACACTAAAAAAGAGGAGAAATAAATAATTTCTCTACATTTCACCATGTTAAGACCAGGTTTTCTCTGATCTTAATTTTGGCTCTGCCTCCTATTTACACCACCCTTATAAATAGGGGGCAGTGTCAAAATCAATAGGTGTTGCGGCAGAACGCCCAGTGCAACACCCTTTGCCCACCCCTTTTACGCTAACTATAGCGTGAGAGGGTGCCTCTTTTACAAGGTGGAGTTAAGCTACGTTAAGTGGCTTAACACTGCTTTGTAAATAAGGTGAAACTCGTATCCCCACAGGAACGTCTTTAAGAATGACATTCCTGTGGTGATAGGGGCTTGTAAATATGCCCCTCAATTCTCTCTTCTCACTGTTTGAAGTATCTCCTCTTTAGAAATATCGCAGTGAAAATTAGGAAGTATATCTACTGGTGTCTAAGTTTTTTATGACCAGCTCCGGCTATCTGTGTGTGTATGACCACCTCCAGTGCACTGTATCAAAGTAGATCTGTTCAAGTCCGTCTGCTAGCAGAGAACAGGTCCACAAGTTGGGCCTTTCTGCTTCTTCCTTCAGGCCCCTAATATTTAGACTCTCCCTGTGTAACATGTTTTATAATTCCTCTGACTTTATCAGGGCAGCTTCAAGCCGGGTATCGAGTCCTGCTGCTGGCATACAGCGGTTGTTCTAAATACTTCAGTGTGTCAGTTTCGTCCTCAACCCCCAACAACCTGGCACCCACCGAGTTTACACCATGCTCCAAGTGAGCAATATTTTGAGCTGAAGTCCGGATGTAGCTTCTGCAACCTTTTGTTTATATCTCCTTCAAGTTCTTTCGAAAGCTGGTGTTTACATCTTTGGAGGCTATGAGTAGGTCTACATTTGTGATGGGCATGTTGGATCCCTGTGGGGTGGTTTCATGCTCTTACCCTGGCTGCTTCTCACTTTTGCCTGCCAACTGCTACTTATTAGTGATTGATAGGTACAGCAAGATGCCTTTCTGCCTACTGTTCTTGGGAAGGGCCTTCCACTACACTTCAACCATGTGATCAGTACGGAGCCAGTTGTTGCACTTAGATTCGCCCATAGAGTGCATACCGAGGGACCCTTTGGTCTGTAGAGCTCTTTCTTAAGGACGCTGATTCTGAAATGATGTAGATCGCTTTACATTTTCATGTATGACATGGGCACTATCATGATACAGGTTTCTGCCTCCATGTTTCTACCCATGCAGCTAGCAGGCACGCATAGCTACACTAAGGAGCCCGAGGCAAGAGTTTGTCAGAGTGGGCTCTTCGCCCTCTCCAGCGCAATGACTCTCCCAGTACCATCAGAAGCTTGTTCATGAACGTCACTTCCTCTTGCTGTGATTGGTCTCCGGGGTCGTGCTCACGCTCCCTCATTATCCCTGTGCTTCACAGTTTCATAGGATACTCGTGCCAAGAGGGTCTAGATGGAGGCTTCCCTGGCATTCTGCTTTGTTTTGTCAGGCCCTCAAGGGGCCCTCCCATATTGTGGCATTGTGTGTGCTGGCTAAACGACGCCACCGGCCCCCCAGGACGTCTCCCTTCTGCACACATCTTGTATTCCTCTCACCACTACCTCCAATCGTACAGCAGAGTCCGAATTGCTCATATTTACAAAGCGTCGCCTACAGAGGCTTTCTCTAAGGCCAGTTTATTCCCCCGGGCATTTCCCCGGTGGCTGGTGACTTTGGAGGCCAGTTTTAAAAGCCCAGAGCCGCTCCTGGTGCTTCTGTCACTTTCGCTCTCTAAGGTTCATTACAGCTGGCAGGGGACGCTTGGAGAGAGAGAGTGGGAAGGTAGGGAGAAAGTAATTACAGAGGAACAAGAGAGAGAGAATGGATGGGTGGAACTTGGAAGGAAAATATTGTATGAGGAGTCGAAGGGAGCGTCGCTGGTTTATGCATTTTTGCCAGGGCTCCTTTTGGTTCCTCAGTCCGCCCTCCCTTCCTCCTCTGCTGGTGGTCACCATCTCCCTAACAGGCTGCTCAGCAACGAAGCAGAGTCCATAACATTTCACTATAGTGACACACTCTCCCAATCTCTCCAAGGACTGATTATGCGCTCATCCCTACTCAAACTTAGTCACCCCTTACGCAGGTCACGTATTCTTGCATCTTTTAACGGAACTAAATTCAGAATGGATTTTTCAGCAATTGTTTGTGAATGGGTTGCTGTGCCTTGCTACAAAAATACAAGAGAGCATGGTGAGAGCAAATGTTGGTCTAATTACATCCTGCTTTGCAACACTTGCAGCCCGGCAGAGCAGCCAGATCCTTCCACATCTCTTAGTAGAAACTGATTGTAAAATATCATAACAGAGTCCAGCACTCATTTTCCGGTCCACACAAGTACCAACCATGGCTAGATAATGCACAGAGACGAGGATTATATTTCAGTTAAGAAGCAACAACTCCAAGGTGGTAAGTAAAAAACAGAAAGGCCACCTGCCGATCATTGTAGGAGGAACATAGGGCTTTGCTCTTACCCCCAATTGGTATATTCATAGGATCTACTTTAGATTTTGTTTTATATATTCACATCTTTGAGGTTACCATCTGGATACTTATTTGGTGTGGGACTCTCCATCACTTACATTCTAGCAATCTCAGTAGGAATACAGTTGCCCACACTGGTGTGTGGGTCATCTCCCCATTCAGCTCTCTCTCCAGGGAACAAATTACTCTACCACTGATGCCCTGTGTGTCAACACGACCTAAACTGCCCTGTGTGTCAACACGACCTAAAATAGTCTGAGGTTAAGCAAAAAATGTACTGGTACCCCCCTCACACAAGTTTAAAATACAAGAGGGATTACTCATATTTCATGCTCCCATCAGTGAACATGTTCAGCACAGATGGTAGCACAAAGGGGTATGTGCACTCACCAGGGCAAAGTCCAGTGCACATATACATCTTACTTCAGAAGTGCAAGGATTAGGTGTAACAAGAGCACCCACTGGTGCTACATAATTCTGTCAAATTCCTTAAATGACTAATTTCTCACTCGTGGACCTCAATTAATCAGGTCCGAACGAATCCTAGCAACAATGCCGTGCAGACTTTCACAATACAAGTATTATGCTTCTGAGGTCTTCAAGAGGGCAGTGGAATGTGATGGTAAAAAAAAGCCCCCAGTGCTTCATGGTTTAACACAGCAGGGCATTCAGCTCAGTTCTATTCTTGACCCCCTGCTCTGATACATTATTACAAAGAATGAGTCTGTCTGCAATGTTCTTGATTTCATGCACTGTTACAGGCATACAGAAGTAACAGACATGCCTGGGATGCTCTTTGTTTCTGTACACTGCCTGGAAACACAGAAGAAACTGGCATGGCTGGGTTCTTGATTCCATGCGTTGCTACATAAAAACACAAGAAACAGATACCCCAATTTCCAAGGATGTTCTTGGTAAACTACTCGAAAATAGAGAAAGAAATATTGTGCTTAAATATTGTAATGGAAATATCGGCAGTATAGATTCACTATGCTTAGCTCGACCTCTACGTAGAGCACAGTAAATCTATATTTATCTCCACAAGATGTTTGTTGAAATATTGTCAAGTTAAATAGGTATTGGTAAGTATAGATTTACTCTGCTTATCTCCACGTCTACATAACTTGGCAATATATATATCATAAAGGTATGTAGTTTTGAAGTTAACCAGAGCAAATCTATACTTACCTATATTCACTGAAAAAACGAAAAGGTTTTTGGGGCGTTATACTTAGAAATTAGCATTTAAAAAACCTTTGACATTCACTGAAAAAACCACAGGTTTCAGGGACATTATAGTTAGTTGGACATTTCACTCGTACAAAACCAAAGAAACTTGGCCGTTATACTTAGTTGAGCTAGCTATAACTCACGTCCCCGCAATGCACTGCTGATGACGTCACATATGACACGTTTAAGAATGATATATATATATGATCAAGCCGGACGGCGAAACGCGTTGTGTTTATTAAATCAGCAGTTTTCCAGCACTCTTTTCTGGGTCCAGTGATTTCTGAGAGCGTACTCATTGGAATAGATTGAATTACTATATTTGAATGCCGTTTTTCTCCGCCGGCGTGCACGCCACTCTCCTAGGGTCCATTCGAGTACGGAAGGAGTTGTTCGCCCATACGTTATATATATATATATATATATATACACACACATACACCAAGGTGTATAGAAGAATGAGTGGGTTTATGACTGTCTGAATGGATGATTTACTGGGTGTGTGACTGACTGTGTAAGTGAGTGATTAAACGTGTCTTAGTGAATGCATGGGTGAATGACTAATCTGTGTGAATGTCTGTATCAGTCTGTCAGTTGGTGTGTAAGTGGTTGCATGGGTTGGTGTGTAGCTACATGAGTGTCTTTATGGGTTAATGATTGGGTGTTTTAGTACCTGTTTGAGTGTCTGTGTTGGTGGGTGGGGGTGTTTGTGACTGCCTGCATGGATGTGTGAGTGGGTGATTAACTGGGTGTATGGGCTCATGAGTGCATCTGCGAGGGGCTGTATGGATGAGTGAGTGTGCATATGGCTGTGTTGGTGAGTGAATGGATGTCTCAGTGGTATTTGTGTGAGTAACAACATATGTAAAAGGCAGTATATGTGAGTGTTGGACTATATAAGCGACTATATGTGAGAGTGAGTGATTGTGAGTGTGGCTGTATGGATGAGTGTGTGCTTGTGTCGGTGATTGTATACAAGAGTAAGAATGTGTTAGTATGAGTATGAATACGTGAGGTGGTGTGTCTATAATGGTATAGGTGAGTAAATGGAAGTGTGATTGAGTCTTTGGATGACTGACTATGTGTGTGAGAAATTCTATGGGTGAGTGGTGTTGTGTGAGTGTCTGTATGGGTGTATGAATGCATATATCAGAGGCTGTATTCGTGAGTGACTGCATGTATGAGTGACTGTATGGGTGAGCGGGTAGATGTGTGTGTAGACCTATGAATCAGTGAGTGGATATGTACTAACTGGTATTGGTGTGTCTATAGTTTCGAGAATGGTAGTCTGTATTTTAGAGTGGGTGTATGAAAGGTTATATTAGGGTGTGAGGAGGTGCATTAGTTATTAAGTGGATGATGTCATTAGTGATGCCATGAGTGATGTCATTTGAGATGTCATCAGTGATGTCACTGACCATGTCATGAGTGATGTAATATGTGACATCATCAGCAGTGCATTGCGGGGGCGCGAGTTATAGTTAGCTCAACTAACTATAACGGCCGAATTTCTCTGGTTTTGTATGAGGGAAATGTCCAACTAACTATAACGTCCCTGAAACTTGTGGTTTTTCTGTGAATTTCCAAGGTTTTTTAAATGGTAATTTATAACTATAACGTCCCCGAAGCCTATTGTTTTTTCAGTGAATTTCTAAGGTTTTTTAAATGCTAATTTCTTACTATAACGTAGTAGTCGCGTTTGCAAAGTGGTGCAGAAAGGAGCCTGGGCCTCTCACCAGCGCTCAGGAATACCACTCTGTAGTAATGAAGTCCGCAGCCAGGATGTAGTTTAACTTAGATTTATTGAGACCAGTTACATGTAGATAAGTAGTAGAGATAGAATATGTGACGTTACAACGCATGCCATTACATCGCATGCCGTTGCAACGTCAACTTTTACATCGACTTTCAGGCGGGGGAGCGCTGGAAGTTGGAATAGATTAATTTTCTATTCCAACTCCAGTGTGTGTAACAGTAGGGAAGGTGTTGGAGCCAAATCCAACATCTTCTACCCACTGCTTCACACCTTTTTTGTTGCAACGCAATGCGATTTAATGGCATGCGTTGTAACGGGTGCATAGCAAAGGCTATTTGCCTAGAGATACAGCCCCACCAGGAGCAGTCTGCCTGCTGCTCAGCCCATACTCCAACTGACATACTCAAGCATCCAGGCACCCAAACATTCCATTCAAGACTCTCACACCAACATTCCATGCATCACATTCATACTGGCTGAGCAGCTAGGGAGCACACATCCAGATAAATACAACACAGGTTACTACATACCTTCCCTTCTTCTACAAAACAAAAATAGCAACCACGAAGAAGAGGAAGGTTCAAACAAAGGAAACCCCGAGAAAAAGAAAATATAAAAGTAGAGAAAAAGCGAGAACAAAGTGGACACAAAGCGTGAAAGGATCATAGCAAAGAAACCAAAGAAAATAAGGTGTGAGCAAAGAAGAAAATACAATGGAGGTATACAAGAGTAAGTACAATAGAAAGAGAAAGTGAAATAACAGGTCAAGACCAAAGTAAAAGAGAAAGGAAAGAAAATTCAGAGAAAATATACATGAGATGTACAATAAGTACATGCAATAAAAATAAACAATGTAGAGGAGATGCAATGGTAAATATACATAAAATATACATTACCCACCCATCATCCTCCTATAATTTGTAAAGAAAACATTAGAAATGGGTGACGGACACCCGAACAGACTTTCCCCAACATACAAGTGAATAAATGGACCAGAAACAAGAAACATCTACACCAAACATGAAGAAAAAAAACGTTAAGGGGAAAGAAATGTTGACTGCTAACCATTCAGCTAATCAGGCCTAAGGGCAGACAACCAATGAGTGTGCACATATACACACATACAATGATACTCATGGGACTCAAACCCATTAGAACCTCTAATTGAAAGTTAAGAAAAGTGTAAAGAACAATTAAACACATGGGACTAAAAACCCAATAGAACCCCTATGTGGAGGTTAATGTGAACATACAATTGAACACATTGGACTCGTACCCAATAGAACCCCTGTGTGGAGGTTAGATACATGCACAGAACACAAAAACACATGGGACTTGTACCCATTAGAACCCCTTGTGTGAAGGTTAGATACGTGCATAGAACAATGTAACACATGGGACTCTTACCCATTGGAACCACATAGATGGGACTAAAACCCACTACAAACTGCGTAGATGGGACTAGAACCCCCTACAAAAACATGGGACTTGTACCCATTAGAACAGCATAAATAGGACTAACACCCACTACAAAAACATGGAACTTGAACCCATTAGAAACCTTATGTAGAGGTTAGTAGTGTGAGCAAAACAAAACATGGGACTGAAACCCAACTAACTGCCCCTAATGTAACATGCACTTTATGGGAACAACCCATACAGAGAGCTATGAGGACAGAGGGCTTGAACAACCTAAAACATTGCTTCCAAAGAACAGTGCATGACCAAAAAAAAAACCAACCCCTTGCAAGAGTCAGAAAATAAGACATACTCGTGGACAAGTGAAGATGAATATAAGCACCTTTCAAAATTTGCAGAGAAAAGAACATAATAATAACATGTGTGTGTCAACTAGACAACACACCAGACCCCAATATACATGTAATAGATACAACCGGTGTGCGTGTCACCGTAGATCAGTAGGAGAGATGGCACGCTCTGTTTCCATAACGATGGTGTGTGTGTCGGTGTACATAGAAGGCATAATCTTCTTGGAAAAGTTATAGCAGTAGGTTATCCAAACATGAGAGGTAGCAGTACGCTAGTATAAGTTTGAAAGGCTTCTTGAAGAAAAAAAAAAACCCAAGAAGCGCTGGATGAAAATGCTTCCCGGAGTTGTGCCATGAGGTAGCATGCCGAACTGCCATCTGCGCTGCTTTAGAAAATAAATTCTGGGTAGAGGATGTGCCGACGTTCATAGGAAACATGACAAACATTGAAGATTTCTGCAGTAACCATGCCTACCACCACAAATAAAGATGGCGGCTCGTTGACAACGCTGGCCCGGATGGCTCACGGCGAGTCTGTGCAGCTGGGCGTCCCACAGCAGCGAAAATTGCTCACATCACCAAAACCTCACTGAAGAAAACTGCAGCACCGCGTAAGAACACAAACCAGGTAAGGTGCGCGCACAGTTCGTAATTTAAACCACATTAAAAAAAACAGTTTAAAAGGCTTCACAGCAGCAACGTCATTTCGCTAGATAGGCAAAAATAAATAATAAAGTTACCTTCTGCTCACATTTTCGAAAATATATCCGACCACACAAATCACCCAAATCCAAACGGGCTGGCATTCCGTAAGCCGGATGGCTTTAAGACTAAGCGTGCCAAAAGCTGTATAATGAGGGGTGCCTCCCGATGGTACTTTCTCACGTAGTTGAGCCCATAGATGCGCACAGAGACCATGCACCTCCGTAATCTGATTGAAGCTGGTATTGAAAACCACAAACATCATGGATTGATAAAGATGCCACGCGTTTACTCCTTTCCAAAATAGAGTACACAACAATTGTCTTGCACCAACTCGCACCAAACAAAACTTTCTCTGTAAACTTTTCCATATCCAGATTACAAGAAACACGAAAACACAGTATGCAGCAATCATTCCCAATCCTTTAGCCCAGTGAAGTATGCTCAGGCTGGTGCTCTCTGGTGTAAGAGACACTGGTGTAGTGCTCAGGATCACACAAGCTGTCATGCTGAAGATCACACAAGTTATCATAATAGCTAAAATGTAGAATGAAGACTCGTGCCGCTGTTTCAGGGCTTCCGTGTGAGCGCTCAACACTTGTGCTGGGGTCACGTAGTGTGAGGAAGACTGACAAGGAACAGGGGAAAATACTCAGAATCACACATGTTGTCACAGAAGAAAGTGAACAGTAGACAGTGCTCAGGATCACACAAACTATCCACTTGGAAAAGTCATTTATGTAAACCAATGAAGCATGTCCAGCTGGGCTGTTCATTGATAAGGACTCAGGATCACACAAATGTCACAGAAGCAGGAACAGGCAATCCTTTAGCTCAAAGAAGTACAAGCAGGCAGGGGCTGTCGGTGAAAAGGACACTGGTGGGGCTGACACGCCTTGTACTTCAGACTGGAGGTTTTCTTTTTAGTTTCTGTAGGTTTCCTTAAGAGATTTCTTGTTTCAGAGTCCTTTTTTTAAAAAACGTGTAGTTTCGTATCAAGAATCGTTGCCAAAATTCTGTAGTAACGAAGTCCGCAGCCATGATGTGGTTTAACGTAGATTTATTGAGACCAGTTACATGTAGATAAGTAGTAGAGATACAGCCCCACCAGGAGCAGTCTGCCTGCTGCTCAGCCCATACTCCAACTGACACACTCAAGCATCCAGGCACCCAAACATTCCATGCAAGACTCTCACACCAACATTCCATGCATCACATTCACACTGGCAGAGCAGCTAGGGAGTACGTAACCAGATAAATACAACACAGGTTACTACACACTGCATAAGACTTACAAGAGGTACCAAGAGGGCTACTTGGCTGCCGAAGTCACTCAGGAGGAAAGTGGACTTCATCCCCCAACCAGTACTGTGCCAGGAGGCGCTTTTGCAGAGTGGTGGAGAGAGGTGAGCATGGCCTCCAAAAACCTCATCAATCCCGCTGTGGGTGTTTCCACGCAACACTCATGGAACAAGACACATTTCCAGATTTACGAGGATTCGTAAATCTGGAAATGTGTCAGTATGCTACACCCTAGAGGTGGCGTATCAAGGCGCAACGAGATGAAATGTTTTCAGTTCTCTTTGTTTTTTCCCTCTTTCAATGCGTGCTGCATTCTACAGTATGCATTGAAAGAGGAAAATGCCTGTGGTGATTGTTTTTGTGCAGGAAGGTGCCTCTTCCTGCACAAAAACAATCTCCCCATGACGCAGGCATCCTTGCACCATGGTGCAAGGGTGCCTGCTCCAGCATATGGCCGCTGTTTGTGCACCAGCGCTGGGGAGAGCACAGGAATGCGACATATGTGCTCTGAAAGTGCTGCAGCGTGGCGCAGCCAAAGGGATTGCGGTGCCACGCTGCGGCACCTTCTTGTAAATCTGCCCCTTTATGCTTAATAGAGTGACAGATCCTACAACAATTTTGGGGACCTGAATTCGCTTTGGGAATGATTTGGAAAAACTGGTCAGTAAATCAAGACTAGCCATAAAGTTCACAAAAGTGTGTACTAAAGTGTGCAGGGCCTTGGGTGTTTGAGCCATTAAAACTGCGGCGTTCGCATAGTTCGCGTACAACAACTCTGAAAGAGGGGTACCATTGATATTTTGATGTTATCCATTCTTATAGCAAACATAAGGTAAAGAGTGACTGTGCTTGTTAAATATTAGAGCCCTAGATTTGCTATCCTTCATGCAAGGGAGAGCGGTGTGAAAATTGCAGCACTGGATTGCGCTAAGGATAGAAATCTGTGCAGTGACAGATTTACAGAGTCTGCAGCTGAAATATTATTGGCAATGTTTCTGCTAAAAGTAAGCTGCTTTGTCCCATCCCAAGTCTTGGCACAAAAGTGACTCAGGTGTATTTAATGTAGTATTTGTACTCGAGGAACACCCTCTGGTACAAACACATTCATGGAAACAATCGCAGAATAGTAAGCTGCACAATAATTTTGCTTTCACATAAAGCACTCATATAACATGTAGCCTCTTAATGCAAGACTCTGCTTGGACTGCCACTTATGTATGGCTTAGGTTTTGATGCACAGACAGGTAAGGCCATTCTGGTTCATGGAGGACCTGTTCTGGCAGGTCGGCCTTTACTGTTCCTATTGGAACAGGGTCAAGACTAATTTGCATATGGCAGAGTCCAAACAGGTGGCATGGGAAGCAAACGAACGATGAGTTGGAATGCTACTGCGAGTAATTGTCAGTGGTTGGACTTTTTGCAAAGATTCCTCTCATAATCTTTTGTGTGTTGCATAGTAGGAATAGACATACCTGTGATGATCCTCATCCTATATAGTAATAAAATCTGATTGATGGGACTGGCGTCTTCCATGCAGTAAGATCGATAAGACAGATGTAGCCCTGTAAAGATTTTCCTGCATAGTTACTGAACAGAAAATCATTTCCAGAGATGTTGGTTTAAGACTATCCACTGATATTTCCATTTGTTGCATTGTTTGGGTTTTGGCTTTTATGCACTTCTATTGTTTTCCATCTTCTGGAAACAGTTTGCCTTGTAGGTGTGTTTCCAGACTTCAGGGTAGTGCTGTTTTACCCAGGATCATGCCCATGATGCTCACAGAGCAGGCCAGTCCCCCATTTCATATTTCAATGTGGTTGACATCCCATCCTCCAATCCGAAGAATGGACTAGAGAATCATAGATGTGTTGCCCGATTTAATTATGGTATTACTGAGATAAATGGTGTCACTGGACTAACTACCTGCCAAGCATCTGGGGAAATGTGCAGAATGGATGCCCTATAAAGAAGTGATGGACATGGAGGAGGCAAGTATGAGCATACTGTATGAAAAGGAATTATGTCACATTAGAGGAGTCACATTATCTGACAACTGCTGATGATTTTTATGCCCAGATTGTTATTTAGCAGACCCTCAAACCACTGGCCAGGAGGCAAGGGCTGGCTCCGGGATCTATCAGGAGAGCCCTACTCCTTCAAGGTAAATCCTCTGATCCTGCCACCCCCTTACCTAATTGGTGGTGGTTGCTTTATCTTATTCCCTAACTACACCCAGAGAACATGTTGGTTCCTGGTGTGGGCTCTGGCTCCACTCCCCTATGCACGGAGATCCTACTGCTTCACCTTTACCTTCTCCCAAACTGCAGGGTATTCCATCAGAATATAGAATCACTGATTTGGAAGTCCTTGCAGAATTAGCGATGAGGAACAACTCATAGTATCAGGCAGGATCAGAGGAAGCACACTGCAATGAATGGAGGGATCCATCTCTATCCAAGATGACACCAGTCATCACTCCCAGACCAAGATGGCCACCACAGTCACATCATTATCATGAAATACCTGGTGGAGATGCATATATCATATCTAATCAAAATAAGTCCGGTCCGAATGTTGTACTCATTAACCCTATAAAGGGTGAATGATTTCCACAAAGAGTTGTCTCTCAAACCTGATTCCTTCCGAGAGGATATTGTCACGACCCTCCTGTTAATTCTGCAATTTGTTCTCAGCTATGACTTAGGAATGGCCAGGCCTTATATTCAGAATTTTGTTTCCAGGTCTTTATTCATTTCATTTGTGAAGTGTCTTCTGCCTGATCTTGCTTACTTATGTGGCCCTGTTTCTTCAGTTACTTGTTGAAAATTGTTTAGAGGTTTCTGAATACCTAACCTTCTCATTTCCTTGTCAAAGGAGAGAAGAGGGGGAAGTAGGCAAATGATGTAACATGTTTCCTGCTGTTGCATAGTGCACCCTATGGCAGGGTCATGGCCAACCTCTATTGTGGGGCTGACAATGAGGTGAGGGTTCTGGAATGTTGGGTGAGAAGCCTGCCTGGGGATGCATTGTTTGGACTTGTTAAGCTGTGCTCTTCAATAAACTTGTTGTATTAAACCAGCTGTGAGACTCCAAAAGTGGCGACGAGGATGGGATGTGTGTTTACAGGCAAGAGGGCCTGAAGGAGACAAGCTATTAAGGTCACAAACCCCATCTGGTTGTTGAGGTTCAACAACGGTCACATTACAGGCGACGGGCTGGGATTAGGAAGATATGGTACACCTTTTTTTCCTGGTGCTCTTGTGGACGGGTGTGCACGGCATGGCGATTGCTCATTTACGTGTTGAATTTGAACTATTGCAAAACACACAAGATGATGGACGAAATGTTGCACATTGGCAAAACATTCACCCCCAGTCACAGATCTGGGTTTAATCCATCGTTATTTTGCTCACCACGCCACCCCAGTTCAGATGCCACTGGAATCAAGCTATCCTGGCTGAAAAGGGGTGAAACCCCGAAACCGGTCTTAGAATGCTTGTTTCCAGTCCAGAGAGGACCTGGCTTGGCAGTTCGGGCTGGACTGTTCCCATGAGGCACAGGGTCAAGACTGATTTGCATATGGCTGGGTTCAAAGTGGAACGGCATGGTGAGCAAAAAAACGATGGATTTAGGCCCAGATCTCTGTACTGGGGTGAATGTATGACATTGTTCTGCATTCTGTCCATCAATTGTTGTTTTTGCATTTGTCACCCAGAGTGGGAAGGGTATGCCCAGACGTGGGTCCCTTGCTCTCCATGCCACTGGAATCAAGCTATCCTGGCTGAAGAGGGGTGAAACCCCGAAACCGGTCCTAGGATGCTTGTTTCCAGTCCAGGGAGGACCTGGCTTGGCAGTTCGGGCTGGACTGTTCCCATGAGGCACAGGGTCAAGACTGATTTGCATATGGCTGGGTTCAAACTGGAACGGCATGGTGAGCAAAAAAACGATGGATTTAGGCCCAGATCTCTGTACTGGGGTGAATGTATGACATTGTTCTGCATTCTGTCCATCAATTGTTGTTTTTGCATTTGTCACCCAGAGTGGGAAGGGTATGCCCAGACGTGGGTCCCTTGCTCTCCATGCCACTGGAATCAAGCTATCCTGGCTGAAGAGGGGTGAAACCCCAAAACCGGTCCTAGGATGCTTGCTTCCAGTCCAGGGAGGACCTGGCTTGGCAGTTCGGGCTGGACTGTTCCCATGAGGCACAGGGTCAAGACTGATTTGCATATGGCTGGGTTCAAACTGGAACGGCATGGTGAGCAAAAAAACGATGGATTTAGGCCCAGATCTCTGTACTGGGTGAATGTATGACATTGTTCTGCATTCTGTCCATCAATTGTTGTTTTTGGATTTGAACAATTGGCCATTGGTTTGACCGTAGCAGTTTAACTGCTTCAGTTAAACATTAGCCACGTGCATTATTCACTTGTGAGCGGTTGTCCTGTCGCAGAGCAATGGCGGAAAGTCTTGGGCTGCATGCGTTGCTCGTCGTGTGATCAGCTGCTTTGTTGAAATACTTGGGCCACATGCGCTGCTCGTCACGCCATAGCTGCTTTGTTTTTTTTTGCATATTTATATAGCGCAAACTCGACCCGAAGGTATTGGAGCGCTTTACATAGCACCGTATTTACATTACACATTCAGGCACGGGGAGATTAAGTGATTTGCCCAGAATCACAGGATGTGGACGCGACCTCGAGGCTCGAACCCTGGTTTCCTGCACCAGAGGCGGCAGCGCAGCCGACGGACCACATCCTAGCATGAACCGCTTTGCGCTGCGTGTAAAGCTTTGGGAGTCATTATGGCATGAACTTTGGTTGATCTGTCACTTAGCGCTCGTGCGACAGATCGCGTCGTGCAGCTATTAAAATTATTTTTGACCAGTGTGTATATGTTCAAAGTGTAACTGGAATCTACGTGCTGATTCAGGAGCCAGCGCAGTTCAGGTGACATCGGGAGGAGGTTGAAGGCAGCGTGTAGAGGCAAGAGCACACTACTGGAAGTGGTCATCGAAAGGAGGAGGCGGGGAAATGCCAAGCATTGTTTCTCATTGGCTGCAGAGTTGGTCATTACCATTGGTTGCAACATCAAGAGGAAACTAATCCTCTTCTACACAGAAACCGGAAGGACCAAATCATTGGCAAAACTAGAGAAGGCGAGTATAGTTTGGAACACTACATCTTGTTGTCTGTGCACTATGCGATATTACAGCTTATGGACAACGGTGACTACTTTCTTTGTGTTAGCTTGCTTTTTTTTGTTTAATACTGACAATTGAGATTAACATTTTCCTTTGGAGGGTGTTAAGGAAATATGGTGATGCATACCATAGTAGTGCCTCCTATGTTTCTGCAAGAACCAGGGCCCCTTTTTAAAGGCATGGGAGGACTGGTGGGAGGCATTTGAGACATACCTTTAAGCTATTGGGGGATGTTTATGTTGAAAAGAGAAATTTGGCCTTGTTGCATCATAATCTTGGCTCGGAAGGCAGAAGGGTCTTGAAACCTTGCCAATATCAGGGAATGAGGATGAAGTTGCGGATGGCTCGGATGTTGATGATGGGCTGTGAAGGCTTTGTAAGAAAACTATGGGAAGAAAGCTAGCATAGTTGTGGAAAGGCATACGTTTTTCTTGTATGCTCAATCAGTGGGAGTCTGTGCCTGTGCTAAAAACATAAGCTGTATTGTGCAAATGTAAAGATTTGCACAAGGAAATAATAAGAGATCAGATGATAAACAGAACATGCAATGAGAAAATTCATGAAAAGCTATTGGATATGAAAAGATCTTTCACTCGAGAAGGCCATTATCATAGCAAAACATAATGAAAACTCATCTCATTATGTGAAGGAGCTGAAAGATGATCAGAAACAGGAGGAAATCCAAGGGAACAGTGAGAAGAGCGTGTGTGCGTTGCAAAGGAAAGACACTTTGCAAAGGAAGCATATGAGTAGAGGTCAATATGTGAGTATGGAACTGCAGTTGCAAGTAGACACAAGGAAAAAACAATGTTACACGTGTGGGAGTGTTAGGCATTTGGCAGAGTCAAGTGCATGCCCGGCTGCCACAGACAGATGTTTTAAATGTAAAAGGTTAGGGCATTTTCAAGAGTGTGTAGACCAAACACTATTGATAGGGACAAATCCAGAGTGAATTGGGTAAAGGATGACCGAACATATGCTTTGTATGATGATGAGAACAGTGATGAAAATGGAGTGGAAGTGTTAGTAGTGTGTGGAAATTGACAACCAATTGGAGGATGTGAATCAATAATGTGATGTGTATAATCTGCCTAAATGTGTGATTGGAGTGAATGGTATGCAGATTCCTATGTAGGCAGATGTTGTGCTCTCCTTATACATTGATAGATAAGGTGGTATGGGAGAACCTATGTGATTGTGAACTGCTCTCCACTGATATGGAACCTCAAGGTTACAGTGAGGGCAAGTTACCTGTCAAGGGCTACTTTGATGCTGTATTGATGTATAGAGGTAGATAAGCAGTGAGGAGGGTGTATATGGTGAAGAAGGTAAGAACCTTATTGGGTTGGAAAGAACAGCAGGCTTTGGTGATGGTACTCAACCCTAACCATCCTAAACATGTGCTACGTACCTCGCATGATGCTAGGGAAAGCTGGAAGAGTAAATATCCTAAGTTGTTTGCGAAAAGTTTGGGTTGGTTACACAAATTAGAACATCGCATAATACTCAAGGGTGGGGCCATACCCGAGGTACACAAGGTGCGCAACGTTCCGTTGGCATTACATGGTCAACTCAAAGAAGAGTTAGACCAACTGTGTAGAGAAGGGGAAATTTAACCCATTGAGTCTTCCGAATGGCTCAGCCCCATTGTTTTGGCCAGGAAATCCAATGGGAACCTACGCATGTGTGTGGATTTGAGAGTCTTAAACGAGCGCATCTGGGTAGACAGACATCGATTAGTGAAACTCAGTGAGATGTTGATGAATGTGAGAGGTGCTAAGTATTTTTCCACAAGGGATTTGTCGAGTGCCTATCATCAGACTCCCAGAATCTAAACACATGACATCCTTTATAACAGTGGAAGGGGCATTTCAATTCGTACGCATGCCATTTGGTCTGGCCTCTGCATCCACATTTTTTAAAGGATTATGCAGATAGTTTTTCAGTGATGTCCAATGTTCTGTTTTTTCAGGACGATATTTTGGTGTAGGGGTCTGACAAGAAACAACATGATTTTATTTAGGATTAGGTATTGAGGAAATTGAAACAAGTGGGTTTAATGGTTGGTGTTGACATGTGCAAATTTGGAAAAAGGAAGTGGAATATTTGGGACACACATTGTCCTCACAAGGTGTCAAACCCAAACTGAAGTTAGTGGAGTCAATTGAGAAGGTGCCTGCTCATAGGGACAAAGAGCAATTGAGGTCTTTTTTAGGACTGATGGAATATTATTCCAAGTATCAAGCATTTCTCTGAGAAGGTGCATTTTCTGCTGGCCCTTTTGAAGAAAGGGGTCAAGTTTGAATGGTCTGAAGAGGGTCAAGCCACATTTGCTGAGACTAAGCAAGCAATCATTGCTGTGGGGGGTTCTTAAAACCTTTGGCCTCAAGGACGCCCCCAAAGTGGTGACAGATGCCAGTGCATATGGTTTAGGTGATGTCTTGATGCAAGTGGACAAAGGTCGGGAAAGAATGGTAGCATTTGCATCACACACACACTTGAAGGTGCAGAAACAACGTATTCCACCATCAAGGAGGCTCTAGCATGTTGATGGGGCATGCAGTATTTTAGGACATACGCTTGGGTACTTAGTTCTAGTTACGAACGGACCACAGACCTTTGATTGATTTGTTCATGACAAAGGTTGCGGAAAAAGTTGGTCCATGCATAGCTAAATGGATTAGGATTACACCTTCAGTATAAAATATGTACTAGGCTCCAATAATATTAATAATGACTGTCTGTCCTGCCAACTGGTGGATGATGGTACTCAATATGAGAAGAATGAATGGATGGTGGCAGAAATCAGTGATGTGAGTAAGGGAGCTATTTGGGAGCAGGAGTGGAAGGACGCGTTTTTGAGGGATCAGACAATGTAATCATTTATTATTGAGCTACAATATACATGAAATTTGAGTCAAGGGATGAAAGTTGAATTGAGTGAATGTGTTCCTGTGTGGAATAAATTATCATGGTGAAAGGAACTGTTAGGAGGAGTGACAGGCTAGTTGTGCTGGAGGTAGTAACAAACAGTTCTCAAACAAGGGTATTATTTAGCGTTCACGTACATGTGGCACAATTGATTGCAATAGATTCAATCCGACTGAGGAGAAAGCCAGGGAGACATTTTTCTTATGAAGGTAAATTGTATTTCAATAAAAGAACATGTTGGACATATTAATTTTCATATGTACAAGCACATAAGGCGATAGCACTACGTTACAATAAATGACATGTAACCATAAAGATACTGTGCACAAGTGCTCGTGAAGTTCGAGTGACGGCGCAAGTGACACGTGATGTGGTATATACAGCGATTGCGGTGGGCGCAACAGGGTAGGTGAAGTTAAAACAGTTCCTTTACATTTGGAATACCTGAACAGTAAGTATTACAAAGTTATGCTGATTAGATAGGGTATTCGTATGGTGGAGGCGCCAAGAGTTCCGCTGTGGAATTCGACGACGTTTCGGCCTGTAGAGGTATTAGGCCATCATCAGGACCAGGTTACGTGATATTTGATATGCAGTGCTGGAGATAAAAGGATACATGTATTCCTTTATATACGTGGAGGCTAGTGGAAAAGACGGACAGGTAAAGTAGTGAGGGGAAATGCTTTAAAAAAAAAAAACGAGCCCACAATGACGGGTAGGAGACAAATAAGGAGCGCTAAAACAATTACCGCATGTCTAGGCTCATTGAAAGGAAGAAAAGGTGATATAGAAGCGCCAATACATAAGACGTGCATTAGCAGTAATAGACTTACTAAGCAGTCGTGGTTGGGCTCAGTTCGGTGGGCCACTCGATGTCCCAAGGAAACAATTTAAGCAAGCCGGTTGAGCAGCGATGGGTCAATCAGTCAATCAGTTAGCATGGGAGCTCCGAAGTGCTGCCTATAGAAGGGAATGTGGAAGAGATCAAAGGGCTGTCCAGGGCATGTCTAAGTACGGCATGTTGCGCGTGTCCGAGTACCGCAGGGTCCGTGTCTGGCAAATGATCTGGGGCATGAGGACAGGCAAGGGTTGGGGGTCTGGTTCAGAGGGAGTCTGCGGGACAAGGAAAATTAAATAGAATAATTAATTACAAAGGGAGGCGAGGAGGAGAATGGAGCGGTGTGTCCACGGCCACGAAGTCTGTGTAACTGTTGTGCAAACCGGAAGATAAGGCGATGATGCAGAGCTGGGGAGTTTCGTGGTGGGAGGCACGGTGGCAGAACTGCACCGGTGGCAGCGTGTGTGGGAGATGCGCTACAGACCTAAAGACAAGGGGGCGGGAATGGTGTCTCAGGGCAGTGACACATGGAGCGGGGATTAGTTATAGGATGTGCCGGGGTCAGGAACGGCAATCAAGCACGGGAAGCGCCGGGGTCCGGAACGGTAAATTATTATTATTATGGAATTTTGTAAAGCGCATGGTTACGCACCCCGGCGTGTCCCCGCGCTGAGAGGAGTGAATAGAGGCAAATCAAGCAGAAGGTCACAACAGTGCTGAGCGGTAGAGGTGAGTTTTTAGTGCTTTGTGAAATTTATTCTCTGAGGGTTCGAGGCGCAGCTCTACCGGGAGAAGATTCCAGATTTTGGCCGCGAGAAATCTAAAAGATCTCCCTCCCATTCGAGCTTTCTGAATTTTGGGGATGACAGCTAGTCCAGTGCTCGAGGATCGGAGCGACCGCTCCGGTCTATAGGGGTAATAAGATTGCAGAGGGGAGTAGGCGCCCTGCTCATCATAATGCGATGGCACAGACAAAGTGCCTTAAAAATAATCCTCTCCCTAACGGGCAGCCAGTGTAGGGTCTTCAAGGTGGCTTTAGATGGCGTACGTCTAGGAAGCCTCAGTACCAATCGAGCTGTGGCGTTTGAAGAACCTGGAGACGATTAAGGCACTTTGCTGTCACGCCCAGGTACAGAAGATTGGAATAGTCCAGTCTGGATGTAACTAGGGCATGAACAAGAGTCTTCCTAGCACTGACTGGAAGTAGATCGAGAGTCTTCCTTAGACTTTTAAGCATGCCAAAGCAAGTTCCAACCACCCGATTGATCTGGGCAGTAAAGGCGAGATCAGTATCACATAACACTCCCAGATTTTTTGCCTGTTGACACGGCACAGGGGTGGGTCCCAGGCAGTCTGGCCACCATGCAGATGACCACACACTCGGTGCACCTCCCACCACGAGCACTTCAGTTTTCGACCCATTCAGCTTCAGGCAGTTAGTAGACATCCAGGAAGCAAGCTCCTGCATACAAGCTCTGAAGCTGGATGCAGCAACATCAGGTGCTCGTGATAGCGAGATGATTAGCTGTGTGTCATCGGCATATGTCACTAATTGGAGGTCGTGGCTTTCCACCATGGTGGCAATCGGGGAGACATAAAGGTTAAACAGGGTGGGGCTCAGGGCAGAGCCCTGTGGAACCCCTTGATTAAGAGGGAACATACGAGAGTAATGTTCTCCCTGTCTAACCTGAAAGCTCCTGTCAGTGAGAAAGGATTGGATCCACCTAAGTGCAGAGCCCGTAACTCCTCCTTTATTGAGACACTGTAGCAAGATGAAATGTGCTACAGTGTCGAAGGCTGCACTAAGGTCCAATAAGATGAGGGCCATAGTATGCCCCTCATCAACTCCTTTCCTAACGGTTTCAGTGGCCAAAAGTAGCGCAAGCTCCGTAGAGTGGTGGGCCCGGAAACCAAACTGAGTAGTATGAAGCAGATTGGCTTTCTCCACAAATGCCATCAATTGAAGATTAGCTGCCTTTTCTGCCACTTTAGCCATATAGGGGAGGAGAGAGATGGGTCGGAGATTATCCATCCTGTCCCAACTGAGGTTGGGCTTCTTTTGGAGCGGAAGTACTACAGCCTGTTTCCAGCTCTGAGGTACACTGCCGGAGAGATCAAGAACATCTCTAATATAAGGTTCAAGAGTCTCTATACTCTCTGCTAGAAGCTTAGGAGATGCAGGGTCTTGTGGGGATCCTGACGTAATCGAGCGACAGATCCGCTGGAGCTCGTTCGAGGAAGGGACAAGGAAATTGGTCAGACTGTTCGTACCTATGTCTGCTGATTTGCTCTCAGTGAAAGCTGCTCCCTTTCCTTCCCACCCGAGAACGTGGAGTAGATAGTATCCACTTTATCCGAAAAGAAGGCAGCGATACGATTGCAGGTAGCTTCTGAGACCAAGGACGGGTCCACCGAGGCACCACAGACAGCGATTTCCTTATAGATTTTAAAAAGCTCCTTAGTAGAATTATTGGCTTCATCTATCCTACTGTTAGACCTGGCACCTTGGCGTGAGTTTCCCTTCCACTTTTTGATGGTGTGCCTCGATTGTTTTGCTGGTGTTGTCCGCTCAGGGCACTGCGCCACGGCTAATCCGTGCCGCAGTGCAAGTGCTCCCTAGGTAAAGTGTACCTGTAATTGATGTTCCTGATTGGTTTATTGGATTCACTGTCAGTCCCCAGTAAAGTGCACCAGGGGTGCCAGGGCTTGTGAATGCCAATGCTGCTGGTGGGCTTGCAGCGCTGGTTGCGCCACCCACAGAAAGCGGCCGTGTAAAATGTGTCTAGGGTCTGCCACCGCAGACCCTGTGCGCGGTCTGGGACCGTCGCGCCGACTGTGCAAGTGCCCCCACTTGCCAGTCCCTAAACCTTCCCTTACCTACATATTAGCCACCCCTCTGGTAGGCCCAAGGGCAGGGTGCATTGTAGGCATAAGGTAGGACATGCCCTGATGTGTGTGGCATGTCTTAGTAGTGAATTACAGCCCTTTCCGTTTTTCACTATTGAAGGCTACCTGCTCTCCATAGGCCAGAATGGGCTGCTGGGATCACGCCAACGCTGTGACCCCAGTGGACTCAGAGAGCATGGTAGAGTGTCAAGTTTAGTATGCCTGAACTCAGAATAATAAAATACTTCTTGTAGTCAAGTTTATTTTAATATCCTGGGTTTGTAAATACTACTTTTAGAAAGTTAGTATTTACTGACCTGACCATCTCAGTCCGCCTCTGCTGTGTGTGAGTGTGTTCTGCCTAGCAACAGTAAGGAGCAGGGTGGGGGGATCCCCAGAGACAGGTTGGCTGCCAGGTGGTGGGCCGGGAGATGACACCAGGATGGGTGGGAGGAGTACACCTTGACTCTTGAATAGACCTGTGCTCTGCCACCACAAAGCCGGCGCCGCCCCCTGTGGGGCGGCTGATGTCTCTGCCCTGCTGCTGAAAGGAAAGAGCAGAGTCACCATAACAAAGTGCTCCAGAACTGGACTGAGCCAGGCCTAGGCCCCCTGGCGCTAAAGAACAAAAGAATCATGGTATAAAAGTAGGAGCCTGGCTCCTAAGAAATCAGAATCCTGTTTACCACAAAGAACCTCTGCCCGACTAGAAGGAGAAGAAGACGCTGGAGGAGCTGGCCTGCTGCTTGCCTTGCTGAGAAAGGAGAGGAAGAGACTTACTGAAAAGACTTTGCTACTTTGTGCTTGAACATTCTCCAAGGGCTTGATCTGAGCTTGCCCCCTGAACTGAACCCCAGGACCAGTGGGTTCTCTGTGCTTTTGCTCGTCCTCCAATTCGAGCCGTGTGTGCATCCCGCTGGAAAGAGACTGCGCCCCTCATCGCCCCTCCTAGGGCCGTGACACTCAGAAGCTTGCCTGCCTCAAACCCGTGAGAGCCCCGCTCCGTCCAGAGCCGCTCTCTGTCCCCGGGCCAGGCCGCCTGCATCCCTGTCACCGCCTGCTACTGGAGCGCGCTGACCGCGCTATCACCCCTCCCGCCAGACGCCGTCCGACGACTGTGATCTACGCCGGGTCATCCAGCTGCACTGACCGTGCCCTGTGACCCCGCTTTGCTATCCCCGGACATCTCAGGCCGCGCCGCCCCCGCTGTGGAGACCCCCCTGCACCGCCGTGCTAAAGGGTCGCTGGCCGCGCCTGCCTACTTGCCCACACCTGCTGATTGAGGACCCAAGAACACTTCCCAAGCTGAGAGTCGCACCGACCTGTGCCGACTCTCCACATCACGAAAGAAGTTCCAGTATCGGGCTCGGGGCCCGCAACGCCTTATTTCCCCGTTCGCAGGAGCCGATCTCTGTGAGTACTGGAACCACAAGTAACACTTGCAAGAGACTACAAAGTCTCCATTTGAAGCTAAGAACAAAGAACATTTGCCTGCTTTATAACCTGGTGGCATAGCGAAAACGTTATTGGTCTTGTGATAAGTCTGCTGAGATATATATACCTATTTTTACATAAAGAAGCGTATTTTTATATATATCCAAGTCTGGTGTCCGTTTCTGGGGGGATTGATGTATTTACTGTGTGTGGGATTGTAAGTGCTTAACCAACAACGCCTGAGGAATCGCCTTGGCTGCTCACGCCACGCACCTAGAGGGTGAGCAAGGGTCATTCGCAAGGGGTTATCCTGCGCCCTGACGTGGAGGAGAGGGTTCCTGCTTGACACAAGGGCAACCTTGCGCCAACCAGAGATCCCCGACTCTAACATTGGTGGCAGCGGTGGGATTTCGGATTTGCACTTGTAATTTGCATACAGTGAATTATTAATCACCAGATAGTGAGAGCAGACCAAGTAACGCAGCCACAGGTTTTCATTTTTGGAACTTTGTTGAGACATCTGCCATTACTGCAAACATGCCTGGCTCACTCTCCGCTGGAAGAGCACTCTCTGTGATTTCTGGAATAGATTAGGTGGATTGGGAGAGACTGGAAGGCTACTCGATGGAGCAATTGAAAGGCTACAGTGTAAAATTCCGAGTTCCCCATGCTGGATTCAAGAGGAGGGTCCAGTACGCCAAGGCGCTGAGAGCCTGGAAGGAGTCAAGAGACCCACGGAATGCGGGGGACATCGTTCCACCCGACAACCTTGAGGAGCCCAGCAGAGTCCGGTCGCCAGAGGAGCTGGCAGACAGGGCAGCCGACAGGGCGCATGCAATGGAGATGGCAAAGTTGGCAGGACAAATGGAAATGGAAAAGCAGAAGTTGGCCCTGGAGGCACAACAACGCCAAATGGATCATGATATAAGATTGAAGGAGTTGGAGCTGAAGGCGAAAAGTTTAGACACCGCTCCTTCTGGTGGCAGCACTCCACCGGTGCAGGTAGAGTCCAAGGTGTACATCCCCAAAGATGTAGTAAAGGAGTATTTTAGAAAGGATGACATAGGGCAGTGGTTTAGAGCCTACGAGGTGGCCATGTCTTCACACCGGGTCCCTGAGAAAGACTGGGGAGCGGGGTTGTGGGGAAGGTTCCTTGCTGAAGGGCGTGACACACTGTTAGATTTACCCTTAGATCTCCAAGCCTCATACCCCCATATGAAGGAAGCTTTAATGACCAGGTATGGGTTAACTCCGGAGCTATATAGACAGCGGTTCAGGGAGACTAAGAAGGTCCCTGAGAGCACGTATGTGGAGTATGTAACCTTTTTCTGCAGAGCACTGGATGGTTGGGTGAAGGGTAGCAAAGTGAATGATTATCAAGGGCTGCTTGATTTAATTGCATGGGAGCACTTGTCCAGTCAATGTTTTCCTGAGCTACGCCAGCACCTGATTGATAGCAAGCTGTCCAACCCGAGGAAGCTTGCTGAGGAGGCGGACCGCTGGCTCAGCACCAGGGTCCACAAGGGTCAAGTGGGAGACTCCGCCAAAGGTGGGCAGGGTCCCCAGCAGAAGAGTGGGGGGGACAGGGGTAAACAGAAGGGGTTCCAAAAAGGCCCCCAAAGTAATTCCCAAGGGAACCAGCAGAAGGGTTCTCAGCCTCCCCCACCCCCGCAGCAGAACGGGGCCCCGACAGGTAGACCTGTTCCAAAGGGGCCCTCCAATTGTTATAGGTGTGGTGACCCGGGTCACATTGCCTCTGATCCTAAGTGTCGCCTGTTTGGTAAGACCGCACCCACTGGTGCTCCCCCCCGGCAAGTAGCTAGTGTTAACTTTGGGGAGGAGGTAGCAGTCCAGGAGGGTGGGGGTCCCGGGCAGATGACCCTAGTCTCGCTAGGAGACAGTGAGATGGTCCCTGAAACTTACTTACCCTCTAACACTAAGAAGTATGGGCAAGTAGTGACCATCAATGGAAAGAAGGTTGAGGCTCTTAGAGATACAGGAGCCAGCGTGACCTCGGTGAGGCAACACCTGGTGTCTCAAGAGCAGATTGTACCCAATGCCTACTGTAGGGTTGTCAATGCTGACAACATAGAGAGTCGTTGTCCAATGGCTCAAGTTCCCTTTGAGTGGGGGGAGGTCTCTGGTACTCTACAAGTCGCTGTGAGAACTGACATGCCTGTAGACTGTCTGCTAGGGAACGACCTGGAGAGCTCCCCTTGGGAAAAGGTGGAGAAGACCACGCATCTGAGGATGGTGGGTCTACCCGACTGGGCGTGCGTGACCACCCGGTCCATGGCAGCCAGTAGGGGTGTTGAGAGGGTCCTGGAGCCTGAGGGAGAGGTCCAGGAACCGGCCTTAGGGAGAAGGCGCAGGAGGCGCGGGAAACCGGCCCCCGAAGTTCCCACGGCCCAGGAGGAAGTAGACCCTGAGGGGGATGCTCTGGAGCCTACCGGGGAACAGATTGCCGAACTGGGAGACCTGCCTGAGCTGACCCATTGGCAGCAAGAAGGAGGTCCCTCCAGGGAGGAATTCTGCAGGGAGCAGAAAGAATGCCCTTCTCTCGTGGGTATGCGGCAACAGGCTGCAGACCAGGCCAATGGTGTTCAGGCCAAGACACACTACGGGTACTGGGAGAGTGACCTCCTGTATTCAGAGCCTAAGGCTGCTGAACCTGGGTCAGCCCGTGTGCTGGTGGTACCCCAGAAGTTCAGAACCTTCCTACTGGGGCTGGCTCATGATGTGCCTTTAGCAGGACATTTGGGGATGGACAAGACCTATGACAGGCTTGTCACCCACTTTTACTGGCCCCAAATGCACAAGAATTCAGATTCCTACTGCAGAACCTGTCAGACTTGCCAGGCAAGTGGTAAGAGCGGAGGGAAGCACAAGGCTCCTCTGCAGCCCTTCCCCGTGGTCGGTACGCCATTCCAACGAGTGGGTATTGATATTGTGGGGCCTCTGGACCCCAAGACAGCCCTGGGCAACAGGTTCATCCTGGTCTTGGTGGACCATGCCACCCGGTACCCTGAAGCCATCCCTCTGAGGACAGTGACGGCCCCCGTGGTGGGACGGGCACTGATGGGAATTTTCTCCTGAGTGGGATTCCCTCTAGAGGTGGTGAGCGACAGGGGGACCAATTTCATATCCACATATATGAAATCCCTGTGGAAGGAGTGTGGGGTAACTTACAAGTTCACCACTCCTTACCACCCCCAAGGAAATGGGTTGGTTGAGAGATTCAACCGAACCCTCAAAGGCATGATCATGGGCCTGGACGGTCCAATGAGGCGTAAGTGGGACGTCCTCTTGCCATGCCTGCTCTTCGCTTACCGAGAGGTGCCACAGAAGTCTCTAGGATTCAGCCCCTTTGAGCTTCTGTATGGTCACCCGGTAAGAGGACCTCTGAGTTTGGTAAAAGAAGGCTGGGAGCAATCCCCCAGGAAACCTCCCCAGAATGTATACAGCTACATGCTGGCCTTCCGAAACCAGACTCGGCGTTTCAGGCAACTTGCTGAGGCAAATCTGGAAGCCAGCCAGGAGGAGATGAAGCGGTGGTACGACCGGAATGCCACTCTGGTAGAGCTTCACCCTGGACAAAAGGTGTGGGTCTTGGCCCCAGTGGAGCCTTGTGCACTTCAGGATAAGTGGACAGGTCCATTTGAGGTTGTGGAGCGCAAAAGTCCTATCACCTACTTGGTGGACATGCAGTCTCCCAGGAACCCGTTGAGGGTCCTACATGTTAACCGCCTTAAGCCCCACTTAGAGAGGACCGAAGTGGGCATGCTGCTGGCCACTGATGATGGAATGGAAGAGGAGACCGAGCCTCTTCCTGACCTCTTAGTAGCCTCTGAGAAAGATGGGTCAGTGGATGGAGTTAACCTCTCACCCACCCTGACGCCCGAACAACAGGAAGATTGCTGCCACTTGCTGGGGCAGTTTTCCGACAGATTCTCCCTGGTTCCTGGTGTCACAGATTGGTGCGTCCATGATGTGGACACAGGAGACAGCTTACCTGTGAAGCACAAGGCTTACAGGGTAACTGACAGGGTCAGAGCTTGCATCAAGGAGGAGGTCTCCAAAATGCTTGCGCTAGGGGTGGTTGAGTCCTCCAGCAGTCCTTGGTCCAGCCCCGTGGTCTTGGTCCCCAAAGCTGCTGCGCCGGGAGCCACACCTGAACTCCGGTTCTGTGTGGACTACAGAGGACTCAATTCAGTAACGAAGACTGACGCGCACCCCATCCCCAGAGCTGATGAGCTCATTGATCGGCTGGGGGCTGCCCGGTTCCTCAGCACGTTTGATTTAACGTCTGGGTACTGGCAGATCGCCTTGACCGATGGGGCCAAAGAGAGGTCAGCATTCTCTACACCAGATGGGCACTTCCAGTTCCGAGTCATGCCATTTGGAATGAAGAATGCCCCTGCCACCTTTCAGAGGTTGGTCAACCAGGTACTGGTTGGGCTGGATGCGTTCAGTGCCGCCTACCTGGATGACATCGCAGTGTTCAGTGCCACCTGGCCCGAACACCTGCGCCACCTCTGGGAAGTGTTGATGGCTCTGCGCCGAGCAGGCCTCACGATCAAGGCCAGCAAGTGCCAGATCGGGCAGGGTTCCGTGGTGTACTTGGGACACCAAGTGGGGAGTGGCAAGGTGGCACCCTTGCAACCCAAAATTGAGACCATCCTGGCTTGGGAACCCCCCAAGACGCAGACCGCAGTGAGGGCCTTCCTGGGGCTCACTGGGTACTACAGGAGGTTTGTCAAGGGCTATGGAACGATTGTTGCCCCCTTGACAGAGCTGACTTCCAAGAAGCAGCCCAGGAACGTGATCTGGACTGACACCTGTCAGAAAGCTTTCGACACCCTGAAGACTGCCATGTGCACGGCGCCCGTGCTCTTGGCCCCTGACTTCTCCAAGGAATTCCTAGTGCAGACAGACGCTTCAGAGCATGGTGTAGGGGCTGTTCTCTCACAGATGACTGAGGAGGGCTGGGACCAACCCGTAGCCTTCATCAGTAGGAGGTTACTTCCACGGGAAAGTAGGTGGAGTGCAATTGAGCGAGAAGCATTTGCTGTGGTCTGGGCGCTGAAGAAGCTAAGACCCTACTTGTTTGGGTCTCACTTCCGGGTTCAGACGGACCACAGGCCCCTCAGATGGTTGATGCAAATGAGGGGTGAGAACCCGAAGCTGTTGAGGTGGTCCATCTCCCTACAGGGTATGGACTTTACGGTGGAACACCGTCCTGGTACAGATCACGCCAACGCCGACGGTCTGTCCAGGTATTTCCGCCTTAGTGACGAGGAACCCCCTGGGCAAGGGTAGTTCTCCCCACATTTCAGCTGGAGGGGACACGTGTTAGACCTGGCACCTTGGCGTGAGTTTCCCTTCCACTTTTTGATGGTGTGCCTCAATTGTTTTGCTGGTGTTGTCCGCTCAGGGCACTGCGCCACAGCTAATCCGTGCCGCAGTGCAAGTGCTCCCTAGGTAAAGTGTACCTGTAATTGATGTTCCTGATTGGTTTATTGGATTCACTGTCAGTCCCCAGTAAAGTGCACCAGGGGTGCCAGGGCTTGTGAATGCCAATGCTGCTGGTGGGCTTGCAGCGCTGGTTGCGCCACCCACAGAAAGCGGCCGTGTAAAATGTGTCTAGGGTCTGCCACCGCAGACCCTGTGCGCGGTCTGGGACCGTCGCGCCGACTGTGCAAGTGCCCCCACTTATCAGTCCCTAAACCTTCCCTTACCTACATATTAGCCACCCCTCTGGTAGGCCCAAGGGCAGGGTGCATTGTAGGCATAAGGTAGGACATGCCCTGATGTGTGTGGCATGTCTTAGTAGTGAATTACAGCCCTTTCCGTTTTTCACTATTGAAGGCTACCTGCTCTCCATAGGCCAGAATGGGCTGCTGGGATCACGCCAACGCTGTGACCCCAGTGGACTCAGAGAGCATGGTAGAGTGTCAAGTTTAGTATGCCTGAACTCAGAATAATAAAATACTTCTTGTAGTCAAGTTTATTTTAATATCCTGGGTTTGTAAATACTACTTTTAGAAAGTTAGTATTTACTGACCTGACCATCTCAGTCCGCCTCTGCTGTGTGTGAGTGTGTTCTGCCTAGCAACAGTAAGGAGCAGGGTGGGGGGATCCCCAGAGACAGGTTGGCTGCCAGGTGGTGGGCCGGGAGATGACACCAGGATGGGTGGGAGGAGTACACCTTGACTCTTGAATAGACCTGTGCTCTGCCACCACAAAGCCGGCGCCGCCCCCTGTGGGGCGGCTGATGTCTCTGCCCTGCTGCTGAAAGGAAAGAGCAGAGTCACCATAACAAAGTGCTCCAGAACTGGACTGAGCCAGGCCTAGGCCCCCTGGCGCTAAAGAACAAAAGAATCATGGTATAAAAGTAGGAGCCTGGCTCCTAAGAAATCAGAATCCTGTTTACCACAAAGAACCTCTGCCCGACTAGAAGGAGAAGAAGACGCTGGAGGAGCTGGCCTGCTGCTTGCCTTGCTGAGAAAGGAGAGGAAGAGACTTACTGAAAAGACTTTGCTACTTTGTGCTTGAACATTCTCCAAGGGCTTGATCTAAGCTTGCCCCCTGAACTGAACCCCAGGACCAGTGGGTTCTCTGTGCTTTTGCTCGTCCTCCAATTCGAGCCGTGTGTGCATCCCGCTGGAAAGAGACTGCGCCCCTCATCGCCCCTCCTAGGGCCGTGACACACAGAAGCTTGCCTGCCTCAAACCCGTGAGAGCCCCGCTCCGTCCAGAGCCGCTCTCTGTCCCCGGGCCAGGCCGCCTGCATCTCTGTCACCGCCTGCTACTGGAGCGCGCTGACCGCGCTATCATCCCTCCCGCCGGAAGCCGTCCGACGACTGTGATCTACGCCGGGTCATCCAGCTGCACTGACCGTGCCCTGTGACCCCGCTTCGCTATCCCCGGACATCTAAGGCCGCGCCGCCCCCGCTGTGGAGACCCCCCTGCACCGCCGTGCTAAAGGGTCGCTGGCCGCGCCTGCCTACTTGCCCACACCTGCTGATTGAGGACCCAAGAACACTTCCCAAGCTGAGAGTCGCACCGACCTGTGCCGACTCTCCACATCACGAAAGAAGTTCCAGTATCGGGCTCGGGGCCCGCAACGCCTTATTTCCCCGTTCGCAGGAGCCGATCTCTGTGAGTACTGGAACCACAAGTAACACTTGCAAGAGACTACAAAGTCTCCATTTGAAGCTAAGAACAAAGAACATTTGCCTGCTTTATAACCTGGTGGCATAGCGAAAACGTTATTGGTCTTGTGATAAGTCTGCTGAGATATATATACCTATTTTTACATAAAGAAGCGTATTTTTATATATATCCAAGTCTGGTGTCCGTTTCTGGGGGGATTGATGTATTTACTGTGTGTGGGATTGTAAGTGCTTAACCAACAACGCCTGAGGAATCGCCTTGGCTGCTCACGCCACGCACCTAGAGGGTGAGCAAGGGTCATTCGCAAGGGGTTATCCTGCGCCCTGACGTGGAGGAGAGGGTTCCTGCTTGACACAAGGGCAACCTTGCGCCAACCAGAGATCCCCGACTCTAACACCTACCGGAAAAGTACTTCGTTTTAGCACGCCTAATTTGGGTATGATATTCTCTGCGTTTATCTTTGTATCTTTGTTTTTCTTGATCGAGATAAGCCAATCTCCACTGTCTTTCATATTGTTTACATTCTGCTTTCATTAAACGAAGTTCTTTACTGTACCAAGGGGCGGATTTCTGATGCCTTCTGTGCGAATTATTATGGCAGAGAGGGGCAGTGTCATCGAGAGCTTTATTTATACGAGCATCTAGTCTCTCAGATGCAGATGTCGCATCCTCACCTCCTGGTTTGCCACCAATGGACAGAGCAGTGTCGAACTTAGATTTGGAGAAGGCGGTCCATTTACGACTCATAAATTTAGAGTTGGTCCTCTTATGACTATTGCTAAGAGGGATGGTTAATGTAAACGGAACAAGGAAGTGGTCAGACCACGAAACAGGAACGGGAACCTTGATTTCAATATCTTCCCAATTCGCAAAGATAGGATCCAGTAAGTGTCCCTTTTGATGGGTGGGGGCTTTAGATTTAATCTCTAGTTGGAGGGAGTGTAGTTGTTGACAAAGATCAGTTGCTCCTTTATCCAGCGGGTCATCCCAATGGATGCTAAGATCGCCTAAGAGCATAAATTTATCTCTACGTATAGCGGTCTCAGTCAGGCCATCAATGAGGCTATTGGAGAACTGAGTAAAAGGACCCGGGGGACGATAGATCAGAAAGCCCTTAAGTGTGTTTCCCTCATTGACCTTAATGGAGAAGATACCCGTCTCACTGTCAGCAATTGCAAGAGGTTCGAGCTGGCAGTATAGTGGCTGTTTGTAAGCAATGGCTATTCCACCACCTCTGCCCACCATCCTATCTGAGCGAGCCAATGCGTATCCAATGGGGAGAGAGGCTATTATATCAGGTTCAGAGTCAGGGTCAAGCCAGGTCTCCGTAAGAAATAGTAAATCCAGTTTCAAATCTATAAGCAGCTCGTAAATGTCAAGACTGTGCTTCCGCATTGATCTAGTATTGAGCAAACCGCATAAGAGCTTGCTGTTCTTGGCCTTATGCGCAGGCTCAATGCGCCAGTTGTATTGACATTCTTTACAATTACCAGACTCTTCTGCCTTAAGACTGTGTAAACATGCTTTAGAGAGAGGTGGACAGAAGGCTCGAAGTTGCCGAGCACTCCAGCGGATTGCTAGCCCTCTTTGGTCAGGGGTTGTAGCCCCTGTCCCCGGCCGGCCGCGGACGGGCGCAGACGGGCTTGCCTTAGGCGCGCCTTCGGCGCGCCAGCGGCGCGCCCGCTGCGCGGTCGCGAAAGCATCGTCCTAAATAGGGGCTGATGAGGAAGCCTAGAGCGCTAACCTCAGGGCTCCTAAAATGGCAGCTCCGTTTTAAGCAGCTAAAATTATCGAACTGTGCAAAAAAGGCTTAAACAATCCTCATGTGCAAATAACAATGAACAATTTCGTGGCAGCAGGTAAAATAATACAGTTTTAAAAACAACTCTGTGTCTCGCTCATATGTCGCGCGCTCTCACTGTGCACCCGGCTCAAGCCTCAGGTGTCCTCAGCGCGGTCGCAAAAGCATCGTCCTAAATAGGGGCTGATGAGGAAGCCTAGAGCGCTAACCTCAGGGCTCCTAAAATGGCGGCTCCGTTTTAAGCAGCTAAAATTATTGAACTATGCAAAAAAGGCTTAAACAATCCTCATGTGCAAATAACAATGAACACTCCGTGGCAGCAGGTAAAATAATACAGTTTTTAAAAACAACTCTGTGTCTCGCTCATATGTCGCGCGCTCTCACTGTGCACCCGGCTCAAGCCTCAGGTGTCCTCCATGGCAGAGCCACGGGAGGGCGAGGAGCAAAAAATCAATCAAAGAACACTTACTACGAGGAATCGGCAGACAAGGGTCGGAGCGCTGTAGCCGGAATCTTTCAGGCTATGTGATGGGTCCTCAGAGAGGAAGTGGATAAAGGCGTGCAGCCGGTCACGTGGGTACTGTGAACCCAGCCGCTAGAGCGCGTCTAGGAAGCGCGAGTGTGCAATAGAAAGGGAAATTTAGGAAGAAAGACTAAGTAAGGGCGCAGTACATAGTGAAAAAAGGAAGGGAGAATATTACTGAAGGCGAGGATAGACTTAATAATTAACTTAACCACAATTTGCAAATTGTTTCTCATATATATATATATATATATATATATATCGAGCCGTGTCCAGCTTTACATCCGATCACTTCCACCATGCGGGGACGGTGCGAACAGGCGGGCGCTGGACCCGCTATAATTTGAAAAAAGCCTTACGCTGCTCCAGCATAAGAAAAGAGTCGCACTCAGGATTCAAATAGGCGAAAAACAATTTTATTGACTTTCAACATATGATGATGTTAACTTGCTGGTACGTTCTATCCTTGTACATTGTTCCCCTTTTTTGTGTTTAACTAGCAACCCGTAGGTGGTCGAATAGGGTGATTTAGCTTTTCCCCCGCAGTAGGTAACTACGAGAAAGGTTATATATCCTTTACGGTGTTTGGAGTGGCAATTGCCTTTATATATGTTGAATTTGGGTGAGACATCTGCTATTCATGCACTTGCATAATACCATCTAGAAATTAGATAGAAACTGCTCTTACGATGTTGGCCTTCTTTGCCACTTGGCATTTATTATATATATATATTTTTTATAATTTTTATTTTTATTTTTTTTTTTCATACATATATGTTTACTCTCTGTATTTTACTTTGATGAATCATGTATATGTATTTGAAATTGTGTGATTCTATGTATGGATTTCACATTTATTTATTGTGATAGTCTGTTTTTCATTGAATCAACTCTGCAGTTTCACTTTGCAACTCACCCTGTTCTCTATGTCTACTAAATTGTGAGGAAGTACTTTTAAACCCTTGACCACTTCCGGGTTACTGCATGACTCTTTGACAAAGACGGTTGTCGTTGAAACGCGAGAGTCAATAAAATTGTTTTTCGCCTATTTGAATCCTGAGTGCGACTCTTTTCTTATGCTGGAGCAGCGTAAGGCTTTTTTCATATATATATATATATATATATATATATATATATATATATATATATATATATATAATTATCTACTGGCGGTCGCCAGTAGATATAGTTAGGACCGTGTTTCCATAGGAAATCCGCAACATTCTATTTGGAATAACTTTGGCGCCGGTTGACGAATCCTCGCGAAATTTTCAAAATAGGTGGGGCGCTCCGCTCCGCTCCTACCCTGAAAGTCTCGGGGGGATTCGTCAAGCGGGGGCTGAGAAAAAAGGGGGGCCCCAAAACGCATTTTCCCCATGCAATTTTCCATAGGGACCTTTAGTCCAAGGTACAGCCCGAACGGCTGAACAGAATTACTTGAAATTTGGCAGAGAGGTAGTCCCCAGGTCAGGGAAGTGCCTTTTGCAGGTCTGGTGTCAATCTGTTCAGTAGTTCCTGAGAAAATAAAAAGTAAAATCATATATATATGTGGGCGGAGCCTAACCACACATCTCATCCTGAGATCTGATTGGCTGTCAGCACTTCATCCAAGAAGTGTTGGCAGCCATCTTGGGACCAATATACATGATAGCACCTCATTAAAAAGCATTGCAGTTAATAGAAGGTTTTAAGACTTTAGTTACATTATAAATCATTTGTTGATGGTACCATAGTCATTTTAGGAATTGTGGTATGTTCTAAGGTGTTTTCACCATGTGAAAAAGCCTTCTGCTGGGATATCATCATTGAGAGAAAAATATTTTCTCATGCTTTTCCCACAGAGGTTTGGAAGGCCATCTATAAGCTAAACTGAGAGCATATTTTCTGTAAATTCACATTATCTTTCTCAGTCATGTGAGAATGAAGTCTGACATTCTCAGTAAAACATGTACATCCAACAAGGGCAGAGACTGTCAGTTGATTCCTTTGTGTTCTACTGCAGCTTCCCAGAGTGTTCCAAAGAACAACTAGAGCGCTAACAGTCCTACTTATGATAAACATATGGCACACCTGAAGCCATCTTGCTTGGATTAAAGTGGTAACTCTTAAAACATTTAATTTAAAAAGGAACAAAATGAGGGGGTTCATTTTTGCATAAAAAGTATGATTAGTGCTGCAGAAAGAAAAATTAGGGCACATTTTGAGTGACTTCTCAAATCCTCTTCTATTTCATTAAAAAATTCTGACATGCAGACTGAAACATGCACTTTCAATACGAGCAGCAGTTTTCCCTGGTGAGCAGTAGCTTTACTACAGTGATCTAATGAGCAAAAAGAGTGCTAACATTCTGAATTTATGGCAAATGTGTGACACATCTGAATGCCTTCTTGATGGAATCAAAGTAAAAAACTGAAAGTATTTCCTACTGAGGAGACTGCAGTAAATGAGGAAATTAGGAAATTAGGAAACTTCATAACAAATAAGTCTCCCAAGATGGCCACCAGAGACAAAAGATCCCAAATGTAGCCCAAATATCACCCAGATGTAGCCCAAGTATAGCCCAATGACAGAATGTCCCAGAGTGTTCTTAAAAACAACTAGAGCGCTTACTGTCTTCATTATGACAAAAGTATGGCACACCTGAAGCCATCTTGATTGGAATAAACTGGTAACACTTAAAACATTTAATTTAAAAAGAAACACAATGAGGGGGTTCATTTTGCCATAGAAATTATGATTAATGCTGAAGAAAGAAAATGAGGGCACATTTTGAGTGACTTCTCAAATCCTCTTCTATTTCATTAAAAAATTCTGACATGCAGACTGAAACATGCACTTTTAATACCAGGAGCAGACTTCCATGGTGAACAGTAGTTTTACTACAGTTATCTAATGAGCAACTAGAGTGCTAACATTCAGAATTTATGGCAAATGTGTGACATATCTGAATACCTTCATGATGGAATCAAAGTAAAAAACTGAAAGCATTTCCTTCTGAGGAGACTGCAGTACATGAGGAAATTAGGAAACTTCATAACAAATAAATCTCCCAAGATGGCCACCGGAGACAAAAGAGCCCAAATGTAGCCCAATATCACCCAGATGTAGCCCAAATATAGCCCAATGACAGAAGTGTGCAAAACACTTATTATTTTGTGTTTTTGCAGTTTTATATAGTGCAGACTTGTCAGGTATTGGAGTGCTTTACATGAGCATTGGTTACATCACACAAGAACAAATTCATTTTGGTTGTAGACATGGGGAGACTAAGTAATTTGACCAGAATCACAGAGTGTCGAGCTGAAGCAGAAACTCCAACCTGGTTCCCCAGTTGCAAAGTCTGCAGTTCTGGAAGTAACACCACATCCTCTCCCCTAAGTGCAACATTTAATCAAGTGGTCAACTGGATAAAAAAACATAAAGATAACAAATAATTTAAAAGTGCTTTGTCGCTATTTGAAAACTCAGAAAATATGTCCTTATTTTAGTCTTTCAGAGCACTAACCATAATTTTGATGCCAATAAGACCCTCTCATATATGTAATTTCTAAAGGAAATGCTCTAGGTATTACAGTTTTGATTACATCAAGATGACGTCAGGCGTTCCACACTTTTGTAATAAATATAGAATGTTAGCAATCTAGTTGTTCATTAGGATACTGTTGAGAGGCAGAGGCCAGGGGCACGGACTCTGAAAATTGAAGGCAGGTAGGAGGGTGCAAAGGCAACAATTTAACCACACTGAGCAGGCAGGAAGGGCCGTGGCAGCACAACAGACTATGGAGGGCAGTGGAAAGGGGGGCAGGGGCAACAAACCAACAATACAGGACTTGCAAGAGAGGCTGTGGCAATGTAATAGACCATTCTGGGCAGAAGGAAGAGGCAATGGTAGTACAACCATACATGCCAACAGACCAGATTCAGCCAGGAAACGTCCAATGTTTTTAAGCTCAAATGGGCTTTATTTGATCTGTCTCCTGTCTACAATCTCCTCTTTTTCAATGTAACTCAAAGGGGAAAATCAATACCCCAGTTTTTTTTCAAAATCTCCCTCTTACCAAGTTCAAAATGTTCGCAAGTATGGTACATTGGATCATGGAAGGAAATGGGGTTGGGACATGGACTTGGATAACAGAGGACAGGAGGGACATGGAGAGGTGCACCAAATTGACCCTGCAGGGCAGGCATCAGGGTTTGCAGCAGCACAATACACCACACAGGGCATGCGGGACGGGAGTGCAGCACAACAATCCATAGAAAGCAAGAGGGAGGGGACAGGACCATGCACATGGACAACAGAGAACAGAGGGGCAAGAGGCAATGGTAGCTAGCTGACCATAATGGACAGTCAGGAGAGAAAGCTGCAGCATAACAGACCATAAAGGGCAGGAGGGACGGATCAGGGGCATTACAATGGAACAGACAAGCCAGGAGGGAGGGAGTAGGGGTCTGCACATGTAAACAGAGGGCTGGGGGCAAGGGGGCAGGGCAGGAGCAGCACGATAGCCATGGAGGTCAGGCAGGATGGGCACTAGAAGCAAGACACACCATGAAGAGCAACACTGAGACTGTGATGGCATACACACAGACCATGGAGGGAAGGTGGGAGGGGGTCAGGGGCAGCTAACTGACCACACAGGGAAGGTGGGAGGGGCCATGGCAGCACAGAAGACCATGCATGGCAAGTGGGAGGGTTAGTGGCAGCACAATGGCTATGATGAGCAAGAAGGAGGGTGCAGGGGCATGCACAAAGGACGATGGAGGATAGAAGGGAGGGTCAGGACCTGTGCACAGACAAGAAAGTTCAGGGGAAGGGGCCTCACAACAGACCGCACGGGGCAGGCAGGAGGAGCAGTTGCAGGACAACAGACCAGGGAGGGCAGAAGGGTGTGGCAGTACAATGGACCATGTAGGACAGGAGGAAGAGGATAGGGGCATGGCATGTGGACAGGCAGGGTGGAGGTGGCAGGGACAGGTTACAGTCATCTGACAATGCTAGGCAGGTGGGAGGGGAGTGGCAGCTCAACAGAACACTCAGAGTAGATAGGAGTGGCAGGTCCATGGAACATGGTGGGCAAAAAGGATGGAGCAGGGGCATGCACAAAGACATCGGAGGGCAGGGGGAAGGAGAATAGGGGCAGCAAGCTAAGCACAGAGTTTATGCAGGAGGTCAATGATGGGGCATAGAATTGGGCAATGGAGGGCAGGAGGAGTGGACTGGTACATCATACTAAATTGAGGACAGTGGCAGCACATCAGACCATGCATGGCAGGAGGGAGGAGGCTAGTCCATGGATTCACACAACAGAGGATAGGGAGGAGGGGGATGGGGCAGCAAACTAACTGTTCAGAGAAGGCGGGTATTAGGAACTTTATTGTTTTTAAAACGTGTGTCTGTGCGAACTACTTAAAATATGAACAAGTATGCAGCATAATCTCACTTTTATTCAGGAAGAAGAGGACGTTTGTGACTGTGACTCCGGGCTCACTCGGCAGAAACACCCCCTGACCCTCCACCCCCTATCGCAAAATGTAATGCCCGTGAAAAGGGTAGGTGAACACAGTGTTATATAGAACATAGTCCTGAGAGCACGATTGAAAATGAAAACTAGATATAGTGTATGGTATAAACTATGCACCAAAAAGTGTGATATAAGATGAACCGGCGTGAAATATAATATGCAATACATTGTGCGCAATTACAGATTCATTGGAGAGCGCAAGATAGCACAGGCACTAGCGCGTGCTATGCCATATGCGCCTTGGAGTGTAATATGCACAGGGCAGTGTTGTGTAACCTAACTAGTCTCTAAAGTTGTAATATAAAATATGTGCTGGGGAGTGTAACGTTGCATATGCACTGTGACAAAGATATGGATCCCAGATTGTAATATGTATGGCATAGCACTGTGCGTTATAACATAGGCATCGAGGAAGGCACGTTAGATGGGGCAATATAACCCGTGCGAAGACAAGTGTGGCATGACATATTCACGGGGTGGTATTACAGTGCACATGGGCTAGAGAGTGTCACCGCATATGCAATAGCTAGTGGAATACAACACAGAGGTGTGTGGCACTCAGCAGGCAATGGTGGGTGTAACACAGCATTGGGCTCTGCCAGGAGCGCGCTGTGACTCTCAAGTGATGTTCGTCCCCTTTCCAGAGAGTAAAATAAAAAGTATTACACATCCGGCAGTGGATGTGTGTTTTATTAACCGTGAGGGGGGTTTCTTGCATAGTTTTGGTCAAATTTTTGTCGAATCCCCTTTGAATGGCTTGGTGTGCATGTGTATTAAATGTGCCCGTCAATAGCTACCCATGTTTGTATAAATAAACGACAAGGGTGTCTACCGGGATTAGGCACGGTAGGGCATCAGACATGTCAGAGCTTCACTAGTGGTGTAAATACATTCCACGTGGATTCATTGTATGCATAGTCGCCTTTTAATGAATATCACGCAAATCGTCATGGTGATAGGTACGTACGGTTTGTCCAGCATGTCCTAGGTGTGTCTATAAATATATATTTTTTTTAAATAATAAAAAACAGTGGCCGGCCCTGGGGATTGGGGTCAAAAAAATATAATTAGGAGACAGGCCCTGGGGGATGGAGTCATCAGGTCCAATAAATTAGAATAAGAAGGGGAACCACACAGCCCCCCTTCTTAAAAAATTAAAATAAATAAAAGGCTGGCATCGTGCCGGAGGCCACGCCCCCTCCTTGCAGCACTCTGCAAACGCGCCCCCTGGCGAATTGTAAGTTGGGGAATTAATTCCTCTTCAATACTGAGGGTCCCTGAAGGTCAACTAGCCCAACAGGCATCTCCAGTATGCGCCAGGGAGCTGCGCTGCAGACAGGTGTTCTGAGGCCAAGCCCCTTTTTACACCTCTCTGCAACGCAGCTCTGTGGCGCTTACTGGAGGTACCTAGTGGTCTAGTTTGACCCTAGGGACCCTTAGGATTCAAGGGGACTTAATCTCTCAACTTAGAACAGCCACAGGGCGCGTTTACACAGTGGTGAAGGGAGGGGACGGGACTTGAGGTGACGTGTGCAAACACGCACTATGGCACGTTTTAAATTGGGGATATAATTTCCCTTCAATACTGAGGGCCCCTGGGGGCTAACTAGCCCACCAAGTGCTTCCAGTAAGCGCCACTGAGCTGCATTGCAGAGAGGTGGTCCAGGCTGTGCCACTTTTTACACCTCTGTGCAACGCAGCTCTGTGGCACTTACTGGAGGTACCTAGTGGGCTAGTTGGACCCTAGGGACCCTCAGGATTCAAATGAACTTAATCTCCCAACTAAAAACGGACACAGGGCATGTTTACACAGTGGTGAAGGGAGGGGACGGGGCCTGAGTTAACGTGTGCAAAAAAGCCCTGTGGCCTGTTTTAAGAGGTAGTTTTAATCCCCCTGTCCTATTATATACTAGGGGCTTACAGAGGAGGTCATGCTAATCACAGGGGGACCCCAACGCATAATGTTCCCTAGTGTTTGTAGGTGTTTTCACTGTATTCTAAGTGTCTTTTAACATAGCACTGGCTCTAGGACTGGTTAGTCAGACTCAGTTACCACCAGTATCCGTCTGAAAAAGTTGAGGGTACAGGAAGATTTTGCAACAAGGCTTCTTTCTGCTCTTCTTTTTGTTCTTTCTGCACGTTATCCCTTTTCCTGCACTTTTCTTCGTCTTTGAGGAACTTCTGTTGCTTCTTTCTGCACTTCTTTTTTTTCTTTCTGTGCATTTTTTCTTCTTTCTTCACATGTCCTATCTCTGTAGGCATAGTTAGAAATTAGCATTTAAAAAACCTTTGCAATTCACAGAAAAAACCATAGGTTTCAGGCACGTTATAGTTAGGAATTAGCATTTAAAAAACCTCAGAAATTCACTGAAAAAACCATAGGTTTCAGGGGTGTTATAGTTAGCTGGACTTTTCACTTGTACAAAACCATTGAAATTCCCCCGTTATAGTTAGTTCAGCTAACTATAACTCGCGCGCCAGCAATGCACTGCTGATGACGTCACATATTACATCACTCATGACATGGTCAGTGACATAACTCATGACATCACTGATGACATCTCAAATGACATCACTGATGACATCACTGATGACATCATCCTTGTGATAGAGTGGCAGACCTCCTCTCACCCTAATATAACCTTTGATACACACATTCAAAAATAGAGACTAAAATTTTCAAAACAATGGACATACCAATACCAGTTACAACAACCTCTTCAGTAATTCTAAGATCCACATACACATCCACTCATTCACCAACAGTCCTATACAGTCACTCATACATGTACTCATGCACCTATACATCCTGTTACACAATGCCACTCATCCATAGTTACTCACACACATAGTCACTCATGCTAATAAAGAATCAAACATACATTTATTTGCATATACAGTTATACACACACCACCACACTTACTTCTACCGAAACTTACACATACTTAGTCTTTTAAACAATCACTTATAGAAACACATACTTATTCATACAGGAACTCTTTCAATCTCTCACTCTCACATATACTCACTTATATACACCAATAGTCACATATACTAGTTTAAAACATATGTAGTTACTCATAAAGACACTATTGAGACAGTCATTCACTCCCTAACACACCCATACACACACTCATCCACCCATACAGTCCTGCACACATGCTGTCTTCAACCCATACAAACAGTGAGTCACTCATTCATGCACCTATGCACTACGTAATACCCCCCACCGAACCATGCAGACACTCAGACTGATACTCAAAAAAACAACTAATAACCTATATAGACACCCATGTAGCTACTCACCAACCCATGCAGCCACTTATACACAAAGTGAGAGACTGATACAGATATTTACATATTTAAACATTACTCACTAAGCCATGTATTCACTATGATACACTTAATCAGTCAGTTACACAATCAATTTTTCAAAAACAAATCATCCATTTAGACACTTATATACCCATTTATTCTTCCATCGACCTTGAGATATACATTTATAAAACATATTTCATTTTCAGAAAAACACACATTCACTGGATGATGTCATCAGTGATGTCATCAGTGATGTCATTTGAGATGTCATCAGTGATGTCATGAGTGATGTCACTGACCATGTCATGAGTGATGTAATATGTGACGTCATCAGCAGTGCATTGCTGGCGCACGAGTTATAGTAAGCTGAACTAACTATAACGGGGGAATTTCAATGGTTTTGTACAAGTGAAAAGTCCAGTTAACTATAACACCCCTGAAACCTATGGTTTTTTCAGTGAATATATATATATATATATATATATATATATATATATATATATATATATATAAAGTTTCACATTTGCCAAAGCTTTTAGGAAGCACTTTCCATCGTCAAAATAAGGCAACAACACCATCTGCAGCTCCCTGGATAAATAAATTGCCTTACGCGTTTCAGACATCAATCGTCCTTATTCATAGGCAGAGCAAACTCTCATGTAAGGAACAGAATGCTGTTGAGTAAAACAAATACCTTTTATTAGCCACAGGTGGAGCCTTGCAATCAAAGTAGAATAGCATTCTGGGAACAGCAGTTCTGTGATTAGCCTCGTAGTTCATGATAAACAACAAAGTCACTCAAATATATTTCTCATAAATCCAGCCATTAGTGGGCTATCCAAAAGAAAGCAGACAGTGTTGCAAACAATGATATGCTGACACGATGGACCGGGATCGGCTCCATGCATCCAGAGCCGTCGGCCCGCTTTTCTTGCGGTAGTGCAGTCCCCACGGCAAGGCTGCCGTGCATTACATAAAGTTTCACATTTGCCAAAGCTTTTAGGACGCACTTTCCATCGTCAAAATAAGGCAACAACACCATCTGCAGCTCCCTGGATAAATAAATTGCCTTACGCGTTTCAGACATCAATCGTCCTTATTCATAGGCAGAGCAACCTCTCATGTAAGGCACAGAATGCTGTTGAGTAAAACAAATACCTTTTATTAGCCACAGGTGGAGCTTTGCAATCCAAGTAGAATAGCATTCTGGGAACAGCAGTTCTGTGATTAGCCTCGTAGTTCATGATAAACAACAAAGTCACTCAAATATATTTCTCATAAATCCAGCCATTAGTGGGCTATCCAAAAGAAAGCAGACAGTGTTGCAAACAATGATATGCCGACACGATGGACCGGGATCGGCTCCATGCATCCAGAGCCGTCGGCCCGTTTTTCTTGCGGTAGTGCAGTCCCCACGGCAAGGCTGCCGTGGGGAACAACATTTACAACGCAACTTTTACAACGCACTACACTTACAACGCATTTTTTACAACGCATCATCCATTACAACGCATTCCATTACATAGCATGACACTACAACGCATTTTTAAAAACTACCTTTACAACGCATTCCATTACATCGCATACTACCTTTACAACGCATACCATTACAACGCATAATATTACACTACACTGTCCAACACTTACCCTACTGTTACACCCCCTGGAGTTAGAATAGTAATTTTTACCCCTATACTATCCAACACTTTCCCTACTGTTGCACCCCCTGGAGTTAGAATAGTAATTTTTACCCCTATACTATCCAACACTTACCCTACTGTTGCACCCCCTGGAGTTAGAATAGTAATTTTTACCCCTATACTATCCAACACTTACCCTACTGTTGCACCCCCTGGAGTTAGAATAGTAATTTTTACCCCTATACTATCCAACACTTTCCCTACTGTTGCACCCCCTGGAGTTAGAATAGTAATTTTTACCTCTATACTATCCAACACTTACCCTACTGTTGCACCCCCTGGAGTTAGAATAGCAATTTTTACCCCTATACTATCCAACACTTACCCTACTGTTGCACCCCCTGGAGTTAAAATAGTAATTTTTACCCCTATACTATCCAACACTTACCCTACTGTTGCACCCCCTGGAGTTAGAATAGTAATTTTTACCCCTATACTATCCAACACTTTCCCTACTGTTGCACCCCCTGGAGTTAGAATAGTAATTTTTACCCCTATACTATCCAACACTTACCCTACTGTTGCACCCCCTGGAGTTAGAAAAGTAATTTTTACCCCTATACTATCTACTACTTACCTTAAATGCAATTTAATATTATGCGTTGTAATGGTATGCGTTGTAAAGGTAGTATGCGATGTAATGGAATGCGTTGTAAAGGTAGTTTTTAAAAATGCGTTGTAGTGTCATGCTATGTAATGGAATGCGTTGTAATGGATGTTGCGTTGTAAAAAATGCGTTGTAAGTGCATGCGTTGTAAAAGTGTGCGTTGTAACGACATACATCCGGCTGCCGTGCATTACATAAAGTTTCACATTTGCCAAAGCTTTTAGGACGCACTTTCCATCGTCAAAATAAGGCAACAACACCATCTGCAGCTCCCTGGATAAATAAATTGCCTTACGCGTTTCAGACATCAATCGTCCTTATTCATAGGCAGAGCAACCTCTCATGTAAGGCACAGAATGCTGTTGAGTAAAACAAATACCTTTTATTAGCCACAGGTGGAGCCTTGCAATCAAAGTAGAATAGCATTCTGGGAACAGCAGTTCTGTGATTAGCCTCGTAGTTCATGATAAACAACAAAGTCACTCAAATATATTTCTCATAAATCCAGCCATTAGTGGGCTATCCAAAAGAAAGCAGACAGTGTTGCAAACAATGATATGCCGACACGATGGACTGGGATCGGCTCCATGCATCCAGAGCCGTCGGCCCGCTTTTCTTGCGGTAGTGCAGTCCCCACGGCAAGGCTGCCGTGCATTACATAAAGTTCTGGATGCATGGAGCCGATCCCGGTCCATCGTGTCGGCATATCATTGTTTGCAACACTGTCTGCTTTCTTTTGGATAGACCACTAATGGCTGGATTTATGAGAAATATATTTGAGTGACTTTGTTGTTTATCATGAACTACGAGGCTAATCACAGAACTGCTGTTCCCAGAATGCTATTCTACTTTGATTGCAAGGCTCCACCTGTGGCTAATAAAAGGTATTTGTTTTACTCAACAGCATTCTGTGCCTTACATGAGAGGTTGCTCTGCCTATGAATAAGGACGATTGATGTCTGAAACGAGTAAGGCAATTTATTTATCCAGGGAGCTGCAGATGGTGTTGTTGCCTTATTTTGACGATGGAAAGTGCGTCCTAAAAGCTTTGGCAAATGTGAAACTTTATGTAATGCACGGCAGCCTTGCCGTGGGGACTGCACTACCGCAAGAAAAGCGGGCCGACGGCTCTGGATGCATGGAGCCGATCCCGGTCCATCGTGTCGGCATATCATTGTTTGCAACACTGTCTGCTTTCTTTTGGATAGCCCACTAATGGCTGGATTTATGAGAAATATATTTGAGTGACTTTGTTGTTTATCATGAACTACGAGGCTAATCACAGAACTGCTGTTCCCAGAATGCTATTCTACTTTGATTGCAAGGCTCCACCTGTGGCTAATAAAAGGTATTTGTTTTACTCAACAGCATTCTGTGCCTTACATGAGAGGTTGCTCTGCCTATGAATAAGGACGATTGATGTCTGAAACGCGTAAGGCAATTTATTTATCCAGGGAGCTGCAGATGGTGTTGTTGCCTTATTTTGACAATGGAAAGTGCGTCCTAAAAGCTTTGGCAAATGTGAAACTTTATGTAATGCACGGCAGCCTTGCCGTGGGGACTGCACTACCGCAAGAAAAGCGGGCCGACGGCTCTGGATGCATGGAGCCAATCCCGGTCCATCGTGTCGGCATATCATTGTTTGCAACACTGTCTGCTTTCTTTTGGATAGCCCACTAATGGCTGGATTTATGAGAAATAAATTTGAGTGACTTTGTTGTTTATCATGAACTACGAGGCTAATCACAGAACTGCTGTTCCCAGAATGCTATTCTACTTTGATTGCAAGGCTCCACCTGTGGCTAATAAAAGGTATTTGTTTTACTCAACAGCATTCTGTGCCTTACATGAGAGGTTGCTCTGCCTATGAATAAGGACGATTGATGTCTGAAACGCGTAAGGCAATTTATTTATCCAGGGAGCTGCAGATGGTGTTGTTGCCTTATTTTGACGATGGAAAGTGCGTCCTAAAAGCTTTGGCAAATGTGAAACTTTATATATATATATATATATATATATATATATATATATATACTATATACATGCTAAGGTGTATTGAAGAATGAGTGGGTGTATGAGTGTCTGAATGGATGATTTAGTGGGTGCGTGACTGACTCTACAAGTGAGTGATTGAACATGGCTTAGTGCAGTGGTTACCAATCTGTGTGCCGTGGCACCCCAGTGTGCAGTGATAAATGTGGCCGGGGGAGCCGTGCACCAAGCACACAGATTGAGAACCGGAAGCCTTCAGTGTTCAGCAGTGCACTCTTGACCTGTATTTTTGTGAGCTAACAATTCTATGAAGCATCGGCAATTAAATAGCACAAGCACAAACCATTAAAAATGCTGATGCATTTTGCTTTTTCCTGCTTTTGTGTTCAGATGTCACATACTCTTATGTATGCGCTCGCATGCAATCCTCAATAGATAAATAGATGTTTAGTTGGGCCCCTGCTTCCACACAGCAAGCCGACTGTTCCAGAAACCTATTTTATGGGCACCAACCTTTCCATAGTGATGCACGGCTGCAAAGACCATTGTTTGCCCCATGTGAAAATGTAATCTTTTCAAATATCTTTTGCAGAGTCTTCGAAATAAATTGTGCTAAAATCTGGGCCGTATGTAAACCGGCTTCTCTGAAAAATTAACATGCATTTGAGGTGCATGGAATCATTTTTGTGGGAGATGTTACCATAATATGGAGATTTTGGTAGTCTGTTTTGTAATCTGCTTTTGTAAAGTTTGTTTCTGTGGTTTGTTTCCATGTTCTTCTCCTACAGTCTGTTTTCACATGCTACTCTGGAAAGCAGCAGAGGTGACTTCTTTGATTGTGGCTAGCTCATCTAATGGCCTCAAAGTGTGAGAAGAGGGTGGCAAGGTCGTGGATAGTTTTCAGGCAATATTGTTGTTCCTAGCTATGGTTCTAGTAACAGTGCTCGTGCTGGCAATCTTACTAGTACCCAAGAAAGCCACACTAGTAAAGTCTGGACTTTCATATTTATCTGTAGGATTTGCATGGCACCTCCAATTGGATCCCTTTTGTGATTACCACCACTACATTCCCTTCTTCCAGAATTTCACATGCCTCATCATACAACCTGCACCGACACACTATTCAGCCAGGATGCCATATTTCCCCCATCTTTGCAAACAATGCAGTTTGTTGCATAGTTCAACATATGTTAGTGACAGAGCAACACACACACATGCACACATACATGCAAAGTCTGGTGTAAAAGCAATAGTTCTTCAAAACTCATTTGTGAGTCAAATGACTACATGCATTTATTACCTAAAAGGTCTTACCGCGACCTGTCACCCACATCATACCCTACCATTGACACACTTTCACAGACTCCATGATTTTAATACCTTCATTGGCTTCATCCCAATTATTTTCAGGGGGAAAATGGAAGTACCCCTGAGGCTTTGCTTACATCCCCCTACTTGCCCAAAAAAAGTAACATAATAGGGAGCCACGGTCAACGGACAATAGCTCAAGGGAGCCGAGGGTCGAAAAAGTTTGGGAACCACTGGCTTAGTGAATGCATGGGTAACCGACTAATCTGTGTGAATGTCTGTATCAGTCGGTCAGTTGGTGTGTAAGTGGCTGCATGGGTTTGTGAGCAGCTATATGAGTGTCTATATGGATTAATGATTGGTTGTCTGAGTACCTGTATTGGTGCTTGAGTGTCTGTGTGGGTGGGTTGGGGTGTGTGTGACTCCCTGCATGGATGTGCGAGTTGGTGATTCACAGGGTGTATGGGTTCATTAGTGCATGTGCAAGGGGCTGTATAGGTGAGTGAGTGTGCATATGGCTGTGTTTGTGAGTGAGTGGATATCTCAGTGGTATATATGTGAGTAACTACCTATGTGTAAGGCAGTATATGTAAGTGTTAGAGTATATAAGTGACTATATGTGAGAGTGAGGATTATGAGAGAGACTCTATGGATGAGTGTATGCTTGTGTCAATGATTGTATAAGAGGGCAAGTATGTGTTTGTATCTGTATGAATAAGTGAGTTGGTGTGTGTATAACTATATAGGTGAGTAAACGGCAATGTGATTGATTCTTTTCGTGACTGACTAGGTGTATGAGTAACTCTATGAGTGAGTGGCAGTGTGTGAGTGTCTGTATGGGTATATGACTGCATATATCATTGGCTGTATAGAAGAGTGACTGCATGAAGGAGTGACTGTATGGGTGAGTGAGTGGATGTGTGTACACCTATGAATCAGTGAGTGGCTATGTACTAACTGGTATTGGTGTGTCAATGGTTTCGATAATGGTAGTCTGTATTTTAGAGTGGGTGTATCAAAGGTTATATTAGGGTGTGAGGAGGTGCATCCGATATAATGTGGATGATGTCATCAGTGATGCCATTTGAGATGTCATCAGTGATGTCACTGACCATGTCATGAGTGATGCAATATGTGATGTCATCAGGAGTGCATTGCGGAGGCGCGAGTTATAGTTAGCTCAGCTAACTACGACGCCGAATTTCTCTGGTTTTGTACGAGTGAAATGTCAGCCTAACTATAACGTCCCTGAAACCTGTGGTTTTTTTCAGTGAATATATATATATATATATATATATATATTCACTGAAAAAACCATAGGTTTCACACATGTTATAGTTAGCTGTACATTTCACTCGTAAAAAACCAATGAAATTCCCCCGTTATAGTTAGTGCAGGCAACTATAACTCCCGCGACCGCCACTATATCACAAGGATGATGTCATCAGTGATGTCATGAGTGATGCCACTGACCATGTCATGAGTGATGTAATATGTGACGTCATGAGCAGTGGATTGCGGGCGCGCGCGTTATAGTTATCTGAACTAACTATAACGGGGGAATTTCAATGGTTTTTTATGAGTGAAATGTCCAGCTAACTATAACATGTGTGAAACCTATGGTTTTTTAAGTGAATATATATATTATCTACTGGCGGTCGCCAGTAGATAGTTATAGTTAGGACCGTGTTTCCATAGGAAATTCGCAACATTCTATGTGGAATAACTTTGGCGCCGGTTGACGAATCCTCGCAAAATTTTCGAAATAGGTGGGGCGCTTCGCTCCGCTCCTACCCTGAAAGTCTCGGGGTGATTCGTCAAGCGGGGGCCGAGAAAAAAGGGGGGTCCCAAAACACGTTTTCCCCATGCATTTTTCCATAGGGACCTTTAGTCCAAGGTACAGCCCGAACGGCTGAACAGAATTACTTGAAATTTGGCAGAGAGGTAGTCCTCAGGTCAGGGAAGTGCCTTTTGCAGGTCTGGTGTCAATCTGTTCAGTAGTTCCTGAGAAAATCAAAAGTAAAATCATATATATATGTGGGCGGAGCCTAACCACACATCTCATCCTGAGATCTGATTGGCTGTCAGCACTTCATCCAAGAAGTGTTGGCAGCCATCTTGGGACCAATATACATGATAGCACCTCATTAAAAAGCATTGCAGTTAATAGAAGGTTTTAAGACTTTAGTTACATTATAAATCATTTGTTGATGGTACCATAGTCATTTTAGGAATTGTGGTATGTTCTAAGGTGTTTTCACCATGTGAAAAAGCCTTCTGCTGGGATATCATCATTGAGAGAAAAATATTTTCTCATGCTTTTCCCACAGAGGTTTGGAAGGCCATCTATAAGCTAAACTGAGAGCATATTTTCTGTAAATTCACATTATCTTTCTCAGTCATGTGAGAATGAAGTCTGACATTCTCAGTAAAACATGTACATCCAACAAGGGCAGAGACTGTCAGTTGATTCCTTTGTGTTCTACTGCAGCTTCCCAGAGTGTTCCAAAGAACAACTAGAGCGCTAACAGTCCTACTTATGATAAACGTATGGCACACCTGAAGCCATCTTGCTTGGATTAAAGTGGTAACTCTTAAAACATTTAATTCAAAAAGGAACAAAATGAGGGGGTTCATTTTTCCATAAAAAGTATGATTAGTGCTGCAGAAAGAAAAATTAGGGCACATTTTGAGTGACTTCTCAAATCCTCTTCTATCTCATTAAACAATTCTGACATGCAGACTGAAACATGCACTTTCAATACCAGCAGCAGTTTTCCCTGGTGAGCAGTAGCTTTACTACAGTGATCTAATGAGCAAAAAGAGTGCTAACATTCTGAATTGATGGCAAATGTGTGACACATCTGAATGCCTTCTTGATGGAATCAAAGTAAAAAACTGAAAGTATTTCCTACTGAGGAGACTGCAGTAAATGAGGAAATTAGGAAACTTCATAACAAATAAGTCTCCCAAGATGGCCACCAGAGACAAAAGAGCCCAAATGTAGCCCAAATATCACCCAGATGTAGCCCAAGTATAGCCCAATGACAGAACGTCCCAGAGTGTTCTTAAAAACAACTAGAGCGCTTATGTCTTCATTATGACAAAAGTATGGCACACCTGAAGCCATCTTGATTGGAATAAACTGGTAACACTTAAAACATTTAATTTAAAAAGGAACACAATGAGGGGGTTCATTTTGCCATAGAAATTATGATTAATCCTGAAGAAAGAAAATGAGGGCACATTTTGAGTGAATTCTCAAATCCTCTTCTATTTCATTAAAAAATTCTGACATGCAGACTGAAACATGCACTTTTAATACCAGGAGCAGACTTCCATGGTGAACAGTAGTTTTACTACAGTGATCTAATGAGCAACTAGAGTGCTAACATTCAGAATTTATGGCAAATGTGTGACATATCTGAATACCTTCATGGTGGAATCAAAGTAAAAAACTGAAAGCATTTCCTACTGAGGAGACTGCAGTACATGAGGAAATTAGGAAACTTTATAACAAATAAATCTCCCAAAATGGCCACCAGAGACAAAAGAGCCCAAATGTAGCCCAAAATCACCCAGATGTAGCCCAAATATAGCCCAATGACAGAAGTGTGCAAAACACTTATTATTTTGTGTTTTTGCAGTGTTATATAGTGCAGACTTGTCAGGTATTGGAGTGCTTTACATGAGCATTGGTTACATCACACAAGAACAAATTCATTTTGGTTGTAGACATGGGGAGACTAAGTGATTTGACCAGAATCACAGAATGTCGAGCTGAAGCAGAAACTCCAACCTGGTCCCCAGTTGCAAAGTCTGCAGTTCTGGAAGTAACACCACATCCTCTCCCCTAAGTGCAACATTTAATCAAGTGGTCAACTGGATAAAAAAGCATAAAGATAACAAATAATTTAAAAGTGCTTTGTCGCTATTTGAAAACTCAGAAAATATGTCCTTATTTTAGTCTTTTAGAGCACTAACCATAATTTTGATGCCAATAAGACCCTCTCATATATGTAATTTCTAAAGGAAATGCTCTAGGTATTACAGCTTTGATTACATCAAGATGACGTCAGGCGTTCCACACTTTTGTAATAAATATAGAATGTTAGCAATCTAGTTGTTCATTAGGATACTGTTGAGAGGCAGAGGCCAGGGGCACGGACTCTGAAAATTGAAGGCAGGTAGGAGGGTGCAAAGGCAACAATTTAACCACACTGAGCAGGCAGGAAGGGCCGTGGCAGCACAACAGACTATGGAGGGCAGTGGAAAGGGGGGCAGGGGCAACAAACCAACAATACAGGACTTGCAAGAGAGGCTGTGGCAATGTAATAGACCATTGTGGGCAGAAGGAAGAGGCAATGGTAGTACAACCATACATGCCGATTCAGCCAGGAAACGTCCAATGTTTTTAAGCTCAAATGGGCTTTATTTGATCTGTCTCCTGTCTACAATCTCCTCTTTTTCAATGTAACTCAAAGGGGAAAATCAATACCCCAGCTTTTTTTCAAAATCTCCCTCTTACCAAGTTCAAAATGTTCGCAAGTATGGTACATTGGATCATGGAAGGAAATGGGGTAGGGACATGGACTTGGATAACAGAGGACAGGAGGGACATGGAGAGGTGCACCAAACTGACCCTTCAGGGCAGGTATCAGGGTTTGCAGCAGCACAATACACCACACAGGGCATGCGGGACGGGAGTGCAGCACAACAATCCGTAGAAAGCAAGAGGGAGGGGACAGGACCATGCACATGGACAACAGAGAACAGAGGGGCAAGAGGCAATGGTAGCTAGCTGACCATAATGGACAGACAGGAGAGAAAGCTGCAGCATAACAGACCATAAAGGGCAGGAGGGACGGATCAGGGGCATTACAATGGAACAGACAAGCCAGGAGGGAGGGAGTAGGGGTCTGCACATGTAAACAGAGGGCTGGGGGCAAGGGGGCAGGGCAGGAGCAGCAAGATAGCCATGGAGGTCAGGCAGGATGGGCACTAGAAGTAAGGCACACCATGAAGAGCAACAGTGAGACTGTGATGGCATACACACAGACCATGGAGGGAAGGTGGGAGGGGGTCAGGGGCAGCTAACTGACCACACAGGGAAGGTGGGAGGGGGCATGGCAGCACAGAAGACCATGCATGGCAAGTGGGAAGGTTAGTGGCAGCACAATGGCTATGATGGGCAAGAAGGAGGGTGCAGGGGCATGCACAAAGGACGATGGAGGATAGAAGGGAGGGTCAGGACCTGTGCACAGACAAGAAAGTTCAGGGGAAGGGGCCTCACAACAGACCGCACGGGGCAGGCAGGAGGAGCAGTTGCAGCACCAGGGAGGGCAGAAGGGTGTGGCAGTACAATGGACCATGTGGACAGGAGGAAGAGGATAGGGGCATGGCATGTGGACAGGCAGGGTGGAGGTGGCAGGGACAGGTTACAGTCATCTGACAATGCTAGGCAGGTGGGAGGGGAGTGGCAGCTCAACAGAACACTTAGAGTAGATAGGAGTGGCAGGTCCATGGAACATGGTGGGCAAAAAGGATGGAGCAGGGGCATGCACAAAGACATCGGAGGGCAGGGGGAAGGAGAATAGGGGCAGCAAGCTAAGCACAGAGTTTAAGCAGGAGGTCAATGATGGGACATAGAATTGGGCAATGGAGGGCAGGAGGAGTGGACTGGTACATCATACTAAATTGAGGGCAGTGGCAGCACATCAGACCATGCATGGCAGGAGGGAGGAGGCTAGTCCATGGGTTCACACAACAGAGGATAGGGAGGAGGGGGATGGGGCAGCAAGCTAACTGTTCAGAGAAGGCGGGTATTAGGAACTTTATTGTTTTTAAAACATGTGTCTGTGCGAACTACTTAAAATATGAACAAGTATGCAGCATAATCTCACTTTTATTCAGGAAGAAGAGGACGTTTGTGACTGTGACTCCGGGTTCACTTGGTAGAAACACCCCCTGACCCTCCACCCCCTATCGCAAAATGTAATGCCCGTGAAAAGGGTAGGTGAACACAGTGTTATATAGAACATAGTCCTGAGAGCACGATTGAAAATGAAAACTAGATATAGTATATGGTATAAATAGGGCTCCCGGTTTTATGGTATTTATCTTTTTGCCATTTCCGTCTGTATTTATCCATATTTATTTTTTGGGCTTTTTTTCTGTATTTATCCATATTTATTTTTGCCACAAGCAAAAGGCGACGCTACAGCTAGTATTTTTCCACATTTATTTACATTGACCCACTGAGAGAAACTCGCACTGCCTTCAGCACAACTCAATTATGCTGCGACTAAATTCAAATTATGCACTAGACAACAGTAAAATGCTGCCTGAAAAAAAATTAATAACACCCTGGAAAAAGCAAACACTCATAGGGAATGCAAGAATAAGCAAAGCATGTGAACTGTAATCAGAAAAAAAACATGGTTACCTTAACGGTTTTAAACTCATTATTCAGAAATCAGTAAGTGATTTTGCCTGAAAAGTTCAAGACATGGCTACAGGACCAGGAAGGGACCTCTTTCAATGTCCATTGCTTATATCCTTTCAAAATGTATGCAGTTTGGTTTAAAAACGACCACATCCCCAAACACAGAGCCGCATTTTATAAGCTAAAATAATTACAAAGTTGAAAACGATCATATTAAACGTTTCCACTCTACCCATCAACCAGGTATTGCAGTCCCTTTAGGAATGGCGCACTTACCCACCCTGGGAAAACAATGTTGTTCAAAGAAAGAAGATAAAAAGAAAGTAGCGCTTTCACTGGCAAACTCTGTAAAGTGGCGCTAATGTGTGTGGGTGTAAATAACAGTCTGACCTGTCTGCTGTCCACTCTGTATTGCTTTATTTAGGTATTTAACTATTTTTTCTCTCCATTCCGAGGTTTTTCTTTTCAATAGAAAACGGTCAGAAAATGAGGACATTTACAGCCAAAGTGTTCAGCCTTTTTTGGATCAATTTCACAGGGGAACAAATAAAGAAAAGGAGAGACAAGAGAGAGTACCTTAAGAGCTGCCTCTTGAAATCAGCACGTAAGCAGGAGCGAGACAGAGACAGAAAGAGATGGAGGAATAAAGAGAGGAGGGCAGCCGCCTGAGGCAGATCAGGAGTAGTGGACACTGTCCTTGCCATGAAGGAAAAGAGACAGCGTTTATTTTTCCTCCGTTCTCTGCCCTTCCCAGAACGGCTGAGCCTTCCTGCAGCATAACAAAAGGCAGAGGGCGGGGGCCTCTGACTCCAGGCAGGTCAAGTGCAGGGCCATTAGGTAGCGCTTTCGCGTGCTAATGGCCCTGCGATAACAGAAGGGAGAGAGGAAATTCCTCTGTCCCCTCGTCCCCCCCACCCTTGTTCCCCGTGTCCCCCCCACTCCAAAATCTGGGGGGGATATATCCCCCGCGTCCCCCACACTTCCTACACCCATGCACACATCCCATGAATTTACTGTAATGTTTAAAATGCTCGAAAGAGGTAAGTCTGGTAGCCCAGTGCTTCCAGGTTACTTAAAGCATTCGACTGAATAGATAAAGGCATCGTTCACACTCAGTGTGACTTCATTCACCATGCTCTGCGTACGGGCTCTGAAAACAGAGGCACGAATTGGCTCAAAATTATACATTGTGAAAAGTAACACAAGAGTGGATGCCAACATTTCAGAGGAGCAAAGTGCGTACCTCATCCCCCCCCCCACGTTTGTGGCAGCCCGGGCTGAAACAGCTTACACACAGCCGCCCCCGAGCACTTCACAGGTCTTTAAAAGACCATTCGCTTGTTAATGGGGCTTTGTTGGTTGTTCACCCCTTCTAGAGCCCCTGCATCGCCACTTCGACTTTTGCTGGAAGAATTAGCACGTTACACAATACTGCCCTGTCAGCTGAAACCCAGAGGCATCGGGTTTTTGCTTGCAGGAATCGGCAGGCGGGAGACTAGCGCGGCAACATTTACTCGTATTTTACCGTTTATAAATATAAATACAGACAAAGGAAATATCGATTACCGTCTGTATTTATATGTATAAATCCGTAAATACAGAAAACCGGGAGCCCTAGGTATAAACTATGCACCAAAAAGTGTGATATAAGATGAACCGGGGCGTGAAATAGAATATGCAATACATTGTGCACAATGACAGATTCATTGGAGAGCGCGAGATAGCACAGGCACTAGCGCGTGCTATGCAATATGCGCCTTGGAGTGTAATATGCACAGGGCAGTGTTGTGTAACCTAACTAGTCTCTAAAGTTGTAATATAAAATATGTGCTGGGGAGTGTAACGTTGCATATGCACTGTGACAAAGATATGGATCCCAGATTGTAATATGTATGGCATAGCACTGTGCGTTATAACATAGGCATCGAGGAAGGCACGTTAGATGGGGCAATATAACCCGTGCGAAGACAAGTGTGGCATGACATATTCACGGGGTGGTATTACAGTGCACATGGGCTAGAGAGTGTCACAGCATATGCACTAGCTGGAATACAACACAGAGGTGTGTGGCACACAGCAGGCAATGGTGGGTGTAACACAGCATTGGGCTCTGCTAGGAGCGCGCTGTGACTCTCAAGTGATGTTCGTCCCCTTTCCAGAGAGTAAAATAAAAAGTATTACACATCCGGCAGTGGATGTGTGTTTTATTAATCGTGAGGGGGGTTTCTTGCATAGTTTTGGTCGAATTTTTGTCGAATCCCCTTTGAATGGCTTGGTGTGCATGTGTATTAAATGTGCCCGTCAATAGCTACCCATGTTTGTATAAATAAACGACAAGGGTGTCTACCAGGATTAGGCACGGTAGGGCATCAGACATGTCAGAGCTTCACTAGTGGTGTAAATACATTCCACGTGGATTCATTGTATGCATAGTCGCCTTTTAATGAATATCACGCAAATCGTCATGGTGATAGGTACGTACGGTTTGTCCAGCATGTCCTAGGTGTGTCTATAAATATATATATTTTTAAAATAATAAAAAACAGTGGCCGGCCCTGGGGATTGGGGTCAAAAAAATATAATTAGGAGACAGGCCCTGGGGGATGGGGTCCTCAGGGCCAATAAATTAGAATAAGAAGGGGAACCACACAGCCCCCCTTCTTAAAAAATTAAAATAAATAAAAGACTGGCATCGTGCCGGAGGCGACGCCCCCTCCTTGCAGCACTCTGCAAACGCGCCCCCTGGCGAGTTGTAAGTTGGGGAATTAATTCCTCTTCAATACTGAGGGTCCCTGAGGGCCAACTAGCCCAACAGGCATCTCCAGTATGCGCCAGGGAGCTGCGCTGCAGACAGGTGTTCTGAGGCCAAGCACCTTTTTACACCTCTCTGCAACGCAGCTCTGTGGCGCTTACTGGAGGTACCTAGTGGTCTAGTTTGACCCTAGGGACCCTTAGGATTCAAGGGGACTTAATCTCTCAACATAGAACAGCCACAGGGCGCGTTTACACAGTGGTGAAGGGAGGGTACGGGGCCTGAGGTGACGTGTGCAAACACGCACTATGGCACGTTTTAAATTGGGGATATAATTTCCCTTCAATACTGAGGGCCCCTGGGGGCTAACTAGCCCACCAAGTGCTTCCAGTAAGCGCCACTGAGCTGCATTGCAGAGAGGTGGTCCAGGCCGTGCCACTTTTTACACCTCTCTGCAACGCAGCTCTGTGGCACTTACTGGAGGTACCTAGTGGGCTAGTTGGACCCTAGGGACCCTCAGGATTCAAATGAACTTAATCTCCCAACTAAAAATGGACACAGGGCGTGTTTACACAGTGGTGAAGGGAGGGGACGGGGCCTGTGTTAACGTGTGCAAAAACGCCCTGTGGCCTGTTTTAAGAGGTAGTTTTAATCCCCCTGCCCCATTATATACTAGGGGCTTACAGAGAAGGTCATGCTAATCACAGGGGGACCCCAACGCATAATGTTCCCTAGTGTATGTAGGTGTTTTCACTGTATTCTAAGTGTCTTTTAACATAGCACTGGCTCTAGGACTGGTTAGTCAGACTCAGTTACCACCAGTATCCGTCTGAAAAAGTTGAGGGTACAGGATGATTTTGCAACAAGGATTCTTTCTGCTCTTCTTTTTGTTCTTTCTGCACGTTATCCTTCTTCCTGCACTTTTCTTCGTCTTTGAGGACTTCTGTTGCTTCTTTCTGCACTTCTTTTTTTTCTTTCTGTGCATTTTTTCTTCTTTCTTCACATGTCCTATCTCTGTAGGCATAGTTAGAAATTAGCATTTAAAAAACCTTTGAAATTCACAGAAAAAACCATAGGTTTCAGGCACGTTTTAGTTAGGAATTAGCATTTAAAAAACCTCAGAAATTCACTGAAAAAACCATAGGTTTCAGGGGTGTTATAGTTAGCTGGACTTTTCACTTGTACAAAACCATTGAAATTCCCCCGTTATAGTTAGTTCAGCTAACTATAACTCGCGCGCCCGCAATGCACTGCTGATGACGTCACATATTACATCACTCATGACATGGTCAGTGACATCACTCATGACATCACTGATGACATCTCAAATGACATCACTGATGACATCATCCTTGTGATAGAGTGGCAGACCTCCTCTCACCCTAATATAACCTTTGATACACACATTCAAAAATAGAGACTACAATTTTCAAAACAATGGACATACCAATACCAGTTACAACAACCTCTTCAGTAATTATAAGATCCACATACACATCCACTCATTCACCAACAGTCCTATACAGTCACTCATACATGTACTCACTCATCATATGTACTCATACACCTATACAATCCTGTTACACAATGCCACTGATCCATAGAGTTACTCACACACATAGTCACTCATGCTAATAAAGAATCAAACATACATTTACTTGCATATACAGTTATACACACACCACCACACTTACTTCTACGGAAACTTACACATACTTAGTCTTTTAAACAATCACTTATAGAAACACATACTTATTCATACAGGAACTCTTTCAATCTCTCACTCTCACATATACTCACTTATATACACCAATAGTCACATATACTAGTTTAAAACATATGTAGTTACTCATAAAGACACTATTGAGACAGTCATTCACTCCCTAACACACCCATACACACACTCATCCACCCATACAGTCCTGCACACATGCTGTCTTCAACACATACAAACAGTGAGTCACTCATTCATGCAACTATGCACTACGTAATACCCCCACCGAACCATGCAGACACTCAGACTGATACTCAAAAAACCAACTAATAACCTATATAGACACCCATGTAGCTACTCACCAACCTATGCAGCCGCTTATACACAAAGTGAGAGACTGATACAGATATTTACATATTTAAACATTACTCACTAAGCCATGTATTCACTATGATACACTTAATCAGTCAGTTACACAATCAATTTTTCAAAAACAAATCATATACCCATTTATTCTTCCATCGACCTTGAGATATACATATATAAAACATATTTAATTTTCAGAAAAACACACATTCACTGGATGATGTCATCAATGATGTCATCAGTGATGTTATTTGACATGTCATCTGTGATGTCATGAGTGATGTCACTGACCATGTCATGAGTGATGTAATATGTGACGTCATCAGCAGTGCATTGCGGGCGCGCGAGTTATAGTTAGCTGAACTAACTATAACGGGGGAATTTCAATGGTTTTGTACAAGTGAAAAGTCCAGCTAACTATAACACCCCTGAAACCTATGGTTTTTTCAGTGAATTTCTGAGGTTTTTTAAATGCTAATTCCTAACTATAACGTGCCTGAAACCTATGGTTTTTTCTGTGAATATATATATATATACACACACACAAGGGGAAAAAGAGAAGGCGAATACATATACATATGTATAAATGTGGAAGATTTGCATTGGGGACATGTTAAAACGATCCATACTGTGAAGCAATAAGTGGAAATAATAACTGTTGAACATTTGAATTACATAATAGGGAGTACAGTTATCAGTTATCAGAGCTGATTAAGGGTAGGAATAATTGCATTGGTAGGTGAGGGTGGAGTTACAGATACAGTAGAAGAATGTCAGATCACAAATTAGGGGGTAGATTAGGTAAGTGTGGTATTCCATTCGTCCAGAGTGTTCAATCCGTGTTCAATGCTGTTGCAACGAGCAATCCAGCGACATTCGCACCTGCTTAGGAGTCTCTGGATATCGCCACCCCTGATTGGGATAGATGGCTGATCAATCACCATCCAAACAAAGTCTGTTTCGGAGTGGTTGTGTTTCTTTAAAGTGCGATACCAGTGGTGCTGTGAGCACGTCGCATCTAATCCGGCTGCGATGTTGTAGAATGCGATCTTTAACCATCTGGGTGGTCTGACCGATTTACAGAAGGTTGCATGGGCAGCATATGCAGTAGATCACGTTCTTGGACCTACAATTGGTGAAGGATTTCAAATCATATTTCTGTCCGTTATGTTCGAAGCATTTGGTGTTCAGTGTGGTAGCACATGCAGAACATCTTTGGCATTTGTAGTGTCCAAGGAGTGGTGGGAGGTCCCATAGTCCTATCACAGTTTCAGGCCTGTTGTTGGTTTGTGGCCAGGCAATGGCCTGTACAAGATGGTTTGATAAGTTTCTGCCCCTTCGGTATGAAAATAGAGGTGGTCCATTGAATATGTTCAGAGGCGCCAGTGTATTCCAGTTGGATTTAATGATTTTGGATAGTTTATTACTGGCAGGGTAAAATGTTGAAACAAAGAGGATGCGAGAGTTGGTCCTCTTCCAGTGGCGGCTGGTGGAATTTTAAACCGGTGGGCGTATTTCAAAAGGAATCAACGTACGGGAGTGAGCGAGTGTAGCGAGCGAGCCCGACGGCAATAAGGGGGGTTCGGGGGGTTCTCCCCCGTGAAGATTTTTTTTTAAAATTGCCATTTTTTGGTGCAATTTTCAGCACTATTTCTGTGATAAATGGACTGAAAAATCAGTTCTTCTAGGCATTCATAAAAGAAAACTCATACATTATTTCAGAGAATTTCTGTGTTGCCAAGCAAGTCTGACTTCTGAAGAGGGCTAGGGGTACTAAGCAAAACTGCTTTGTCTCTACCCATTCCAATAGAAAACACCTAACATAGGTGCATAAACATCCACAAAGAAACACACTTGTAATTTTGTTCCTACCGGAAATGAAGGCTGGCCACTTCCTTTTCTGCATCAGCTATTCAATTTTGATTGCCCAGTAATCTTCATGACATTAAATAGCTACAAGAATAAGATATATCCATTCGAAACAAACATTTAATTTTTAGGAAGTCAGCAAAAGCTTTGCATTTTTGAGCGAGGCAATTTTGCAAAATGAAGTAAATATTGTACTTAAAATAGTTCATATAGCGCTCTGAGGCCCTTGGGTCCATCAGTGTTTTAGAAAACCACTAAATAAAAATAAGTTATGAAATGAGTGTAATATGCATTGCTTAAAATATAAGAAATATCCATCAAAAATCTTTCATTTATTTTAGAAAGAAACAACACAAACTTTATATGTATAAGCAGGCTAGGTAAAAACGTTTTACTTTATTTTTAAATACTTTGCATGCCACTCTCAGTCCCTTGTGCCTGTCAGTACAGTAGAAAATGGCTACATAAAAATAAAATATGAAAATAAATAAATGTATATTTTAAGAAATATCCCTTCAAAACCAATATGATATTTGTAAACACAAACAATTATTTTAAATATTACTGTATAAATGCTTTGCATGCCACTCTCAGGTCCTTGTGCCCTTCAGCCAGCACAGCAGAAAAAATTGAATTAAAAGAAATTATGAAAATAAATAAATGTACATTTTAAGAACTTTCAAAACCAATATGATATTTTTTAACAATTAAAAAAAAAATAATAATATTTAAATACTTTGCATGTCAATCACAGGTAGAAGGGTTCTTGTCCCTGTTAGTACAGTAGAAAACGGTTAAATAAAAATAAATTAGGAAAATAACTAAATGTTGTACATATAAAGACATATACCCTCAAAACCAACATATTTTTAAACACTAACAACAAAAATATTTTAAAAAATAATAAAATATGAAAACAAATATCTATAAATTCACAGATACATAAACACACATATATAAATACATATCAACTGTACAGGAGTTGTATGAATATTAAATGGGATGAGTACATGTCCAACAGTACTTCCTAATGTTATCAAACAAAACAAACCGAGCTATAAACACCTGAAACTATGATTACACATCAGATTAATATTTTCTACTTATATAGAAAGTTTGCTCGTCGATCTTTAATATGAACAAACTTTTCAATTGTTCTTTTGTTGAATTCTGGTATTTCCATTATTAGCTCTTTTTCCATTGACAGCATAGCCAATGCATTAAGTCTAGCTTGAGTCATGGTGTTTCGCAAAAACGTTTTTACCCTCTTTATTGTGAAAAAACATCTCTCAGACTCTGCTGTTGTCATGGGTGTAGTAATGACAACTCTTAAAAGCTTTATGGTATCAGAAAAAGATTTCTCTAAGTTGTTTTCACACAAAAAGCTAAATGAAGCCATGGCACCACCAGTAGTTTGACGGAAGTCACGTCTTCCATACAGGACCGAAAGTTCTGTACGCAATCTAGCCTTGTCTAACATAGGATAGGCTTCTATCGTTTCTGCGAGTGCCTCAGCTGGGAAAGATTTGTCATGTCTTTCAAAAAGGTCACTTCGCAATAGTGTTGCACTTACACGATGCTTTGTGAATGCAAAGCGCTCTCTGGCATGGACCACAATAATGTCACAGACTTCTTTTGCTTCTTGGGTCAAAGTATTTATTTGCAGTCTTCGGTTTACAAGTGTACATTCTTGTGGCAGTGTAGAATCCAAACTGTCAATGGATTCCCATACTTTGGTGATGCTTGTCACAAAGTCTGTAGTAGCTTTCTGGACATATACAGTGTCAATGTCTCGCTTTTGCAATTGATTATATAAAATGTCTACCTGGGGCATTATACGGTGAAAAAGAAACAGAAAGAATATAAACTCTCTATCATCTAATGTTCTACTAAATCCCTTAGCTTCACATATAGTATTTGACTCAAAATCACCACTGTTTGCAATGGTTGACATGCATTCAAGAAGATCGTCTCTGTATTCATAAATTATCAATATTGCTCGAATATTAAAGTTCCAGCGAGTTGCAGACCCTCTTGGAAGTCTTCTTGAAACTATTTGTTCAAGAATATCAGTCCTTTTCGGGGAACGTGCAAAAAATGCTGTTATACCACCAATCTCTGAAAAGAAAATTTTAACTCTAGATATTTTGGAGGAAGCCTGTTCCATAATTAGGTTAAGTTGGTGGGTATAGCAATGAATATAATGTGCATTTGGGTAAACATCCCTGATTTTCTTTTGCACCCCACCTGTTGCACCAAGCATGACGCTGGCACCATCGTAGCTTTGAACAATTAGTTTTCCTTTAGCACATTGCTCAGGGAAAACAATGTTTAATTCATTAAGAATGGCTGAGGCAATTGTTTCTGCAGATGAGTCTTTTAGATGTGTGAAACAATAAACTCTTTCAGCTACCTTGCAATTTCCATCAATGTAGCGGAAGACTAGAACTGACTGTGTCTTAGTAGAGACATCAGTTGTATTGTCAGCTTGGATAGCTACATAATCAGTGCTTCTCAACTGCTGTGTAATATATTCTCTTATCAGTTCCAGCATACAGTCCAGCAATTCATTCTGAATAGTTTTAGACGTGCCTTTAAACACTGTGGCTGTTCTTAAATGTGTTTCCATAGCACTGTCAATGCTGGAGACAAAATCAACAAGGCCCCTGAACACGCCAGGGTTTAGAGACTCTTCAGTTTCATCATGGCCCCGTAATGCCAATTCAAAGGCACCACAAAAACAAATACAGTCAATCAATTTTGATAAAATGTATCGGTTTTTATCCACTTCTGCATTATGTTTTCTTACTCCCACACGGTATGCTTCGTTCAATTGCTGTACAATGTCCGATTTTCCGAAAAGAGATAATTTCAACATATTTGTCAAATGGGATTTACAGGAATCATGTTTTTTTATTTTTTCAGCCAGATGCTTTAGGTCAGTAACTCCTGTTTTTGTCCAAGCAACTTCACCTCCAAAAAGTAAGCAAGGGAAACAGAATAAAGCATTTTTAGAAGCGCTACCAGTAAGCCACTCTATCCTATCATACCATGTTCTGGTAAACTGACGTGTATAACCCTGTCCCCTATCTTTTGCATACTGCTCAATTTTAATTTCAGGTTTATCAGCTCCTAATGTTTTCACTTGCAGTTTATCAGCATGTGTCAAGCCCAAAAAGGGGTTTACGAGTAAACTGTCAACTGTGTTCATTGTATCTAGCAATAGATCAGACTGGAAATAGAAAACCTAACCTGTTTTTAAATATTCCCTAGGTTGAAGACACAAAAACTATATCACGCAAAATAATGAATACACTAATATGAATTGTCATGCACACAATAGTAACAGCAATTAGTCATCCATCCTCATTCTGACAGGACTGCAACTGCAGCAGCATGTACAGCTGTCCCCAAGCGGTATAGCCTTGTAACTAGTTCAGAATTCCTCCTGGGATCCTGTTAATAATTAAAATATGATGTAAGCTTTGAGGCTAGGTGCCATTGCATGCACAACACCAGTGGCGATTGAAAAGCTTAAGCATGTCAATTCAGTGATCTGCCTAGAATTTAAAGGGTACATTACAATTATGGGGTCCTTGAATTACTATTAAAAGGATAAAATCAGTATATGTTAGGAGTAAACCTAAAACAAAGTACTTATACATTTGGACTTGACTTTAGATGGCAAATAATACAAAACATGTTGAAATTTTCTGTAAAAAGCATACGACTTGCATTGAGCAATACCCTTTAAAAGAGTTCTAGGCAGATCTCTGATATATCCAGCAGCCGTCTGTACCAAGCACAGCAAAATAAATGTATATTTTTCCAATTAAGAGTTTACCATTGCAGTTAGACTATTTCCAAATTCAAAAAATATATGGATAGAGGTATTCTACACACAAGACAGACTATAATTATATCCTTTAGACAGTGCTAGTCATATCAGTGATCCTATTACTAAATGGACAGGAGTCATACTGTCACAACACATTAGATAGATTTTATATATCCTACTCACTGTACATACTCTGTGTGCATTAAAAATATGGTACGGAAAAAGTAGACTGAAAAACATTGGTGTGAAAAACATTGTTGACTGAAAAAATAGAATGAAAATAAGTAGTGGCTTTCATGCATTATACAAGAAACATAAGTGTACTCGTAGCAGGGCTAAGGGCCATCCTCCCAAAGTAGACAGGAGCATTTAAAATAAGGGTCAGGAGACTAGCAATGAATTGTAATGATTCAGGTAAAGTTAGCGTTACTGGATAATTATGGGATTTTAGGGTAGCACTAAGGAGTAGTACAGGGCTATTATGAATCAGGGTAGCATTAAAGAGTAGTCCATTTTTTAAGCATCAAGAAACGACAGAAGGTATGGGCAGTTTGGGGTTTAATATCTTTAGGGACGGTAAGCATTAAGGGATAGTAAGGGATTATTAGGCTAGTTAGATAAATGAAAGAGAGCATACAATAATAAAAGATTTAAAAATCAAAATTTTTGGACTTCTCATAGTTAATCATGAAAAAACACAAAATTATCCCCTTAAAATGTTTACTCGCCACAACCTCATACTCTCTGCACTGTTCTGCTAGGATAAACCAACAGGCCTCCACACCTAAAGACTACACAGTTGGCACCCATACACAGCTGAATGTGGACCTTTGCGGGAAATAGAAAAGCATGTCCTACCTTCTGGCCTGAGGTCTAGGACCAGGAAGCTGAGTTTCGATAAAGGTTCTGTCGCCGCAGAGCCAGAGCCACCACGTGTCTTCTTTCGATATCTCGCAGTACCGATCTTGAATGTGAATATATTACGATCAGTCTTAACTCCAATTTCTCATGTGCTAAAAGAATTAAAACAAGAATTATTACCAACAATTACTGCACTGTATTCATGTAATGTTTCTAGCAAATGTGCTACCTGTACAATACTGTTTTGCACAAAACAAATAAACACAAACATTTAAGATAATAAATTCAGGTGGTTTTAATGGAATGTGCATGAGTGCAAGTGAGATCCTGGGTCTCTGCAAGCATTGTAATTTGTGTAATTTTGTGTAAATTTGCTGGTTTCTGCAAAGAAGTGCATACACGTTTAAACGAATATATGTGAACCAATGTGTGTGTATGTTTTAGTATGTGTGCATTGAAGTGAGTGCCTGGGGCGCTGTGCATGAACTCTAGAATCCTGTTGGTTTAGTGAGCAGAGTTATGGGAACACCTCATGTGACTCTACTGTGGCTGAACCCTAGCCCTGCCTGCCTCTGCGCCTCTTACCAACATTGGCTCCATGTGTGAGGCCTGCCAACACAGCAGTATGGGGCCATAGACCTGACTGTGCTCCTTCGGCCATGCTGGTACCCAACTCAACTTCCCGCCCCGTGGACTCCGTGTGCGAGACCGCAGACAGCCAGAGCAGTGACTCCAAGCCCCAGGTACTCTCTCGAGGACCCACGGCCTGACTTCAACCCCCATTGCATTGAAGACCTTTCCGAGGCGGAGGTGACCAGTGGACTCATTTGAGGATACTATGTTACTATGACTCCCTCAAAGGGAGCACCTGCATCTTTGCTTTGTGATGCCCCTGGAGAATGAGCAATTAACTTTACTACTGGCATAACTCTTAATAAACTGATCAGACTGTTGTCCTTTAGGCTTAGCTTTAATTAGATAAAGATGGCCTCTTTTTCTACAACTGGTGTGAAGTTTTTTGGTGATGTATTTTACTGTGTTACTTTACTATGTGTTGCACTAATACTTTACACATTGCCTCTTTGATAAGCCTGCCTGCTCTGCGCCAAGCTACCAGACGATGACCAGAGGTAATCTTACATGTGTATCTGAATTAACCTGACTATAATGGTGGGTTATTGCTGGATTAGGTGTATACCCTAGCAAACCAAAATCCCCATTTGTAAGAGGTACACATTCAGCAGCGTCTGCAGGTTGTCTCCTTTCATTCCAAGCAGCAACGTGCAATGGGGGTGGGGGGGCTTATCAGATTCTATCAGGCCAAATTTAAAGGGCCATTGGCATCCTTTTGTTCCAGGGAGCTATCTAGAGCGTCACACCTAGATGCAAATGCTCGACCGAGGCGAAGCAGCTGCCCTTATCCTCCTGGACCTCTCAGCCTCCTTCAACACCGTTTCCCACCAAACCCTCTGAGCAAGACTCCACGTCGCTGGCATCCGCGACAAAGCCCTGGATGGATCAACTCCTTCCTTACCAGCCGAACATAGAGAGTCAGACTTCCACCATTCAACTCAACACCCACTGAGATCAGCTGCAAAGGGCCTCAGGGATCCTCCCTGAGACTCACCCTCTTCAGCATCTACAGGGCTCCACTTGCAGCCATCGTCAGAAACCGCAGTCTCAACATTGTCTCCTATATCGACAATACTTAGCTGATTCTCTCCCTCACAGAAGAACCCACAGCCACCAAGAGCAACTTCCACAAGGAGATAAAGCAGTCTCCACCTGGATGAAGGACAGCTGCCTCAAGCTTAACTCAAACAAGACCTAAGGGGCTCATTATGATGGTTTTGACCACCCGCCAGACGTGCGGCAGTCCCACTAGTGCGATTAGGATGTGCCAGCCATACTGCGGGCGCATCCTGGCCTTTTAACATTGCGGATGGTGCTGCTGGCTGCAGCACCGTCTGCAAAGTCAAAAGAGCATGCCCGGCATTTCCCAGCACCACGTGGCAGGCACAGTGCAGTACCTGCCATTTGGTGCATGGAACTCATGGTACCCCCCAGTGCACCCCCCTACACACACACACCCACACAGAGGGGGCCCACAATGACCACTACCCACTGATCACGCGCAAAACCCTGGCATCTTCCTGGACTCCTCGCTCTCAATAAACCTCCACATCAACGCCGTTTCATCCTCCTATTTCAACACGCTCCATCTACTTCATAAGATCTTGCTGTGCATCCCCACCATGACTTAGAGATCCGGGACAAGGCCCTCGACTGGATCCACTCTTTCCTCTCCGGCAGAACACAGCGGGTCAGACTCCCACCTTTCCTCTCGGACCCTACACCAACCACCTGCGGAGTCCCCCAGGGGTCCTCCCTCAGCCCAAGGCTCTTCAATGTTTACATAGCTCCGCTCGCCCCATCGTCAGAACCCATGGACTTAACATTGTTTCATACACAGACGACACCCAACTCATTCTCTCCCTATCCAGCGAACACAATGCAGCCAAACACAACTTTCAAGAAGGCATGAAAGCTGTCGCAAAATGGATGAAAAGCAGCTGCCTACAACTCAACACTGACAAATCAGAAGTACTCATCATGGGCCCACACCCCGACGCCTGGAACGACACCTGGTGGCTCCCGCCCTCGGAAGCCCACCCACCCATGGACCACGCACGCAACCTTGGTATCATCCTGGACTCCGAGCTCAAAATGGACCGCCAGATCAACTCCGTCGCATCCTTCTGCTTTCACACCCTCTGCCTCCTACCTAAGACCTTCAAATGGATACCCCTCAAGCACAGAAAGACCGTCACTCATGCCCTCATCACCAGCAGACTCTACTACGTCAACGCACTCTACGCCGGAATAAACAAAAACCTTTCCCGCAAGCTATAAAACATCCAGAATGCCGCCGCAAGATTGGTCCTCAACCTGCCAAGACACTGCCATATCTCCCAGCACCTGCTCACACTCCACTGTCTCCCCATCGAGGCTAGAACCACCTTCAAGATTCTCACCTACGCACATAAAGCCCGCCACAACACCGGACCAGCATACCTGAACAGCCGACTCAAATTCCACTCACCCAAAAGTGCCCTACAATCAGCCCAGCTCTCCTACGCCATTGTCCCCCGTGCCAGAAAAACCAGATTGGGAACCCGCTCCTTCTCCTTCCTCGCGGCCAGAGCCTGGAATGCCTTACCGCTCCACCTTAGACACCATCACTCCCATCTTCACACGAAACCTAAAAATGTGGGCTTTTCGACAGACCCCCTCCTTGATGGACTGGAATCTGCACCTCCCCTCCTCCTTGAGACCCTTACTGGTGAGTAGTCGCGTTTAACAAACACATGATGGATTGATACCTCAACCACCACTTCTCCTTCTACACATACACCAGACATCTCCACTCCATCCAACTGGCCCAGGCCATCATACCACGTATCAGCAAGACCACTGCTGGAGAAAGATCCTTCTCCTAACTCCTGGAACTCCCTGCCTGTCCACCTCAGGCAATCACCATTACGTCCGCAATTCAGGAAGGACCAATTCAGGAAGGACCTCAAGACCTGGCTCTTCGACTGAACCACAGATCCCCTCACCCGCTCCCCTCACCCCCAAACTGCTAGAAACCCTTATGGGTAAGGAGTTGCGCTTTATGAAAATGAGTGTGTAAATGAATGTACAGGTTGTGTTACATAAGTGAGTGAGGGACACAAGGTGTAAGAGTTGCATGTTGTTTATAGCTCACTGTGCTATATTAGAAGGATTACAATTTATGAACTGTCGATAACAACTGTCTCTGTGTTAAAAGCAGTGACCCACTTATCTGGCAACATAAAGTAAAAATATTGTCATCTGCATATTACATGATCCCCTTTGCATCAGACATAGAGTGCATTTAAAAAAACTTGCAAGGGTTAATGTCATACTAACCCTTGCTATTTTTTTTTAAATGCACTCATGAGGCATTATACTAGACCTGGTCAACCAACTGAGCAATATGCTAAAATAATTATATAAAGCAGCATATTTAAACAATGCAAACATTGCACAAAAAATTAAAAGTACAAATTATCATTTCACACTTACCTTATCAGGCAGCTGCTTCTGTCTTAGTCAGCTAGTTGATGGCCTCGATGCTGGTTGCTGTGTGCTTTGTGCTTCTCTGGACCTGCTCCTGCCACCTTCAATTCAGAGCGGCTGCTGGTTCAGAGGAGCTGAAAGTGAAAGCTCGACTCTGTGCAGCATGTATCATGTGACTCCACCTCACAGGGTCATGAGTTAAGTCTCATGACTCTGTGACACAAGGAAATGTGTGTGTGTTTATTATTTTTTTAATCACTGTATGTAAAGTTATTACAATAATGCTGGAAATCATTATTGTAATAACGAAAAATAAAAAAAACCCTACCTTTCCCAACTCGTCATAGAGATGGGTGGGATCAGTTATGCTTGACCCCACCCCATCCCGTGACGACTGGTGAAAGGGAGGGGTGAGGCAGGGCAATGTGGTGAGTAATGCAGCCTTGGGCTTATACAGTACGCGCCCGAGGCTGCTCTGGAATTGACACCTTACTGGCGTCATCAGTGGGCGGGGCCGCGGGCCCTAACTGGGCTGTTAACATAACTACCGGGCTGACACTATGTCCGCCCGGTAGATCTAAAGTTTCCTTTTGTGACACATGCGCAGAGCGCATGTGTCACAAAGTTGCCCCACACACCTGCATTAATTCAGTGCCTGCCCTGCTGCCTGGCCTGCGTGATGCAATGACGCTGGAGTCTGACTCCAAGCGTCGCAGGCAGGCAGCAGCAGCAGGACTTCAACGCTGTCTCCTGTCTGGCTCAGCTTCACGGGCCAGGGCCACGGCTGAAGAGCACTGCTGGCAGGTAGGCTGGGCATTGCAGTCCCGCGCGCGCGCACCGTTCCGCTTTTGATTTAAAATGATAAGTAACATTGCTGTTACTTATCATTTTAAATCTAAATGGTGCGCGGCTGCCGAGCGAGGTGACGGGCGGGCGGCGATCACGAAAGGGAGGGCACCGCCCGCCCGCCCGTTACAGAAAACCGCCGCTGTCCTCTTCTCTTTGGGTGTGAGTAAGGTCTCACGGTGGTTGTACCAATTTCTTCGGATAGCCACGTGCGATGAGTTTCTCAGTAAGGATGGCCGATTCTTTGGGGAAATCTCTTCGCCACTTGCAATTGCGGTGAATCCGTAAGAATTGTCCAAACAGTAAACCATTGCGTAGGCCGCGGGGGTGGTAGCTTGAATAGAGCAGTAAAGTATTTCTCTCCGTTGGTTTTCTGAAGAATGCGGTACCTATTTTGTTGTCTTCCACCCGTAGTGTCAGATCAAGGAAAGGTAAGTTTTTTTCCTTACAGTCTGTGGTGAATCTTAGATGTTTTTGGCAGGTATGTAACCATTCCACGAATTGGTTGAGGGTCGTGTTGTTTCCTGACCAGATAAGCAGAATGTGATCTATGTAACGCTGCCAGAATGTTATACTGTTCCTGAAGGGATTGAGGTCAGTCAGTATAATGGTGCTCTCCAGGTGATGGACATAGAGGATGGCAAAGTTCGGTGCAAAACATGCGCCCATAGAAACTCCTTTGATCTGGAGGTAATAGGTGTCTTTGTACAGAAAATAGTTATTTTTTAGAGCAATTTCCAGAAGGGACATCACAAACTTGGTTGGAATCTTTGTGCTCTGTGGTCTTGCATCCAGGATCCCTTTCACTACTGCCAGGCCTTCTTGGTGGGGTATATTAGTGTACAGTGACTCAATATCCATTCCGGCCATGAGATCAGAGCCTGGAGTGAAGGGAGTGTCCTTGATGAGCTTGATTAAGTCCATGCTGTCAGGGACATAGGTGTCAGTGAGGGGTACAAATTCTTTGATGATGCTGTCAATATATTTCCCAATAGGTTCCAGGATTGAGCCGCAACCGGACACAATCGTGCTGGAGAGCGTGCACCACAGAATGTTAACCTTGTTACATGAAGGACATGGTGGCATATCGGCCATGAAAAGAAAAGCGCATAATGATTTTTGGTGGCTGGGCATAGATAATCATGTTGAGAGATTTGTGAGGGATTGTGTGCCTTGCATTTGTAGCAACAGAATGCACAAGACTTCTGAAACACTCATTGAACCAGTGGCATTTCCCAGTACAACTTGGGAAAGTGTTGTATTTGACATTTGCGGTCCGTTTGAGTGTCTGGGTTATGAGAGTAGATTTGCTTTGGTAATGGTGGATTATTTTTCCAAGTGGCCTGAGGTCACGTTTTTAAAGAAGTGTAAACATCTAATGTAATCTCATTTTCTGTAGATATTTAGACACATGGAATGTCCAGGAGTGATTGTTTCTGACAATGGTCCACAATTTGTGGGAGAAGTGTTTACTACATTCCTTAAGAAAGAAGGAATTAAACACTTTAAGACCAAGATTTATAATCCTCATGAGAATGGCTTAGTTCAAAACTTCAATAGAGTGTTGGGAGAGAACATTCAGTTGGCTCTAGGTAGGGCTTTGTGTTGGAAAACAGAAATAAGGAACTTGTTATGGAGCTATCGAACTACACCTTATTCCAGAACTGGGGAAACGCAATTTTTCTTGTGGAATAGTAGGGTGCCATGCATCCCTGCCGTGTCTGCATGGATGGAGAGAACCACCAGGGAGAGACTTGACAGAAGGGCACTCAAAGATAGGATTTAATAGTATCAGGGTCAGTATGCTTATCGTTACAATTAGGGTTTAAGGAAAAAGGTGTTTTTGGAGCGTGAATGGGTGAGAGAGCACGCGGTGGGGGACGTCAGGAAAGGTTGTTCCAAATGGTCCAATCCCTAGAAAGTGTGTAAAAGCAAAGGCAGTGTGGTGCATTAGATGATGGAAAGTGGTGGAACAGAAGGAAGTTTACAAAGTGTCATGCTGCAGAACCTGATGTATGGAATGAGAATGAGAAAAACAAATCTTGTCAGGAGACGGCTCCTTGTCAGGGGAAAGAGAAGGTTCGGATGAGGAGGAAGCCAAAGAAGTTGGATGATTATGTGTGTGATTGAAAGGGGAATTATTTGTTCGTTGTTATAATCTTTTCTGAATTTTTTCTTCATTCAAGGTGCAAGAACATTCATGTATTTCCCATGGTTTTGTTTACTACTGTGTGATTCCATCAATTTTTCTTCGTTAATTGTCATCTATATAATCTTTAGTTTTTAATTGTGTTCATTTTGTTAAGAAATGTGTGTATGTTGAATAGTGCACTCTATAGCAGGGGACACTCTGTAATGGGTAACCTTCATGGTGAGGCGGACTATGATGGGAGATTTCTGGAATGTTGGGTGAGAAGCCTGCCTGAGGTTGCACTGTTTGGACTTGTTAAGCTGTGCTCTTCAATAAACGTGTTGTTGCATTAAACCGGCTGCCTGTGATACTGCAAAACCTACAAATACAGATCACCCCCTCTGTTTATTCACATGGTCAGTGACTGGCTACCACCCTCCCCCTGTAACCGCACCACCCCCGGACACAGCACATAGACGTGGTATCTTGGAAGGCGGGAGGTCGCGAGACCCCCCGGCCGTATTTATTAAGTACAAAAACAATAAATTTTTTAATTTGCCTGATAAACAGTTATACAAAAATTCAGCAGGACATTAGATACATCATTGTCAACAGGTGTAAGTGACTATCCTTAACAGAGACTCTAATACAGATTGTTTCCTAACCGAGTCTAACATCCTCCTCTGCATTTTTGTATACTAACATTTCTGGCCATATGGCAAGGTCGCTAACCGGTGTCAGGTCCTACTAGCTGCGCCTCCCCTACAAGGTGTGCGCATGCGCAGCCGGGCCCGGTAATTACCCGGTCCACGCCGTGAACTTCATTTACCCACTAAAGGAGGGCCCTTACTCTGCGCCATCCGGTGACGTCATGAGTATGCGCGCGCGGGGTGGCTACCAGCCTAAGGAAAGCGTGACTCCCCAACCCGCGCCCCTTTGAAGCACCAGTTACCTTGCCCCTGAAGTTCTAGGAGGGGCAAATAGCCCCTCCCCCTGGGCGGGCACCTCCGTAGGATGATGCCCGCCCCCTCAGACCTTCAAATAGTTGCTCACCGGTCATGACCTTACCGCCACAGGCCAGCATTGTTCACCGACGATCTGGCCTCCCCCTTTACCTAGACCTAAACCAAGAGCGCGCTTATTTGCAAATCCCTCCAACCAAGCCCAGACGTTATTAGACCACAAGACGTTCGCTGCCTCCGTCAAGTGCACCCCGTCCCTCAAGTAGAATTGCTCGCCCCAGATACACCCATGTGGAATTGTCTGCAACTGGGGGGTCCGAAATAATTTGTCCAACTGTGTGTTGACCCTCCGTACCGAGTGGTTCAACGCCCTGACCGAGACCCCCCCTCGCCACTGCCATCGAGGGATAAGTTGAGACCAAACTACTGTGGAACCCGGGCAAGCCCTGGCCACCCAACCCGCAGTGGAAATGATCTCCTCAATAAGCACGCGCCTCCCCAATTTTGCCAAATCATTCTCCCCCAGGTGAAGTATCACCACTGACGGGGGGGGGCCGCTGCTGAGCTAAGAGTCCCTGGAAAAAATCCCGAAACTGGCTGAGGCATAAACCCCCCCTCCCAAAAAATGATATAACAAACCCCTGTTTGAGTGCACGCGTCCTACGGTCTCCTGAAAGAAAAACATGTTCCGCCCGCCTAACATAAGAGTGGCCCACAATCCAAGTCACCAATTTCTTGTGTCCTCCGTGTTGTGCCGATGTCGGTCGTTGGCGCCCGGTGACGAGTTCCTCCCCTGCGTGACAGGTTTGAGAAACTGCAAAAAACCAGAAACATAACCGGCGTGAGCACCATTCTGTCACAACATGTCAATTCGTACATAACTTTTGTAACGTTCCGACGACCATCTCCCCAATGTCTTCACATTCTCCACTGAGAGACCCCTCGCTATTGCCTCAGTTGCTGCCCCAATCCTAAATGAATGGGTGCCGAATTCCCTTGGATCGAACCCTGCCAAACTGACCGTTAACTCCAAGACTCGCCTAAACTGGTACCTAGTCAGTGGTGTACCATCGGCGTGACACAGCAGCGTGTCCCCTGCTGTGTGCTCCCGTTGCCTGCAGAAAGCCTCCACGTGAGAAACCGGGCAGCATGGGTTGGCCCGCGCCCGGTGGAGCACTATGGTGTGACCCCGAGAGTCCTGATCAGTTTTCGACCTCTGAATTGTTATTCTCATAACGTCGTCCCTGATCTCCACCCCGGCCCACCGTAGACCGCCCACTCTGTCTGCTTTTGACCCAGCAACTAATTCCCCAACCCTCAAAGCCCCGTAAAAGGCCAGGGAAAATGCCGCCTTGAACAAGATAACCTCCCACTGGGAGCTACAAACACTGTGCAGTGCCCCCAATAAGGCCGTCAGCCGTGCCAATCCAATGGGCCTTCTCCTATCGCTCCGATAACCCTGTAAACGGCGCCAACCCCTCAAGGCCTTGCGCACCAGAAAGGTGTTAGTGGGATCACGCATACCCTTACCCTGCGCAAAGAAGGAGACCGCTGCCCATGTCTGTTCGCAGTTGCTACTGTGCGCCCTTCCCTGTGCATTGATTCTAGGTAAGCTGCAAAGCTGTCCTCCTGGGCCCACCTAGCCTCCCATTCCTGCCCCAAAAAAGCCCGGTAAGACAAAAACGCCCCTTCGTAAGCTGTCTTGGTCCTGGGGGCTAAGCTAGCGACCACGAGGTCCTGTAATCTGGGGCACCAATCTGCCAAAGTACTGCCGGGAATTGCGCCGGCTGGGGATCTGCCGCCGGAAGATGTTCCCTGAAAACCTGCATTTTAAAGCGAGAAAGGGCATCAGCTGCATTATTGAGGACGCCAGGGACATGCTTAGCTCTGAAAACCACATTCCATTTTAAGCATTGCAAGACAATCTCCTTCAGTAAACGGAGTATGAATGGACAGCGTGCCCCCTGCTGATTTATGCATTCCACAACCGTCATGTTATCCGACCAGAACACCACGGATTGGTCGCGTAAGTGTTCTGGCCAGACCATCAATGCTACCCAGATCGGAAAGAGCTCCAGAAAGCCAATATTTGTAGTCAGTCCCTGTGTTCTCCATTCCGCTGGCCACCGCTGGGCGACCCACCTGGTACCCAGAATGGCGCCAAAGCCGGTACCCCCAGCAGCGTCCGTCCATAAGCCCAATTCCGCCGATGTGGAGGGAGGACCCGGCCACACTACTCTGCCATTAAAATCCTCCAGAAATGCCATCCAAATAAGCATATCCTGGCGAACCTCAGATGACAACCTCGTGCGGTGATGTTTCTCCCGTAGCCCTTTCATAGCTTGGGCAATAGAGCGTGAAAAAGGGCGTGCCATTGGGATGACCCGAAGCGCAAAATTCAATTGCCCCACCACCTCCTGTAGCTGTTGCAATGTAACCTTGTCTTTGCGTAAGCACTGTCGTAGGGCTGCTCTAAAGCTAGATACCTTAGCCATGGGTAACCTGAAGCATCCTTCCACTGAATCAATTTCGATACCAAGAAATTCCAAACAGGTGGACGGGCCAACCGTCTTCCCCGGCGCTAGCGGGACCCCAAAAGCCCGCATGAGCACACAAAATTCCTGCAACGCCCAGGCACACTCCTGAGATCCCGCCGCGCCTAGGAAAAGGAAATCGTCCAAATAATGCATCACCTGCCGGTGGCCCGTGACCTCTCTCATGACCCATTCCAAAAATGAGCTAAACGCCTCGAAGTAAGCACATGAGATGGAACAGCCCATGGGCATACATTTATCCATATAGAACTTGCCATCGAACGTAAAACCTAAGAGATGGTGGTCCAGAGGATGGACTGGGAGGAGGCGGAAGGCAGATTCTATGTCTGATTTTGCCATCAACGCCCCTGGCCCCAGTGCCCGCAACAAGTCCACTGCCTGATCAAATGAAGCATACTTTACACTACAAATCCCCTCATCAATCGCATCATTCAGTGACGCACCTCTAGGTGCCGATAGGTTGTGGATCAATCTGAACTCCCCTTTCTCTTTTTTGGGCACTACCCCTAGTGGAGAACACACAAAATCAGGGACAGGCACCTGCTGGAAAGGGCCAGCGATCCTACCCAGGGACAGTTCCTTGCTAATTTTAGCAGCCACCACTGCGGGGTTATGTTGCACCGACAGTTGGTTCCTGCAATGTGCGCTACCTGTGTAGCCCCCCGCCGGGATCCTAAAACCTTGAGAAAACCTTCCTGCAGTAGAGTGGCCGCTGTGTGATTCGGGTACCTGTTCAACCAAGGGATCATTGCCAAAACATCTATAGGGGTTGGGATATCCCGAATATCTGCACTACACTGGCTTCCCCCTCCCCCTCTGACTGTGGTTGCCCTGCTTGGACCTGCAAGATGACTCGGGGTGGGAGGGATGACCGCAGATCGAACATGCATGCCTGAATTTACAGGTGCCCGTGGCCCTCGTGCAAGTGCGCTTATTAAAGTCCCAACACACCCCTTTCCTCTCAAACCCTCCCCCCCCTACCCCTACCCGGGACCTCACTCCCCTGAGCCGCCCGAAAGGGGTGTTGAGGTCTGGTGGAGTACCCCCTGACCGCAGTGGTGGACTGAAGTGGGGCAGAGTTCCCTGAAAACTGCCTATGCCATGACACAGAGTCCACCTTATCCCATGCCAATGATGCGTCAAATTCCTTAGCTTTCCTGAAATTGACATCATATTCCTTCCAGGCATCCCCCGGGTACTGCTCGCTCCACCCCACAATTCTACTCTGGTAGCAAGCCAATGGCGCCTGCACGTTAGGAGGCCGTTCGGCCATTATGGTCGTGAACACTGCAAAAGCCCTAACCCAATTGAGCAAAGATTCCTCTACCCTAAATCTAGCACACTGTGCCCTCCACTCACTTGGATGCATCCACTCTTTTAGTGTCTTTGCCTGTTCCATCTCCCTGTGATCCAGTAGCAATGAAAAAATGTAAACATATTTTCCCGCCCAAATCAATTCCTTCGTTGCCTGGGACACGTGTTGTGCCAAATTCTCACTCCTAGAGGGCAATGACCCATCGCCCAAGAGGGGCAGTGCCACCTCCTTACCATTTTCCTGCGCCGCGGCCGGTTGACCACCATCTGCCTTCGGTAGGGCGGGGCTGGAACCTGCAAGTGAAGAAGAGGGGGGAACCGCAGCTCTATCCGCTGCCGCTGCTGATTTAATCTTTTCTACCAACTGTGCTGCTTCTGCTGCATGATCTGACGTCGCTGGTAACACACCCCCCTTTTTTAGCCAAGGTAATAAAGCCGCTATCTGAGATACCAATTCAGGCGGGACCGGGTCCGGGCTATCTGCTGGGACTACGGGCACCCCGAGGGGCATAGCCGGTGGCACCGGCATAGTAGGCAAAGGAGAGACCGGTGGCGGCAGACCCGGCACTGGGAGCGGTAGCACGGGCGGGGAAGTAGGCCCCACAGGAGGTAGCGCCGGCGGCATGGCAGGAGCCGATGTAACGGGTGCCGGGACAGGTACAAGGGGTACCGGATCAGGTACAAGGGGTACCGAAACCGCGGGTGGGATCGAAACTGGTACCACTGGGGCTGGGGCACTGCGCCTTCGCTTCTTAGCCTTGGACGTCTTGGGCGGGCTAACAAAATCCCCTCTGGACAAGGGTGCCTTCCGCTGCCGCGCGGGCCTGCCAGAGGAAACTGGGGTGTCAGTAAACCTTTCATTCATGCGGGCCTCCAATTCATCCACCTTACTCAATCTCCTATTGATGCTGTTCATCTCCTGCATCATGGCCTGCAACATAGCCTCCATCCTGGACCCCTCTTCACCACCCATTGGCCCCGCCATGACTTGGGTGCACCGCCCTGCACTGATACCCTAATACAGGCGTAAGTACGCTTATTACCTTCACCAGATGGAGGATATACAGGGGGCTGTAAGCACCATGCAACCGTAACCGCAACGCCCCGGCTTATCCGGTTTGTCAGGGGTGAGTAAACTCTAACGTAGACCCACCCGGCGGCTACCAGAAGCAATGCAATGCGAGCCCCCCGCTCACCTCTTACCGTTCAGGATCCGGCGCACTTCCAGGCGGAATTTCGCCCGCGACCACACTGACGTCCGCCACTCCGCTCGCTACGTGAGATATAGGATACCGCCTCAATGTGCCTAAAATAGAAAATGCATTAATACATGCTAGTATTAAATACAACCAGCCGGTGAAAACGGACTGCACCACGTTCAAACAAAGGTATGTAGCCTAAACTTTAATTACCTCCCACAGCAACCCCACAGGCAATTGGCAACAGCTAGCTTGGACCTTCCTTAGCCACCCCTCCCGTGGCCTTAGCTGTGCTCCCCACCGTGGTTATAGCACAACTTTGGTAGCACAAGGTTAACCAAAGGAAATTCACAGGCTGTTGTGAGGCACTGCTGGGAAAAGAACCTTTGCCTCCTGGGGACCTGCAATATCACAAGCTAAAACACTCAGCAGGCAGTGACTCACGCTTTCAAAATTGTCCTGAACACCACAGTCAAAACAACCCCAGGTGCACACAACCCGTGTTCACAACACGCCCCTGTGCTTTGATGCCTGCTTTCAAAAATGCCTGCCTTCACTATTTAGATAAAATGCCCGCGCTTCCCTCGTCCCCTTAATTGCCCCTCGTTCTACCGTCCAAAGCGCCGCACACGCGCGCGCTCGACCACGAGGCCACCTACTGTACTGAACACACCCCCTGTTCAGTGTAAACGCTCCGGTGGCGCTGGCAGCCTGTCCTGCACCGCGACGCGTACTTACAGGAATAAGCCAGCACGCGTCCTGCTACCTTCGTGTAAACCCGGCGCCGCTTCTAACCATGGACTCTAGAAGCCGTCTCTCCGCGACGTCCGCGTTCGCGCTCCGCAATCCGGTGAATGCAAATGCAGGAGCCGGATCAGCTGCCTTCCTCCACACGCGGGAAATCAGAAAGCCTCACCGGAATCGCCGCACCTACAAGGGGGGAAACAAAAGAGAGAAAATTAAGCGCCCTGAGCGCCGGGGCACGTCCGGTGTGTGTGGGAGCGTCCAGGCAACAAGGGGGTCACCTGGGCGCTCCCCACCTCTTTATCCCACCCCAGTGGCCCGCCCCCCCTCCCCTCCGACCCGGATGTCGATTAGCGACATCCGGGTCATGTAAACAGCCAATCGGTGGTGGGGCGCGCCCCAGTGGACACGCCCCCACCACCGAGAGGTCCGGGGGAGGTCGCCGCACCGCCATGCAGGCGGGGGGGCCAAGAGCCCCCCCTTTCCAGTTGCTTGTTTGTTATTTTGCTGGAACCTCGGAAGGAGGGTGCATGCTGGCTTCTGGAGCCAATCCTCTGAGCAGTGCTGTGTGCTCTAAAATTCTGATACACACAGGAAGTCATCAATGACAGTTTTTCAGTCAACAAAAGTCAATGCACTTATCCTGACTTCAGTAAGAAAGTTGGTCTCCACTTCTGTTAATTCCTCAGCGCCATGCGAGAGGTCGAATCGTCACACCGGCAGACTTTAAGCATTTCATAAAAGGGTGCACTCCAATAGGTGAAACTGACATGCATTCAATGAACATAGCTGGGCACTTTCTTCTTTCCTTACCGTGATACAGTATATGTATTATATAGATGCATTAACCCGTGAATGTTTCTCCGACCATGAAATGAGTTAGAGGGCGTTGTAAACATTCGCCAATCGAAGGGAGAGACTTAAGTCACTCGAGACGCTCATTAATGCATATGATTCCATTATGGGGTTTATGTGCCACCAATTGCCCTTCAGCTTAATACAGTGAGATATAAATCCAAACCATATTGGTTGGTTAGATGTGTATGAATGAAAGCACCGGGCAAATGCAATGTACAGAAACATCTGAAAAAGACACAATCTTACGGCTGCCTTTAGTTGTGCGTGAGGCCTGGGACCCTGGGTGTCTTTACACGCACTTCGACGCGCCTAGTTGGGGCTGGCATTACCTGCCTCTCTGTGAATGTGTCACAAATGCTGGCACAGGTTGCATTTCTGTTTGTGGTCCTTCCTCCCATTTACTTAAAAACATTATTCACAAAAAAAATATATCTTTTTCTAGTCCTCTAGATGGCAGCATATCTCCATTTGAAATGTATAGCTCATTTGATAGCTGTGCATAGTATAGTTTATTCCATATTGGAACGAATATGTGGAATCTGTAGAATTTATTTGCAGAAATAAAACCAATGAACTTGGCTTATTGAATTCAGGCGTTTTCAAGCAGTAAATATATATATATAATAATATAGAAATCACAAGTGCTCTCTCCACAAACATCATATTAGTCCATATTTTGGAGGGTACTGCTGACTTATTTCCTCCTTCAAAAATGTAATCGCCGGTAATATTGAAAGTGTAATTTAAATTACGAGAATTTGATACTGACATTTTGCAATTCTAAACAGATCGACATTACTTAAAATTGGAAATTAATCTGTAAGTAGGGTGTCATGATCGAATAAATCTGAAGTATACATTCAGAATTCACCAGCCCTTACGCAGGTAGTGACTTTTATTTGATGAATGGACAGATGCAATATAGGTGCACACTGAGAGCTTGACTGCCTTTGATTTTGTAGGTTGGGAACCCTGTGGAACAGAGTGGGATGCAGTCGGATTCCAGATCCGACAGCTATTCGTAAACTGGAACCAAAACAACGGGCCAGATGTACAAACATTAGGAATAACGGTTTCTTAATTGGGATTCTCTCCATATCGCAATTAGGAAAACGGTATTCCTAATGTATAGAACTCACTGAGTTTCATTGAGGGATTCATTGTGGGTCGCAAATCAACCTACCTCATGAATATTAATGCAGTAGGTCGCAGTTTGGAATCAAAAGCAACACAGGGATGGTGGGCTGCTGAGGACGGCAAACCAGCAGTTTGGGAGTGCTGTTTAATAAAGCAATCTTTTTTGTTTTTAAATGCAGCCCATTTTCATTAAAGGAAAACAGGATGTGTTTAAACAGAAAACAAATGAAACCTTGAAGTTTCATTTTTTAAGAGCAGGCAGTGGGCCAGAGGACCACTACCTACTCTTATTTTTTTATTTATTTATTTACATTCTCAAAGGGGAAGGGGTCCCCAACCCCTTTCCCTTTGCAAATGGGTTACCACCAGTTTTAAACTGGTGGTAAAATATTATTGTTTTGCGACTGGAATTCAGTCACAGAACAGTAGTACATACCATACTGATTCGATATTTGGAAGGGACACCCTAAACATGCCACTTCCAAATACCGAATCGCAAATGCAAAATGTGTTGCATTTTGCATTTTGTACATTTGAAAAAGCCTTTTTCAGGTTGCAAACTGCATGATCCTGTGAATCAGGCCGTTTGCGACCAGAAAAATGCTTTGTACATCAGGCCCTAAGTCCTGAGTTGCCATTTCATGTCCTCTCCTTAAGGACGAGCTCTATTCACAAGGGCAAATTTGATCATACATTTAGGTTTATGACCAAGTTTAAATTTTTTTCACCTGCCAGGAATTTGCAATGGGATTTCTGGCAGGTCTAAGCCTATTTAAATGGGTGCAGAGCTCTCCATCACAAGTGTGGACACTTTTGCAGCCATAAATCTACTTACGTCCTGATTACAAGTTTAGATGTTATTTATTGCACCTGATAAATAATAATACCATGGGTACATTATTTATTGATGCAATAAATAACACCTAATACAAGATAATAACTTGCATATTTTGGTGTTTAAATAACCAAAATTTGTACGTTACAGTAAATAGCATATGATTTTCCCCATTCAATTTTTGCCAGCTTGACCAGTCGAAATTCAACAACAGTTGGGGTATTCAATGCATCTGATAATCATTGGATGAGTTAAATGCAGTACAACTTGTAATTACATCCTCTACATAAACAGAAGGGCTTTAAACAAAGGAAACAAGCATTGGCATAGCCAATAGGTCTCACCTTTGGGACCTTATAAGTGTTTAGTTATGCAGCACAATATCCTTGGTGCAACAACATCAACTGTTGCATGGCTACACACTTACACGGTCACAAAGTCAAGACCTGTTGGCTATGCCACTGCTTGTTTTAAATGCTATAAAAGTTATTTTAAAAAAACACTGCTATGATGCGGGCAGCTAAAAAATGTTCATAACTTTTTTTCCTGTTATAATTGTTTGCCTCTACAGCATTGCGGAAAAGACATTGGCAAAGCTCACCGATATCACATAGAAAAGATCTACTGGCTTTTCCACTGCTTGTTTTCAGTTGGAAAACTCATTATGTCCCACCAGACTACCTTTTCTCCATCAGATAAAACAAAAAATATATGTTTTATTGTCCTAGCAGCGTGATAAATTAGTGAAGGGATCTCCACTATTTGTCAGCAGCCTGACAGTGTAGCCTGATAAATAACATGAGTGTTTTGCTATTAATCAAAATAGTTCCATGTTTTTGAAAATCAATATGGTGTTCCTCTAAGTTCAAAAAAGAGGGCAGCGACAGGAAAGCATCGGCATGCTTCTGCTTATACGAGTTCACTTTTCAAACATGGGCTTTGGACATATGCAGGATAAATGCTAAACATGAATCCCATCCACTATTATAGTAATCAGCCAGTAAAACGGCAACCTCCTCGGCGCCTCCATGCCAGCAGCCTTCGAAAACAATGTTTAATAATAGAGGCGGTTTAACCCCTTCAGCGCTCATGACGGAGCCACTCCGTCATGAGCCACGGGTGCCGTGTGCTCATGACGGAGTTGTGCCGTCATGCTGCGGCCGTTGGCCGCCGCTCCTCCCACGCTGCGCTGATTCCCCACCTGTGCGGGCGATTAGCGCAGTGGGCGGAGTCATGACGGAACCACTCCGTCATGAGCACAGCTCAACCGTGGCTCATGACGGAGTGGCTCCGTCATGAGCACAGTGTCACCGCGCTGCCCCCAAACCCCCCCCAGCGCTGCGGCGGAATTCCCGCCGCAGCGAAGGGGTTAATATATGTTTTATTGTCCTAGCAGCGTGATAAATTAGTGAAGGGATCTCCATTATTTGTCAGCAGCCTGACAGTGTAGCCTGATAATTAACACAAGTGTTTTGCTATTAATCAAAATAGTTCCATGTTTTTGAAAATCAATATGGTGTTCCTCTAAGTTCAAAAAAGAGGGCAGCGACAGGAAAGCATCGGCATGCTTCTGCTTATACGAGTTCACTTTCCAAACGCAGGCTTTGGACATGTGCAGGATAAATGCTAAACATGAATCCCATCCACTATTACAGTAATCAGCCAGTAAAACGGCAACCTCCTCGGCGCCTCCATGCCAGCAGCCTTCGAAAACAATGTAAATAATAGAGGCGGTTTTCAAAATAAAATATGCAGGAACAAGAAAGGTTTAGAGTAGGGGAAGAGCTGTGTTTCGCATCGGTGCAGCGAGCCACTCCTGCCGCCTCACACACCGCGTTAAATGATTTGTGATGTTTACCCAGAGGTCGAAGTGCAGTAAAAACAAGAAGGGCTGGGCAAGAAGGGAGGGGGGAATGCGAGGAGCCTGAATACAAGTGATGAAAAAAGAGGAGGAGAAGGGAGATGCGAGCAGAGCATCAAAGGGCTGGGTGAGAAGGGAGGGGGGAATGCAAGGAGCAGAGGAGCAGCTGTGCACGTGCACACCATCGTGCACGCAAGCTCTAGGCCAGCAAAACCATGTGGGTAGCACTTTTGAAAACCCACTTACAAAATGTCTCAAAGAGACAGCTTGCGCTGTCTCAGCGAGACCTAAAAATATATGGAAATAAATCCCGTTCCAACAGAGGGAATGGGAACAAAACATCGGAATCCCGTGATTCCCAATAGCATGCACATGGACACCTGTGCCAGGTGCAGCTTTCCATGCTGGTCCCAATAGTAATTGGCATTTTCCAAAAAACAATAAGCACCAGTACCTTGAAGTAAATCTCCAATTAAAGATGTACTGCATTGTTCCTGGATAGGGCCCATAAAGGCGCCTGGAGCTGTAGACAAAAAAGCTTCTCTCTTCCACCAGCCACGAGGAACAACTGAATTGTTTCCCTTTCACTGTCCTGTGGACAGGAAGGACGTCCCACACCAGGATGCTTCCCTTACTTCTTTTAACTTCCCACCTCCTCACTCATCCATTAAGCCCTGGATGGCTGCTGAGGGAGACAGGTGGCATGCAATTACCTGGCTTAATAGTCAAATACTTTGTTATGTGGTTGCTTTGTTTCAAGTGCAGCCTGTGTGAGGAACCGAGGGTGGTAGCAGCAGTTACCACTCAAGCCTAAAATGTTTGGGCCATTATTACTGAGATGTGAGTAATCTGTATATGTCAGCCAAAACCCAGCATTTCCGGCATGAGTGTCAACTGGAGCCTATCCACAGAGAGAGAAGAGCTAAACCAAACAAACTATGCTACTGCTTTGTCTTTTTGATATTTATAATGGTCTAAGATAAACCAGTCGCATAGAGAGGGTGCTGTGGGCTCTCGTGCATGTCACAGAAATGTACTCCCGGTCTCCGTTTTGTATCAAATTTAGCCATAATTTGGGTTCAGAGGGCCTCTTAAATTCCTGGCTTCCCGGGCCACTGCAATGACTGCACTACTCATAGTAATGCCCCTGAGATAAACACTTAACTGAATGTTTACGAAGCTGCCTACTCAATGTGAACAGAAAAGTCTGAAAGTTATATGGCGAGCGCCCAGCTGGTGCCAAGACTGACCAAACACGACGGAAAACTGCTTCAGACTAAGAACTACTTTTTGGGCATGAGAAAAAAACGTTTGAGGATGTATTTCTTATAAATGCATAGAGACAAAAAAATGCGCAATTCAAAAAAGGTAAACATAGTTACAAATGTGTGCAATTTCTGTGAACCCAATACGGAGTAAGTTAGCTAATGGAATGCCGAACCATCCATCCCTCTCATGCATATTTACATATTTGTGAGTTCATAGTCCAACTCCTGCGCTGGTTTCCCTGTATATATCAAACTCCTCAGTGCCCTCCACGACCTACTGAGAGAACGCCCAAATTTACATTCCAGTAAAAGTCCCCCAAAATTGAGAGCTAGGGCCCGCACAGATGCACATGTGCTCATTCATGGGGCAATCCCGCATTTGCACCCAAGAGAGGACTCCAGCATACTATGGAAACCTGGGCTAGGCACCAGGCCATAACGTGGTCCTCTGGCACAGACATCATCTCACCCTAACCAAAAGAGCCACCAGGTGGAGAAACCAGCTAAATGCAAGACCAATAACATCCATGGCAGCGTCCATCTTCAGCCTCCTGTACAAAAAGATTAAAGCTCCAAACACCCCCTTTGAGCTTCATATGTAGGCACCAATTATGTGTCTTCTTATATGAAAGACGCCAAGGTGACCTGAATTGTTACCGCCGACCTTGAGCCGGCAGTGCCACAAGCCGGTATGGTTCACCTATGTTCCGGGCCCCCCAATCTGTGCAATGTATTGTGAAGCAAAATAGAGTGCACAAAAAGCTCATTACTCTTGTGCGAAAGATGAACCCTATCTGGAAGAAAGAACTTGCCACCATTGTAGGACGTGAGAAAACATATTCAAATAGGGTCTTTACTGGGCAGCACAAGTTCCCTTGAGCCCTATTCAGGCCTATGTGACACCCCTCACCCCCTCCGATATTAGTCAGTTTTTTAGTAAGGGGGAGCAATGGACTGGACTCTTGTGGGCCAATCCTGTTCTCGCACAGTAGCACAACTTGCAAGTCAGCTTTTGATTTCGTGACCAATTCTTCTACCCTGAAAGTCTGGAAAAAAGGTTAAATAAAAGGCTGCTCCAAAAGACAAAAGTTCTGAAGAATTCACCCCAGGGGGGCGGTCTATGTTCTCGCGAAATATGTCTATCTCATTGGGACTCCAGGAGTCCTACTTTACCCCTTCCATTCTTTCCCAGCAAAACAAAGCTGTCTTGATGTGGAAGGAGTTTTTAGAAGTCTCATGCACTTGCTATCTTAGCAGAAAAGGCCAGAAAAAGACAAATGCCTCCTTCTAAGCAGCTGACTTGCCTTCTTCACTCATGAAGGAGATAAATTCCACCCATTCCTATAAAAAAAAATGTATAGGCCTCCAACCCTGCAAATGAAAGATAGGTAGGTTGAGATGCCTCTTCATAGGTTTCTCTTGACTTTGGGGCTAGACTGGCTGAAATGAGTTCTGGTAGGATAGTGTATCAAGACACCAAAGATGAAGGAGTTTGCCACTGGCCCCTCTGTGGCCTCAAAGTGTAAGCGTCTGAATTTCTGAAACTTAATATGAGACTGTCAGGATTCCTGCTATAGCTCATCTCTCTTGACTATCACAATATACCGGCATGACACATTATTCCTACAAACACTTAAGAATGAACAAACATCTTGTACCCTGACTTTTGACCATATTACATGCTGTTGGTAACAGATAGCTGCAGCTGGTGTTCCCCGGTTTATTTGAAAAGGCATAATAGCTGTTACAAATGTTTTACCATGCATATGCAAAGTCACGTTTCAGGAGCCATGGTAATATCCAGAAAATCCACCAGAATAAGCATCAAGCAACTGGCATGGATTACCTCAACATGAACCTTACAGTAGACAGCCCTCATCCAATTATTCCCCAGCACCTTTTCCTTACTTTAAGCAATTACAATGTGACCTTTGTGAACATTCTAAAGTACCTTCTAGAAGACAGCCTCATCAAATTAACCATCTGCACCTCTTCCTTCCTATAAGTTATTAGAACACTATCTTTGTGAACATTCTAAAACATCTTCTAGAAGGCAGTCTTATCAAGTTAATTATGTGCACCTGTTCCTTGTTACAAACAATTAGAATGTGACCTTTATGAATGTTCTAAAGCAGTCTTCTTTAAAGCAGGCCACACTCCTCCCCTTCGCTTAGCCTCTTTGCCTGACACTTACCAGTTTCCCGACTTCCAAGACTCTGTCTTGCCAGTTTTTTCACTTCAACCTCACTGCAAAGGACGTCCCACATCAGTCTTGCACCTGAATGGAAAAACAAGAAGAAAAAGGAGAGACACATTAACAGACTTGATTTTGCTATGCACTGAGCTCAGTCACAACATCGTATTTGCAGACAAGGTAATCAATGTTTTTGTTAAACGTGTACATTCTGGTGGCGGGGTCTGGCAGGAAGGACTTGGGTGAAGCTAACCTCATCCAAATTAGATTGTGGGTTTGATGCTGCGATCATACTCACTACAATTTCGAAATTTTGATGAAAGAACCTCTATGGACTATCTAAAAACAATTGAAAACAAAACTAAAGGTTGGTTGAGATATAAAAAGCTATTGTGAGGTGATACTTTAAAAGATATAGCTAATACTAGACTAATGCCTTATTATTTTATTGTTTATAGATTATATATCTGCTGGTACCATTCATCAGACTGGTGTGAATGCGTGCTGCAGTGTTGCGGTTGGGTAGACGAGCCTCAGTATCTTTAGCACTCCACTCGCTCTCTCTATCCCAACACCTTTCCCCCTGGGATTTGCCATCGGAGAAGAGTCTCCTTCTGTAAACCAAGGGCAAGCCTAGAGAGGATTCGAGAACTAGCACGCCACCCCACTGGAATCACCTGGGATCCAGGTAGGTGGCTTATGACAGAGACAGATCATCACCAGCATTTTACTTCAACCCAGTATATATTTTGCTTTGGAAAACAAATTATTTAAGCATAGACTCAAAAACCTTAACACAAAATGTGCATTGCCTATTAATTGACTCACTATCATGTTGTCAGACCAACAAAACACAGACTGATCATGAACGTGACCTGTCAAGATAGACTCTGCCACCATGATGTGGAATAACTCCAAGAAGGCCACTTTCTTCACTAATCCAGACTGACAGCACTCTGGAGAGTCTTTGAATACACAACACAAATATCCATGGATCTGGTAAGCAAGATAAACGCCAGAAACTAGCAACTGGATCGATCTGATTTCTACAACTCAGTAAAGAAAAATTATTTTAAGAGGACGCATTCCCATAAATCACCAGTGGTGACATGCTTCATCATCTGGGTCTCCTCCTAATGCCACACTAGTGGCACTAAGGGCTACAACCCTTGCTTAAGGAAAGGGGAGCTCGCGGAAGTTTTAACCTATTGCGGTAAAGCACGCTGTATTTAGACCTCTAGATGCGAGTACTCGATTATGTGGGAATCGTGATTGCAGTGCAGAAGTGTGTGTGTGATGTGAGTTAAAATTGACCAATGGAAAGTAAAATTATTTATTCACGCATCTCAGAGATCAAAACATGAAAACAGTGCAAAACAACAGTTTTGAACAAATAACTGTTCAAATGTGAGGGGTCAACATGTTTCAGCAATTATTGGATAACTTATGCTATGCCTTCGTCAGGACCTTAAGTATTGCTACTGCAAGTGAATGTTGTATATGCACAATAAATAACGTGTGTAAAGAGACCTCCCCAGACGGCTTTTGGAACCACCAGAGATACCGACGGAAAGAGCGGTGCCTCCTATGTTCTGAGCCGTGGCCATGTGAGGCGAGGTCTTATCCTCTTAAAAGACGGTAAATCGTCATTTACAAAGTGTTAGAACTGGGATTTCTGGTTGGCTAAGGCTTGCGCCAAAGTCAGGCAGAAACCACCACTCTAGTCAGGGCAAGGAAGTTACACGCCAAAGATAACCCCTGCTCACCCCCTTGGTAGCTTGGCACGAGCAGTCAGGCTTATCTCTGAGGCAATGTGTAAAGCGTTTGCGCGCGCACCCAGCAACAACACCCAAGGCCCACCACAAAAGAAACTCCACACAAGGTATTCTATAAAAATAACCTTTGTATTATAGTAAAACACATTAGATCAAAACACACACTTTACAATGTGCCAACAGGCACGGGCAGAATTTACAAGGGATTATATGTACAGGGGACAGGGCCACATGGACCACTGTCAGGAATTAGCACTTTTAGATATTTAGCACTTAGCACCAAATATAAAATTACTGTAGCACAAAAATAACATATATAGCACACAACCAGTAACTACTGGTAACAAGAAAGTACCACCTACGCAACCCTAACCACCTTAGGAGACTATCACGCAGGGAACTAGGACCTCACTAGCACCACCGGTACTAGGAGACAACAACCACTTAAGTATCACAATACCTGTAGGGGAAAACACACATTACACATGATGCATAACACATTCAGAGGTGTAGAACATGGCACATGACGCATAAACTCATTCAGAGGTGCCGGGCAGGTAAACACATGATGCATAGAACATTCAGCGGTGTTCTGAAAGAAAACACATGATGCAGAAACTACATTCAGCGGTGTCATAAAAGGAAACTCACATAAGCCACCACCTGTGGCAGTCCTTAGGCCAACTGGCCTTGTCGGGGCTTGGACGCTCTGTCCCAGTCAGGCTGCGCCAGCTGCGCAGGCCAAAACGTAATTATCCCAACCTACACGTTGCAGCTGCCCACTAAGTGCTGGGCAGCTGTAGAACTGAGCGTGGGCACCACCAATGTGCCCTTTGAACACCAATCGCCGTCACTCGTGGAGCCTCTCTGGGCCCTGCCAGAAGAATGCCCCCTAGAGCCTTTCAGGGCCCTAAACGTTACTGTGGGCAAGGGGGGAGTGGCCCGCTGCCATCTGGGGCCACTCGATCGCTGAAGAAATGCCCCCGGACCGTCAGAGCGTATTCGCGCTCTGTCCCTCAAGAAATGCCCCCCCTCGTTGGAGTCCCTCACGGGGCTCGAGGATACTGATACCACGTTGGAGCCACACGGGGCTCTAGACACACTGTGGCTCGTGGGAGTCCCTCTGGACTCTACAAAATACTGCCCCCGTTGTTGGAGCGCCACGCGCTCAGAACTTTACAATGTCCCCCACGTTAGAGAGCAGAGCGAGGCTCTCAGTAGGAACGGCCCGCGCCTGAGGCGGGGGCTGCTTACAAGGTTAGCCGGTCTGGGACCGGCACCCACGATACTCGGGCGGAGTCCCCAAGCCCTTCCCCACTCACCGGGCTGTCCTCGGGGGGACTCCGCTCCTCTTGCCGTACTTCCTGGTCGCCGGAGCGCGGGGTGGGCTCCCGCCCGCTCCCTTCCTCAGCGCGACGTCTCTCGGGCCGGGAACACGTGGGTCACACCCCCTCCCGCTGAACCAATCACAGCGCGGCAGGGGGATGACGCGGCCGGGACTCCGGGCTGCGACGGTGATCGTCTCCGCGATGAGAGGGGTGGGCTCCCTCGGTAAATGCAATCTTCGGCGGGGTGGGCACCCGCCGCCGCAATAAGCAAATAAGCGGGGTGGGCACCCGCCGATAAGCTCCAAAATACGGGGTAGGCTCCCGTCACCCGCAGCACACGGGGTGGGCACCCGTTGTTATAAGCAAAGCGCTCCTGAGCGCTAAAGGAAAATAAAAGCGCTTCCAGGCGCTTAGGGATGCCAGAAAGCCCAAAGTCTAGCCAAAAAGTATTTCACGAGCAGGGGGGCAAAGACTGGGCCCAGAGCCAGCTCACAGGGCCCTCCAGCAGGGAGGCAGTCCCCAGTGGCGGTCTCTCTTGGCGCCCAGCAGCAGCAGGCCCCCCCTCAAGTGGATCCTGCAAGAGAACACCAAATGTAAGGGGACACAGCCCCTTTTTATACAGTAAATTCTTTGTCTGCAAGGTGCAGGGAAGGGGCGAACCAGTTACATCTGGTTCCTGAGCACTTTGTTTTGCTCAGCCCCTCTCCCTATTCAGTGGACAGGCCAGGGTCATCAGTCGCACCACAGGGGGCGGAGCCAGCATTGTGTGGGGAAAGCCCTGTCCTATTCAGGACCCCGGTACACTCCTCCCCAGCCATCAACATGCTAACTCCCTATTCACCACTGGGTGACTCCTCCTGACTCTGGGGATTTCCCTAACCCGTCACGTGACCTCCACCAGCCAATCGCCAGACAAGCCACACATTTCATACTGCACACCGAAGTGCCCACTTCTAGAAGTGGCACTTCCACACTAGGTACATGCACGCCGCACACATCATCGCGCAGCATTCAATCACACGAGTCCGCACATACCAAACTCGGGCCTGCACACCCCACGCATCAGGAACTACCAGGACACATACATTCCCCCATGCATTCCTATGGGAGGGCAGGCCAACCTCACAACACGCACGCACTTTACCCTGGGACACAGCGGTAAAGTGCGCAGAAACCCAAAAAATCACTACACCCAGTCACCAATAAAAAGCAAAACGTTTCGGGGTGAACCTGCCAGAAGGGCCGGGTCCAACACAAAGGAATTGTTATCCTTATATACAGGTAAAGAGGTTGTATCAGTTCCAACTCTTTACACACGTTATATATTGTGTATATATAACATTCACTTTATCGCCCACCTGGCCCCAGAAGCAATTTCCTTCACAAAATGAATTCCCTTCTAAAGGATGAAATTTGCCACATGGACTTTACAGTTCTTGGGGATCTAACCTTTCATTTAGAATCCCAAAAAGATAAGGATACCATAGCGCTGGTAGAACTCATTAATGCCTTTGGTCTCTCTGGGCATGTGCAAAATGCCACGCACACAGCTGGCCACACACTGGATGCCACTTTTTCAAATAACAGCTCCATCACTGATCATAATCGTCTACCGCTTTCTTGGTCAGATCACGTCGCTTTCTTTTTTGAGTTAAATGTTACAGGTCTTAATAATAAATCACACATGGCCACCTATAGAGCATGGTCTAAAACACACAGTAATCAACTACAGCTACGACTTGCAGAAACCCTACATACACACGTTCAAGACCCGGGGCTAGCGACTCTGGATTATAATAATTTGTTAGAGATGGCCCTCAGTCAAGTAGTTCTGACAAAAAAGACCAAACAAGGCAGGAAAAACCCTTCATCCCCATGGTTTTCGGAGGACCTCAGATTAAGTATGAGCTCCACGAAAAAGAAGCATATAAACATGCTCTAGCCAAATACAAACCCATTCTGACCGAAGAAAAAAGGCATTCTTTATCTTACAGTTCGAATCAGCCAAAAACTCGTCCAGAGATCTATTTCAAGTAATAAATAGCCTCACAAAGCAGCCACAAACTAAAAGACACTAAAGTAGCCACACCTTCTGTGACGCCATTGCCCATTATTTCAGAAATAAAGTTGATCAAATTGATCACTTATCCCACCATCCTAAGAATCTAACACTACAAATGGGCACTGGGACTTTTGAGAGCCCTATGACTAACAATTCCCCTGAGTCCGCTCTGACAAATGTTTCCCCAATTACAGTGGCACAAACTTTGAACCTCATTCAGAACACTAAATCAGGGTCTCCAGAAGATTACCTACCCTCCATCTGTGCTGAAATTAATTCCAGATATCTTAGCCAAGGTACTTACAAATATTTTCAATTCTATGTTCAGCACAGGGATCCTTCCTACTCCCTGGAAAAGGGCTTCCATCCTGCCTCTTTTCAAAAACACAACACTCTTAACCCAGAAGATCCCTCTAACTACCAGCCTATTTCCAGACTTACATTTCCAGCAAAAGTAATTTAAAAAAATGTTGAACAATCAACTAAATCAATTATTTTAGAGGACAATCTGCTAAATACCACACAATTCGGATTAAGATCAGAACATAGCACGGAGAGGGACTTTATTGAAACAAATAAAATTCATTCTAGATGGAGGAGGAACAGCTGCTCTGATCCTATTGGATCTGTCTGCGGCCTTCGATACCATAGACCAGGGGTCTTCAAACTTTTGGATGCCGAGACACCCGTGTCTCGGCATCACCCCTCTTGACAAAAATATCTAAACCTGTAGGTAGGGCTACTGGAATTATGAGGCAGGTGAGGGCCAAATTACGCGACGGGCTTGACTAAACTGTGTGGAAAGAAAAGGTAAATAATGTTATGCGATGCCACATATTTTGCGATAGCATTGCTTCATTATTTTGACATTTGTTACACACAGTAACACTGAGGAAAGATGTCACCCCATCAGTACTAGTTTATAACCAAAATACAGCAATTAACATCAGAAAGATGTCTAGTCAACCTTTGTGAAGGGCCTTCCACTCCGTAGGAATACGTGCTGCCACATTAGAAGCTCACCTGGCCCTGGCAGGTAGCAGCAGGGATCCCTTAAAGCCCTGGCGGTCTTGTGCAGAGTTAAGCAGTTTACCCATGCCGCTTTCCTCTCACCCCCTCCATTCCATCCCTCTCTCCTCTCCTCTTCCAACCCTGGATCCCTCTCTCACTTTGCAGGCCATTTTCTTTCACCCCTTTTTACAACTTCGAAATACTCCCCATTCAACCTCTCACTTCACTTTTAATCACCTCGTTATTCTGTCTTTTTACTGCCCTCATCTCTAACAGTCTCTCGCATTTATATCATGGCCTCTCTGGCCCATCACCTCCCATGCCTCTCAGGACTTCTCACTCACCTCAAGTCTCTCCATTCAAATTTTTGTCTACAAATGTAAATAATAATAGGCAGAAGCAGAGGAGAAACTAGACCCAAACTTCGGGGGAGGGGGGATAACACTCCCAGCCAGGGTTGGCCCTAGCACTGGTCGCACAGGGTACAACAGTCTTTTTTGGTGCCCCCCGTTTCCTCCTTCTCCATGAATTCCCTCACTACCACTTACCAACAATGCACCCCATCTCTTTATTGCACCTTTCTGACAAACATTTCTTTTTTTTTTAGCCCTACTCATAGTTTATTCACACTCAGTTCTGTGATCTGCATGATACATGTACTTTGTAGCAGGCACATTAACCCTCTGCACTGTGTGGGTGACAAGAGTGAAGTGGCACATGAGTGCAGGGTGAGTGGTGTGATTGTGTGACTGCAGGGTGAGGTATAGGGTGAACAGCGCAAGCTCATTGTGAGTGTAGAGTGATCACTGTGAGTGCAGGATGACGGGTGAATTGTGAGAGTGCATAGTGATCACTGTGAGTGCACTGTGATCGCTGTGAGAGCAGGATGAGTATGAAAATGAAGGGCGAGCATGAGGAGTGAGTTGTCTGAATGCAGGGTGCATTCCCAGACACTGGAAGTAACTCAGCATGTTATTGACGGCGGCGTAGGGTTCAGATATAAGTTAAACTATTGCTATTATGGCTTTAACCAGGGATCAGGGGTGGAGGAAATAAATAATATGCTGATCCTGCAAAAAACTTCCTGTCGTATGGTTGGGGTTGCCAGCTCATTATTCTGATGGCACAGACGGTACAAAAATAAGCAGTCACCTAAAGCTGTATTTTTAGCACTTATCTGTGCGTACTTAGAACAGCAAATATAAATAGAAAACACTTTTAATTGTGTTCTAGGGATGCCTCAATTATCCATGACTGATAATTAAAAAGAACAAAGACAGAAAAGTCACATAATGAATGAATACATACTTTTTATTTATAACTCTATCTAGTGTCAATAGGAGGTCTTTGCAGGCACTTTAAACAACACACGGCAGGCATTTTTCTTTTGGCAACCCTACTTTATATTCCTTTTCATGAAATGCATTCTCATACTACAGCAGTAAATGTAAAATACAAATGTAAGGAATAGAAGTGGGGGCCCGGGGGTACTGGAACCAGAAAAAAACTAAGCCTCTGTAACTTGTTTACAAAGGCATGTAAATATGCAAATGGTCTTTATGACCTGTGAAAAACATGGGCGTGCTGGAGATAAGACTCCAGACACTGCCCAGCCCAGCCCTCAGCAGCTCGAGCTGCACTGCAGCAGCCCGGGCTGATACACGCGCCTACGGGCCTGGGCAGAAGTGTGACTGGGAATGTGCAACCCCCTTTGTATCACTTCATGCCCCCCTGGAGGCCTCACCCCACAGTTTGAAGACCCCTGCCATAGACCATCCAACCGTGATCTTTTGCTTGGAGAATCAAGGTATAAAATACTTAGCCTTAGAATTACTTAAATCATTCCTAAAGAACAGGGAAAACACCGTGAAACTGGACAATTTTAGCTCCAGTACCTTCCTTCTACCTTGCGGGGTGCCACAGGGATCATTGCTTAGTCCCACCCTGTTTAATCTCTATGTAAGAGAGCTTGCCCCCTTGGTCCAATCCCTTGGCTTCTTTCTTACTTCATACACAGATGACACGCAGATCGTTCTATCTGCTGACAATGACACCAGTTACACCAGTCATCAGCTTCATAATTGCATGGGAGAGATTGGCAGATGGATGAGTAAGCACTGTCTCAAATGTAATTCAGATAAAACAGAAGTGATTCTTCTGGGAAACAACCCTCATCTCTGGTCTACTGCTTGCTGGCCATCGAAACTGGGTGCTCTATCCCAACCCACCACAAAAGCTAAAAGCCTTGGTGTAATGCTTGATGATAAGCGTAACTTTAGCAAACAAGTTTACTCAGTTCTATCCTTCTCTTATAATACCCTTAGAATCATAAGAAAAATTATACACTTTCTTCCCAACAATTCTAGAAAAACAGTAATTTCCTCTTTAATCCCATCTAAAATGGATTATTGTAATGGACTGTACATTAATCTTCAGGCACAATATCTCAAGAAACTTCAGGTATTACAAAACGCTGCAGCCAGATTACTTATTAACCTTCCCAAACATCACTCTGTTTCTCAAGCAATCAAAGATCTACATTGTCTAACGATTAAGAAGTGCATTAATTTAAGGCACTCTGCCTCACCTTCAAATCTCTGCATGCGACAGGACCAGACTTTCTAAGAAAATCCAGTTCTTGGTGCGTTCCCAACAGGAACCTGAGATCAAGTGGATCCTACAAAGTTACCACCTTTAGATTTAAGAAAACCAAATGGGGTGGACGCAGCTTCCTGGCAGGAGCAACCAAGGAATGGAATCCTCTGCTAATACACATAAGATTGGCATCCTCTCTACAGGTTTTCGGAAAGCTTTTCACTCTTTAGCCCTCTGTTTGTCCCCCCTGCTCTCTGCTGAGCTAGCACCATGACACCCTAGGGTATACATAGCGCTTTACAAGTATTTTTAACATAACATAACATATACAGCATACAGAGTCTGCATGGCTGGCAGTGTGTAACTTTTGTCTGCACCAAGACACGCAGCCTGCAATGACAGTTTGCATGGCTTAGGTGAGTGGTCCCTTAGGGTGGCGCAATATGTGCTGTAGTCCTTAGGAACCCTATTTAGTACCTCAGGCCCTAGGTCCAAGGGGTAAAATGTAGGCACTTACAGAGGGTGCTAATGGTATTGCAAATTGGGGTACAATTGCACAGCTTTTGGAAAGAGATCTGGCACTGGGGACCTGGTTAGCAGGACCCAGTGCACTTCCAGTCAAAATCACATCAAAGACCAGGCAAAGCGTGGGAGTGACCATGTCAAAAAGGGGAACTTTCCTACACACTAGTCTTTTCTTTTGGCAAAGGGACATCCAACATTGCTAGAAGGCTTGTAAATGACACCAAGGAGTCAAGTGGGCCCAGGAACCAAAACGTATCCAGATAACACAAAACCAAAGAGAAAATCCAAGAAGGTACTGAACGTCTCAAAATAGGAACAACATGACACAGCGCAACCGATAGCCCTGTCTTAGTCGAAATAGAATGTATCAACTAACTGGAAACCCAACAAGTGGAAGTTTTCAGGGTGGACTGGCAAAAGCCTGAACAAAGACTCAATGTTAGCATTAGCAAGGAGGCCCTGGGCTCTAAAGACTAAAACATAGTATTAGCCAGGTCCAAAGATGCGTATCTAACCAAACATAAGAATGATCATTCACGTCACTAAACAGGCTGTCCTTTTGGAGCAGATGAGTTATGAATATGGAAACATTAATCTGCCCACCAAGTGAGGAGCAGACAAAGTTATCTATGAAAATGACACTAAAGTGACCAGCTACCCTTTCCAACCCCTTTCTCCTTCTCAATCTTGACCCTAGTCACATCCAAGTTTGCAAGCAAGGAATGTAGATTCTTGCATGCTGCTTCACCAATAATACTGATCAAAACAAAAACCATAATACAACTGTTGGGCAGCTTGATAATCAAGATAAATATTCAACCATTAGATCATAGCCTGTAAACCTACTGGGTAAAATGGCTTTGCCAATAACTGGTCACTGTGAGAAGTTGGCCTGGCATATGCTGGTCACTAGTTATAGTGGCCACCTTGCACCAGTCCAATTTGACTCTTATGGTAGATAGGTTTAAGACAACCTTTTAAAGAAAGCTATCCTAGTGGTAGCTGTGGAGAGCAGCCTTCAGGCTAAGTCTCAGAGGAATGTAAAGCAGCTTGTTTTACCTTATAATCTCTTGAATTACCAAATGAAAGGACACCACACAGGTATATATATCAAATATATATGGATTTATTTCTCTACTAATCTCTTTATGAGATTAGAAGCCAGGAACACATTCAAATATCAACGTTTCACAATAAGTTAAGTACAAATATGGCTGGGGCCCTAGGGGCATACCAGACCATATACTAAAAAAGAGGTTTAGGAAAGTCGACTTGCAGAATGACAAGGCCTAGGGCCTGTAGAATCGCTGGGTTTTCACGACTGCAGTGATAGCAGGTAAGTAACAGACCCACGGGAGACGCATGCAGTGTGAGAACACAGCCGCGGGTTCCCTATTGATTACAATGGAGCAAGTCGCGGTTTGATTTTTAAAGTTTTAGGGTACTTCGAGGAAGTCTATAAGCAAGCCACTTACAAGGTAAGTAATTTGAGGGCCAACACACACTAGGGCACCGGAGTGCACGAGTTACCTCACCCAGGGAAGCCGGGTGCATAGCTGTCTTTTGGTGTCGGGTCACGTCGCTGTTTTCTATGGAAGCCAAAGAAGACTTGCTGCTTGCGGCGACTGAAGAAGTGTCCGGTGGAATCCAAGGCTGGATTCGAGATGTAGAAGACCTGAGAATTGAAGGGACAGTGTTCGGTCCCGGGGCCAGGAAGATGGATGCCCACGGATGTTGTTTGATTTCAGGTGATAAAGGGTGTTTTGATTCTTCGCTCACGAGGTCCAGGGAAGATCGACGATGACCAGCAGCTGGATATGGAGTGTTCCACAACGTCTGCAGCTGACTGCAGTGTCGGCAACCGGATTGAAGCCAACAAGCGTTGGCAACAGCAAGTCTTGTGTATAGTGAAGAAAGTCGATGGTGCAAACCAGCAAGGTCTGAGGGACTCACCCAGCGAGGGTAAGTGAGGGCAGGCCTAGAGCAACCAGGGGAGCCCTTTGAGTTGATAAGAAAGTCTTCGGGGGACCCACAAGCCAGTGGGCAAGGGATCGTGAAGACGCCTCTTGAGGAAATGCTTCACAAGAGCCCACGGTCACTCAGGACAGGGTAGGCTGCTGATTTTTGCTGAAAAACCTGCTGGAGGCTTGGGCCACAAATGGTCCAAAGCACAAATTCATAAAACATTGTGAAGGGGTTGCACTCAACAATAGTGAACGGTTCCCAGGTATTGCGGCTCCTCGTCACTTGTAGGGTCCACTCGCCTCAGCTCTGCTGGGGACTCACAATGGCCGTTGAGAAGTCAGGAAATCCACTTACAGGGCTGCAGGGACTTCGGACTCCAGCAGGAGCGGGAAAGTTTGCGACTGTTGATTAGACTTTCAGGTGCCTGCCAAGCAGGGGAGTCACTCCTTGACTCCAAGGGATATTCTTCCGTCTTTCAAAGGTAGTGGAACGTTGAAGGGCCAGGATTCTTCTTGTAAAGCGTCGTCCAGGTTTATCTAACTTGCAATGGCAAGGTGTACCTATCTTATAGTAAAAGAAAGGGAGGGACTAGCTCTATGACCACTCCTCTAGGAGGGTCAGGGGGGTGGGTGGTTACACCCACTTCCCTTTGTCCAGTTTCACGCCAGAGCAGGGGCTGGTATCTCCTGAACCGGTTTGAGCTGGCATATGCACAGAGGAGCCTACTGCTCCCCTAGTGTAGGACTTCAAAGCACTCTAAGAGTGCACCCACCCAGCTCCAATAAACTAAATCCTGTCTGGAAGCTGGTGACACCTCCCTGTAACAGGATGCCTATTGTTGGGCCTCCTCCACTGCGAGTTTCAGTCAGCAGTAGGAGGGCAGCCCAGTGTCTGTGCTGGTGGCATCCATTTTGTGATGCCGGGCTCTTTCAGATTTCTACCGTGTTACCACAGTAAGTACATGTCATCCCCTTTAGAAGGGTGGGATTATACTCCCACACTAGTTACTGGTGTAGGGGTATGATACCAAAATGTTTGACACCAAACACGACATGTTTTTATGCAGTCATTCCAAAGTTAGCATTAACCGGGAGGTTATAATGCACTTAAGAGTATATGGTTTAACCGCATCCACAAACAGCCACAGGGAATAGACCCTGCCAGCTGCAGAGGGGCCCTGCTCAGGCATTGGCACCCCCTCACATTGTAAACCAAGCACCCTGCCCTCAGGATTGATAGGGCCTGCTGTAGGGGTGACTGATAGGTTTATATGTGTGTGTATGGTGAGATATAGGAACCTATACCTCTGTGAGGAGTGCTAACACTACCTCACCCAGGCTGCAGTAGCAGGCCTGGGGTGTCAGATTTAGTCTGCTTCCGAGGGGTGGCATAATACATGTTTCAGCCCCTGGTATGCCTGTAAAGTACCTATGCCCTTGGTACCTAAGGTACCATATACTAGGGGCTCATAAGGCAACAGAGTAACCAATCACTAGTGCATCTAATATGCACTTCAAGTCATTTAGAGAGAACAGAGAGACTGGGGCCCTGATTAGCAGGGACTCAGCCTGACTATAGCCAGAAACCAGTGTATACATCAGAAAAAAGTGGGGGCAACATATGTGCAGATCCTACTCTCCTACAGTCACGTTCACTGCTTCTGTGGGCCTTTATCCTTGGCTTTCTTGAAGCATATGTACTCGGTGTTTTTGCATGCCACAAAAAGACCCAGTATGTTTAAATTTACAATTTTTTGTTGAGATGGTGTAGGATTTCTTATTCTACTCCAATGCTCCCTCCCTTTGTGCCTGCCGCTTGGTACTACTGATAGGCTGATCCATGAGCCTTCTTCAGCATCTTGAATCTTAACCAGGCATTACCATCAGTCAGACCCCAAAACAAGCTAAGGTTTGGGGATTTTTCTCCTGAGTGAACAATCATATTAATGTGAGCCATTCCCATCAAACTCCTTCTGCATGCACACTATCTTGCTTTGACAGTAAGCTAACTGACGACCTAGCTTAGGTAATTTTTCAAATAGCAATGAACGCTAGATGCTGAAAACTTATATACACATTGTAAGTGTTTCTTTATACTTCGGCTTCAGCATTTATGTAATCACTCTTTACTATGCTTAGATTCATCAATTACTGGTGTCTCAATAGTCAATTCAAACATTTCAACAAATACGCCCTTAGAAATCTTCTCCTTAAATTCCTCTAATAAATGCAGGCCCAATTGGCCTCCTGGAGACTTGAAGGATCCCAGGCCCATTCTCAGCAAGGCTGTCCCCATGCTTTTTATATTGCTACCTTTGTCCCCATGTGTTTGCTGAACAATTGGCACTCATGACACCTGTATGTGTGGTACCGCAACTCCAGTAACCGAGAGACCTTGTGCAGTGAGCAGATCCCCTGATTGGCAAACCTATAAGCCAAACCCACTGCTCCCAGAAGCCACCAGGGCAATGAGCTAGTACTCTTGCACCATGACCAGCTGAGTCGATGCACTCTCTTGGGATGTACTTTGCAAATTGCAGGCATGTCCCTTTGACGACGTGAGCACCATGATGAGGAAATATGAAACGTGTAGGAAGGTGGATATCTGACTATGGTTACCCCCAAATTTTTGCCTAGTGTCAAGAACCCCCCCATCAAAAGAATGAGGATTGCCTGGCTAGTAGCCCTAGCCAGGTGATGGGTAAAAACATTCCTGAGGGATCTCCTTTTTAGGTAGTTAGGGACCTCCCCCAGAGGGATTCTGCTGGGCACAGGCAAACATGGGACCTTAGGGCCCCAAACCTGACCTGTCCCTCCAGTAAGCCCACAAAAGGGACCCAGCCTCCAGCTTTAGGTAGCCAGAGGCTGACCCTGAGAGCACAGTGCAACTCAGCTAAAGAGAGAAAGGCATCCATGGTGGAGGATGATTGGAGGAAGCTGAGGCCTCACTTTGAGGACCCTCCCTTCAGTACTCCATCTCCACACCAGCCTTTTACTTTGCAAAGACACACCAAAGGTAGAGATTCCCTATGGTGGAGACCCTATGATACCTTTAGGGTGAGGGATTGCTTAGTGGACCATGAGACAGGGGGTAACCATGCCAGTGCTGGTTCTTCCTTATATGGCCACTTGGGCAATAGAGGCTTACCTGGTCAAGGACAGCCCTATCTCCCTTCGTTTGGGGGGGGGGGGGTTGTGTAGGAAGGTGGATATCTGACTATGGTTACCCCCAAATTTTTGCCTAGTGTCTAGCTAGTTTTTCGACTTAGTTGGCCTGAGATCCTGCCATTCAGGATCTCAGCCTATCTGCTCTCTCTTTAAAATGGACTCCATGTACCCTAGGTGCATAACCCATTGGAACTAGATCACCCTGTGAGCCCCTGTACCAGTGTACACTAGGTACCCAGGGCATTGGTGTATCTAAGGCCACCAGGGGCTGAAGCATGTATTGTGCCACCCCTGGGCTGGCCTAACAAATTTGACACAACTGGCTGATCACTCAGCTGGGGTAAGTTGGTGTAACCACCTCTTACTTAGGTGTAGGATACCTATACCTAACCTTAAATGGGACACCTGGTAACCTATAAGCCACTCCTATGGCAGGCCTTGACAATCCTGAAGGCAGAGTGCTTGGTTCCATGTGAGATGGTGCTCTGGCATGAGCTGAGCCTGTCTGTAGTGGTCGGAACCACTTCCTTCTACTGTTTCCAGATATCGTCATACCATATACTCTTAAGTGCATTATGAACCTCGCGGTTAAATGCTATCTTTGGTTTGGCGTTATCAAAACATGTCGAGTAAGGTGTCATACGAATTGGAATACTAACCCCTCGCCAATTCTGGCGACGGGGTTAGCATTCCACCCTTCTAGAGGAACACGACATGTACAGTACCTGAAACCCGGGTAAAATCAGACATAGCCTCAGCTCCACAAAATGGATGCTGCCACCACCGACACAAGTCTGCCCTCCTGCTGCTGGGAGTCCTTCCAGCTTGGGAGACGTGGACAAAGGGTTTCCTGCCAGGGGAGGTGCGAGCACCACCCCAGACAGGATTTTGTGTATTGGTCAGGTAGGGCTTGAAAGAAACCAGATATGCCTGAGGCTCACAAGGAGCCTCGGTGCATATGCCAGTTCAATCCGGTCCTGGGGCACACCAGCCCTGGACCTGGGGCGAGTTGGACAAAGGATTGGGGGTGTAACCACCCCCCTTCCTGTCCCACCCTTAGGGAGGGACCTAGCAGGTAGTCCGGCCCCTAGAATCCGCTTAAAGGTAGGAGCTGTGTCCTAAGACTTCAGACATCCTGGAATCAACTTAATCACAAGAAGAAGACGGGAACTTCGACGCTCTGCTGCACAGAGGACTGAAGGAAATCTCCCCTATGGTCAGGGAGTGACCATCTTGCTAACGCAAGCACCAACCAGCTATTGAACGTCTGCTTTGCTGCCGCCTCCTGCCGGAGCCCGAGCCCAGAGCCCGACAAGACCTGGACCTCCAGACCTCTCACCGCCTGATCCACAGTCCCTGCAAAGAAGGAACCCGTGGAGGCACCGAGACACGTGGAGCCAGCCATCTTGGAAGACCGACGACAAGCTGCAAGCGCAACAACAAGTTGTGCTTTGGGTCCTGAGAAGCCCAACCATCGAGCAGCATCTGCACCAAAGGTGAGCCCTCAAGCATCTCCACGATCTGCGTGGGGCCCCTCTGCACTTTGCATCTCGACGCGCCTGCCCGGTCCCTGGCCCGTTGGCTAGTGGCCATTTTGGCGACGAAACTTGAAACTAACGATGCTGGTCTGGTTGCTCCAGATTGGCCCTAGCTGCTCTCCAAAAGAGCAGCCCCTCTGACCTTGCTGGTCAGAACAATCAGCTTTCCTCTCTTTTCACGACTCCTGCCTTTGCCAAGGCTTGTTTGCTTCTTTCGAGTCGCCGACACCGCCGACAGCGAGAGCCTGCGTGGGACAGCTCGTGACTTGACTCCTGGACGTCGTCGACCTTCAGGGACCACGTGGCTGCGGAGACACTTCACCACCTGTTTGCACCCGACATCGCCTGGTACCTACCTGGTGCCACGCCGGTCACTGGCTAGTGACTGTGAACACTGTCCCCTCTGCTTTCAGGTCTTCTACAACTCTGATCCACCCTTGGATCCAACGCATCTCTTCTGGACCGACCGCCTGCAGCATCTTTGTCATCAGGCTCCATTGACTCGATAGAAGAAACCCGACGCACTTCGAGACCTATGCACCCGCTTCCTGTGGGTGTGGTAAAGCTGGCACTCCGGTGCCCAAGTGTAGAGAATCATCTCTAGTGTTTGTGTTTCGAATCTTGAGATCGTAGTCCAACCAGAAGACCCTTTCTGCAGTAACTTTTTAACTTTTACGCACCCATTGAAAACCTATGGGAGCACGCGTGTGACTTTCCTCACTGCACACGCAACCCGTGGACCTCCTGGTCACTAACTAAAGTTAGCTCCTTGTAGGCCCAGCGATTCTAGAGGCCCTAGGCCTTTTCCCTTTCCTGTTCGTGGTACTTATACCACTATTTTAGTATATGGTTTGAGTGGCCACCAGGGCCCATCCATATAAAGTGCAACTTCTGTGTATTATAACATTGTCTTGTTTAACGATTTGTGCTCCCGTGCTCATAAAGAGTCTAGGGGTTACTTTGAGAAATAAATACATATATATTTTGAATATATATCTGTGTGGTGTCCTTTCATTGGTATAAAAGGGGGTTACATTTGGTAAAACAGCCTGCTTAACACGCTTTAACGAGTTTAGCCTCAAAGACTGCTTAGCCTACGCTACCACTAGGGCAGCTAGTCTGAAAAGGTTGACTTACAACCACACCATAAGGGTTGCTTGGCATGGTACAAGGTGGTCACTTTAACTAGTGAACATCATATACCAGGCCAACTTCTCACATTGGTGAGCAGCGGTTGGATTTGAGCTTGCTGTGTTTTACCATTGTAATCTCTTGGTTACCAATTGAAAGATCACATAGGTACCTGTAGGTACATATAAAACAAGATAGATATACTTAAGTTCTACTGAACTTAGTTGTTGTAGAGCAAAGGGAGTAGCACACCCTGACTACAACTACTAGATAGGTTTAGTAGGTAAACCCAAGTGTAGGTAGATTGCAACACATCCACCCACACTTAAGAGCAATGGAGGGGGCAGAGGGGTCCAAGGTACCCATCTCTGTCGAGAGTGACCCCCAGAGGGCACCACCTCTCTTTGCTACCCTAAATCAAAATGAGCTCAGGCAGTTGGCAAATATCAGGGGCCTTAAACAGCCCAAGAATCCTACTTCTGCTGAACTCAGAGAGCTTTTACAAACTGATGAAGATCAGAAAGCTCTCAAGAAAGCCTCCCAGTTAGGCCCCTTAGGGACTAGAACAGGAGGCCCCCCTTCTGAAGATGCTACTGAGGTACCCCTTTCCAATAGTCACCCCTTAGATGAGATTCATACTACAGAGGATGAAAGTGAGAAGGGTACTGATACAGAAGGTAGTGAGGATGAAGGGAGAACTAGCCCAGTGCCAAGTGTTATACGTGGCCCAGCTAACCTAAGGCTATTGGGGACTGACAATGGGATCATCCCATTGGATCTCCCCAGTGGACTTAACCAGGGGCTTGGGAGGTAAAGGAATCACTCAGGTGAATCTAATGCTTCTCATACCTCTAGAGGCTCTCAAGGTCACTCCAGGAGAAAGATGACCACCCCTCAGAGGAGGGAACATGAGGCCAGAATGCAGGAAGCCCAGCTGAGGATCAGGAAGCAGGAGCTAGAGGTAGCCCTGATGGAAGAAAAACTGAACAAGGCTAGGCAACCTAAAGAGATTGGGTCTATACCCACTGGTGGCAGCATTGTCCCTAAGGACAAAGATAGGGTCTTTGACAATAGGAACCTGTCCAAGGTTGTGCCCCCCTACAAAAGTGGGGATGACATCCACAAATGGATGACTGCTCTTGAGAGAGCCTGCAAAGTGCAGCAGGTTCCTGAAGACCAGTGGGCAGCAATCTTATGGCTCTCCTTTGAAGGAAGAGGCAGAGATAGACTCCTCACAGTTAGGGAGGAGGATGTCAGAAATTACAGAGTCCTGAAGAGTGTCCTAGTTGATGGGTTAGGCTTAACCACTGAACAGTACAGGTTAATGTTCAGAGACACCCAGAAGACACAGACTCAGGACTGGTCTGAATTTGCTGAATGTGCCACTAAGGCTTTGGAGGGTTGGTTGCTGGGAAGTAAGGTATCTGATTATACAGGATTGTACAATTTGATGATGAGAGAACAGATTTTAAGTAACTGTCAAAACCAGCTCCTCCATCAACACCTGGTAGACTCAGATTTGACCTCTCCCCAAGAATTGGGAAAGAGGGCAGATAAATGGGTCAGGACCAGGATCAGGCCTAAGAATCAGGGTGGTGACCAAAAGAAGGATACCACCAAACCTCAAGAGAAGGGTGGGGATAAAGCAAAAGAGAAATCTTCCTCAGGGCCCCAAAACTCCACACAGGGTGGTGGGTCCCAAGCTCCCTCCTCTACCACAGGTAAAAAGCCTTACTGCCATGAATGTAAAATTCCTGGGCATTGGAAAACTGACAGCAGTTGCCCCAAGGCTAAAAACAAAACTGTTGCTCCAATTACTCCTGTCACACCACCTATTACTGTCAGCAGTAATCCCCCAGGTGGTGGGAGTGCCCCCAAAAATGTGGGTGGGTTTACTTGGGGAACACAGGGGGACCATGGCTTAGCCAATTCCCCTACAGCCACTACTCTTGTCTGTGATGGTGGCATGGGGTTTGCCAACTTCACTGCCTGTCCCAACACTTTGGGTAGGTACAGACAGGAGCCCTACATCAATGGTACAAAAGCTGAGGCCTACAGAGACACTGGAGCTAGCATCACTATGGTGGCCCATTGGCTAGTTCCCTCTGAGCAGCTTTTGCCTGGTTGCTCCTACCAGGTAACTAACATTGATGGCAAACAGAACAGTCATCCCATGGCAGAGGTGTGTCTCAGCTGGGGAGGTGTCACTGGCCCTAAAAGGGTGGCAGTGTCCCCAACCTTGCCTGTAGACTGCTTACTGGGGAATGACTTAGAACTCTCAGCTTGGGCTGGAGTTGAACAAGACACCCATTCAAAAATGGTAGGCCTTTCACAAAAGGGTAGTGGGGTTGTGCCATTCACAACCCCTGTCCAAATAGATTTCCTCCCTGGAAAGGTTGGAAGGGCAGTGGTAGCCACAGCCCAGGCAAAGACAGACTTCCCTGTAGAGACTGGCAGAGCTGTGACAGTCACAGCTCAAACACAAACTGAGTGCCCCCCTGAAAAGGTTGGCAAGGCTGTGATGGTCTCAGCCTATACTAAGACTGACATAGGTGTAGTGAAGCCTGAAACTATGGATCACTCCACACAAACAGAGAGTAGGTGGGAGGAAGAAAAGTCTCCCTCTCCCCAGACATTAGGAAAAGGTCAGCCTCCTCAGGGATCTGACCTCACCCCTTGTGAAGGAACTGCCCCAGAGGTAGCCCGGCCTGGCCTGGCAGAGCCTCTGATGTCAGTGGCCCCTTCCAAGGTGGGACCCAGTCTGGTGCAGGTAGCCTGCCTCTCTCTACCCTGCCTCAGTCAGCCCAGGGCTGCGGAGGTCAGGGAGGCCAGTGGACCCCAAGAGGGCCCCTGTCCACAAGAACCCCCCCATCAAAAGAATGAGGATTGCCTGGCTAGTAGCCCTAGCCAGGTGATGGGTAAAAACATTCCTGAGGGATCTCCTTTTCAGGTAGTTAGGGACCTCCCCCAGAGGGATTCTGCTGGGCACAGGCAAACATGGGACCTTAGGGCCCCAAACCTGACCTGTCCCTCCAGTAAGCCCACAAAAGGGACCCAGCCTCCAGCTTTAGGTAGCCTGAGGCTGACCCTGAGAGCACAGTGCAACTCAGCTAAAGAGAGAAAGGCATCCATGGTGGAGGATGATTGGAGGAAGCTGAGGCCTCACTTTGAGGACCCTCCCTTCAGTACTCCATCTCCACACCAGCCTTTTACTTTGCAAAGACACACCAAAGGTAGAGATTCCCTATGGTGGAGACCCTATGATACCTTTAGGGTGAGGGATTGCTTAGTGGACCATGAGACAGGGGGTAACCATGCCAGTGCTGGTTCTTCCTTATATGGCCACTTGGGCAATAGAGGCTTACCTGGTCAAGGACAGCCCTATCTCCCTTCGTTTGGGGGGGGGGGGGTTGTGTAGGAAGGTGGATATCTGACTATGGTTACCCCCAAATTTTTGCCTAGTGTCTAGCTGGTTTTTCGACTTAGTTGGCCTGAGATCCTGCCATTCAGGATCTCAGCCTATCTGCTCTCTCTTTAAAATGGACTCCATGTACCCTAGGTGCATAACCCATTGGAACTAGATCACCCTGTGAGCCCCTGTACCAGTGTACACTAGGTACCCAGGGCATTGGTGTATCTAAGGTCACCAGTGGCTGAAGCATGTATTGTGCCACCCCTGGACTGGCCTAACAAATTTGACACAACTGGCTGATCACTCAGCTGGGGTAAGTTGGTGTAACCACCTCTTACTTAGGTGTAGGATACCTATACCTAACCTTAAATGGGACACCTGGTAACCTATAAGCCACTCCTATGGCAGGCCTTGACAATCCTGAAGGCAGAGTGCTTGGTTCCATGTGAGATGGTGCTCTGGCATGAGCTGAGCCTGTCTGCAGTGGTCGGAACCACTTCCTTCTACTGTTTCCAGATATCGTCATACCATATACTCTTAAGTGCATTATGAACCTCGCGGTTAAATGCTATCTTTGGTTTGGCGTTATCAAAACATGTCGAGTAAGGTGTCATACGAATTGGAATACTACCCCCTCGCCAATTCTGGCGACGGGGTTAGCATTCCACCCTTCTAGAGGGACACGACATGTACAGTACCTGAAACCCGTGTAAAATCAGACATAGCCTCAGTTCCACAAAATGGATGCTGCCACCACCGACACAAGTCTGCCCTCCTGCTGCTGGGAGTCCTTCCAGCTTGGGAGACGTGGACAAAGGGTTTCCTGCCAGGGGAGGTGCGAGCACCACCCCAGACAGGATTTTGTGTATTGGTCAGGTAGGGCTTGAAAGAAACCAGACATGCCTGAGGCTCACAAGGAGCCTCGGTGCATATGCCAGTTCAATCCGGTCCTGGGGCACATCAGCCCTGGACCTGGGGCGAGCTGGACAAAGGATTGGGGGTGTAACCACCCCCCTTCCTGGTCCCACCCTTAGGGAGGGACCTAGCAGGTAGTCCGGCCCCTAGAATCCGCTTAAAGGTAGGAGCTATGTCCTAAGACTTCAGACATCCTGGAATCAACTTAATCACAAGAAGAAGACGGGAACTTCGACGCTCTGCTGCACAGAGGACTGAAGGAAATCTCCCCTATGGTCAGGGAGTGACCATCTTGCTAACGCAAGCACCAACCAGCTATTGAACGTCTGCTTTGCCGCCGCCTCCTGCCGGAGCCCGAGCCCAGAGCCCGACAAGACCTGGACCTCCAGACCTCTCACCACCCGATCCACAGTCCCTGCAAAGAAGGAACCCGTGGAGGCACCGAGACACGTGGAGCCAGCCATCTTGGAAGACCGACGACAAGCTGCAAGCGCAACAACAGAGGCTCCCTCCAAGTTGTGCTTTGGGTCCTGAGAAGCCCAACCATCGAGCAGCATCTGCACCAAAGGTGAGCCCTCCAGCATCTCCACGATCTGCGTGGGGCCCCTCTGCACTTTGCATCTCGACGCGCCTGCCCGGTCCCTGGCCCGTTGGCTAGTGGCCATTTTGGCGACGAAACTTGAAACTAACGATGCTGGTCTGGTTGCTCCAGATTGGCCCTAGCTGCTCTCCAAAAGAGCAGCCCCTCTGACCTTGCTGGTCAGAACAATCAGCTTTCCTCTCTTTCCACGACTCCTGCCTTTGCCAAGGCTTGTTTGCTTCTTTCGAGTCGCCGACACCGCCGACAGCGAGAGCCTGCGTGGGACAGCCCGTGACTCGACTCCTGGACGTCGTTGACCTTCAGGGACCACGTGGCTGTGGAGACAAGCTACACTTCACCACCTGTTTGCACCCGACATCGCCTGGTACCTACCTGGTGCCACGCCGGTCACTGGCTAGTGACTGTGAACACTGTCCCCTCTGCTTTCAGGTCTTCTACAACTCCGATCCACCCTTGGATCCAACGCATCTCTTCTGGACCGACCGCCTGCAGCATCTTTGTCATCAGGCTCCATTGACTCGATAGAAGAAACCCGACGCACTTCGAGACCTATGCACCCGCTTCCTGTGGGTGAGGTAAAGCTGGCACTCCGGTGCCCAAGTGTAGAGAATCATCTCTAGTGTTTGTGTTTCGAATCTTGAGATCGTAGTCCAACCAGAAGACCCTTTCTGCAGTAACTTTTTAACTTTTACGCACCCATTGAAAACCTATGGGAGCACGCGTGTGACTTTCCTCACTGCACACGCAACCCGTGGACCTCCTGGTCACTAACTAAAGTTAGCTCCTTGTAGGCCCAGCGATTCTAGAGGCCCTAGGCCTTTTCCCTTTCCTGTTCGTGGTACTTATACCACTATTTTAGTATATGGTTTGAGTGGCCACCAGGGCCCATCCATATAAAGTGCAACTTCTGTGTATTATAACATTGTCTTGTTTAACGATTTGTGCTCCCGTGCTCATAAAGAGTCTAGGGGTTACTTTGAGAAATAAATACATATATATTTTGAATATATATCTGTGTGGTGTCCTTTCATTGGTATAAAAGGGGGTTACATTTGGTAAAACAGCCTGCTTAACACGCTTTAACGAGTTTAGCCTCAAAGACTGCTTAGCCTACGCTACCACTAGGGCAGCTAGTCCGAAAAGGTTGACTTACAACCACACCATAAGGGTTGCTTGGCATGGTACAAGGTGGTCACTTTAACTAGTGAACATCATATACCAGGCCAACTTCTCATAAAACGTCTTACAGAATTGTTTCTCTTGTCGCATATACATTTATGCTTCCCTTAAATCCCTTTACCACGACATTGTGTGACTACAAGGAATGTTGGGAGTCTCGTCTTCCAGGGGCTCAGAACATCCCATCTTGTTGTTTTTCAGAAATCAGAGCAAGAAGGAAAAATGCTAAGAATTGCGAGTATTAAGTGCATTAGGCACTACTCCTATGTAAGAGTACAGGCTTGTATGAGAGTTGCGTGCACAAAAGGGATTACGCTCCTGGAGAAAGCTTGGACCCCTGGTAGGCTGAAACATGTTGATCAAAGGGACAGACACAGTAATTATCCCTAGTGTCCCACCATCTTTGCTTTTAATATCTCTGGGAGGAACCTAGAATAAATGGAAGATACTCGTATCCTCTGGAAGGTATTTTTAATATGTTTGATCACGTCTTTCACCTCATCAGTTTTTGTGGAGTATTCGCCCCCACCAAGGGCTTCCTGTCCCCCCCCACCCCCCCCAAAATAAAACTGTCGGGCAAAGATGACAACCCAGAGATGAAGCATGTCACCTAGTTGGTGGGTGAGGGTTTATCAAAATGTTTAATAAGCCACCAGCCAAACTCACGTTTTAATTTCTGGAAATTCACAATAAGAAATTCTCCTTGGGTCACAGCTAACCACCCAGGTAGCTTTCTGTGTTGAGTTATTATGCATAGAGAGGATGCTATGGTGGGCAGCCTTATCCTCTCTTTCCCTTTGGAAGTATTTTAGATCATTGATAAGCACTCAGCCCGGGGCTCTTCAGTGCTTAAACTTGAAGTGTTAAGAGTTGACACTATCAGGGACACTCTCCCTGGTCATGAGGGGGAGGACCTCACAGGGCTTTGCTCTGCTGATGAAATCACTGCCCTTAGGGCTGTGAAATCCTCTGCCTGTTAAAGCGTGGCTCATGCTGCAAGGATCCAGCGTAGCGTATGTAAAGCTCCTGTACTGCCTACGAGATCCTCACCTAGCTATCGCCCATGGAAATTGATTAATGAGGCAAGCATCATGGATACACTTAAGCTGCCAACTATAGATACATATTGGGACATAAATACTGCAGTAAAAAAGCTATCACATAGTAATAGAGGAAGCATTAGATACAATTGCCCCTCTGAAGACTGTCAATCTCGATTTAGGGCATCAAAAAACAAGGTGATGGATGGAATGTTTGAATTAATCTCAGCCACTGGCAATTCCTTGGGGAAGCATTCCAATCCATCATTTTACATGAACCATACCATCTCAGTTTGGACCCAACCATATGCAAATCAATCTTGATCCTGCTCCAATGGGAAATGTCCAGCCTGAACAGCCAGGCCTAGTCCTCCTTGAACTGGAACCCAGGACCGATCTCCGCCTTATTAGGGCTCATCAGTCAGGTTTAACGTGGTTCCAGTGGCAGTGTGAGCACTGGACGCACGTCTAGGCATATCCGTCACACCTAGGGCATCAAAAACAGGGTGATGAATGGAATGCTTGAATTAATTTCAGCCTCTGGCAATCGCTCGGCCCACATCCCAATCCATTGTTTTTCACCCACTATGCCACCTCAGTTTAGACCAAGTCATATGCAAATCAGTGTTAATCCTGCTCCAATGTGAACAGCCCAGTCCGAACTGCCAGGCCTAGTACTCCTTGAACCAGAACACAAGTACCCTAGAACCAGTTTTGCACTGGTGTCTCTCCAATGCTAACACAGCTCAATATAAATTTGCCCTCAACATCATCATGAGAGACTACGTCCAGCCCGCAGAAATTTTCTTGCTGATACAGTTAACAATAGTACTTCATCGTCCAAAGAAACCTTCAAAGTTGTAAAAGAATGTTTTCATCGCTCACCTTCTGAATATTTTTTTCAGCCTCCCTTGAGATATGTGAGACCTTGACTGTCTTTTTCCATGACAAGATTAAGAAGATATATAATAGGCAATTTCAACATTCAATCTAATTTTCATTCTCTAGTCAAGAGCAGCCAAACTCTGGAGCTCAGAGCTGCTTAGGGACCTTTAGAGAAATCACAGTCCAAGACACTAAATATAAGATGAATTCGATACATTAGGGGTTCCTGAAATACCTTTCCATTCCATATAATTTCTTCCTACCCATCCTTGTTCTGTTCACATCTGGCTGAGTTTTCAATCTCTCTCACAATAGCCAAAGTACCAGAAGCCTGGAAACATGCCAATGTGCTCCTGTTGCTCAAGAAGCCCTCTGCCGATCCAGCTAACTATTCAAATTATCACCCTATCTCTCTCTTTCCCTTCCCAGCCAAGTTATTGGAAGAAAGCATTTATAAGAGGTTATCTCTTTATCTGGATTAAAATGATATACTTGATTCTTCTAAGTCTGGATTCAGGGCAGAGCACAGAACTGAAACCACCCTTCTGGCAGCCTTGAACGTGATTAGGGTCAGTTTGGGTGAGGGAAGACCTGAGGCCCTCATCAAATTTGATCTCTCAACAGCATTTGATACCATCTCCCATGAAATCAACTCCATTCTGTCTCAAGGAACTCATGGAATCTATTTTCTGGCTTTTAGATACAATGCCACCTGTACACCTTGTGGAGTTTCACATGGATTGTCGATTAGCCCCACCCTTTTTAATATATACTTGGCTTCACTGCCTGCTGTCATCTTTGAGTACGGATTTGAGGTACTATCATACGCAGGTGATACTCAGCTGGTTATATCCTTTGCAGAAAATACAGAGTCCAACAGAATCAGATTCTACAAATGTATGAGGCACGTGACTCTTTGGATGAAACTGAATTACCTCAAACTTATTGTGGACGAGATTCAGACTGTTCTGTTTGGTAAGGGTACAGAAAAATGGTGTCCATCTGAGCTTGGGAATGCTCCTATTCCAAAAAATGAGGCAAGAAGTCAGGGCATTCTGATAGTATCTGCGCAAGCACAGAGACCACATTGTCAGAGGATGGTTATGATGCTGGTTGGTGATAAAACCTCATAATTCACTTTTTCTTTTCCATTGTCATATTGGACCGACAGAATATTGTTATCATATTACCTAGAGGAACACTAATTTTGATGATGAGATTAAATTAGTTTTCATCAACAATTTAACACTTAATAAGACTTTGGCCCCTATGAAACAGCTTACATGATTGTATAACTTCGCCAAACACACGTTGGCCATCTAAATTTTGGAAGAATAAATAAAAAAAATTTAACTTAGTAATAAAAGTCATCAAAAGTTGGCCTGGTGGACTGCGGAACTCCGCGAAGTGCCGAGAAACCTCTGCCACGCTCTGTGGAGTTCTGCCAGTGGTGGAGTCTGTTAAGTCGCGCTGCTTGCACAGATTTTTAGTACCAAGAGTTTGTCCGGCACTGTAAAATCAGCGTGAATGGCACTACATATCCGCCAGAGGGCACTGCTGCTTTCTGGTGCTCAATTAGACATTCTACTTGAGCGGCAGCTTGCTCAACGCGAGCAGCAGATTACTCAATGCAATCGATGGCAACCTACCGCTACCATCTACGTTGAGAATTCTCACCGAGAGGCGGTCTAGCATGCATTTCTTTCTCACAAGTGCTCGCCAACTTAAAGTTGGCGAGCTGGTCAAGAGAAAAAACTCTGCTCTGCATCACTTTGTGGAGTTTTGCATAACTCCGTACTCTACAAGGAGTGGGCAGAACTCTGCAGGTGGAGTGGAATTCTTCACCCATCTCTAATCAAATTTGACTGGATGTTTAATGAACTCTAGCTTTGAAACAAATTGATAGACCTTGAAACAGTTTTTCTTTTAGTATTCTGCTAGACAATTCGCTCAGTATGAAAACACTGATGTCTACTGTCTGTGGCTTTGCTACGGGATACTACGCATGCTTGGGATTTTTTTTTATTGGATCCCCTTACATTGCAGTCAGCTCATTACACAGGGGTTAACTACCAGTCGTCTGGACCATGGTAATGCTCTGTAAGTAGGTATCAACAATTTTCATCTTATGTGCTTAAACCATCTATAATGGAGCAGCCAGATGGGTTAGTCGATTCCACCGAGAGTAGCTTTGAATCCTATCCTGAAGTTGCTTCTCTGGTCATCCATTCGGAAGCGGATCCTTTTTACATTTCCTTATCAGTATTATAAAGCATTATACATAGGTGGACGATGTTATTTCCGCAGTCGTCTCAGTTTTTACATCCACAAGAGGACTCTTAGGTCATCACTTTTGTCCTTGTGCTTTCATATCACATCGCTCGAGCAAGAAGTCGTGGGCACTCTTCTACCTACCTGGCCGCCTGGCATTGCTGGTTTCAATCTGCTCTTGTGGCTTTTTTAAGTAGTGGGTTGTAGTGGCATGTTCGACTGGTCAGTATGTGACCCTTCAGTGCTAGGAAATTCCGACAGCAGTGATATTGGTGCTGTGGAAAAATCCTGTAACATGACATAACAATGCTTGTTGCCAATTAATGCAGTGCAATTCGAAAACAATAAATACACTGAGACTCAGCAACCTTCAGGATACGCTAACTGCTGCCCCTGTGGTTATCTCTGCAGGATGAGCTGTTGGTCAGGAGTAGGAAGGGGTGTGGTGTATGCCAGTGTCAGCATATCAGCGATCCACATCTGTAAAACTCCTCCTATAATGTTCACTGCCAACTACATGGGGCAGGATATGCAGCCTCCAAAGAAGTAGCTGAATGATTTCTCTTATATGTGGTAGTCTCCAGTGAGGACTTTGGTCTGTGAAGGAAAGTGTTAGAGGGCACCAGGAATTTGGAGATATAAGTGGGGCATAAACAGTAGTGGCCAAAAGTGCTCTTCACAGCTTTGAGAAGCTGCTCCACTCTTTTACATTTCTGGACAGCCCTAACAAGGTTTCCCCTCAGTGCGCCCTCATATTCAGGGTACCACAGAGGAACTCTCATTTTCACTTGTGAGGCATTAGAGCTAGGTTCTAAAGGTGAAGCGGGCGCTCACACTGCACCCCTCGAGTGGAGGGTAGCTAACTTCCCCTCTACCCATGCTAGAAGAGACTGACGATCGTAGCAACATACGGAGGAACTGCATATAGGTTTCCTCTGCACAGTCCCGTAACTGGGCTTCTTTTTTCCATAATATATGGATATGGATGGACATGGATATGTATTATTCGGTGTGCACATGCATGTGTTCTCAAGGATGTCTGAAGTGGTGAGTGGTGGAGCCCACTGGACTTTACATGTCTGAGTGGTGCAAAATAGTGGTTTTGTATTGTGTGAGGCTTATCAGAGTCTATATTGGACTTCGGAACCTTCACATGCCCAAATTCCTATCTTGTCCTCTTTCCCCAAAACGATTTGCCTCTGTGGACTTAGTAGCCCAACATCTTTGAAGTAAGCCACACTTGTTTTGTAAGAGTGAGCCCCACCCTGAGTACAGTTCTTACTGTAACTATATTCTAAAGTACATGGCACCAACACCTATTCCACCTGAGCAAGTTCCAACTACCCCAATGAGGAGCTGTGATGATATATGACCAGGACACAAGCTCATCATGCCAAGGTCTCTCATCTCCGGGTATAACTTGATTGGTCAACCTTGGTACGCAGTGGATGATAATTTCTGGCACCCAAGATGAACAAAGTGCGCCAAATATTCTCTACATCCAAGGCTGTGCTATCAAACATTGCAGCTGAGACAAATGGAAAATCTAGGTGTAGCACATCTGAAAGTTGACACTCTCTTAACTGCCAAAGAAGGACTAAGTGAGAGGAGGGGATGTGGCTTTATGGCTAGAGAAGTTGACCGCGAAGCTGGGGAACCAGGTTTAAGTCTCGGCAACGACGTTCAACATCCTGTGATTCTGGGCAAATCACGTAAGCTCCCCGTGCCTAACAAAGATGAATGTGTCCATCTGTAACTCTTCGGGTCGCGTATGCGCTATATAAAACTAAAAAAAATGTGGAAAGACTCTGCTACTGCTATTCAGGCTTGCTTGCCTGTACTGCATTAGACGTAACCAATCCTGCAAGCCCGGCACCTGGAAGGATCTCTGTGTGATAGCTCAATGGACTGTGTCTGCAACATACCACATGAGGCCTCTCTAGTCAAATGATGAGGAAAGAAGAAAGAGGACTGTGTCCAAAGCCAAAGCTGGACTCCAAGAAAACATTGGAAAAAAAGACTCTAATAGGGTCTGGAAGATGATGACACTAGGCATTAATTAATCAAAGCATACTATTGAGGCAAATTACCACTGAAGCATCGGAACGTGGTACCTAACATATATTCTTTCAGAACACCACCACAGCGGCCAACAAACAATCCATAATTCATAGCACATGCACCAAAGCAGGGTACTTGAAGATGCTGCATCCAGTAATGGTTTACTGAAGACAATATAATAGGAGCAATAGGACAAATGAAATAAAATAAAGCATGAGGTGCGAACCTCAAGCAAAATGAGACTTACAAAATGCACTATCAGTGGGGGACTTCAGTTAGTTAAGTTAGTTAAATTAGCGGCGTAAACCAATAAACAAAGAGACATTTGCTGTCCTTCCTTCTGTGTTAGAAGCTTATCTTTGGGTTAAGGTCTAACAAAGTGGGAAGATTAACCAGTGGACACCCAGACCCGACAATGGTGAAAGGAGAATCCAAGCAGGGCTGGGCTGGACTGGCCGTAGCAGACACCGGGCATTTCCCCAGAGGGCCGCCAGGGTTGGGGTCAGTTTTGGGCCCCTGGGGGCTGTTTTTTTTTACAGGGCCGTTTTTGCAGCATAGCTGCAATGTCGGCCCCTGTAACGAAATCGGCCAAAACTGGCCCTGGCAAGCAGCTCGGCCGCACCCCTAACCCCGCATGGGGCCAGCTGAGCACTTTGTCAGGGCCGGTTTTGGTTCCCAGTCCAGCCCTGATTGCATCCCGAGTGATGGACCAGAGCAGGAAGAGTCAGTCCTACAATAGGGGCATATTATCAAGCACAACGTTAAAATTATAACCGCTTTAGCGGCAGAAAACTGCAGCTAAAGCGGCAATAATGGGCTTGATAATATGCCGCAGAGAATTCCAATAGAAGCCCATGTTCACACCGGAACATGGGCTTCTATGGAATTCACAAGGGCATATTATCAAGCCCATTATTGCCGCTTTAGCGGCAGTTTTCTGCCGCTAAAGGGCGATAATTTTAACGCCGTTTCTTGATAATATGCCCCATACTGATTAAAATTGGATCCATCCCTTCTCCACTTCCACAAGAATTTAAAAACCCACCTTTTCAAGCCCCTCTTCCTCATAAGGTAACCATCGGCTTTAGCGCAGGTGGCGCCTGGTGCGACAATATTTTTGGGCGCTCCACCTCCCCAGGACCTCCTCCTCGGATTCCCTCACTACCACTCGGCAAAAGGGCCCCTCATCCCTCAGAAATGGTATTACTGAACATCCTAGGAAGCCTGGCCAGGGTCAGTCACGTGTGCATCCCCCTTCTAGCATTCCCTTATGGTCCAGTCAGCCTCTGCCTAAAAGAGTACTTACCAGTGGAACCCTTCTCAGCACACATATTACTTTGGGGCTTAACCCTGCATGGGCAAGCACTGATACCACCTCACAAGTGGTCTATGTGAGTGCCAACACTCTAAAGAGTCCCACTGTACTCTTACACAGGATTATGTATCACCATACAAGCAGTGGCGTCACTAGGGTTGGCGTCACCCAGTGCGGGTAACTCATGGTGTCACCCCCTCACGACTTACCCCATGAATCCATGATGGACGGTTGGACCTCCTCGAGGAGATGTATTCATCTGAGGCTCTGAGGGCTGGACAGCCGTTTCATATGTTATCCGTCCTTTCTGGCAGACATTGCAGCTGCAAAGTACATGATGGAGGCTTGATGGACGCCTGAGGCATGAACTGGATTGCCTACTAGCCGCTACACAACGGCATTGGGCGTCTATCTGTGCGGCCGCGCGCCCTGGACCCAAAATGGCAGAGCATTGAGGCCGGCGACATCGGTGAATGTTCGGGATACCTCGGGCAGTAGAAGAGTCCAAGGGGAGGCGCTACCTACATGGCCTGAGTGTGACCCTACTTGACAGAAGAACCAAGATGTGGGAGGTGAAGGCTGGTGTGGCAAGTCCGCGGGCCGATGCGGAGTGTAGGCCCGCACCTAGTCCTGCAGAAAAAAGTTGATGGCATGCTGGTGTGTTAGTGCTGGGAAGTGCGGAGCCCCTGAGGAGGTGGCTCTGCAGGCCTGATCGCCTGTGGGGGGTCAACTAGGCACCATAAAGGTGGAACGAAGGAGCTGGTGAGCCCCGTACCACAGGAGGACGACAGGCGGATAATCTCCATGACGGAGCAGAGAAATACCAGTGAGTGGCATACTCTAAGCATCCTTGCCTGGTAGAAAATCCCTGGTGAAGTGGGTGGTGATGGGTGTAGTAGGTTTCTTTATTGACAGAGGGGAGGCAACACCATTTACTCTTCTCTGCCCCCACATACTGCACCGCCTCTCGCGATACCTTGAGACAGGGCGCAGGTCACGTGGGTGCAGAACACTAGACCGTAACACCACAATGGGGAAGAGCAGAGGCAAACAGGCAAAACATTTATTTTATTTTATTTATTTATTTTATTTAATGCGTTTTTATATAGCGCGGACTTTACCCGAAGGTGTCAGAGCGCTTCACAATAGGAACAGTAATGATACATGAGGAGAAAAATTACAAGTGAGCATGTTACAAAAGCAAACATTACGTTACATGAGACAATAGTGACAATTGTGCAAGTATCAAGAGCAAACAAAATACAAGAGGTAGCAAACGATACGTTGCAAAAGGAAAAAGTGACATGTGTGCAGGTTACAAAAGCATACAAAGTACACGTAGAGGTAAAAACTGCAATAAATGGCAGACACTCAAAGCACTAAAACAAACGTTACATTACATGAGGCAATGGTGGCAATTGTGCATGTATCAAAAGCAAACAAAATACAAGAGGAAGCAAACGATACATTACAAAAGGAAAGGTGACATGTGCATGTTACAAAAGAGTATAAAGTACAAGTAGAGGTATAATACTGTACTAAATGGCAGACACTCAAAACACAAGAACACACTGGGAAGCTACTTCTATAGGCATGGAGAACAGAATTTCCTATAATAGAAGGACTTCCTTCAGAAAATAGAGGGCGTGAATTACATTTGGAAGTGTCTTTTAAGGAGGAGAGCTTTGAGGTCAGTTTTGAAGGCCTGGAAAGAGGTGGTGGTCCGGAGCTGAGGCGGAAGTGAGTTCCAGATTCTCACCGCGTTGCCTGAAAAGGATTGGGCCATCGATCTTTCCTTCTTGAACGTGGGAGGTTCAAGCAATACATTTTCTGCATTATGTGATGGTCTGGAGCCTCCAGAGAGTTTCAGTTTATTCACCAGGTAGCGAGGGGAGGAGGAGTGCAAGGCTTTGTGGGTGATACAGGCAGTCTTGTAGATAGATCTTGCCTCGATGGGAAGCCAACGGAGGGTGGATAAAATGGGTGTGATGTGGTCACTTCTTTTGGCCCCATATATGAAACGAGCTGCTGAATGGAGAACAGACTTCAGGGGGGACAGGTGGGAATTGGGGAGGCCAGTAAGAAGAGAATTGCAGTAGTCCAATCTGGAGATAACCAGCGATTGGACCAGGGTTTTAAGGTTGTGCTCCGGGAAGAAGCGACGAATCCCCCAAAGAAGGCGCAGTTGGTATCGATCAGACTTTGCAATGGAATCGATGTGGGAGAGTAGATTGAGTTTTTTGTCGAGTATGACACCAAGGGATTTTGCGCTGTCGACAATGATGGGTTTATTGTTTTTTTTTTTTTTTTTTTTTTTTTAAAAACCTTTATTCGTGCATCTTAAAAGAACAAATACGGGCCTACAACCGTCAGGCCGGCCACGATACAGTAAAGCACTGATACCCACATTACATCCCCCGTGCGTCAACGGTCAAGATTAGCAACGAGTTATGAGTTACATACTGGAGATATCTTTGACACCCGGGGAAGGAGAAGTGAAGGTTAATTTTAAGTTTTTAAGATAATTTTATCAGGGAAAAAAAGGTCAGTGAAGGATAAGAACAAAGGAGATTCGAGTCCGCAAGATAGCTTCACCACACGGGAGAGCAGCAACATCAGTAAAAACAACAATGGAAGTAAAATCTCAAGCAGTGAGGCGGTGCAGAGATATAACAGGATAGTCACATGAGCAAGTACGCACCCCTCCAGAGCCGCCCCCACTCGATCCACCCCACACCCGGACCCCGAATCGAGGCAAGTAGAGCACAGAGACATAAAAGAAAAAGGCCCATAGAACTAATTAAGAACAGAGTATTACCCCCCCCACCCTACACCAATGCGGAGGCTACGGCCTGCCCCCCCCCCGGCATAGTGCCTGTCGCCCAATGAACCCGAAATATAGACAAGAGAGAAAGTAGGAATAGAGTAAAGAAATTAAGAAAACAGAAAAGAAGGTGGGGAGGAGCCCACGGGACACCAGAGCGCCCCAAACCATCAGCCAGTTATGGCCTCCACAAACTGAGAGCCCACTACGCCAAAAAACTGCATGCGAAGATACCATGTCACCACAATTTAAGCGAAGGAAGACAAGTCGCGACGAGTGCGCACAAAACATACATACAGTTCCAGTCCCAGGCCAGCCCGTCCATGAACCCTGGCGATAGAAGTCAATCTAGCCCTGGCCCGATCGCGGGCTTGGGATTAAACCAGCCCCTACATGAAGGCCCCGTGTCCCGAGCAGACAAAGACAAGATGGCCGCTTGTGAGAAGATGGTGAAGTAGGATCACGAAATGGCCGCCGACCATCTATTGAGGTCCCTCTTTGCACCACATAAAATCCAAACCTGGCAAGTAAAGAACAGGAGTTCCACAAAAAGGAAGCAGTAGGCCACCGCGGACGGTTCCTCGAAGCCGTTAGGTGTCGCTCAGCAGGATACTCTTGCGGACGCAGTGAGGCAGGCAACAATGAAGCAGGCAGCCATGACCAGGGGGACAAAGTATCCGCAGTTGAGGTGGAGAGCGGTGGATCCCGGGTGCCGGGAACGCCGGATGAAGGCACCAGTGTAGCACAATCATACACCGCCGTTGTGTCCCCGCAAGAGGACAAAAGCACCGGGAGACCCACGCCCTGTGGATGACAAACAAAGCGCTCACGACCCGCAGCCGACAGTATGGGGTCAAACCGCTCACTCAGCGCCTGCAGGCCAGCGCACATTTGTAGTTGAAAGTCCCGCAGGACAGCCAGAACGGAGCCGCATGTCAGCGGAAGCCGGGCCCCCACATCGGCAGCAATCCGGGACGGCACTGTGGAGCTGGTGTCCGGAAGAGGGAGGGCGAAGTGGGCAGCGGGCGAGACCGGAGTATCACCCCCCAGCCGCGAGCAGGCACTCAACGCCATGTTTTGCCGCTGTACGTTGCAAAGGCCAGGGGGGGGGTCGTGGCAAGGAGTCAATTCCCCTCAGGTCTACGCCGCAGCAGGGAAGGCCGACAGTCGCTTCTCTTCTCGCAGGTTCTCTTTGCCGCCGGCTAGGCAATAGGTGAAGGGGGTCAGCAGCCTCCCACAGCGCGGTCCTCAGAGCGGGGCAGGAGACCCGCCGCACCGGGGCCCACCCCACAGCTCCAGCCCGTCAGGCACAGGGTGCAGAAGGTGTCCGGCCGTCTCTCCCCGGGCTCATCCGGCAACGATCCGTGGTGCGAGGTGAGATCGGGACCGCGGGGCTCAGGTTAGCGCTAGCTGGTCCGGTAACTGCGGAGCTTCCAGGGGGCCGGCAAAGGCCATAATGGCGCAGGGGTTTAGTGCAGAGGACAAAAGCACCCACAACTCGGGCATCCGGGCGGGCTGAGACTCCGGGAAAGCGGCAGCGCGGTCAGCGCGTCTTCGCATACGTTGCACCTCGAAATTCGGCGAGGATGGGCATCAGGATAGTAGTCCGAGGCCACGGGCCGACGGAGCCGGGCGCTCAAGCGTCTGCTCCGGTCGCCATCTTGGCTCCTCCCCGATGGGTTTATTGTTAAGTAGATTCAGCTGATCCATCCATGATTGAACTGGGGGAGGAGAAAGTGAGGAGGAGAGGAGGAGGAATTCAGTTTTGGAGGGATTCAGAATCAGTTGATGAGTTAACATCCAGTTTTGAATGGAGTCGAGAGTAGAGCTTAGGAAGGAGAGATCGTGAGTGGAGGCCACCTTAAGTTAGATTTGAGTGTCGTCCGCATAGAGATGATAGTGGAGCCCGGATTTACTAAGGAGATTTCCCAAAGGTTCTAAATAGAGATTGAACAATGTGGGTGCAAGTATAGAGCCTTGAGGAACACCTTGACCGACCGCCAAAGGAGATGAAAGACTGTTCGCTATTTTGATCATTTGGGATCTATCAGAGAGGAAGGAGGCAAACCATTTAAGCACAGTGCCCTCCATGCCCATTCTCTGTTGAAGAGTGTTAAGGAGAGCGTTGTGATTGACAGTGTGAAAGGGTGCAAAAAATTCAAGGAGGATTATAAGACAAGACTCTCCCAAATCGAGTATTCGCAGCGCGTCATCAGTCACTTGCAGCAGGGCTGTTTCAGTGCTGCAGTTTTGAATGAAGCCGGACTGGAAATTGTCAAGAAGATCATTGTCCTTGATGTGACGAGAGAGTTGTTTCGCTACACATTTTTCTGTGATTTTCGCAAGAAAAGGTAGGTTAGTGATGGGGCGGTAGTTTTTGAGGTCGTTCACATCAGCGGTGGGTTTTTTAAGCAGAAGGGTGACCTGCCCAGTTTTGAAGGAAACAGGAAGGGAGCCTTGACAGAGGGAGAGGTTGACCAGAGTGGTCCAATAGGACAGAGAATGGGTATAGAAGTCAATGGCAATGGCACTAGGGATGGGGTCAAGAGAATGGTTGGAGGGCTTTGTATTGAGGATGCATTTAAGGAGGGCATCTTGAGAGATGGGGTCAAAGTTCTGCCAAATGGTTAGGGATCTGCGCTCCTCTGTAGGGGTAGAATGAATGACCTGATCTACAAGTGATTTCACAAATTCTGCTGCTTTCTTAGTAGAATCCTCCAACTTGGGGGTTGGGGGAGAGCAGTTTGGGTTCTTGATGAGGTCGAATAGTTTTTTGGGTCTATTTTTGGCTGAGTCGAGGAGGGATTTGAAGTGCGATGCTTTTCCAAGGAAGATGTGCTTCTGGTGCTTGGATCTTGCTGAATGAAGCGTGGCCAAATTATCGGTGGAGGGCGCTTGTCTCCATTGTTTTTCAAGGACTCTTAGGTACTTCCTTTCTTCATAGAGGGATTTGTTGAACCAAGGTGCTGAGGGAGTAGGCCTATTCTTTTTGCTTTGGAGAGGAGCGACATTATTGATTTCGACTGCAAGGACTGTGAGGCATTGGGAGGTGAGTTTGTTAACATCTAGGTCCGGGTCTAGCCTTAGAAGTGATAGCAAAGCAGAATCACAGAGGGTACCGAGGTCAATATTTTTAGTGTCACTGAACCAGGAAGTAGCCCTCTTAGGTTGGCCGAGAGTTATAGAGTGTGATAGGTGAAGAGAGAATGGGATGAGGAGGTGGTCAGACCAGTCTACATGAATAGAGGTAGCGATAGTCAGCAAGCCTGCTTTATAAATAACAAGGTCCGGGATTGAGCCCTTGGAGTGTGTTGTTTCTGTGCAGTGTTGGATAAGATCGTTTGTAGAGAGGGTGGCCAGCAAATTCGCAGAGGTGTCTTGAGGCGAGCCCCAGTGGATATTGATGTCACCCACGAAGATCTGATTGTCACTTTGCGAGTATTGGTCGCTGATGCAGTCCGTGAGTTCCTCCATAAACGAAGGGATGCTACCAGGCGGGTGGTAAATAGCATGGAATCTGAGAGGTGAGCGGTGGGGCAATTGAAGCTCAAGAGATAGGCATTCAAAAGTGCGGAAGGAGCTGTTAGGAAAAACCTTAAGTTGAAGGGAGTTTCTAAAGATGACTGCAACACCTCCCCCAACTTTGTCAATTCTATCATTTCTAAATATAGAATAGCCTGTGGGTACTAGGAGATCAAACATAGAGTGAGAGGTATCGTTGAACCAGGTCTCTGTGAGGAAGAGCATGTCAATATTGTGCAGGATGATGGTATCGGAGATTTCAAGTTTGTGTTTTATTGCAGATCTGCAGTTGTGGAGCATACAGCACAGCTCTGTCGAGACTGTTTTGGTGACGGGGCACTTGGGCTATGAGGGGTGATGGGGATATTGTACTTATACGAGGGTGCTCGGGAGGGTTTAGGTGTATGAGTGGTTCTGACAGAGGAGATGGTCGGAATAGTGTAGATAGTAGGGTTACTTGGAAATGAAAGTGGAAAAGGGTGGTGTTCGAAGGCTTGTGTGAGTTTGCAGACGACAGGTTATGCTTGGCTATAATGGGGTGTGGGGGCTAGGGGCATCTCATGGGAGGGTGAGTGTTTTCCAAAGGAATTGAGGCGTATGGAAAAGTCGAAATCTTGGAGCTTAAAACGGAAATGGTAGCTTCAAGTTGGGATATGGAGGTTATTAGAGAGCCTAGCTTATTTTCCAGAGAGAGTAAGGCAGAGCACGGCATGTTGGGTGGCTCGATGGAAACAGGAGGGGGTGCACTTGGCGGTGGAAGGCAGGGAGAGGTGGGGGAACGGGAGGGGAGTAGGGGTGCAGGGTTCAGAGGAGGGGAAAGGTGGTGTATGAGAGCAGGCGTTGGTGCACCAGAGGTGGAAGGAGAGTTGTCTTTATTGGCGTTGCAAGAAAGATAGGAATTAAGGACATAATTAGGGGGAGATAGGAGAGGAGCGAGGCGGTGGGGCGGAAGGAGAGGGGAGGAATGTGTGGAGTCATAGGGATAAAGGAGGTTTGGGAGGAAGAGAGGGGAGGGGGTTGGAGAGGTCCTGTCAGCTAGCTGAGGTGGCTGTGAGGGAGCGGGTATCTGGCAGAGTGAGGGGGGTTGGGAGATAGGGAAGTTGAAGAAAGGAAGTGGTTCTGCTAGGCCCGAAGGAGGGATAGGGTAACATAGTGGCCGAAGTGATTGTGGACGGCCCAGAGAGAGAGAGGAAATACAGTGTCTCAGTAGAGTACGGAGCTGTGGAGCTGGGCCCGCTGGCAACCTGTGCTGGGCGGGGGGGGGTCCCCGGGTGCATATCGGCAAAGGTGTGCACGCCAGCCAGAGAGCCCCGGGCCTGATGGAGAATAGGGCTGAGTGATCTGAGGCGGTTCCACCCACGCAAGCCTGGAATACAGAGAAGGAAGAATCTGGCCAAGAGAACTATACGGAGCCCACCGGAGCGCCGAGAGACGCATACCACTGCCTGACAGGTTTTGTGGGAACGTGAAGGACGTTGCCAGATGGCCTACATATAGGCCTCAGGAGGAGAAATACAAGGACTCCCTGTCGTGGATTGCGGGCAGAGTCAAGCTCTTTCTTTGAGCCCCTGCTTCTCGTACACGCCCAGTCAGCTCTTGACTCGGAGTCCACTCATAGAAATTCATCTGTGTCAATCCCAGCACCTCAAAGCTACTCACAGGTACTCAGCATCCCCATCTGCTAGATAAACTAGCAGTTGTCATCCTCAGTGTAACTGCCAGCTCCTTACACACACTTTGTGCGATTTGTGCCAGGCAGACCCCCATGTGCTGCCTAAAGGAATCGATAAAGTTTTGGAAAAGTAGGAATTCCAGCTGTGCACACAGTCACCAAGAACAAACCAACCCGTGGGAGTGGGTACAAGCTTGGCTCATACCACTCATTCTCTGCCACCCACTGCCCATCCAGATCCAACTGTGCCCACTGCAGCGGGGAAGAAATGGGCTCTCCAGCATGCATTTGAGGGTATCAGTCCCCTGTACACCCGCATAGAAACAGTGTGTGTATGATTTTAGCAAATGTTTATCATTGCATATTCACATTTCAAAGCTGAATGTTGAATGAAGGCACCGTATAAAACTCAAGAACCGCAAAGAAGGCCCAAGGTACGTACTCAGAACTTTTCCATTGCCATGTCCACTTCCGCAGAAACTGACTCAACTGCATGCATAGAATATTGATATTGGAGCACTTTGAGCCACAGTTTTTTAAACATCTATTTTTATTGAGTCCTACAACAAGTAGTAACAAACCTTTCGACTGAGCAATATGTACAGCGCAGCAGCAGAGAATTTCCTCGAAGTACAGCTCACGTCAAAACGAAAACAGAGGAGAGAAACAGGGACCGGGGAAGAGTTGGAAACCAGGGCTTGGAAGGAGGAAAAAAGCAATATCTAGCCACAAGGGACCGATAGGGTCAGACCACGCAAACAGAGACCGGGCTCTAGCTGGTGTCCTTCCATCTAGACCTCAATGGGGGGCAGTGAATCTCCTAAGATAAATACACAGGATTTCACCTAACTTGTGGAAGAGATGTCTTATATTATGAGAGGTGTTCCGTCCTGGATGAAGCCATTTTGATCAGGGTGGATGAGATCTGTCAGGTGCTATGCATACCATTTAGCAAGTACCTTTCCCAGAATGTTATAATCTGTGCCCAATTATAGCAATGGGATGATAGGACACAAGAAGTATCTATCAGTGGGATTTGATTTGATTTGATTTTGGATTTGTAAAGCGCGTAGCTACCCAAGGGCGTCCCAGCGCTGTCGTGTCAGCTTGAAATGCTCCTGGGGGGGAATTATTGGGCCAGGTCTTCAGTAGCCTGCGGAATGGCAGCAGGTTGGTTTCTTTACGGATGCTGAGGGGGAGGCTATTCCAGAGCTTTGGAGCGTTGTATGCGAAGCGGAGCCCACCCGTACGCGCTCTTTTTATTCTAGGGATGCTGGCAAGGAAAAGGGAATCTGACCTAAGCTGTCTGGTGGATTTGCGGGGTTTGATGAGTGGTTTTAGTATGGAGGGGCCTTTACCCTGGAGGATTTTGTAAGAGATGCACAGGGTTTTAAAGGCGATGCGCTCCTGAATAGGGAGCCAGTGGAGAGCTTTGAGGGAGGGTTTAGCAGAGCATCTGGATTTCGTCCCCAGATCGTTGGGAGCGGTTGAAGGAGCTGTCAAGGAGGCTATTGTAGTTGTCTGACAGAATCCATGGGTTCCCTGTCTGGTGTGCCAGCAAGTGCAAGAGTGTGGCCCATAAAACATATAACTCTGTATTAGGGGAATAAATGCTCCCCAGGAGGATCCCCCGAGCCATTGAGATGGCCCTCTAGAATTGCAAAGTGTCCGTCCCTACCCACGATAGTGTTGAGTTCCTGGAAAGGGATGCCGAGGGGGATCCAGATAACAGCGCTGTACAGAGTAAGTGTTGACCACAATTAAACCTCTCCAGTGTTTATGCAGTCGCTGTAATTCAGGCAGGGTGATGTGGGTCTCTTGAAGGAAGATGATCTGAGTGTTTTGGCGCTTAGAATAAGATTAAACAGCATAGCGTTTTCTCGCCGAGTGCATTTCCTTGACACTTAGGGTGAGGAGTTGGAAAGTAGCTTGAGGCGCTATATTGGGAAAGAGGCAGCAGTCTCCCGGGGGAACTGGGGTAGGGAACTACTGTCGCATGAGCCTGCCCTACCAATGAGCGTTGTGTCGCAAAAGCAAGGAGAATGACTGCCCTGGTCAATCCACTGCGGATGGGGGAATGGGCAAGGGAAAAACATGAAATAAGATCTTTTAGGATGTGTTGCAAAATCAGCATATCCAAATGTTAAAAAACTGAGTACCATATCTGAAATTGGGGTTGTGGCTGGACAGGGGGAGAAAAACAAAGAGGAAGTGTAGGGTGGCTACCCACTTGGAAATGTCCATGAGACCGGGGCTCAGCACAGAGAACTAGCAGGGAGCGGGAAGGGGGAGAAAATTGGTAGTGTGTAGGAAGGCACAGGCAATGTGAATTATTTAGACTATAGTGTCCGCCATGCGTGGTGTAACCTGCGGTGGAGTTTGGAAATCAAGGCGGGACTGTCTGCATTGAGGGATTCATCATCAGTTGTAAAAATGTGAGGGCCATGTTAGTTTTCAGAGGATTCAGCACTATCTTGAGGTGTTGCCGCTGCTTGGTTTGCTCATCTCTGGCCCTCGAAGAGTTGTTCTGGGGAAGGGTGGGGGGTGTGGGTCTAGAGGGCAGGGTGGTTGTCTGTCGATCATGGCATCCCTTGCGGTGCTCTGTACTTTGTGGTTTGGAAGGAGCACCTCCCCAGGCTGAAAAGGTACCAGCCTGGTGTTGGACAATCCAGTCCCATATATCTGTAGGGTCTGTGAAAAAGAAGGATTTGCCCAGTGCTTAATTTGTAAAATATTAGGGGCAGGTGCTCAAAATATTTTTAGGAGGCGACACCGACTTCCCCCGGCTCCACCTACTTCCTCCACTGACTGACGAAGTACAACACTTTCCCAACTAGACAAAACTAACAATGTCGAACAGCAGAGTGCCAGACATCACAGACTCACTCATTCAGAGCTGGCATTAGCAAAGGTGGTGCCCAATGCAACAAACTTGTTGGTGCCCCCCCCACCCCACCAATGACCTCCTTCTCCACGGATTCCCTTACTACCACTCTGTAACTGTGCCCCTTATCTCTCCATAGTTCCGCTCTCACAAACATTTCATTTGTTTTTATAGTGCTGCTCATACCGGTGCAGGGTCTCAAAGCACTTTATACTACAGACACATTGAACAGAGACAATGAATCACCCTAGGAAATGTTAAATAAACAATGAGGATTACAAGGTGTAGGATTATGTCATCCATACTGGTGGGCAGTATATTGTAAAAGTGCTCTGGAAAAGCACTAAGGATTTAAAATCTGCCACAGTAATTGGGGTTGACTTTACTGATAAGAATGCATTTCTATCCAAACTAACAAACAACAGTTTTTAGGCCAGAGTGTGGATTACGATTTTAATTATGAATTGCAAGTAACCAAAGGGTATCTGTTAAAAAACCACTAACCTACTGAACTAATCATATAAAAACATACGTTAGCCCCCTGTGCTACTGGTGAGTTCAAACTTGCACTAAACACAACTCTGATCCCTCTGCAGCAGGAACATTAAACACCACGTTATCTTTGAATTACCAAGGAGTCACTGACAGTGGTGGGTAAATAATGCCTGCTTCTTCGGGATGGTCGATGTAGCTGCAGTCTGTGGAGTCACTGACCGTGATTGACATAGCCACCAGCAACCCTTCAAGAGCAGGGCATGTCAAGAAGGTCATGGATGTTCCTTACTTGAATTTCTCCGGGGGCAGTAACAATTCCTTGTGGCTGGCTGCGCTAGGAATCCGTAATGAAAACATCCTGCTTCAATCAACAGGAGTGGGCGGGCGCCTGGTGTGTAGCAAAACAGAAAGCAGCGCTGAATCCACGTGAGCTGGGCCTGGCCTGCGTAGAGCAGATTCTGTCTCCGCCTCCATGTGAGTATGCACCGGATCCACTTGTCCTGTGGGCTGAGGTAGGTCCTCAACAACAAGGCAGATTTTCTCTTTTATATCCGATGCCAGCCATTTCAAAAACAATGTGTGAAAGACACACTACAAATCCCCTGAGACCATCACCTTCACCTTTGATCTCCGAGGCAGCTAAATCAAATTTATGGATGCCGATGCACTGCAGCGCATTTCTTATTCAATTGTGTGCAGGCCGCAGGTCTTCATTGCGCATGCAATTTGGCTAGATGTAAGTGCGTGACTAATACATTTAAGTGCGGTGATACGGACACCGGCACTAAAATGCATTAGTCGAATCCCTAATGTTTGTTACTTGGCAGGGCTGCCCAATGCCCAGTGAGGGGAAAATACAATAGCCCCAGCCCTATGAAATAAGTGCCGGTGCTGAGCACCGGAAAGCACTGGCATAAATTAAGCACTGGATTTGCCATCGGAAAGGACCTTCAGGTGGGCCGGGACCAGGAAGGAGTACTGTAATCCGAGCTTGCAAAATCTCTTCTTGGCACTCAATAAAGAGGACTGTTGTATTTGTACTGTAGGAGTTTAGTCTGGAAAGAGCATAACTGTATGATTGTCCAGTATTAAGGGGCCCGCTGTACATGTTACCCGCAGGAGGTGTTGCTGGAGCAGAGTTTTCTGTTTGAAAATTCGCTGGTTTTTGAAGCTCCGGCATGTCTATTTGTCATATTAATTTTATTAATTACTAGCAATTAATTATTTGTCTTGTGCAAGTGCGTTTATATTAATCAATCCGTTTGTCCTAACAAGAGAGAGTTACACGTGGGTGCGCATAAATGTGCTGTTTAAAAATAACGTGCGTGTTTTCATGTTTAAACGTTGCTATGTGCTGTTTATTTTTGAGCACAAAACGCTTTCCGAATTAATGCTTTTCTATGTTGCAAGTGCTAGATAGATGCATACACATAAGGGTATTAGTAGGGTTAACACTGTTTAATCACTATGCTGTGGTAACGTTGTTTTTGTTTCTTTTAATTAAGATGGTCTATTGTGGCCTATGGCGGCCTAGTTAAAGATGGCCGATTTTGTAAGCCTGGCCTCGAGTTGAGAATAGAAAACTGTGATGGAAGAGAGCCCTGCTGAATATGGTCCTGAAGTCAGCTGACCACAGTCCTTGCTTGCCTTATAAAATTTTCCATGAGGACATCAGCAGCCGGGGTAATCTTCGAGTGAAATGGAACGTCCTTGGCCGCCTTGGGAAAACAAAGGAGCCTTAGAGAAAGACTCTGAGCATTGGTCTCATTGCCGAGGAGAAGTAGAACTAACAGATACATTTGAGATTTTTGGTTCCTGTTCCGTAGTCTTTATTTTGTGATTTTTCCTGAGCGGAGATTTTTGAATGTTGCAATGTTACATCCTTTCCTTCTCGCTCTGCTCAGCGGTCCAGCGGACATTACAACTTTTCTTTGTATCTTTCTTTTGTTTGATTCAGTATAAGAATTGTTAGCCTAGAGAGGGCTTTGCCACTTGCCATTTGCCTTTGCCGCGTATCAAATCTGCGTTGCTGAGGATTGATGCTGAAGGGACTTCGTCTTGAGAGACTTTACCAAGAGACTTGTCCTGACCCGTTCTGACATTTAGCTAGAATAGGTAACTATGAGAAAAATGATTTATGCTGCTTGATTTTCATTTGACTAATTTTAGATAAAGCAATATAACTTGAACATGGTGTTGGATATTATTTCTTGTCAATTATTGTGTATTATATTTTGATTATTCGTATAGGTTGTATAGATTATGTTTATGGACAGTCACAATAACCAGATCTTGTCGACCTGATATAGATGCAGGGTGACTAGGAGTTTTCTTTCCACAGGTTTATTGCTGCTGGTAGAGTATTTGAGCGTATGTTAGTGAAATGGGCCCCAGTGTATGATGAATGTATGTGCGTGTAACTGTGGGATTACTCTATCTGTGGTAGTGGGAATATTATACACACCCTGATCTCTATCAATTTCCTGGTAGCAGAGGATGGTTATTGATGATTGTCTTGATCTGATAAGATTGCATGTACATTAGCTTATTGATTATTGATTATTGATTGATGTTGGTATATATACTAATACTATATGTTGGAGTTGTAATGTTGAGTTATATGTAGTGCTTCTGGAACTTGGGAGCTGGTAGCAGTTCCGTAGTAGGGCAGAGGGAAGTATATGCTGCTCTCGGGAAAGACGGAATTGTAAGGAATAACGTGTGACAATTGAAGTTGCGCGTCACATTGTCTGGGTTCGGAATAAGTGACATCGTCGTATGTTACTATTAGATATTTCTGGTATATAAGGAGTGTGTATGATAGTGAAGGTTATCTGTGAAACTCTGGTCTTAAGTCCCAGGGATCCGTAAGGATTACCGTTAAAGCTTATCGCGGGAGAAGTAATAGGTATTCTCTGAGCTTATTTGAGAAACTGAACAGAGGAAAGCTGTTTAGTTGATGTATGTTATAATTCTGTAGTGGAGCAGATTGTCTGTTCTCGGGAAGCAGAATTCTGTGCGTATGTACTATATTTCCTTGTATGAATGTGCGTGAATGTTTGTACATTTAGTTGATTGTAAGACTCTTTGGACAAGTCCTAGAGGAAACAGTTAATGAATGTATGTTAGTAGGGCAGAGTAGAGGAAGTGCTACTGTGTCAATGAGAGGTTTCTTGTGAAATAGACTCTCTTTTACTATTCTGTGGTTAGCGAAGCAGACAATGGAGATGTTTTTATGTTGTAACTAATAGATTTTGTAGAAATTTTGACACGAAGTCTACTGAAAAGATTTTGTAAAGGAGGGGTAGACGAGTGACAGAAGACAGGAGACAAGCGACTGCAGCGACTGTTGACGTCAGAAAGACCGCGCTCTGATTGGATAGTAGATCAGAATAGTGTTCGCGCTAGGATTGGTGCGTTAGTGTGAGCCGCGCAAGGATTGGAAGGGCTATTTAGTGACGTAGACGTTCCAGGATTGGTGCGTTAGTGTGAGTCGCGCTGCAATTGGTTGAAAAATTCGTATTGTATATTTATAATACGGAAAGAGTAGAGAGTTTTTTTTGGGTAAACGCTAAAATGTATTACCAAGAAGAGAAAAAGAAGAAAACATTTTTTGGTAAAATTAAAAAGTGGTTTAGCAAGGATAAAGATGTTAAGACGAGAGAGGGCGAGTTGTTACCTCCACCGAAAACACCTGCATCCTTCATGGCTGCAAGACATGGGTTTCATACCTGTATATGGTTGGAGAATTGGGTTAGGTATACTAAAGAAGATGGTGTTCTAGCATTTTCAGAACATGGTTCATTTAATCTAGCCGTGTTGAGAAATTTACGGGAAAAGATGTTATGTCTAGACCCGAAACCGAGACCTACAAAGTTCGAGGCTTTAGTGGAATGGGAAGAGGAAGTACATGAGAGAGAAAAACAGAGATCTGGAGGGTACTACAGGTACATGTTTGGGAGAAGACATGATCGTGAGACTCATCATGATCGAATGAAAAGGTGGCGAGATGTTAGTATGTCAGAGGGATTATATCCGATGAGAACAGTTGAAGGAGGAGCAGAAAGGGTTCCTGAGTCAGAAATGAGAAAATATGGAGTTAATGAGTATGAGGATGAGGTCTTGAATGACATGATTTACAAGAGACCACCTCCATATAGACCAGAACCGGATAAAAGTACACCAGTTGTTTCTCCGATAAGAGATACAGTTTGCGTTAGTGAGACAGAAAATGAGACACCTGAGGTAAGAAGTGATCATTACCTTGATGAGAATGCCAGACAATTAGCCAGAACTACAACAGAGTTGACAGAGAAGATTAGGGAGTTAACGAAGAATCTAGAAGCTGTTACGGTGCCTGTAACAATAGGTCCGGTAATGCCTGTGTTTGACAAACAGAGGACAGGTGAGAATGGACTGGTGATTCCATATGTTGGGAATAATTTGACAAATTCAGTTGGTCCTTCAGGAGATTCAGGCAAAAGAGCAGAAAGAAGTGACCTGAGACAATCAAGACATGACACATGTAGTGAAATATTGGATGCTAGTGAAGCTAGTTGTTCAGGGATGCCAATTTTAGAACCGCAGAAGAGAGTGGTTCCAGTGAGAAAAACTGCTGAAATAACAGTTGAGGATTTGAATGATTGGATGAAGGTTCTACAGAAAAAGGATAAAGATTCACAAGTAATTGATGTAGCTAGGTTACGTGTAGAACTAGAAGAGCTTGTTACAGGAACAGTTCCAACAGAAATTCTGAAGAGTCATCATGATGGTGAATTAATGTTTATGTGCAAGAACATTACCTGGAGAGCAAGAAATACACATGACAGGCTAAGAGCAATAGCGAATGAGCAGGGAGTTGACATTGATAAAGTGAAAGCTTTACAAAGAACTTACAGGATGGATTTTACAGAGAAGGATATTGAGAATTTGAATGCTACTGGTAGAACAGGACAGATTAAGGAAATGGTAGCATTATTGCGAAGATGGGGTGATGTAGAAAAGTGGAAGGATAGGTGGTACAAGAAAAGAGATGAGGCTGAAGATAGAACAACTTATTCAGCATTTCCAGTGAGAGAAAAAGAGAAACCAGTGGATAATTATCCTATGAGAGAAATACCTGGAGGAGGATATGTACATGTTCCATGGACCAGACAGGATATTTTATCATTCACGAATGATTTCCCTCGATTGAGAGAAAAGCCCGTCGAGTGGTATAGGCAGGTAGATAGGTTTGTGAAATTGTCAAAAGTGCTGTGGGTTGACCTGAATAGTCTGTTTGATATAATTGTTCCAGCAGACTTGTGGACTGAGTGTAAAATAGTTGTGAGTTGGCCTACTGAGGAATATCCAAGAGACCCAAGAACAGGGGCACCAGATCCGGAGGTAATGAGAAAGTATGATCAGGTGATGGTATACCTGAAGAGTAAAGTTCCTGCAAAAGAGACAGACTGGGTAAAGATAGATCGAACACAACAGGAAGCGAAAGAATCAGTTCATGCTTTTTACGAGAGGCTGATACTGGCATTCAAACAATTCAGTGGAGATGAACACCTGGGTGACAAAGATTTGAGTCATTTTGTATACAGATTTGTATATGGCCTTAGACCTGAAATTGGTGAGAGAATTCGTGAGCATACAGTGGATTGGCAGAGTAAGAAAGTAGATGAGATTCTGAGACATGCAAAATACTTCAGTGATGAAATTGAAGCAAAACAAAGAAAGCTGAAAGAGAAAGCAATGTGGGCACAAGTGAAAGTTGCGGAGAGACAGGAAGCACAGTTAGTGGAACAGGCAAATAATCCAGGAAATAATGCAGGGAATAGACCTAGATATGTAGGGAAAGGAAAAGGAAGTCTTGAGGAAGCGAAGAAAAAGTTTCCTTGTCACAACTGTGGCGAATTGGGGCATTGGAGATCGGAGTGTCCTAATCCACCATTAGTGAGTAATGAGAATAAATCCTTAAATCAACAGGTGCAGAATGAAGGAAATAATCAACAGCAGCAACAACAGAAAGTTGTGAGACAGCAGAGTCAAGAGCCAAAACCGCCCTTGCCGCAGAATAAGGGGTTACAAAAGTATAATCAGGATTCAGGATTCTACAATGATGAACAGGTAAACAAACCGAGACGTTCAAACAAGGTACAACAGTACTTGTTAAAGAGTGAAGGGAGTGAATCTGAGGGTGATTATTGACGGTGCCGAGGAGAGGAAGAAGAGTGCATACTTGGTGCAGCTCTAGAAATAGACCAGGCAGGACCATTTGTGGATGGGAAAATAAATGAGGAGAGTGTTACTTTTTTGGTGGACACAGGTGCGACAAGATCAACTGTCAGGTCAACAGATGTTAGAAATCTTCCTCTCTCGGATGAAGCAATCCAAGTAGTTGGTGTAGCCAATACGCAAATCAGAACACGTCTTACTGAACATGTAAGAGTACAAATAGGGACATTTTCAGACATGCACAGATTCATTGTCTGTGACACTAGTCCAGTGAACCTGTTGGGTAGGGACTTGTTGTGCAAGATGAACTGCACAATTTTTTGTACACCGGATGGGATAGCCTTTGAGACACCAGATGAAGATGTTTTGTACCGAGTGACTCTAGAGAATAGAGAGAGTGAGTTAATTGGTGCATTTGCTGTGTTTAATCCGGAGGATTTGCCTCGAGAGCTGAGAGACACAGTGAAAAGGACAGTTTGGGATTTTACTGGAGAGGATGTGGGATTGATGAATAATATAGATCCAGTGAAAATTGTAGTAAAAGAGGGAATTACATATCCTAACATTCCTCAATACAAAATGACACCAGAAATAATTGAAGGGATAACTCCTATAATTGAGAAAATGATTCAGCAGGGAGTCCTGAGAGAACTACTGAGTAGTCCGTGTAATTCACCGATAATGGGACTGAAAAAGCCTAATGGGAAATTTAGGATCGTACAGGATTTGAGAAAAGTTAATCAAATTGTGGTGGCATGTTGTCCTATCGTGCCAAATCCATCAGTGATCCTGTATCAAATTCCACATGATGCCGAGTGGTATACAGTAATTGATTTGTGTCATGCATTCTTTTCAATTCCATTACATCATGATAGCCAGCCGATTTTTGCATTTAGGTTTGGCCAGCGTATCTTAGCATGGTGTCGAATCCCACAGGGGTATACGGAAAGTCCTTCGATATTCAATCAGTTATTGAAGAAATCGTTGGAGAGTTTGATCATGCCTGAGAGCTCAGTACTAGTGCAATACATTGATGACCTACTTGTGGCATCAAAGACACGTGAAGCTTGTGAAGTAGATACCATAGCTTTACTGAATCATCTGGCAGATGGAGGGTTAAAGGTATCTCCAGCCAAACTGCAATTTTGCAAGAAAGAGGTGCATTATCTTGGACACAATATTGAAAGGGGTCTGAGAAAAGTGACGGATGACAGGATCAGAATAATCAGAGAAATGAAAGCTCCAAAAACTCAGAGAGAAGTGAGAATGTTCCTGGGTATGGTGGGTTATTGTCGTCAGTGGATAATTAATTTTTCCTTGATAGCAAAGCCACTGATTAAACTGACAAAAAGTGAGATGACAGATCCATTGGATCTAGATGCAGAACAAATGGCAGCATTTGAAGAGCTCAAAAGTAAAATGTGTGAGGCTCCAGCTTTGGGTATGCCTGACTACGAAAAGGAGTTTGAGCTGTACTGCAGTGAGAGAAATGGATGTGCACTTTCAGTGTTAATTCAGAAACATGGATTACTGAGAAGGCCTATTGCGTACTTCTCATCGACACTTGACCCTGTAGCTGTGGGTTTACCAGGTTGTCTGAAATCTGTGGCTGCAACATGCAGGAGTCTGGAACAAAGTGAGGGAATCATAATGGGATATTCTTTTGACAAGAAGCAGAACTCAGTACATGTCACATAGTCGGTTGACTAAATATGAAAAAGTGATTCTGGGAGCATCAAATGTGACTCTTGAGAGATGTGTGAATGTGAATCCAGCGACACTCTTGCCAGATATTGAAAACGTGGGTGTGAAAATGGAAGATGATCATGATTGTTTGGATGTGCTTGAGTACTGTACAAAACCGAGACCAAATATAAGGGATCTTCCCTTACATGAGAGTGATCATGTGTTGTTTGTGGATGGTTCATGCCTGAGAAATGATGATGGTGTGCTATGTGCAGCATATGCGGTGTGCAAAGTTTCAGAGGTCATGGAAGCATCACCATTGAAAGGAGTGAAATCTGCGCAAGTTGCTGAATTGATAGCATTGACAAAAGTTTGCGAAATTGGGAAAGATTTGAGGACGACTGTGTTGACTGATAGTCAGTATGGATTTGGAGTTGTGCATGACTTTGGCCAGCTTTGGCTACAAAGAGGTTTCTTGACATCGAGTGGAACTCCAATAAAGAATGCTGAAATGATTGGTAAATTGCTATACAGCTGCCTAAAGAGTTAGCAGTTGTAAAATGTGCTGCCCATGGACCAGGAGAGAATTTTATCACGGTTGGAAACCGTTACGCTAATGATGTTGCGCAATACTGTGCCAAGACAAATCAGTCCATAAATCGGGACCGAGAGGGGGAAATGTCTTTTCTCTCTGTGATGTTTACTAATGTCTTAGAGACCTGGGATGAAGTGAAACAGTTGCAAGATGAGGCAGGAGAGGAAGAGAAAAAAGATTGGATTAAGGCAGGATGTGCTCCAAGAGAAACAGACCATGTTTGGGTCTACAGAGATGGCAGACCAGTAATGCCTAACTCCATTTTGTCGTCAATGGCAAGAATGTATCATGGCCAGGGACATTTGGGGAGGGATGCGATGGTAAGGTCATTTAAACAGACCTGGTACAATGCAAAGTTCAGGACAATTGCAGAAAGCATCTGTCAGAGGTGTTTGGTTTGTCAGCAATTTAACACTGGGAAAAAGACAGTGGTGAGTCTGGGAACAATAGGCAGAGAAGGAGGTCCTTTTACAAGAATGCAGATTGATTTCATTGAGATGCCCCAAGTAAACAGACTGAGGTATGTTCTAGTGGTAGTCTGTTTGTTTTCAAGGTGGGTGGAAGCTTACCCGACTAGAAGAAATGATGGAATAACAGTGGCAAAGTTACTGTTAAGAGAGTTGATTCCTAGGTACGGGTTTCCAGTAACAGTTGAGTCTGATAGAGGTGGACACTTTCAAAATGAACTTATGGGTTTGATTTGTGAAGCGTTAAAAATACAGCAGAAGCTACATTGTGCATACCGACCAGAGGCTTCTGGTGTGGTTGAGCAGATTAATGGCACAATAAAGAACAGGATTGGAAAGATGTGCTTAGCCACTGGCATGAAATGGCCAGATGTTTTACCTTTAGTGCTGATGACTATTAGATCTACTCCAGATAGAACTACTGGTTTGAGTCCGCACAAGATAATCATGGGACGTGCAATGCGCCATGCATTCGTGCCTGTCAATAAGTTGGTGACAATAACTGATGACATGATTTTGGATTACTGTAAAGGCCTGGCTGACGCAGTTCATTCTGTGTTTCACCAGGTTGGAGAAGAAGCTACCACACTTGAGAAGAAGCAAGCCCATGATCTGAGTCCAGGAGACTGGGTGAGGATAAAAGTTCACAGAAGAAGAAATTGCTTGGTTCCAAGGTGGGGAAGGCCAAGACAAGTTATTCTGACTACGACGACTGCAGTAAAGTGTGCTGGAGTAAGACACTGGGTACATGCAAGTCATACTCTGAGAGTTCCAAACCCAAATGAAGGGACTGGTAAAGAGTATTTTGAAGAGTCAGATTCCAGTGATGATGAAGATACAGAATCAGTGGGGAAAGAAGTAGGAAAAGCTTCGAATGAACCACTGCGAGTATCAGAGAAGAGATCAAATTCTGTAAGAGAGCCTGAAGTTTCAAAAAGCAGTGAAGGAAAAAGAAAAGAAAAAAGAAATTTCACAGAGACTACTCCTGAATCAGAAGAGGAGGAGATCGAAGAACCACTTGAGATTATACTTGAAGAAGTAGGGTCAGAAGAAGATAGAGAGGGACAGATTGCGGAAGACCCCCGAGGAGGTGTAGGGAACATTCTTGATGAGCCAGGTGAAGGGACAAGTAGACAGCAAGAAGATTGCGTGTCGGAGACTCGAGGAGGGACAAAAGTAGGGAGATCTCAAACAGTAGTGAAAAAATCTGTGGAAAAGAAGAAAGCTGCTGGAAAACGGAAACAAGAGGCACTTGAAACAGATGATGAGAATGAACAAACCGAAGGTCGAGTTCTGAGAAAGAGAACTTGGATTGGAGAAAGAAGTAATAAAGAAATAAAGCCGAAAAAGGTGTTAAGAGGAGATCGTTGGCCTAACAACAGAGTTAAGAGGCTGAGATACAAAATAATAAGAGCAAGTACATCGAAAGCTGAACAAGTGAATGAAGTTTCGAGTCAAAGTTCAAAAGCTGAAGGAGAAGAATCAAAGGAGTCAAAAGAACCAGTGGAAATAAAAAGAGTAAGAAGACCCAACCAAAAGTACAGATCACCGGAATGGTCTTATGTGGCACTGTCTGAAGGAGGAAAAGAAGAAACAGTGACTCGAGATAATCTGGAAGAGATCTTGAGAGAAGTGGTTGAGGAAGATACTGGTGAAATTCTGAAAGTACTCTTGACTGACATTGGAGAAGAGTCGAGTACTGAGGATTTTGATGTCGGAGATCTAATACAATTTGATGTTGAAGAAATTGAAGTGAAGAATGACAAGTATCCAAACTGAATAAAGGAGGATTCACTTGGATTAAGTGAACGAAAAGATCATTTGGAAAAACTGAAAGCTGAAGAATTGCTGAAGAATTGAAGAGTTCCAACAGTAGTGGAGTAGTAGAGACTAAACTAAAGTAGTAAAATGGCTAACATAGAGGATAATAGAAATAGATGTGCCTTCTTTAAAAGGTGGTGTAGAATGTGCTGCTGCTGTACTGGATTATTAATGCTTCTATGGGGTGTTTTAGTTTTATTAGTTACTTTTAAAGTAGAGTATGAGATGCATACAGAGAATGTGACAAATGTAGAGAAGAATTCGCAAAAAGTAGTTCCAATTAGAATTAGTAATACTTACATACACAAAGATAGGTCAATTAATAACTTTTCTAGTAATGTTTTTTCAAAATTGTTATATGAATATGTGAAAACAATGGAAGTAAGGGATTGCTACGTCTGTATGCAATTACCTGCATCCGTTTCAGAGGGTGTTACTTATCATCATTTACCAGCTACATATGGTATTTCCTGTAGTATTTTAAGTAGTGTTTTTTATTTGTTAGGGAAAGTAGATTATAAGATGTCTAACAGAGATAGTATTTTTGGGCACTTGCCAATGAACAAAGAGCTGAATCCAGCTAAAGAAGCTAACACTTTTGGTGAGATTTTTATTGAAGAAAAAGGATTAACATTAGATTACATTTTTAAGAATAATTTAACTTGCAGTTTGAAAGGAGAGGAGAAAGCTTTCCTGGATATGGTAGAAGAAAGGAGATTGAACATGCAGGAAAAAGCAGGAAAATATAAAGTGAGTGAGACAATTTGGGACATTGAGATGGGAAAAGAGTTGAAGAATGGGGCTAGTCCAACTTTAGCTTTAGATGCACCACAGAAAGGTAAACTTTGCATTACAAGAAGGAAATCCCAATATGATACATATTTTGTTGGGACTAGTGAGTGCCATGATACATACTTCATTGCAACAGGTTGGGGTTTCAGAGGTGGAGAAGATACAATTTTTCCAGGAGTATATTATGTTTGTGGGAACAAGGCTTATTACAAGTTGCCTGACCATTGGTATGGCACGTGTTATGTGGGCCTGGTTTTTCCAAAGATTTTTCATATAGATAAAATAACAGATGTAGAACATATTAATTTACTAATGCGTTTTAAGAGAGAAACTTGGTCTGAAATAGTGGGTGACATTTTTGGGGTTTTGATTCCAGCAGTGGGAATTTCTTTGAATGCTTATGGAATTCGGAAACTGTCCACAGTGGTTGATCGCTTGTCGACAAATACCGCTGGAGGGTTTCTTTTGGTGAATACGGAATTAAGTGCCGTACGTGCCATGTCTATGCAAAATCGACTTGCCCTTGATATTCTATTGGCCAAGGAGGGTGGAGTCTGTGGAATGCTGAAAGTTCAACATTGTTGCACTTACATTCCAGACGGAAGCAAAGACCTGAAGGTCTATATCAAAAATATTACTGATTTGCATGAAGAATTAGTACCACTTGAAGCTGAGAATTTATGGACTAAAATAGCTAATAAAATGATAGCTGTTAAGGATTTTATTGCAAAAATAGGTAGTACTATTATAGGTACAATATTGTTTCCTTTAACTTGTATAATTGTTGCTTTATTGATAATAAGATTGGTGTGTGTGTGTTGTAAAAACAGGGGAGGGAGGAAGAAATTGAGTAAAGAAAAGAAAAACAAGAGGTTGAAAAGAGAACCTCAAGAAATTGAATTAGAAGAATTGAGGGAGAGTGTTTACTTAGAGACAAAAAGGGGTGATGAAAGAGTGACTGGTGTGTAATGTTGTGTAAGGGGAAAAAGACATTTCCGATTTCTCCTAAAATGGGACTAAATTTTCACTATTTTTTTTTTTTTGGGTTTATTTGGTGATAAAATCACCAAAGGGGGGATTGCTGGAGCAGAGTTTTCTGTTTGAAAATTCGCTGGTTTTTGAAGCTCCGGCATGTCTATTTGTCATATTAATTTTATTAATTACTAGCAATTAATTATTTGTCTTGTGCAAGTGCGTTTATATTAATCAATCCGTTTGTCCTAACAAGAGAGAGTTACACGTGGGTGCGCATAAATGTGCTGTTTAAAAATAACGTGCGTGTTTTCATGTTTAAACGTTGCTATGTGCTGTTTATTTTTGAGCACAAAACGCTTTCCGAATTAATGCTTTTCTATGTTGCAAGTGCTAGATAGATGCATACACATAAGGGTATTAGTAGGGTTAACACTGTTTAATCACTATGCTGTGGTAACGTTGTTTTTGTTTCTTTTAATTAAGATGGTCTATTGTGGCCTATGGCGGCCTAGTTAAAGATGGCCGATTTTGTAAGCCTGGCCTCGAGTTGAGAATAGAAAACTGTGATGGAAGAGAGCCCTGCTGAATATGGTCCTGAAGTCAGCTGACCACAGTCCTTGCTTGCCTTATAAAATTTTCCGTGAGGACATCAGCAGCCGGGGTAATCTTCGAGTGAAATGGAACGTCCTTGGCAGCCTTGGGAAAACAAAGGAGCCTTAGAGAAAGACTCTGAGCATTGGTCTCATTGCCGAGGAGAAGTAGAACTAACAGATACATTTGAGATTTTTGGTTCCTGTTCCGTAGTCTTTATTTTGTGATTTTTCCTGAGCGGAGATTTTTGAATGTTGCAATGTTACATCCTTTCCTTCTCGCTCTGCTCAGCGGTCCAGCGGACATTACAACTTTTCTTTGTATCTTTCTTTTGTTTGATTCAGTATAAGAATTGTTAGCCTAGAGAGGGCTTTGCCACTTGCCATTTGCCTTTGCCGCGTATCGAATCTGCGTTGCTGAGGATTGATGCTGAAGGGACTTCGTCTTGAGAGACTTTACCAAGAGACTTGTCCTGACCCGTTCTGACATTTAGCTAGAATAGGTAACTATGAGAAAAATGATTTATGCTGCTTGATTTTCATTTGACTAATTTTAGATAAAGCAATATAACTTGAACATGGTGTTGGATATTATTTCTTGTCAATTATTGTGTATTATATTTTGATTATTCGTATAGGTTGTATAGATTATGTTTATGGACAGTCACAATAACCAGATCTTGTCGACCTGATATAGATGCAGGGTGACTAGGAGTTTTCTTTCCACAGGTTTATTGCTGCTGGTAGAGTATTTGAGCGTATGTTAGTGAAATGGGCCCCAGTGTATGATGAATGTATGTGCGTGTAACTGTGGGATTACTCTATCTGTGGTAGTGGGAATATTATACACACCCTGATCTCTATCAGTGTCACGGTCCCGATAATGGATCAGCTTGGATAGCATGGGGCGTGGTGGGGTATCCGGGATTGGCAGTCTCACCCGAACCCTGTGTGCTCCTGCCAAGGATAAAAATGAGGTGAGTTCTGCGGTGGGTACAAAGAAGATGAACCAGATGTCCAGCAACGACCCACCAAGCCCTCCAGACTGCCCACGATATGAACATTGCATCTCCGGGATCAGCATTCAGAATCTTATACCCACTCCTCCGGGATCTTCACATGGGACTGGAGGCCTGATAATGATTGTTATGTGCGGGTCACCTGAGGTTGTGGAGCTGCCATCTCTTTTTCGCCTTCCACCACTCGTCAGATTGCTTTCGATAGTCATCCCAGAAGAAACCAAGTTCTGTTATTAGGGTACCCACCGTCAATTCCATTGACCGGCGCGAGCTTTCGGTGCCTGTAAGGACCCTCTCAAGCTTGTCATTTGGGGGTGGTGGGTTTGTTTGTGCAATGTCTGGGTCACTGCTATCCATTGCTCTACCGCGGGGTGAGGAGGTTAAAGCTGTGACACCCTCTGTTGACCAATCATTGGCCCTGGGGAAAGAAAACCAAGGGTAGATAGAATGCCCTCGCTCAGAAGGCGCTGTGGAATGGGTAACAGGGAGAGACCGGAGTGCCCGTGACATTGGCTGCTGCATCCCCAATTCTGTGTAGTGGTGTTGCCATGGTTCTGGGAAATAGGAGAGAGGAGAAAACAATCTTGGGTGCTCTGTCGTGCCGGCCAGAAGAGTCATTCCACGACAGGCTGGGGCCACTCCGCAGGAGGTCAGCAGCAGGAGAAACGTATAATTTTCCGAGCCCGGGGCTAATGGAGGGATGGGAGCAGGGAGTACTATCAGGGAGGTCCTGGGGAGCCAACGGGAGACTCCCGTTCCCACACTCCAGTGGGGGGTCCTCAATCTGGGTACCGTGGTATGTTTCCGCGGGAGCCGTAGTCTTCTCACCCCACAGCAGATCACTGTTGCAGAGCCACTAAATGCTAAAGAAGGGGTCACGACAGAGAGAGGCAAAAGGGGAAGAGGGGATTTCGTCCGGTAATTGAGGGCAAAGAGAAAGCCCACTGAGGATAGGTGAATGCCCAATGGTGCCACCAGGCGAGCATAAAAGTGTCAGAGTCAGTGGGAGAGGGGAAGAAAGCAGACCTTGGTAGGTGTACAGTGTTCTGTTGAGGAGGAGCGACCCAGGATGAGGGAATGCTGTGTTGCAGGAAGCAGGAATATGCTAATGTGGCACACCACCTATGGTTGTGTCGGTGCTTGGTGTGTGTTAGGGCCCACCAGGTCTCATACCAGGGGAGCCTCCAGCCTCACAGATGCAGGGGTAGGTGACGGAGGGGCAGCAGAGTTTGACAATCCGTGAAGATGCGCCTCCACCTGAAGAGCAGCTCCTCCAGGGATGTGATGATGGTAGGTGCTGGAGCTGGGACCCCGTGGATCGGTGCATCGGTGATGGCCATGCGTAGCATGCACCGTAGAGAGAGAACCTTGCCGTTTTCCTCCATATCAGGCAAGCACTGTGACTGAGGATGGTTATGTCCAATAGGGCTTCTCACCTCAGGAGTGGGGGAGTAATGGCCAGTGGGCCCCACGGAAACCGTGAACACCCCAGCGCAATGAAAATCCAGGTACACCACGGACATTAGGCTGGTCACTTGGCTATGGAGAGGGGAGGCTGCCACAGATGACGTCTCACCAGGCACAGTGTTGGGGCCGTAGAAGACAGGTGCTAGATATCGGCCAAGCCCGGTGTTAGTCACGTGAGAAGGTCACTGCCCTCAAGTCAGTTTGTGCAACCAATATCATTTGGAGGGAGCTGGTGCTCCATCTGATCATGCCACTTTGGGGGTCCAAAGCGGGGTGGACAGGAAAGAAGCTGCGTGCGCCCGGGGCTGTACTGGGTGGTCCTCTCTCAGGAGGTGGCACTGGCATAGTCTGCTGGGTGCAGGAAGGCTGGTACAGAAATGGCAGATTGGGCTTCCGTCGGCCACAATCGATGTCACCAAACACCAGCCGGGGGTCGAGCTGCAGGACACCACTGTGAGGCAGGCCCCGGGGAGAGCTTCTGTAGGATCTGGGTACCCGGAGTTGCGGGGCTCTAGAGAAGAGCATCTTCCATGATGGCTGGTATAGCCACGCCCGAGCACTTTGAGGCACATATAAGACAAGGACTTTTGACTGCTTTTACCCAGAACTTTGAGTAGTAACTGTGTTTTCTTAAACGTCTTGCTTTTTCAAGAGGCCAGGAAGTATAAACTAGGAAGAGGTAATCGTCCATTTACTAAGGGGGTGACTCTGGTCTTAAGACTCCTTTTATGTTTTTTAATCGTGGTTCTCTACCTGACCTTACTGGGCGATCCTACACCATGGTGTCTCTCTCGGACAAAATAACGTTTGAAGCAGTTTGAAGATGTCTGATGCAGTTTGAAGATGTCTGATGCAGTTTGAAGATGTCTGATGCAGTTTGAAGATGTTTGATGTTGGTGTGGTGATGTGAAGAACTACAGAGCATGGTAAGTAGCAGAAAATGAAGTATGATGTGAGTTTATTGATCAAATGGAGCAGCAGATGGAGAACCTCCCAGTAACTGACCAAACCGTCTCCACAACTGTTTCCACACATTCTAGCGGCTATCGCGCACCGCATTATAATGTGAGCAAGGGCAACAGATACAATAGCAGCATAGAGACATCAACAAAGCCGTTGGTACAATGATATGTACAGTGCAATATATCGGAACAGATTTTCTACCTTTTTTTAACAGCACAAAGAGATGATAAAGTACACAAATTATTTACCCAGTACACAGAGAGAATCCAAAGACGTAAGTGTGGAACAATGAACAAGAAATTGCAGGTAGGCAAATTAAATCTCTCAAGTGGATAATCCCTGAATTTGTTTGGTGTGTGGATTTATCTTCCAAAGCAGGCTGCGCATTCTTCAGCATTATGCACAACATGCAGAGGCAACTGTACAGGATTGCATTGCTTTCTTGCTGAATCACACTGTCACAATCTCAGTGATAGTATTTAGCAGAGTTTGTCTCTCAGAATTTGAACATACATCAGAAAAGATGGCGTTAAAATAAGACATTTGTTTAAACACAACAGAGCTGCTCCCAGTGAGGGGGATCTAGGTGCACATGTTTCTTAGTTCGTGAGTGCAGGCATCTCACAAAACGTGATGGACTGGTCTCACACACCACCTGGTGTCATGCTTCATCTATATGGTGTTGTTTTTTCTCCTTATTATTTTGTTTTGTTTAGCTCTGGACCAAAGGGGTCTCCTGCCCTCACCCTCCTATGGGGCACTCGGTCCCATCCTTAGGGTAAGCATTATGTAGAACATTTCTTCTAGTGCACAGATGTATGACTCCATTTGCTGCACTCATAGCCACTCACAAATAGCGTTTTGTGCATGAGGCTGAACGTATTTTCCTGTTATGTGCAATGTTTCGCTACACATTTCTTATGTCATTTTTTCACAGGCTTTAGAGATCAAGACCATCTCGCAGTGGAGTGTGATCCGGCTCACCACACACAGTGGAAACCCTCTCACCATAGTTTGGTAAGAGTGGAGCCCGCAATTTCTATCACTTAAGTCCTGATGAATGCCGCGGACCTTACTGGACCACCAGGCAGAAACATGTCAACCCTTTGATATCGGTGGGGGGCCAATCACATCCCCAACACACCGACCACGTTTTTAGAACACCATATAGATGGCAGCAATATTAAATTTAATGTGACATCTGTAATGGCTTTTAACTCACTTTTTTCAGTAAGGGCTCCCACTTAGCTTAGAAATGCATCCCTGTCGTCACGTGTATGCCCGCCCTCTATCAAACCAAGTTTTTAGAGGGCAAGGACTGGTCAATGATGAAGCATGACACCAGGTGGTGTGTGAGACCAGTCCATCACGTTTTATGAGATGCCTGCACTCACGAACTAAGAAACATTTGCACCTAGATCCCCCTCACTGGGAGCAGCTCTGTTGTGTTTAAACATTATTGTTGGAGGCTGCTGACTCCCAGCCTCTAGTTCACTCCTCCCAGATACCTTCTGGGTTTTGTGGTTACATGTTAAAATAAGACACTCAACAACAATGTAAGGGTGAAAGACTGCTTTAATAGCACAGATCTGGAATAGTAAACATACACAAACCCTAGGCAATTTGCCTTAGAAAATGAATATCTCTATACGGGGCTGAACTGTGGGGGGTTTCTAAACATGATGACCTGATAAGAACTTAAAAAAGATTCCTTACTAGTCTTACATCATTCCCACCCAGCACTCCATCACATCCAGTGCTCAGTGACTTGGGTGTTTCAGGGATATCAGGTAAAATTCCCGTACTGCTCCATCTGCATTGGAGATGCTTGTGGACCTCCCCTGAGCTCGCTCACTATGTGGAAAGCATAAAGGATGTTATGAAGGCTGGCTATTATAATACAATTCCATAGCTTACAAACATGAAGGCAGCATTGTATTTGCTAGGGCTGATTGACTTGCGGGATGACCCGGCTTCAACTGTCTTTCCGTCTAAGGTGGCATTGAAAATTAAATACTGGGCCTTGATGCCCAGGAATATCGTCGAACAGCCAGCTCCAAGCTGACCAGTGATTTGATTAACACCGAACCCACACGGAGGTTTGAGCCATTCTTGGATCTGTTCCATTCCAAAGGAAATTATATTTCCAGTTTCGGATAGGTACCCTACCACTTAGAGTATTCACTTCTGGATGGGCTGGCAAACGAGACACATGCTGTCTGATCTGTAACTCTTCGAGAGAGAGTATTCCTCATGCCTTGTTTGCCTGTCCAAGCTACACATTACCTTGGCTAACCTGGCTTGCACCTGTTTGCAGGCGATTAGGGGCACACACCCACCAGGAAGCACTTTGAATTCTTAGATCAGATCCGCACCAAGTAATAGCTATTTTAATCTCTAAATTCCTGGGTGCCAAGTGGGTGCTCCGGGGTAAAGCTGTCAGTCGTATTGTTTCATGACTCAGCCCGAGTTTGCAATTACTATCTACATCACTATAGTTGTCTTGTTAACACTCTGACCTAGTAGCATTATTCCATTTTAAGTAATTGTATATACTTTTTTTAATGTTTGTTAGCTAATTAATGTATTTTAATTTTGTGCTAATGCACTACGCTCTATAACTTTTAATTTTTGTGATAATGTATGTGCCTTTTTAACTTCCGACCTCTTTTATTGTTGAATCCTTTTAAGTGTCTTCTATTGACTATATGCACTTTATATTGTTTGTACTTTTATGGCCCTAGTGGTCGAAATAAGGTAATTTGACGGACTGAGTACCTCCGTAGACAATATTATTTTCTCAAGAACCCATTGCCTAATAAGGTTCCAAGTGCTCCCCTCAATATAACCTCCTACCCTTTACACACCTACACCTCCCCTACTATTCATGCCCCACTGACGTCACCTCTCACTCCACTGTCACCTTCATGCAATCATTCCACCTTGCTCCCTTGATGATAGCCCCAACCTCACTGGGCTCTGCTCCTCCACCGTGTGATCCCCAATACCAACGGTTGATTGTGCTGAACCTGCCAACCAAGAAACCCAAAGGTATTTTCCTGTCACCCACTCTTGCTTCTCCCCTACTTGTTGCCCAAAATGCAAATGCTGAATAAGAGAAACTTTTTAAAGGTCATAAATGCTCACCTAACAATTTTACAACTAACAAACACAACTCCAACAAGTAATACTCATTCCTGAAAATTGACAAATGAACACAATCTTGCGGATAGAGAGAGTGGTATTCCTGTACAATTTCCTTAAGCAAAAGAACAGAGATTCTTAGGTTCTGTTCACTTTCCTGTGTTGTTTTTCTATTACACGAGGCTTCCATGCATCCCTCCCGTCTTTGCACTAACTCTATCCAAATTATGTGTGTCCCTGTCTAAACATCCTTAATGCAGGATACATATGCTTTAATTACTTTCAACAAGTCCATACCAGTAAGCTTCACCAGATCATTTTTCGCAAGGTGCACAACTAATTATTCAGGACACGTTCTTCCTGTAATTGGCTTAGATAGAGTTTCCAGTCACTCACCCCATCTCATGCCACTCCCCCCCCCATTAGCAGCCAGTGTTAGAGGAGGGGGGTTAAGATGACAAACAACTAAAAAAGGATTAAAAAAAAAGAACTTGGTTGCAGCCCGCCGCATTGCAGTCTTCTGCTCTTCTCGTGGCTCCACTGCAGGCAGAGGCTCCCAGTCTCCTCTGCGGATAATCCTGAAGATGCTGTCATGCATGTGAGCAGCTTCAGGATTGCCATGAGCGCTGAGGATTTGCACTTCCAAGGAGACTGGAAGCCTGTGCTTTGCTGTCTCCAACCCAGCAATGCAGCTTCAGTGCGCATGGCGGTTTAGCTGACCTCAGATGGCTGACCAAACCATCATGCATACTGATAGCAGTGTGTTAGACCTGGCATCATTGGCATGAGTCTCTCCTCCATTTTTTTTCTGTTTGCCTCCTCTGTTTACGATGTTTTTGCTGGATTATTGCTTTGGGCACTGTGCCACTGCTGATCAGTGCCACAGTGCAAGTGCTCCCTATGTTAAATTGTACATTGATTGGTGTTACCATGATTGGCTTGGTTGACTTACTGTTCAGACCCTAGTCTAGTGCACTGCGTGTGCCAAGGGCGTGTAAGTTAACTGCTGCGGGTGGGCTTGCAGCACTGGTTGTGCCACCCACAGAAGCAGCGTGTAAAATGTGTCTCAGGCCTGCCACCGCAGCGCCTGCGTGCAGTCCCTGACTGCCATGTCGACTTGGTAAGGAAACCTACTTACCAGTCTCTAAACCTTCACTTTGCCACATTTCAGACACCTCTATGGTAGGCCCTAGGGCAGGGTGCATTGTTGGTAAAAGGTAGGTCATGCCCTGATGTGTGTGGCATGACCTAATAGTGAATTACAGCCATTTTCGTTTTTCACTATTGAAGGGCTACCTGCCTCCAATAGGCCAGACTGGGCAGACTGATTATTAACTCCATTATAATCTATCTGACTCAGGGAGCATGGTAGCAAGTCGAGTTTAGTATCCCTGAACTCAGAATTTAATAACACACCCTTTAGGATGGATGGGTTTTAAATTCTATGTTTGAAAATAGCACTTTTAGAAAGTGGCTATTTTCTTGTCCAACTATCTACCGGTCTCTGCTGGTTTGGTGTGTGTGTCAGGGGCTGGGTGGCTCCAGAGGTCTGAGTGAGTCAGTGTGGGGTGAATGGGGCGTTTACACGTAGAGTGAGGGAAGAGTAGCCTGCCCTGCCTGACACAATACTGGCACCGCCTCCTGCTGGGCGACTGATAGCCCTGCTCCTACCAGTGACAATACTGGCTCCGCCTCCTGCTGGGCGGCTGAGGACTCTGCCCTGCCCAGTGAATAGGCCAGGTGCCTCTGCCTGGCAACACCCACAACAAACCTGAGATGGTGGGAATCTCCCTGCTTGGACAAAGGGAACAAAGGGAAAAAGGGGTATAAGAGACGGACCCCTGAACCAAGAACTCAGATCACTTCTGACAAGGAAACCTGTACCAAGGACAAGAAGCCTGCTGATCTAAGGACTTGCCTCCCCTTTCTGCCAGAGTGCTGCTTTGCTGTGGAGGAACCTGAAAGCTGCTTCTCTATTTTTGCCAAGGAACAAGGAGAGAGGAACTTGGTGTGTACTCTCTGAACACTTGCTAGAAAATCTCCAAGGACTGGAAGAGTGCCAGTCTCCTGTTGAAGTCACAGGGCCAAAGGACTTCACCATCTACTGAATTGCTGAATTGCTGGAAAGTGTTGTTTCCAGTACACAAGGGAAAATCTGCAGTCTCGACGCCAGCAGCAACGCCAGTGAGCAGTGGGTATCGGCCCCGGCTCCAAGTGACCCCGTCTCGACGCCGGTATCGACGCCAGTGAGGAGTGAGTATCGGCTCTGCCTCCAAGCGACCCCGTCCCGACGCCGCTGCTGATCGCATCGACTCGACGCCCGTCTCGACGCCGTGAGCGCTGCTCCGGCCCGACATCCCTCGACACCGCTGCGGATTGACCCGACTCCGAGGCACGATCGACGCCGACCTCGACGCCGACATCTCGACGCCGTGGATCATCGTTTTCTTCGTTTCTCAAGGTACTGTACTTGTGGGGTCTGTTGCGACTCCAGGCTCGACGTAGCGCTCCTCGCGGTCGACGCCGAACCTTGGGAATCTTGTAGACTCGACGTCGTGTGACTCCTGTGGGGGTTACATTGTTGCCAAAGAACTGTGCTCCGAAGAATACTTTGCTAAAGAACTATTTGCCAAGAAGAAACCTTACTTGAACTATTATTTTTCCTGCCAAAGAGTATTTATTAAGACTGTGGTATATTTTTGTCGTTATTTGGTCTTGTGCTAAGCCTTATATAAAAATACTATTTTTATAATAACTTCTGTGTCGTGTCCATCTGTAGTGTATTCACCTTATTACTGTATGTGGTCATAAATGCTTAACACACTGCCTCTGAGATAAGCCTGTCTGCTCTGCCAAGCTACCAAGGGGGTAGCAGGGGTTATCTGAGTGTGTAATCCCCTTGCCCTGACTAGAGTTGGTAGGTCCCTATTTGTCAGAAGTGTATACCTCTGCCAACTAGAGACCGCCGGTTCTAACATTGGTGGTCAGCGGTGAGGATTTGAACTTTGCATTTATGACTCATGTGCAGTGATTAGTGTACGCTACATAGTGAAAGCAGACCGTAACGCAGCCACAGTCTGTTTGGTAGGATATTCTATTTTTGTTCTCCGCTTTCCTGGAGCTTATTTTCTTAAACACTGCCAGTTTTGACCATGGAGAATGCCGGAGCTGCTACACCTGTGGAGAATGTTGTGGGGGAATTTGATAAGGAGAAGATAGATTCCTACACGCTAAAAGATCTAAAAGGATTTTGCAAGCAGTTTAAAGTTCCTACCACAGGTGTCTCAAAGAAAGAGGGCTTCCTCAAAGCGCTGAAGGCCTGGTTAGAGGCCAGAAATCCCTCTGATCCGGTGGTGGTACCGGAAGAGGAAGAAGAAGAGGAAGAGGAAGAGCCCACAGGTGGGCCAGTGTCATCTCCAGGCAGTAGTGCGTCCTCTAGGAGCCTTTCCCCCGAAGAATTAGAAGACAGGGAGAAGGAGAGGGGGTACAAGTTGGAAATGGCAAAACTCAAATTAGGAGGGCAGTTGGAATTAGAGAATGCAAGAAGCAAGAGAGAAGCTGAAATGGAGAGCAAAAGATTAGATTTTGAGAGAGAGAAATTAGCGTTTGAACGTGAGAAGATGGTGAGGGAGATGGAGCTTAAAACTAAGAGTTTAGAGTTGAATCCCTCTGGTGGCAGCACTCCATCTGTGCCTGCAGAAAGTAGGTTTTATTTTCCTAAAGATGTGATCAAGGATTACAGTAAGAATGAAGATATTAGCCAATGGTTTAAAGCGTATGAGTTAGCATTGTTGGCCCACCGGGTCCCTGAGAAGGATTGGGGAACGGGGTTGTGGAGCCGCTTTACAAACGAGGGGAGAGATACCTTGTTGAGCCTTCCTGCTGAGGATAGGATGTCTTATACTCATATGAAAGATGCTTTAATGCTGAGATATGGCTTAACCCCAGAAAAGTACAGACAAACCTTTAGAGAATGTAAGAAGTTGCCTGGTACTACGTGGGTTGAATATGTGTCTTTTTTCTGCAGAACCATGGATGGTTGGATAAAGGGTAGCAAGGTTGATAGTTATGATGCTCTTTATGATTTGTTTGCTTGGGAGCACTTGTCTAATAACTGTTTTCCAGAGCTACGCCAGCACCTTGTTGACAGCAAGCTATCTAACCCTAGAAAACTTGCTGAGGAGGCGGACCGCTGGGTCAGTACCAGGGTCCACAAGGGTCCAGTGGGAGACTCAGCCAAAGGTGGGCAGGGTCCCCAGCAGAAGAGTGGGGGGGACAGGGGTAAACAGAGGGAGTTTCAGAAAGGGCCCCAAAGTAGTCCCCAAGGGAACCAAGGGAAGGGTTCCCAGCCTCCCCCTGTAAAGAAGCCAGAGGCCCCGACAGGTAAACCTGTTCACAGGGGCCCCATGACCTGCTATGCCTGTAAGCAGGTGGGACACCGTTATTATGATCCCCAGTGTCCCATGAAGGATTCGAATGCACCGCCGCGTGCACCCCCTCGTCAGGTAGCGAGTGTAGCCCTGGGAGGGGAGGAGATGGGTGCCCCCGGTGGGTGGGGTCCCGCAGAAATGTCCCTGGTCTCTTTAGGAGACGTGGAAATGGTCCCTCCAACCCCTCTGCCTAGTAACACTAAGAAATATAGGCAGTGGGTGACCATTAATGGCCATAGGGTGGAAGCTCTCAGAGACACCGGAGCGAGTGTGACAGCTGTCAAGTGTCACTTGGTGTCCAGAGAGCAGGTGGTCCCTCATGCATTCTACCCCGTTGTAGCTGCTGACAACTCACAGAGTAAGTGTGAGGTAGCTCAAGTTCCTTTTGAGTGGGGGGGGGTCTCAGGTACTCTTCAGGTTGCTGTGAGGCCCGCCATGCCTGTTGATTGTCTCTTGGGCAATGATTTGGAGGACTCCCCTTGGGCTAAGGTGGAGAGAAAATCGCATCTGGAAATGTTGGGTCTGCCTGAGTGGGTGTGTGCGACCACCCGGTCCATGTCAGTCAGTAAGGGTGTTGATGGGGCCCTGGAGCCTGAAAGTATGGCCCAGGTCCCAACCGTGAAGAGAAGAGGCAGGGGGCGCGGGAAACCGTCCCCCATCGTTCCCGCGGTCCAGGAGGGAGCAGACCCTGAGGGGGATGCCCTGGAACCGACAGGAGAACAAGTGGCCGAACTGGGAGACCTGCCCGAGCTGACCCATTGGCAGCAGGATGGTGGTCCCTCCAGGGAGGAATTTTGTGCTGAACAGAAAGTGTGCCCTTCTCTTGTGGGTATGAGGCAGCAGGCCTCAGCCCAAACGACAGGTGATCAGTCAGGATCACATTGGGTCTACTGGGAGAACGACCTCCTGTATAGCGAGCCTAAGGCTGCTGAGCCTGGGTCAGCCCGTGTGCTGGTGGTACCCCAGCGCTTCAGAGCCTTCCTACTGGGGTTGGCTCATGACGTTCCGTTAGCTGGACATCTGGGGCAGGACAAGACCTATGACAGGCTTGTCACCCATTTTTATTGGCCTCAGATGAGAAGGGATTCAGATATCCATTGTAGGACCTGTCAAACTTGCCAGGCAAGTGGGAAAAGTGGGCGGAAGCAGAAGGCTCCCCTCCAACCTTTTCCCGTCGTCAGTACCCCCTTTGAGCGAGTGGGAATTGACATTGTGGGGCCCCTGGACCCCAAGACAGCCATGGGCAACAGGTTTATCCTGGTCTTGGTGGACCATGCCACCCGGTACCCGGAAGCCATCCCTCTCCGAACAGTGACGGCCCCCGTGGTGGGACGGGCACTGATGGGTGTTTTTTCCCGCATGGGGTTCCCCAGAGAGGTGGTGTCAGACCGGGGCACCAACTTCATTTCGAATTATATGAAGTCTCTGTGGAAGGAGTGTGGGGTAACCTACAAGTTTACCACTCCTTACCACCCTCAAGGTAATGGGCTGGTTGAGAGATTCAACCGGACCCTAAAAGGCATGATCATGGGTCTTGAAGAACCAATGAGGCGTAAATGGGACGTCCTCTTGCCATGCCTGCTGTTTGCTTACCGTGAGGTGCCACAGAAGTCTCTAGGGTTCAGCCCCTTTGAGCTTTTGTATGGTCACCCGGTAAGAGGACCTTTGAGTCTGGTCAAAGAAGGCTGGGAGCAATCTCCCAGGAAACCTCCCCAGGATGTATATAGTTACATGCTGGCCTTTAGGAACCAGACTCGGCGCTTCAGAGATCTTGCTCAGGCAAATCTGGAGGCCAGCCAGGAAGAGATGAAGCGGTGGTACGATCAGAATGCCACTCTGGTTGAGCTTCAACCTGGTCAGAAAGTTTGGGTCATGGCCCCTGTGGAACCTTGTGCGCTCAAGGACAGGTGGACCGGACCATTTGAGGTTGTGGAGAAAAAGAGCGATGTCACCTACTTGGTGGACTTGAAGTCTCCCAGGAACCCCTTAAGGGTCCTGCATGTCAACCGGTTAAAGCCCCACTTAGAAAGGTCCGAAGTGGGCATGCTCCTTGCCACAGATGCTGGGATGGAGGAGGAGAGTGAGCCTCTTCCTGACCTCCTGTGTGCAAAAGAAAAAGATGGGTCAGTGGATGGTGTTGTCCTCTCTGACACACTGACCCCTGAGCAGCAGCAAGATTGTCGCCATCTGTTGGTACAATTCCCTGATCTGTTCTCCTTAATCCCTGGTGTCACCCAGTGGTGTGTCCATGATGTGGACACCGGGGACAGCACTCCTGTGAGGCACAAGGCCTACAGGGTGACTGACAAGGTCAGAGCATACATCAAGGAGGAGGTCTCCAAGATGTTTGCCTTAGGGGTGGTTGAGTCCTCTAGCAGTCCTTGGGCCAGCCCAGTGGTCTTGGTCCCAAAGGCTGCAGCGCCTGGTGCTTCACCAGAACTTCGGTTCTGTGTGGATTACCGAGGACTCAATTCGGTCACCAAGACTGACGCGCACCCCATCCCCAGAGCTGATGAGCTCATCGATCGGTTGGGGGCTGCCCGGTACCTTAGTACGTTTGATCTAACGTCTGGGTACTGGCAGATCGCCTTGACTGATGGGGCAAAAGAGAGGTCTGCATTCTCCACACCAGATGGGCACTACCAGTTCCGTGTGATGCCCTTTGGGATGAAGAATGCCCCTGCCACATTCCAGAGGTTGGTTAACCAGGTATTGGCCGGGCTGGAAGATTTCAGCGCCGCCTACCTGGACGATATAGCAGTGTTCAGCGCCAGCTGGGAGGAACACTTGCGCCACCTCCAGGAAGTGTTGTTGGCCCTGCGCAGAGCAGGCCTCACAATCAAGGCTAGTAAGTGCCAGATTGGGCAGGGTTCAGTGGTGTACTTGGGGCACCAAGTAGGGAGTGGCAAGGTGGCCCCCCTGCAACCCAAGATAGATACCATCCTGGCTTGGGAACCGCCCAAAACCCAGACTCAGGTGAGAGCCTTCTTGGGTCTCACGGGTTACTACAGGAGGTTTGTCAAGGGGTATGGCAACATTGTGCACCCCTTGACCTCGCTGACTTCCAGGAAGCAGCCGAGACTTGTGATCTGGACTGACGCCTGTCAGAACGCCTTTGACACCCTGAAAACTGCAATGTGTACAGCACCGGTCCTCCAGGCACCCGACTTTTCAAAAGAATTCATTGTCCAGACAGACGCTTCAGAGCATGGTGTGGGGGCTGTTCTAGCACAGATGAATGAGGAGGGCCGAGACTTACCTGTAGCCTTCATCAGCCGGAGGTTACTTCCCCGGGAACAAAGGTGGAGTGCGATAGAGCGTGAGGCATTTGCTGTGGTCTGGGCGCTGAAGAAGCTAAGACCCTACCTGTTTGGGACTCACTTCCGGGTTCAGACAGACCACAGGCCCCTCAGATGGTTAATGCAGATGAGGGGTGAGAACCCAAAACTGTTGAGGTGGTCCATTTCCCTACAGGGGATGGACTTTACGGTGGAACACCGCCCTGGTACAGATCACGCCAATGCTGATGGTCTGTCCAGATTTTTCCGCCTTAGTGATGAGGACTCCCTGGGTGAAGGGTAGTTCTCCCCACATTTCAGCTGGAGGGGACACGTGTTAGACCTGGCATCATTGGCATGAGTCTCTCCTCCATTTTTTTTCTGTTTGCCTCCTCTGTTTACGATGTTTTTGCTGGATTATTGCTTTGGGCACTGTGCCACTGCTGATCAGTGCCACAGTGCAAGTGCTCCCTATGTTAAATTGTACATTGATTGGTGTTACCATGATTGGCTTGGTTGACTTACTGTTCAGACCCTAGTCTAGTGCACTGCGTGTGCCAAGGGCGTGTAAGTTAACTGCTGCGGGTGGGCTTGCAGCACTGGTTGTGCCACCCACAGAAGCAGCGTGTAAAATGTGTCTCAGGCCTGCCACCGCAGCGCCTGCGTGCAGTCCCTGACTGCCATGTCGACTTGGTAAGGAAACCTACTTACCAGTCTCTAAACCTTCACTTTGCCACATTTCAGACACCTCTATGGTAGGCCCTAGGGCAGGGTGCATTGTTGGTAAAAGGTAGGTCATGCCCTGATGTGTGTGGCATGACCTAATAGTGAATTACAGCCATTTTCGTTTTTCACTATTGAAGGGCTACCTGCCTCCAATAGGCCAGACTGGGCAGACTGATTATTAACTCCATTATAATCTATCTGACTCAGGGAGCATGGTAGCAAGTCGAGTTTAGTATCCCTGAACTCAGAATTTAATAACACACCCTTTAGGATGGATGGGTTTTAAATTCTATGTTTGAAAATAGCACTTTTAGAAAGTGGCTATTTTCTTGTCCAACTATCTACCGGTCTCTGCTGGTTTGGTGTGTGTGTCAGGGGCTGGGTGGCTCCAGAGGTCTGAGTGAGTCAGTGTGGGGTGAATGGGGCGTTTACACGTAGAGTGAGGGAAGAGTAGCCTGCCCTGCCTGACACAATACTGGCACCGCCTCCTGCTGGGCGACTGATAGCCCTGCTCCTACCAGTGACAATACTGGCTCCGCCTCCTGCTGGGCGGCTGAGGACTCTGCCCTGCCCAGTGAATAGGCCAGGTGCCTCTGCCTGGCAACACCCACAACAAACCTGAGATGGTGGGAATCTCCCTGCTTGGACAAAGGGAACAAAGGGAAAAAGGGGTATAAGAGACGGACCCCTGAACCAAGAACTCAGATCACTTCTGACAAGGAAACCTGTACCAAGGACAAGAAGCCTGCTGATCTAAGGACTTGCCTCCCCTTTCTGCCAGAGTGCTGCTTTGCTGTGGAGGAACCTGAAAGCTGCTTCTCTATTTTTGCCAAGGAACAAGGAGAGAGGAACTTGGTGTGTACTCTCTGAACACTTGCTAGAAAATCTCCAAGGACTGGAAGAGTGCCAGTCTCCTGTTGAAGTCACAGGGCCAAAGGACTTCACCATCTACTGAATTGCTGAATTGCTGGAAAGTGTTGTTTCCAGTACACAAGGGAAAATCTGCAGTCTCGACGCCAGCAGCAACGCCAGTGAGCAGTGGGTATCGGCCCCGGCTCCAAGTGACCCCGTCTCGACGCCGGTATCGACGCCAGTGAGGAGTGAGTATCGGCTCTGCCTCCAAGCGACCCCGTCCCGACGCCGCTGCTGATCGCATCGACTCGACGCCCGTCTCGACGCCGTGAGCGCTGCTCCGGCCCGACATCCCTCGACACCGCTGCGGATTGACCCGACTCCGAGGCACGATCGACGCCGACCTCGACGCCGACATCTCGACGCCGTGGATCATCGTTTTCTTCGTTTCTCAAGGTACTGTACTTGTGGGGTCTGTTGCGACTCCAGGCTCGACGTAGCGCTCCTCGCGGTCGACGCCGAACCTTGGGAATCTTGTAGACTCGACGTCGTGTGACTCCTGTGGGGGTTACATTGTTGCCAAAGAACTGTGCTCCGAAGAATACTTTGCTAAAGAACTATTTGCCAAGAAGAAACCTTACTTGAACTATTATTTTTCCTGCCAAAGAGTATTTATTAAGACTGTGGTATATTTTTGTCGTTATTTGGTCTTGTGCTAAGCCTTATATAAAAATACTATTTTTATAATAACTTCTGTGTCGTGTCCATCTGTAGTGTATTCACCTTATTACTGTATGTGGTCATAAATGCTTAACACACTGCCTCTGAGATAAGCCTGTCTGCTCTGCCAAGCTACCAAGGGGGTAGCAGGGGTTATCTGAGTGTGTAATCCCCTTGCCCTGACTAGAGTTGGTAGGTCCCTATTTGTCAGAAGTGTATACCTCTGCCAACTAGAGACCGCCGGTTCTAACACAGTGCAATCACTCCCCATCGTTACCTGTCATCCCCCTGGCCCCACCCCCAAAACTCAGCCGGGAAACAAAATAAACTGGTAATAAACCCAGGATTCTTATCATTTTATTTTTCTTTACACTGCTGGCGGTGGGTGGGGGACGATGCTCTTCTGCCATAGCAGAGGAGCTGCCTCGGCTTCCCCCACCAAGTGACAATCACACAATCTCCATTCAGTGCCAACTGTTTTTCAAAATTCCTTTTTTCTGAGTACTGCTTACCCAACCAATGAGTGTCCTACTATCTGATAAGCTATAATTTACCTGGACGTTCCAGCCACACAACCTAAGAAAAGAAAAGATTTTAACAATAAATCAAAACATTACATGTATTTATTCAACCTACCATAGTGATTTAAGCAATCTAATGACCAACAATACATAACATTTAGCCTCTCAACTAACAAACCTGCTGCCTTGCTTCAGTTGCTGTCCCAATTTGATACAAATAAGTGCTAAATTCATTGGCTGCTAAACTCAAATCATCTACTGCAAACCTAAGTACTCTAGGAACCTTAAAGGCTGATAAACGTGACTTATCGGCATGCGTAAAAGCTTGCTCCTCACATTCACCCTCTATCCTGAGGAAATCAATCCATCTATTCCCTGGACATCAGACCCCTATGTCCTACCTATAAAGCACCTATAATAACTGATAAAACCCCACCGAAAGGAAAATAGCCATCACCGGTGTAAACTTATGAACACTGAAAAAACACCTTTGCAACCACAAACTAAGTGCCATTCAATGAAAGGAAAAGATGAGTGAAAGAGTCCTTTTTATTTCGTCCTGAAGGGGCAATACAATGTAACTTTGCTATACAAGGTAGTATCACGAAAGACTGGGCTAACATTATTCTGCTTGAGTTTTGTTGTTTAGGGATGTCACTAAAACATTGTCTCTTCTTCCTTCTGCTTCTTTTAGTTTTGTTGTTCTTGGTCTAAAGATGCAATTTTTAGAAGCATGTTTTAGGTCTTATTTAGTTATTTTATACACTGTAGAGAATTGGGAAATATTAAAATCATACTTGAAATTTTGGCTACATTTGATTTCACTGATAGGTAAAATGTCTGGTTTCATTAGAATCTTTCCTAATTGGTAGCATCACATTTACCCACAGACAGAGAATGGGTGAAATCCTTTGATACATCAGCCCCCTCTTCTAGTGAGTCAGTATTGCTTGTAAGTGAATTGTCAAACACCCCAGTTTTCAAACATTCAATGCACGATGTAGTGACAGGTATATGTGAAAAGAATGTTGTCACCAAGCATCTGAGATAGTGGTGAAAATATGACACCAGGTGTTTGGTAAACATGGAACAGTGTCACTTGAAATGCTGCTGAAAAAAGTTCTTACCAAGTACAATAAAGATTGGAGTGATATTGTTTGTATTTGCAGCAATTCAGCTACGTATGTGAAAAAGTTGTGTGATGACCTGTCAAAATCGATACCTGAGCTGAAGTGCTTCCTTGTAAGAGACCCTTGTCACTTGCTAGATGGTATGCTGAAATCATCTTTACAATCTTCAGAGTTAATGAAGAATGCTATGGACTTTGTAGTCCATTCTGGTGCAGTAAAAATGTATTTGGTCCACATATACCCTGTGCACACATTACCTATACATATGCACTATCAGTGCAGAAAGCAAGCAATAATTAAAATTAAATAAAAATTCCATAAACACCGGAAAAACCCTGTTTCTGTTGTTTTTAATGGCACGAAAATGTGTAACTACTGATAACCACTGTTTATTTAAGGTATTAAAAAAACTGAAAAAACCCCACCAGAATTTACCAAAAATAGAAACTGAAAACAGGAAAGCCTAAGCATCACATACTGACCTCTGTCCAACTAATCTGTTTTAGTCTTTTTCAACCAATTTGTTACCTCATCTCCAGATGCCACCACCTGTGTATGTTTTAAACCAGGAACTAATTTTACACCCAATAATTCATACATTTTAAATGCACCAGTATAAAGCCACACCATGCAAAGAGAAAGTAAAGAAACTTCCCAATTAGATGTGCAAATAACAAACAGCCTGGCCAAAATATTTTGAAATACTAACAAAGAAATAAGCCGCCTCCGATCCTGCCGTACCCCAAAGGTTCATAACCCCCAAAACACTTGACGTTAAATTAACTAATCGTGCATTTTCCTGAAATAGTCACTGCAGACAAGCCCTTTTTAATCTCACTCATGATAAGCCTCACTACATCCAAAGGATATTTTAATAACGACAAAAAATCTAATCGGTACAACTTGAGATATTGATTTTTAAAGAATAAACCATAAAATAGTGCTTAGAAGCAATAAGCACTTACTTGGGATATCTGGTTGCACCGAATCTACACACAGTCAAAAGTTCAGGCTGACTGCGATGGAGCGCGGGTCGAATACAGGGACCCAGTGAGGCCAGCTGAACAAAAATGCCTTAATCCTGGCTGCGTCAACATCGAGGATGTGTGGTGCACCTGTGTGGACCCATGCAATGGAGGCGATACGCTAGTCCTGATCTGCACAACAGCAACATTACTTCGGCTCCGAAGAGCGGGTTAGTGCGATGCTGCGGTTCGGGGTCGTCATCGGGCGTGCCGTTGTGGGAGATGCGAAGGCCCTGCACCGGGAAGGCCATCGCACAGTGGTGGTTCCAAAGGCGATGCCTCGGATCCGATCCACCCAGCAGCTGAAATGGGTCAGTATCAATCCACACAGCAGAGGCGATGTTTCGGTTCTGATCCAAGCAACAGAGATGATGTGCCTGTTGTGAGCTATGCAACAGCGGTGATATGTCGGTTCAACGGAGGATGCATCAGCTCTGCTAAAGCAAGCACCTTATGCCCACTTCCAAGGGTCAGGGACTGGGATGGCACCACTTAGCAGGGCAGACTCACAGATGGTAGAGTCCAGGTTCAGAAGCAGGGTGGTTGGAGGTCTTTTATGTCCCTGAGACGTCAGTTCAGAGTCTAGCCCTTGGAGTCACACTAGCTTCTGGGGTCTAGTGATGCAGGTCTAGTCCTTCTCATACAGGCAAGAGGGCAGTACACAGTAGGCCAGCACAGCACAGCAGGAGCCCAGCAACGTAGCAGTCCAGCAGAGTGGCAGTCCTTTCATCAGCACAGTAGTTGTTTATTTCGTGGCTGAGTATCCACAGTTCCAGAAGTGTACTGAAGTGGTGGGGTCTGAGGCCCAGTTCTTATACCCAGGGTCGCCCTTGAAGTGGGGAGACTTCAAAAAGATGCCTTTGAAGTACACATATGTCCTGTCCTTCCTGCCCTGGCTTCAGACTCACTACAGGGGGGTATGCAGTCCTTTGTTCTTTTTATTGAGCAGAGCATTAGGTGCATAAGATACATAATCTACTTAAAATCATTTATAAAAAACATTTGGACAAAACAGATATGATAGCTTCTAATTTCATGATAACATTTTAGAAAAAGTAAAGCTGTAGCAGCAAATAGCATCATCATCCAAAATTAGCAATGTGCAATTTATCTAAACAAAAGTGCAGCAACCGGGAAAGTTGCAAGTGCTTCTAAAGTGCAATATCAATTAAGGTGCAAATGCCTTTTTATCTCAAATAACAGCTACTAATACAACATCAAAGTCAATTTTAAAAACAATATGGCTGTAGCAGCTGATGACATCATTGATCAATAATAACCATGAGCAAATCACCTAATAAAGTGCAATGATGAAAAAGTGCAAATACTTCTAAAGTGCAATACCAAACAAGGTACTAGTGCCTTTTTTTTTTTTTTACAAATAGAAGCTACAGCATCAATATATAAAACGAGTGTTAAAGTCCCTCTTTTTACTTTTCTAAATCAGTAAAAATCTTCCAATTTTTTTCAAATTTCCTTGTGGCCCCCACCCGTCTAGCATAAGCTTCTTCAAAATTTCGAGTCCTTTTCATTTTATTGAACTATTTCAGATGAGAGGGGGCTTCACTAGATTTCCAATTCTGAAGAATTAAAGAACGAGCTACTGTACAAGAAATAAATAGAAAAACTTTCTCGGCCTCTGTTAACATCATTCTATCCCTGCAAAGTCCAAATAAAGCAGCCTCGGCCTCGAGCGAAACACTCTTCCCGATTGCTAGCTCGATATCGGCAAAAGTTGCCTCCCCAGAAGGGCCTCAACCGTGGACATGCAAAGAAGGTATGGTGCCATCCACCTTCCCCATCTACCTGACAGCAGTAGCACTTATTCTCAACTCCCGGAAATCTTTTTTTTAGGGTGGCTGGAGTTAAGTAGGAGAGCCAACGTGATAGAAAGGCCATCCTTTTAAAATTCACAGCGCGCAGGGATTTACTTCCTAGATGGCATAGGGCCTCTCAATCATTCAGGGAAAGAGTACATCCTGTCTCACGATCTATTTAACCAAATGGCTCTCCATCACTTTGGCCCCATAAAGAGCTACCACAAGTTGAATTGGGGCATCAAAAATGCCGCTAGTATTTTTTTAAAAGTGAGCAACTTGTAAATATTTTAAAAAAGGCGGTTTTCCAGTGGCTCTCCGCCCTTGCCATTACCTCTTGCCAGGAAATCACCCTATTTTGAATTATAAAATGTCTTAGCTCGAGTAGTCCACAGCCTTCCCAATTGTTAATATGTCTTGATCGAAACTGGAGGCCGAGACTGGGACATTCTCTCAATTTTAAATATTGGAGACCCGAAGAGCCTGTCTTTTTAAAAAAGGACTGAAGTCTAAAAACTTAATCCTTCAAAGTCTTGTATCTTGTTTTCTTAGGGAGTTTGGAAGTTTATAAAAACACTCGAGTTTGCGAACCGATTTCTTGCGTCATTTTATCTATAAAGAAGCTATCTTTAGTACATTTAGATCTCATCAGTCCAAACACTAAGTCTAAAAAAGCTGCCTCGTAATAGGTTCTTAAATGAGGCAAAGCTAAACCCCCTTGTGCAATAGGTAATTGGACCACTGTCAATTTAACCCTTGGTACTTTCTTTTCCCAGACAAATTCTCTAAATAAGGTTTCTAATTCTCTAAAAAAAAAAAGACAGGTTTATCTTAATTGGGACATTAGTGAAAAGAAATATAAGCAACGGAAGTATGGACATTTTAATTAACGACACTCTACCCACTATCAATAGGGGGAGTAAAAGCAATTGTTCCAAAAGTTTCTTAATTTTCTCCTTCATTCTTAAATAATTCAATTTATATAGCTGTTGGTACTGGCTAGACACAAATATCCCGAGATAGCTAATTGGATCTGGCTTAGTTGCTTGTGTCCTCAAACAAGATGGAAAAGAATTAAAATCTGTTTTGAGGGCGAGAACTTCAGTTTTATTAGCATTTATTTTATAACCGCCGATTAGCTCAAACTTCTTAAATTCCCTTAAAACCGTTTCCAGATTATCTTTGTCAGGGGTCAAATATAAAATTATGTCATCTGCAAAGAGTTTCAACTTTGCCATGCCAGGGATAGGTGGTTGAATAGCAGCATTATTTCGTATTTTAATTACCAGTGGCTCTATAAAAAAGGTAAAAAGCAAAGGCGAAAGCGTGCAACCCTGCCTAGTCCCACGGTTTATTTTTAAAGTCCCTGCTTGTTTCGAATTTATAACTACCAGAGCCGTGGTCCCCTGATAGATATTGCGGAGCATGTTGACAACCTGAACTGGAAAGCCAAACTGCCCGAGGGCAAAAAACAGGGTTCGCCAGTTCACTAAGTTAAAAGCTTTCTCGGCATCGACCTTTACAATACTTGCTGGGATAAAGTTAGTATTAAAATAATCCAAGGCGTGTATTAAAAACTGAGTATTGGCCGTCATTGATCTACCTGCTATAAAACCGGTCTGATCACTATGAATTGTTTCTTGGGTGGCAAATAAAAAACGCTCTGCCCACACTTTCATTAAAATCTTATAATCTGAATTCAAAAGAATAATGGGCCTATATGAGTTGACATCCGCCGGGTTTTTATCTTTTTTAACAAGGTATACAATTATCGATTCTTTAAAACATGCTGGAACCAAACCACCCTTGTTAATATAAGTAAATAGGTTTTTTCAGGGGGGTAATTAATTCCTTTAAAAAAAACGTTATAAAATTCGATAGGGAAGCCATCCTGCCCACATGCTTTGGCCCTGCTGTTGCTTTAATGGCTGCAGAGATCTCGGCGGATTCCACATCAGATCCCAATAGACTGATCCGATTATCCGAAAGTTTAGGAATATTCATGTTCCTGAAATATTCCTGGATCAGCTCCTCATCCACAAGATATTCAGTGGAGTAGAGTTGGTGGAAATGTTTCTAAAAGATCTGGGGGATCTCGCCGCTGTTGACAACTTCTCGACCAGTCTGGGGGTCGAGCACTTTAGATATTATGGCTGCTTCTTGTTTTTTTCTAGTTGAATTAGCCAGGAATTTACCAATTAGCTGGCTTTCTTCATGAACACTTTGTTGAAATATTTGTGAACTACAGATCTCCTCTAAAACGAAAAAATCCCTCAACGCTATTCTTGCCTGCTCAAGTTGATTAGGGAACAACTGGAGTTGGAGGGCATACTCTTTTTCCACCTCTGTTTGGAGTTCAGTTATTTTAAGCCTTTGGGTATTTGACTGGGCGGCCGTAAAGGCTATTATTTGACCCCGGGCAGCCGCCTTAAACCCACCCCACACTGAAAAGGGCTCTGCGGTGTTGTCATTGATCTTAAAATATTCAGAGATCCATTCTCTGACGCCTTTCACCCAGTCCTGATCCTGCAGGAGGAGACGGTCCAGCTGCCACCTGGGCTGCTCCCTACTCCCTCCCACGAGCTCCATTTCTAGCCCAACAAAGGCGTGGTCAGAGAAAGGATTACACCCGATGTCAGCGTTTAGGACCTGGAGGGATCTGGATGTGAGAAAAAAAATAATTAGTGATGCGGTCCGAAAGCGATGCGAATAGCAGGTATAAAATTCTTTATCAAAGTTGATCTCCCGCCACGGATCTACCAGTTGATATTCTTGTCTAATGGCTTCCACTCATTTTTTGGTATTTGGTTTTAGTTGTCTTTTGTTTTTATTAGAAGTATCCGTCCTGTATAAAATTAAAATCCCCTCCAAAAATAAACTGGCCAGGGGCACCTATCAAAAGCTCATTAATTTGGACCAGGGCTGAGATGTCATCCGACACAGGACCATAATAATTTATAAGATTCCAGATCTTCCCCTGTAGCCTTGTTGCCACCCATATCCATCTCCCGTGTATATCCCTATGTACTTGTAAAAATTCCCAGGGAAATTTTCTAGAGAAATAAATGGCAACTCCTCTCATGGCGAGGCCTGCAGATGCAAAAAAATCATTAGAAAAGACCCTGGGTAAAAATAACTTAGGAGAATTAGATTTTAAATGTGTCTCCTGTAAAAACAAAACTTGGCGATTAAATGATGTCAACCATCTAATAAGTCACAAAAACAATGGGGAAACCCTGTGTCCCTCAGAACCTGGGTATCAAACAACAAACCATCTAATAAGAGCACCATACTTCTTTTTGTTCAAAATTCCATTTGCGTTAACTGATAGGATCCTACATTTACTGGTTTCTATTATTAATTCTTTCTACCAAAACTTTAAGTTGTGTGTTATCTGTACCTTTTGCTCCTACTCTTTTTTCTACAGTGAACCCTATTCCACCCCCACCCTAACGACCCCTAAGGAGAAGGACCCACCCATCGCAATGTGGAAAAATCCCTACTGACCACGCTGACCACATTTTGCCCCTCCAATCTGACCACCTGGGTGTCATGGAATTACACCCTGAGTGTCCCCACTAGCCCCCGGACCCCCAGCAATACCTTAATACTATCAGCAATTGACAGGCTAGCGAGCGCACCTTACATTAAAGGAAGTTAGACCCCTTTTGTTGCCATATGAAAATTCTACATTTTGGACCATTCCTTCAGGCACGGGATCATTGCAAAATCTCTTTTAATAATGCCTGAGCTTCTTCCAAAACAGAAAACATAAAAAACTTCCCCTTAACTAAAACACACAATTTCGATTGTTTTGCAATTGATGCTTGGGCACCATGGGCTTTAAACAGATGAAGAATTTTAACAAACTCTTTTCTTCTACGCGCAGCAGCGGCAGTCATGTCAGAAAATATACGACAATTAATAGTCTCATTTACAAAAAACTGTCTCTGCTGGATCGCCTTTGTCAAGATTCTTTCCTTTATTCGGAAGTCTGTAAAATTCAACCAGATTGTTCTTGGTATCGTGGAATTGGGTAAAGGTTGTGTTGGGACTTGATGTGCCCTTGTAATAGTGAGATTGCTGCAGATCGGAGCATACAAATTCTCCCTACTTCCATGGACAGAGTAAATCCACAGTCGCACGCACATACACTCATCATACGCTAGGGCCCATCACACTAACATTCATTCTATTACTCTATCCACACTGAATATAGGAGAGAAACCTAAACCAATCTGCATCTAGAGCGAGGTCAATGCGACCATAAAGAAATTGTCCTGAGTCATGATTTAAAACATAGGAAATACATTAGAAACTCAATAGATAACAAAGAAATAACCACCCGACACTGATATTCAAACAAAAATCATCTTTTATCTAAATTAGTTCAATGAAAGTCAATCAATAGCAAGATCATTATTCTCATAGTTACCTATTCTAGCTAAATTGTTCAGGACAGGTCTCTCAGTAAAGTCTCCCGAGTCGCCGTCCTCTCGATCAGCATCGATCCTCACGAGCATAGGTTCAGGAAGAAGTGGCCTCAAATGCTACAGACCCTCTCTAGTCTAGTAATATTTATAAGGAAAATAACAATAATAAAGTAACAAACAAATTCTGAACATCCGTTGAGCCGCTGAGCAGAGCGAGCAGGAAAGGATGTCGTTTGGCAACATTTAGAAAATCTCCGCTCAGAAAAAAATCACAAAAATAAAAACACGGAAGAAGGAAACTCGAGTTTGGAAGCGATACATTCATGAATGCTCTTCCTTGGTACCATAGCGAAGCCACCGCAGGTTTATCTTAGTTCATTGTGGCTTTATTCTTTTCCAAGGGCAATTGGAAGCATGCCCGGAGCTGCTGTCCTCACGGAAACTTTTAAATCAGACAGAGGCTGTGGTCAGGTGACTTCCAACCATGTTCAGTAAGGCCTCTCGTCACATCTCAATCACTCGAGCGCAGGCTGTAAATAGCAGCCATCTTTGTTTAGGCCAAAACGGACCATCTTAATTAAAAGAAACACAAAACAACGTTACCACATCATAATGATTATACAGTGTTAATCCCCACTAATACCCTTATGTGTATGTAATTATCTAACCGTCTGCAACACAAAGAAGCATTAGAGCACGTTATTTTAAAAAGCGTAAACACGAAACAAATAGCACTTTAGCAACACTTATTTAATAAATTGCACACCAACTTAGTTCACGTATTATTAAGCTACATATATGCATTCCCACGTGTAATTTCTCTCATTAGTAATGTTGGTTAATCAAGACTTTTAACAAAACTAATAATTAGTGATTATAAATCAGTAATTTTAATCATAACATATAAACAAAACTGAAGCATAAATCTCAATAAATTTTCAACAGAAAACTCTGCTCCAGCAATCCCCCCTTTGGTGATATATTATCACCACAAAAACCAACCCAAAAAAAAAAAAAAAATTTAGTCCCAATTTTTGGAGAAATTGAAAATGTCTTTTATAACACAACATTAAACACCAGACTCTCTCTCATCATCCCTCTTTGACTCCAAATATACACTCTCCCTCAATTCTTCTAATTCTATTTCTTGTGGGTCTCTCTTTGACCTCTTTTGTCTCTTTTCAGCATTCTGTCTTATCATTTTCTTTTTCCCTCCCCTGTTTTTACAACACAAACACCCTAATCTAAGAATCAATAAAGCAACAATCACACATGTCAAAGGAAATAATATCTTACCAATAATAGTACTACCTATTTTAGCAATAAAACTCTTAACAGCAACTATCTTATTAGCTATTTTAGTCCAGATACTTTCAGCTTCCAGTGGTACTAATTCTTCATGCAAATCAGTAATATTTTTGATATAGACCTTTAGATCTTTGCTTTCATCAGGAATGTAAGTGCAACAATGTTGAACTTTCAGCATTCCACAGACTCCACCCTCTTTGGCCAATAGAATATCAAGGGCAAGTCGATTTTGCATAGACATAGCGCGTACGGCAACCATCTCCGTATTTACCAAAAGAAACCCACCAGCGGTACTTGTCGATAAGCGATCCACCACTGTTGACAATTTCCGAATTCCATAAGCATTTAATGAAATTCCCACTGCTGGAATTAAAGCTCCAAAAATATCACCTACAATTTCTGACCAAGATTCTCTCTTAAAACGTGTTAGTAGATTAATGTGTTCTACATCTTCTATCTTATCTATATGAAAAATCTTTGGAAAGACCAGGCCAACATAACACGTGCCATACCAATGGTCAGGCAACCTGTAATAAGCCCTGTTCCCACAAATATAATACACTCCCGGGAAAACTGGATCTTCACCACCTTTAAAACCCCATCCTGTTGCAATAAAGTATGTATCATGACACTCACTAGTCCCAACAAAATACCTATCATATTGGGATCTCCTTCTGGTAATGCATAGTTTACCCTTCTGTGGTGCATCTAAAGCCCAAGTTGGACTGGCCCCATTCTTCAACTCCTTTCCCATCTCAATATCCCATATTGTCTCACTCACTTTATATTTCCCTGCCTTTTCATGCATGCTCATTCTCCTTTTCTCTACCATGTCTAGGAAAGCCTTTTCTTCTTCTTTCAAACTGCAAGTTAAATTGTTTCTAAAAATGTAATCTAATGTTAATTCTTCTGCCTCAATAAAAATCTCACCAAAAATGTTAGCTTCTTTAGCTGGTTTCAGCTTCTTATTCATAGGCAACTGCCCAAAAATGTTATCTTTGTTAGACATCTCATAATCTATTTTCCCTAACAAATAAAAAACACTACTCAACACACTACATGAAATCCCATACGTAGCTGGTAGATGGTGATAAGTAACACCTTCTGAAACGGATGCAGGTAACTGCATGCAAACGTAGCAATCCCTAACTTCCATTGTCTTTACGTATTCATACAACAACTTTGAAAAAACATTGCTAGAAAAATCATTAATTGACCTATCTTTATGTATGTAAATGTTACTACTTCTAGTTGGAACTACTTTTTGTGAATTCTTCTCTATATTAGTCACATTTTCAGCATGTATTCCAAAAGTATCTATTGTAACTCTAAATGTAACTAATAAAGCTAATACACCCCATAATAACATTAATAATCCAGTACAGCAGCAGCACATTCTACACCATCTTTTCAAGAAGGCACATCTACTTTGATTATTTTCTGTGTTAGCCATGTTATTACTCTGGCAGTGTCTTTTGACTTAGCCTCTACTACTCCACTACTGAATCTCTAGAACACTAGATTATTTCAATCTGTTAATTTTAGATTTTCTCCTTTTCACTCTTTCCAAGTGACTCCTTTGGTTCACTCAATTTGGATTTTCATCACTTTTCACTTCTTCTTCAGCAACATCAAACTGTATCAGATCTTCAATATCCTGAGCATCCGACTCTTCTCCAATGTCAGTCAAGATAACTTTCAGGATTCCAACAGTTTTCTCCTCCTTAACCACTTCTCGTACGGTCCCCTCTGGATTTCCTTGACTTTCTGCCTCTTCTCCTTCAGACAGTGCCACGTACGTCCATTCCGGTGACCTATACTTCTGGTTAGGTTTTCTGATCCTCTTGATCTCCTCTGGTTCTTTTGATACTTCTTGTTTCTCACCCTTTGCTTGATTCTGACTCGACACCTCGTTCACCTGCTCAGCTTTCGATGAACTTGAACTTGCTCGTGTCAGTCTGTACCTTAGCCTCTTTATCTTGTTAGGCCAAAGATCTCCTCTGACAATCCTTTTTGGTCTCACTTCTTTATAATTTCTTTCTCCGATCCAAGTTCTCTTTCTCAGAACTCGACCCTCTGATTTCTCATTCTCACTCTCATCTGATTCTGTTTCATTTGCCTCTTGTTCGTCAACGATTTTCTCTTTTTCCACAGACTTTCTCTCCACCGATTGAGATTTCCCTACTACTGTCCCTCCTCGGGTCTCCGACACGCAATCTTCTTGCTGTCTACTTGTCCCTTCACCTAGCTTATCAGGAATGTTCCCTACACCTCCTCGGGGGTCTTCCGCAATCTGTCCCCCTCTATCTTCTCCTGACCCTGCTTCTTCAGGATTAATCTCAAGTGGATTTTCAACCTCCTCATCTGATTCAGGTGTAGTCTCTGTGGAATTGCTCCTTTCACCTCTTTCTTCTCCACTGCTCGTTGGAACTTCAGGCACTCTTACAGAATCTGATTTCTCCCCTGAGACTCTCAATGTTTCTCTTGAAGCCTCTCTTGGAAAGAAAAAAGAATCACCTGACTCTCTTTCTCCTTCCCCCCCTTCAGGATTCTTTTTCCTTCTCACTGGTTCAGTTTCTGCATCATCACTGGAATCTGACTCTTCAAAATACTCTTTACCAGTCCCTTCTTTTGGATTTGGAACTCTCAGAGTATGACTTGCATGCACCCAGTTTTTCACACCAACACACTTTACTGCAGTCGTTGTAGTCAAAATAACTTGTCTTGGCCTTCCCCACCTTGGAACCAAGCAATTTCTTCTTCTGTGTACTTTTATCCTCACCCAGTCCCCTGGACTCAGATCATGAGCTTGCTTCTTCTCAAGTGTGGTAGCGTCTTCTCCAACCTGGTGAAACACAGAATGAACTGCGTCAGCCAGGCCTTTACAATAATCCAAAATCATGTCATCAGTTACTGTCATCAACTTGTTGACAGGCACGAATGCATGTCTCATTGCACGTCCCATTAATATTTCATGTGGACTCAACCCTGTGATTCTATCTGGAGTAGACCTAATAGTCATAAGCACTAGAGGCAAGACATCAGGCCATTTCATTCCAGTGGCTAAACACATCTTACCAATTCGGTTTTTGATTGTGCCATTCATCTGCTCAACAACGCCAGAAGCCTCTGGCCTGTATGCACAATGTAGCTTCTGCTGTATGCTCAATGCTTCACAAATTAAACCCATGAGCTCATTGTAGAAGTGTCCACCTCTGTCCGACTCAATTGTCACTGGGAACCCGTACCTAGGAATCAACTCTCTTAACAGTAACTTTGCCACTGTTATTCCATCATTTCTCCTAGTCGGATAGGCCTCCACCCATCTTGAGAACAAACAGACTACCACTAGAACATACCTCAATCTGTTCACTTGGGGCATTTCAATGAAATCTATTTGCATTCTGGTAAAAGGACCTCCTTCTCTGCCTATTGTTCCTAGACTCACCACTGTCTTTTTTCCAGTATTGAACTGCTGACAAATCAAACATCTTTGACAGATGCTCTCTGCAATCAGCCTGAACTTTGCATTGTACCAGGTTTGTTTAAAGGACCTAATCATAGCATCCCTCCCCAGATGTCCCTGGCCATGATACATTCTTGCCATTGTCGATAGCATGCTATTTGGCATGACTGGTCTTCCATCTCTATAGATCCAAACATGATCTGTCTCTCTTGGGGCACAACCTGCCTTGATCCAATCTCTCATTTCCTCATCTCGTGCTTCATCCTGCAACTGTTTCACTTCATCCCACGTTTCTAGGACATTAGTAAACATCACAGAACAAAAAGACATCTCCCTTTCTCGTGCCTTATCAATCGAATGATTGTTCTTTGCACAATACTGTGCTATGTCATTGGCAAAACGATTACCAAGAGTAACAAAATCATTTCCTTGTCCATGAGCAGCACACTTCACAATTGCTAATTCTTTAGGCAGCTGTATCGCCTCAAGCAACTTCCCAATCACTTCAGCATTCTTTATTGGAGTCGCACTCGACGTCAAGAAACCTCTCTGGAGCCAAAGTTGGCCAAAATCATGAACGACTCCAAATCCATACTGACTATCAGTCATCACAGTCACCCTCAGATTCTTCCCAATCTTACAAGCTTTCGTCAATGCCACCAATTCAGCCACTTGAGCAGATCTTACTCCTTTCAAAGACGAGGCTTCCATAACCTCTGAAACCTTGCACACCGCATATGCTGCACTTAGCACACCATCATCAGTTCTCAGACATGATCCATCCACAAACAGCACATGATCACTCTCAGGTAATGGCAAATCTCTTATGTCTGGTCTTGGTTTTGTACAATAGTCAAGCACATCCAAACAATCATGATCAACATCATCTCCCACATTCACATTGTCAGCATCTGGCAACAGAGTTGCTGGATTCACATTCACACATCTCTCAAGAGTCACATTTGATGCTCCCAGAATGATTTTCTCATATTTAGTCAACTGACTGTGTGACATGTACTGAGTTCTGCTTCTTGTCAAAAGAATTGCCACATCATGAGGTACGAATACCCTTACAGGATATCCCATTATTATACCCTCACTCTGTTCCAAGCTTCTGCATGTAGCAGCTACTGCTTTCAGACAACCTGGCAAACCCACAGCTACGGGGTCAAGTGTTGATGAGAAGTACGCAATCGGCCTTCTCAGTTGTCCATGTTTCTGAATTAACACTGAAAGTGCACATCCATTTCTCTCACTGCAGTACAACTCAAACTCTTTCTCATAGTCTGGCATTCCCAAAGCAGGGGCTTCACACATTCTGCTCTTCAACTCTTCAAATGCTGCCATTTGTTCTCCATCCAATTCCAATGGGTCTCTCACCTCACTTTTGGTCAATTTAATCAGTGGCTTTGCTATCAGGGAGAAATTACTTATCCACTGACGACAATAACCCACCATCCCCAGAAACATCCTCACTTCTCTCTGGGTCATTGGGGCTCTCATTCCTCTGATAATTTTGATCCTGTCATCAGTCACCTTTCTCAGACCCTTTTCAATATTGTGTCCAAGATAAAGCACCTCTTTCTTGCAAAATTGCAATTTGGCTGGAGATACCTTTAACCCTCCATCTGCCAGATGATTCAGTAAAGCTATAGTATCTACTTCACAAGCTTCACGTGTCTTCGATGCCACAAGTACGTCATCGATGTACTGTACTAGTACTGAGCTTTCAGGCATGATCAAACTCTCCAATGATTTTTTCAACAACTGATTGAATATCGAAGGACTCTCTGTATACCCCTGTGGGATACGACACCATGCTAAAATACGCTGTCCAAACCGAAATGCTGTCATGATGCAATGGAATTGAAAAGAAAGCATGACACAAATCAATTACTGTGTACCACTCAGCATCATGAGGAATCTGATACAAAATCACTGACCGATTTGGCACAATGGGACAACATGCCACCACAATTTTGTTAACTTTTCTCAAATCTTGTACAATCCTGAACTTTCCATTAGGTTTCTTTAGCCCCATTATCGGTGAATTACACGGGCTACTCAGTAACTCTCTCAAAACACCCTGTTGAATCATCTTATCAATTATAGGGGTTATTCCCTCAATTATTTCTGGTGTCAATCTGTGTTGTGGGATATTAGGATAAACAATCCCCTCTTTCACTGAAATCTTCACTGGATCTACAGTATTCATCAATCCCACATCTTCTCCAGTAAAATCCCAAACCGCTGTTTTTACTGTGTGTCTCAACTCCTGAGGCAAATCATCTGGATTAAACACAGCATATGTACCAACAATCTCACTTTCTCTATTATCTAGAGTCATCCTGTACAAAACATCCTCATCTGGTGTCTCAAAAGCTATTCCACCCGGAGTACAGAAAATTGTGCAGTTCATCTTACACAATAAGTCCCTACCTAACAAGTTCACTGGACTAGTGTCACAGACTACAAACCTGTGCATGTCTGAAAACTTCCCTATTCTTACCCTTACTAGTTCGGTAAGACGAGTCTTAATCTGTATATTGGCTACACCAACCACTTGGATTGCTTCATCCGAGAGAGGAAGATTTCTAATATCTGCTGACCTGACAGTTGATCTCGTCGCTCCTGTGTCTACCAAAAAAGTAACACTTTCCCCATTTATTTTCCCATCTACAAATGGTCCTGCCTGGTCTATTTCTAGAGTATGCACTCTTCCTCCTCTCTTCGGCACCGTCAATAGTCCCCTTCAGACTCACTCCCCTCGTTCTTTAACCAGTACTGCTGTACCAGGTTAGTACGTCTCGGTTTGTTTACCTGCTCATCATTGTAGAATCCCGAATCCTGGTTATACTTTTGGGACCCTCTATTCTGCGGCAAGGGCGGTTTTGGCTCTTGGCTCTGCTGTCTGACAACCTTCTGCTGTTGTTGCTGTTGATTACACCCCTCGTTCTGCACCTGTTGATTCAAGGGTTTATTCTCATTACTCACTAATGGTGGATTGGTACACTCGGATCTCCAATGCCCCAATTGTCCACAGTTGTGACAAGGGAACTTTTTCTTTGCTTCTTCTAGATTACCCTTCCCTTTTCCTGCATATCTGGGTCTATTTCCTTGATTATTCGCTTGTTCCACCATCTGTGCTTCTTGTCTTTCAGCAACCTTCACCTGTGCCCACATTGCTTTTTCTTCAGCTTTCTCTGCTTTGCCTCAATCTCATCACTGAAGTATTTTGCATGTCTCAAGATCTCATCAATCTTTTTACTCTGCCAATCTACTGTATGCTCACGTATTCTTTCACTGATTTCAGGTCTCAAGCCATATACAAATCTGTATACAAAATGACTCAAATCCTTGTCACCCAGGTGTTCATCTCCACTAAACTGTTTAAAAGCCAGTATTAGCCTCTCATAAAAAGCATGAACTGATTCTTTCGCTTCCTGATGTGTTCGATCTATCTTTACCCAGTCTGTCTCTTTTGGGGGTACCTTATTTTTCAGGAACACAATAACCCGGTCATATTTCTTCATCACCTCTGGATCTGGTGCTCCTGTTTTCGGATCTCTTGGATACTCCTTAGCAGGCCAATCTACAACTATTTTACACTCTGCCCACAAGTCTGCTGGAACAATTATATCAAACAAACTATTCAGGTCAATCCACAGCACTTTTGACAATTTCACAAACCTGTCTACCTGCCTATACCACTCGACGGGCTTTTCTCTCAGTCGAGGGAAATCATTCGTAAATGACAAAATATCCTGTCTAGTCCATGGGACATGTACATATCCTCCTCCAGGAATCTCTCTCATAGGATAAGCATCCATTGTTTTCTCTTTTTCTCTCATGGGAAAAGCTGAGTAAGTCCTGTCCACTGAATCTTCCCTTTTCTTGTACCACCTATCCTTCCATTTTTCCACATCACCCCATTTTCGCAATAAGGCAATCATTTCCTTAATCTGCCCTGTTCTGCCAACACCATTTAAATTCTCAATATCCTTGTCGGTGAAATCCACCCTGTAAGGCTTCTGCAAAGCTTTTATCTTATCCATATCAACTCCTTGTTCACTCGCTATTGCTCTTAACCTGTCATGTGTATTTTTAGCCCTCCAGGTGATACTCTTGCACATAAATAACAACTCTCCATCATGATGATTTTTCAGTATATCTGTAGGAATTGTTCCTGCAATAAGCTCCTCCAATTCTATACGTAACCTGGCTACATCAATTGCCTGTGAATCTTTATCCTTCTTTTGAAGAACTTTCAACCAATCATTCAAATCCTCAGCTGTTATTTCAGTAGACTTTTTCACTGCACCCACTTGTTCTGTCATCCTCTGTGGTTCCAAAATAGTTCCTCCTAAACAACCAGTATTCAATCCTGAATTAGACTGTACATCTGATCCTCCACTACATGTGTCATGTCTCAGTTGACTCAAATTATTTTCTCCCGTCCTCATTCTTGATTCCTCCAAAGTGCAAGAACCAACCAAACCATTTCCAACATAGGGAACTGTCAAACCATTTTCACCCATTCTTTGTTTATCAAAAATAGGCACAACCGGACCTATGGTTACAGGCACTGTAACAGCTTCTAGATTTTTCATCAGCTCTCTAATTTTCTCAGTCAACTCAGATGTCGTTCTGGCTAATTCTCTTGTCTTCTCGTCACTGACTCGATTCTCTCTCTCCCGCTCGCTCTCTCTCTCCCTTTCCGTGAAAGAGCTACCACTTTTCAGATCAGGTGTCACAACTTCAGTTTTCACACTTCGCAAAGTATCTCTTATTGAAGTAGCAACTGGCGTGCTCTCTTCTGGTTCTGGTCTATATGGAGGTGGTCTCTTGTAAATCATGTCATCCAAGACCTCATCCTCATAATCATTAGCCCCATACCTTCTCACTTCTGTATCAGGCACCTTTTCTGCACCTTTCCTCCCTTCTGCTTCTTCAACAGTTCTCATAGGATATAATCCCTCTGACATACTAGCATCTCGCCATCTTCTCATTTGATCATGATGAGTCTCACGATCATATTTCCTCCCGAACATGTACCTATAATTGCCTCCACTCCTCTGCTTTTCTCGCTCATGCACCTCATCTTCCCATTCCACCAACGCCTCGAACTGTGTCGGCCATGGTCTAGGCTCTAGACACATCATCTTTTCCTGTAAGTTTCTCAACACGGCCAAATTAAATGAACCATGTTCCGGGAACGCTAAAACACCATCGTCCTTAGTGTACTTAGCCCAGTTATCTAACCATATACAGGTATGATACCCATATTTCGCAACCATGAAGGATGCAGGAGTTCTTGTCGGAGGTAGCAATTCTCCTTCTCTAGTTATTATGTTCTTATCCTTGTCGAACCACCTTTTAATTTTACCGAACAAGGATTTCTTCTTCTTTTCCTCCGGTTGATAATACATTTTAACGTTTACCAATATTCTCTAGTACTTTCCGCAACTGTACGATCTTTTGTCCAATAACAGCGCGACTCACACCAACGCACCAATCCTGGAGCGTCTACGTCACCCTGTACTCCTTCCAATCCCTGCGCGGCTCACACCAACGCACCAATCCTATCGCGAGCACTATTCCAATCCACTACCCAATCACAGCGCGGTCTGTATGACTCCCTGACGTCACCGCTGCAGACGCTTTTGCTCTTGTCTCCTGTCACTCGTCTACCCCTCCTTTACAAAGCCTTCTCAGTAGACTTCGTTTCAGATTCTACAAAATCTATTAGTTACAACATATACACATCTCCATTGTCTGCTTCGCTAACCACAGAATAGTAAAGAAAATCCTTTCTCACAAGAATCCCGCTCTTCCCTAGAACAGCGCTTACCTCTGCTCTACCACGGAACTATCACTTTCGTTGACACAGTAGCACATCCCTCTACTCTGCCCTTCTAACATGCATCCATTAACTGTTTCCTCTAGGACTGCTCCAAAGAGTCTCACAATCAACTAAATGCTCATACATTCACTTTCACACCAGAAAATGTAGCACAACCACACAGAATCCTGCCTTTCCCGAGAACAGCGAACAGTCTGTCCCACTACAGAATTATAACACGCGTTAACCAAGCAGCGCTTACCTCTGCCCAGTCCTTCAGACAAGCTAAGAGAATACCTATTACTTCCCCAGCAGTAAGCTTTAACGGCAAACCTTACGGATCCCTGGGACTTAAGACCAGAGTTTCACAGATAACCTTCGCTACCATACGCACTCCTTTTATACCGAAAATATGTCTCTAATAGTAACACACAACGATGTCACTGATTCCGAACCCAGACAATGTGACGCGCAACTTCAATTGTCACACGTTTTTCCCCGCATACGTACAGGGCCAAAAATCCCGTCTTTCCCGAGAGCAGCACTCACTTCCCTCTGCCCTACTACGGAACCGTCACCAGCTCCCCACGTTCCAGAAGCCGTACATACTACATAAAACTCAACACGACGATCTCAACATATAGTATTAGTACATATACCAACATCAATCAATAAATCAATTATTCAAAAACCTATGTACAAGCAATCTATCAGATCAAGACAATAATCTAAAACCATCATACTGCTACCAGGAAACTGCTGCAGATCGGAGCATACAAATTCTCCCTACTTCCACGGAGAGAGTAAATCCACAGTCGCACGCACATACACTCATCATACGCTAGGGCCCATCACACTAACATTCATTCTATTACTCTATCCACACTGAATATAGGAGAGAAACCTAAACCAATCTGCATCTAGAGCGAGGTCAATGCGACCATAAAGAAATTGTCCTGAGTCATGATTTAAAACATAGGAAATACATTAGAAACTCAATAGATAACAAAGAAATAACCACCCGACACTGATATTCAAACAAAAATCATCTTTTATCTAAATTAGTTCAATGAAAGTCAATCAATAGCAAGATCATTATTCTCATAGTTACCTATTCTAGCTAAATGGGTCAGGACAGGTCTCTCAGTAAAGTCTCCCGAGTCGCCGTCCTCTCGATCAGCATCGATCCTCACGAGCATAGGTTCAGGAAGAAGTGGCCTCAAATGCTACAGACCCTCTCTAGTCTAGTAATATTTATAAGGAAAATAACAATAATAAAGTAACAAACAAATTCTGAACGTCCGTTGAGCCGCTGAGCAGAGCGAGCAGGAAAGGATGTCGTTTGGCAACATTTAGAAAATCTCCGCTCAGAAAAAAATCACAAAAATAAAAACACGGAAGAAGGAAACTCGAGTTTGGAAGCGATACATTCATGAATGCTCTTCCTTGGTACCATAGCGAAGCCACCGCAGGTTTATCTTAGTTCATTGTGGCTTTATTCTTTTCCAAGGGCAATTGGAAGCATGCCCGGAGCTGCTGTCCTCACGGAAACTTTTAAATCAGACAGAGGCTGTGGTCAGGTGACTTCCAACCATGTTCAGTAAGGCCTCTCGTCACATCTCAATCACTCGAGCGCAGGCTGTAAATAGCAGCCATCTTTGTTTAGGCCAAAACGGACCATCTTAATTAAAAGAAACACAAAACAACGTTACCACATCATAATGATTATACAGTGTTAATCCCCACTAATACCCTTATGTGTATGTAATTATCTAACTGTCTGCAACACAAAGAAGCATTAGAGCACGTTATTTTAAAAAGCGTAAACACGAAACAAATAGCACTTTAGCAACACTTATTTAATAAATTGCACACCAACTTAGTTCACGTATTATTAAGCTACATATATGCATTCCCACGTGTAATTCCTCTCATTAGTAATGTTGGTTAATCAAGACTTTTAACAAAACTAATAATTAGTGATTATAAATCAGTAATTTTCATCATAACATATAAACAAAACTGGAGCATAAAACTCAATAAATTTTCAACAGAAAACTCTGCTCCAGCAAGATCACCCTCAAACTCAGGAAGAACTTTCTGTTTGATAAATGAGTTGACCCATTGGAGGGTTTGGGAACCTTCAATAGCTTCGGGAACCCCAACGATCCCGAGGTTCTCGAGATCCTCCAATTTGTTCTCCAGGTAGCTCTTATTTTTAGCCGCCTCTTTTACTTCCCCAATGACCGTGTTCATTTGATCTTCTAACATGGAGATTTTGGCTTCTGCCTCCTGGAGTTTGATAGGGAAGCATGTCATTACTTCTTCAATTTTCCCGAACCGTAGGTGCAAAGAGGCAATTTCCAGTTTCTGAATTTTTGTCATCTCGCGAACCTCATCCAGTATTAGGTTGAGCATCTCTTTGATATCTAATTGATAGGTACCGGTTGCTTTGGGTAGAATTGTTTTGCATTTCAACAGCATCAGGAGTCATATTTCCAACCATAATGTCCTCCTGGGCCGACAAACCCTTTAGCAATACTTGGCTCTGGAGCACCGGTTGGGGATGTAACTGAGGTTTAGATTGGGGTAACATCGGGTTTCCAGAGACCTTTGTGGCTGTCTTGCTCCCTTCATCTGCTGTTCCCTGTAGCTGAGAGTGATTTGTGCTAGAAAGGAATGTTTCTGTCAAGCCTAATGATGTTGATAATGTTACAGATTCTTGACCTAGAGCTTGACCAAGACCTTGATATGACTCCGGGGCTACCAAGTGATCGGATTCTGGAAAGCATTGCAGTCCGGCCTGATCATTGGAGACTGAGTCAAATAGGAGTGCTGGCAACACTGGTTCCGCTGATGGGCGTTTAGATGTTTTTTTTGTTGGACTCGAAGAGGAGGGTTGTAAAGTAGCTTTTTTTAAGAACAGTGGGAATTGCTTTGTCTCATTTGATTCTTTCTTTAGGCCTTCCAGTACAGAATTGTTTAGCTGAGACTCAGACGACACAGCTGTGACTTCTACCATATTAGATAACCTATTTGTCCGGTCCATCACTGATTCCTCCTGCTCCGGAAGGATGGCAGAGGGCGGCTCCTCCTCCGAGCTCTCGATGGTACTATCAAGGCCATTGGAGTTGGTGGTGTTTTACTTATTAGCCAGTCGTGCAGCTTCTTTTGCCTGCGCTAGGCGTGTCTAGGCTTTAAGGCAGGCTGCCGAGTCAACTTTAGCAACAGCAGTGGCATGTTTCAGAGGTTTACCCATTTCTTTAAACGTGGAGTGGCATTTTCTGTAACCCCCCCTTCAGCTTCTACTAACCCTCTTGACTCCCAGCACCGCCCCTTCAGTCCTTCATACCTTAGATTGTGCTCTTGAGTTCTTTTTTCCAGAGCTCTCCGTTATGCACAGGAGGGCTCACCAATCGTTATCTCCAGAGTCCACTGCAGTCCAATATGCTTCAGGGCTTTACCTCCAGATCACCTCCGGGGCTCCCACCAGCAGAAAACGCCCGTTGAACAACGAGCTCAAAGGCAGACAGCTACTTTCCTGATACCCTCAATCATCTGCTGCAGCTGGACACCTGCAGGAAGCCGCAGAAAATCGACAAGGATTCGATAAAGCGGCAAATCAGTAAATCGGGCAAAAAAACAGATAGTCTCGCAGCCTCGGGATACAGCCACTCCGGCTCCGCCTCGAACCGAGCAGCTGAGCAAAGCCGCCAGAACAGCTGGAGAAACGAATGCCGCCACTCGCCTCCTCCAGCGGCGTCCGACTCCCGTAGTTGCCACCCCACCTTGTCTCGACACAGACTTGGAAGCAGGAGACAGGGGCACACAAAAAAGGAGTTCCAACTCGATGCCTAGCCTCACACAGCGCCAGCATCTGCGATGTCCAGGACCTTCTTTCCCCACAAAAAAACACAACGATTTCATCCGGCAGAGATCAACGAAACGCCAGCCAGGTACAGACCGCCATTATTGGGGGTGGGGCAGTGGATCACATGTGGCTACATGGAGGCGTGGTTCTCCGTAGCCATCCCCCAGGACAGATCTCTTGATGCGTTGCTGGCGGTATACAGCCCTTTGTGTGGGGACGGGACACAGCCTATTCAAGCAAAAATGAGGCTGGGTTCAGCTCCTCCCTCCAATCCAGCCAGGATGGCCCATGAAGTCACACATAAGTTCTCATTGTGTGTTGCAGTCTAGGGGAATACACAAAGCCCAACTGTCACCCACACAGGCATGTGATCAGAGACAGGCAGCAGGTACCAAAGGGCTAAAGCAAGAAATTGCCATCTTTCTAAAAGTGGCATTTTCAGAATTGCAATTTAAAATCTGACTTCACCATAAGTTAGGATTTAAAATTGTGATTCCAGAGACACGAAACTTGAAAGAGTCATCTCTTCCCATTTGGAAATTACTTTTACAAAATATAATAAGGCAACTCCAATGTTATCCTGTGGAGGAGATGAGCCTTGCAGTAGTGAAAACTGAATTTAAGAGGTTTTCCCTTCCACGACATGTAAAACTTAAAAATACATGTCCTGCTTTTTAAGTGCATTGCACACTGCCCTCTGGGCTCTTCAGGGCCTACCCTAGGGGTGACATATATATATATATATATATATATATATATATATATATATATATATATATATATATATATATATATATTACCTACTGGCGGTCGCCAGTAGGTAGTTATAGTTAGGACCACGTTTCCATAGGAAATCCGCAACATTCTATTTTGAATAACTTTTGCGCCGGTCGACGAATCCTCGCGAATTTTTCAAAATAGGTGGGGCGCTACGCTCCGCTCCTACCCTGAAAGTCTCGGGGGGATTCGTCAAGCGGTGGCTGAGATAAAAGGGGGGTCCCAAAACGCGTTTTTCCCATGCATTTTTCCATAGGACCTTTAGACACAGCTACAGCCCGAACGGCTGAACAGAATTACTTGAAATTTGGCAGAGAGGTAGTCCTCAGGTCAAGGAAGTGCCTTTTGTAGGTTTGGTGTAAATCTGTTCAGTAGATTCTGAGAAAATAGCCTTTAAATCAATATATATATCTGAGCCAGCTTACGGTGCGCTAACGGTGCGCTTACCGTACGCGTACGGTGACGTGCGCGAGCGCGATTCTGATTGGCTCTTAGATCTTAGTAAACATTCGAATCGACCGAAACCAGGAAGCGGTGGCCGCCATTTTCTCTCTCGCACTCGGAGTGGGGCTGCATAAATGAAGCCCAAAAATGTGTAAAGTGGCAGTATATTTAGATAATAATCACCCAGCAATGATATACGGGCCCCCAAACAACCCACAAGGCCAAAAAAAATAATTTTTTTTTTTTCGAAAAATCGCCGATTACGCTTACCGTACGCGTACGGTAAAAAAAATAAAAAAAAAAAATAATATCCACACTCTCCCCACCCCAAGTGCAAATGGTGCCCGAAGTGCACCATTTGTGCATGGCTTATGAAATAAATGAAAACAATAAACAAAACATTTCCCAACGATGCGCATAATATGTCCCCCATGTGCGTACGGTGCGCGAAGCGCATCGTGCGTACATGGCCCATCTCGCATAATGTGGGCACGCGGTGCGCTGACCACCGTGCGTGCATGGCACTAACTGCGTAAAGTGGGCGCGCGGTGCGCGAAGCGCACCGTGCGCGCACGGAACGAACTGCGTTAACTGGGCGCGCACGCCACGAATGGCGTAAAGTAAGTTAGCATTTAAAAAACCGTACAAATTCACTGAAAAAACCATAGGTTTCACACACGTTATAGTTAGGAATTAGCATTTAAAAAACCTTGCAAATTCACTGAAAAAACCATAGGTTTCACACATGTTATAGTTAGCTGTACATTTTACTGATAAAAAACCAATGAAATTCCCCCGTTATAGTTACTGTAGGCAACTATAACTCACGCGACCGTAATCCTCTGCTGATGACATATGTGTCTTTATGAAAAAAAAATATTTGTAATATATGTATAGCTAAAATTTAATGGAAGAAGACATGGGCAAATAAGTGTCTAAATACAGTATTAGCATCAGCAGAGGATTACGGTCGCGTGAGTTATAGTTGCCTACAGTAACTATAACGGGGGAATTTCATTGGTTTTTTATCAGTAAAATGTACAGCTAACTATAACATGTGTGAAACCTATGGTTTTTTCAGTGAATATATATATATATATATATATATATATATATATATATATATATATATTCAAAATGAAGATTTGGGCCTGGCAAGAGGTTTAATTTGTCAGGTCGACATGGCAGTTTAAAACTGCACACACAGGCTCTGCAATGGCGGCTCTGCAATGGCAGGCCTGAGACATGTTTAAAGGCCTATTAAAGTAGGTGGCACAATTAATGCGGCAGGCCCACTAGTAGCATTTAATTTACAGGCCCTGAGCGCATGTAGTGCCCTGTACTAGTCCCTTATTTTATATTTTTGTAATTGCATTTATATAACGCTTACTACCCCTGACGAGGTATTGAATCGCTTTTTCAGTGAGTAGCACGCTACTCCAGAACCCAAAAAGAATTAGTGGTGAATTAGTTTAGGGAGATATGAAATTAATTTGAGCGTTGGATATGTTAGTCTGTTATTTGGATTGAAAAGGATGGCGGAGGGATACAAGAAGGAAGGGTTTGCATTTATTGCTTGCTACCCCCAATGAGGTGTTGAAGTGCTTTTCAGTGGGTTAGCACACTACTCCAGAACACAAACAGGACTAGTAGGAAAATTATTATAGGAGAATCTGAAATTAATTTGAGCTTTGGACATGAAAGTTTGTTATTTGTATTGTAAAAGGATAGCGGAGGGAAAGAAGAGGGAAGGGTTTCAATTTACATAGTGCTTGTTGCTCCTGATGAGGTACTGAAGTGCTTTTCGGCACGTAGCAATCTACTCCGGAACTCAAAAAGGATTAGTGATGAATTAGTAAAGAGAAATATATAAATAATTTGAGCAGTGGACATGTTAGTCTATTATTTTGATTGAAAAAGGATAGTGGGGGGATACAAGAGGGAAGGGTTTGCATTTATATACCACTTGCTACCCCTGATGAGGTGTCAACAGTCAAAGCGCTTTTCGGCAGGTAACACGCTACTCCGGAGCCCAAACAGGATTAAGGGGGAATATATATAGCGAAATATTAAATAAATTTGAGCGGCGGACATGTTAGTCTGTTATTTGGATTGGAAAGGATAGTGGAGGGATAGAAGAGGGAAGGATTTAGATATTTATTACTTTATTTTTGGAGCTCATAGCACTGGTCAGCAGTGGTAAAGTGTGTAAAATCCTATGGCCAACAAAAACAAAGTCAGCAAAAACAGGAGGTCTGAAGGCAAAAAGTTAGGGGAAACCACGCCAAGGATGCCAGTTCTAACAGCAGTCATATGAAGTCAGAGTACGGCCTGCACATTGCATATTAATCAGGTAAGTCGCTTTTTGCATCCCCCTCCAATTTGCTACAAACACAGCAATGATAACCTGCATGGAACAGCAGATCACCACCTATGTGTTTGCATTCCGTAACGTTTTTTTAAAAATTTTTTAAAGCAGCCACTGTTCCTTAAAAAATCCTATTTGGCCCTCTGGATCACTGCATACACCACTCTCCCCCTGAAGCTGCTGATGTGATTCAGAAAGAGGAAGGTGTTCTGAGTGTCCCAGGGTACACCCTCCCCGTTACGAATCAGTTAACACCCCAAGTCGTAGGTTGATAACTCATCAATAGTTTGTGACACCAATTATGGTCACAATCCATTGCTACTTTCCTCTCCTAATCAAAAATATGAGGGATATTCCCTATAGTTCCGCTCCTATTTGCAGTTCAGAAATGATCACAAAAGTCCTTTTACGTGTCAGAAAAAATATGTGATTCTTGATAGGGCTTTGCACATTCTAAAAAGCTCTTTTGTGCTTTAAAAACCTGCGAGTTTGTGAAGAGCAGGATTACAACAGTAACAGGGCTTTATGCATCTGGCCAATTATATTTTGTTTAGTGGTTATGCCACCATATACCACTTGCAACAGTTGCGATGGGGCAGAGAAGGCAGAGGGAGAAGGACACGAGAGGAAATGTGGGAACAAGAGAAATGGTAAAATTGTATGTGGAGATGGAAGAAGTGAACATGGTGATGATGTCAATCAATCAATCAATCAATATTTGCTTTATTCGATTCTAGTATTAAATCATAAAAGCACAAGAAATATCATTCAACATTTACAAATAAGCATTCATAATTTAAAAGTTTATCAAACTAAAAACTGATTAAAATCCATTACAATTACCAAAGGTAGGAAATAACAGACAGATTACAAGGTGTTAGCCTCATGCTCAGGTAGTAACAAAATCATCATGTGAATCAGTTAGTTTCAACAAGAATTGGACCTTGCATCGGTGACCTTGTTCTGACCACCCCTTTCAGATATTTTGCAATGTGACTAGTGACATTTTCATCAGCTAGAGATTGAAGCCTTATAAATGAGGGTCAACATTGCCTCAAGCCTACCATCTTCAAATAAGGCACAATCCATCTTCTCCTAAGTACAGTATAAAATTTACAAAGGACATAATGTGGATTGTTGACTGATTAGATACATTGTCACAAGAACAAAGGCAGAGAGAGCGTGACCAGTCGTTTATTTGGGGAAATGTAACCAGATTGTGAAAGTTGCCTAAGCGTAGGCGCGTCAGTAAGAACCTATCATAATTACTTGGGGTACATAATAAATACGGTTGTATCCCTGTTTGACTTAAGAGTAATTGATTGGCTCTGACTGTCTGTTTCATAATGTTAGAAGACAGTCTGATCGTCTCCAGGTGATTTAAAAATAATGTTTTTAGGTCCTTCCTCGAGATATGAGGCATGGAGTCAGGATTGTCAAACAACTCAAAGTGGTCAAGGTCACCCCAAAAAGTTTTAATATAAGCGAGCCAGGGGATGTAATTTACCTGCTGCAGTTTCAAACAATCTAAAATCACTTCCCGATTTAGGCCTGTAGACACACCTGTCCAGACCTTATGCCATAATAAAATCGGCTGGATTTTAATAAGGTCAGACAGGTATGGCAGGCCCAGTTCGGCATGGCATGGCAGATGTAAGTAGCTGTGCTATCAGGGACAGCCAAGAGGTATCCTCAGAAAACTATTTTCAACTTGTTGGAGTGGCTCCACATTTGCATGGCCCCAAATGCCAGCCCCATACAAGGCAACAGAGATACATTTGGCGTTATATATTACCAGGAGGTCATCAATAGGGCGCTTGCCCAACCTCCTTGCAAAATTAATCAAAGCACCTGTAGCTTTAGCAAAAAGTATTTTTTTGCAATTGACAGCTTTTGCCCACAACCCCTATTGTCAAAAACAACCCCCAGATATGTAAAATAATCTACACAATCAAGTGTCCCACTATGTATGAAAATATTGTGGCACTGGGCTTACTACATTTCATGACAAAGGTTTTTGAGATGTTAACTTTAAGGTCCAGGCTTGACATATAAGATACGAAACTAGTCACTATTTTTTGCAGACCGTTCGGGGTGCGGGCTAACAGGACCGCATCATCGTCGTATAATAATACGCCAATTGCCCTGTTGCCAATACTGGGCAGGTCTTGACATTCCCGTGCTAAAAAGTCTCCCAAGCTATTTATATAGAGGGTAAAAAGGAATAGAGCAAGCACACATCCTTTCCTTGCCTTACCCCCATTCCAATGGGAAAACTATGACTAAGCTCACCCGTTCTGCCGTAACGAACCCTGGCCTGGGCCTCTAGATAGGATTGTTTTAAGAAATTAACTAATTGACCTGGTGATGTCATATTTTGTCTTTGTTGCAGGAAGAGGGGTGCTTCGCATTGGGGAGGCTGCCTGGCTCCTGAACTATGAAGACTATGGCAGTTGTTGAAGATTTGTATTTCTCTAGATGATAGACTTGGTTCAATCACTCTGAATTGGTTGGTCTTGGCCCTTTCTGATGAATGTCCTTGTGGCATCCCTTTCCTGAAGGAGCACTACTACGTCTCAATCAGCAATCAAATTCCTGCATTTGTGAGCGGTAGCAGAGTTAGCCTGTGAAATAAATTGTACTATGATGTACGACTCTGTTAGGACTCCACAGAAGAATCACAAAAGATGCAAAACACAGATGCAGAACATTTTCTTTTGAAAATGTTAAATGTTTCAAGATAGAAAGACAAACTAATTTTATGTGGAAATTGCCAAAACTTCAGGTCTTAGGGGGTTATTTATAACCCTGGGTGGGTAACTCCGCTCTGCCAGCGGAGTTTGTGGAGATTTGCCTACTCCTCGCTCCGTGGCTGAAAGGAGGCCTCATTTACAAGGCAGCATTAACCCATGTTAGGTGGCTTAACGCTGCCTTGTACATAAGGCAAGACCCTTATCGCCATCACAACGTCACTGAAATTTACGTAATGGTGGCGATAGGGGCTTGTACATATGCTCTCTAGACTCAGGGACAGGGTTATGATAATGCTTAAGGTTTGCATTAGTCTTAGCCTCATGTTCTGGCTAGATTTAATGACAGGGTCGCAGCAGAGAATAACCGTTTAAGTTACGTTTAGGGATAGCATTGTGTTGAGATTCAGAGTTTTGGTTAAAGTAAGGCTTAAGTTTACATTCGACCCAGGTTCACGGTTTAATGTGAACCACAGGACTAGGTTGTGCACTGGAATGTTGAAGGTTTTGAATTTTTAGGCATTTTTGGGATTGCTTTTTTAGAATTATACCTATGTCACTGTAATCCTGTTATTTTATTAGTTAAATATTGGTATCCTGTCTTAATGAACATGTTGTGAGCATTACTGTTACGGTATGATGGCCCAACAAACGAATTATCAATCTTTGAGAAGATGTTCTGTTATTGTTTAGGTAAAATGGTGGTATGGTTTACGAGTGCACCGCTTAGTTTGGCCAGCAGGTGGAGTCTGAAGCTGTATCATGCATGCGTTATGAAAATGATGAAGATGTTATCCTGCAGGTACATTTTTCCGAATGTGTTTTTAAGAGGCTTTTCAAAAAGCAGGAACAGATGCATGGAGTCTGGATTCCCAACGGCGCCAGAGAATAAGTACAAACGAGCAAAGTGTACATTTTAACTTATGTTCACTTAGGTTTCCATAAATGGAACAACAACATCAGGGTTTTCAACCTGATCTTTTCGGCTTTGAACTCTGCATCTCGCAGTGCTTAATTTGTAAAAGAATAAGTGCTAGGGCCGCTGGTTAAGGCAAAATGCTGGGCGCCCCAAGCAGAAGGTGATGCATTGGTATAGCTAGGCCTCCTGCCGCCCGTGGTGGTTCCAGGCTTTGCCGCCCGGCCGTAACTGCAGGGGGGTGAAGGGGTTGTTGTCCCTTCCTGCGCTTAAACAATCTGAAATGGCATTTTTCAACTTCTATGTGTGCTGCAGCACACATAGAAAGAGGAAGGAAAACTCCCTCCCTAGGAGGCATAGCATTCAGACACCCATGGAACATCCCTTTCACGCAAAGTGCTGCGTGTAAAGGGGCAGTGTTTACAAGCCACGCAGGGTGGCTTTTCCAGCCCTTGTAATTATGGGGCAGAAAAATGCACTGCCGGTGCATCACAAAAATTGACGCACTGGCAGCGCAATGGGCTTGTAAATCTGCTCCAGGTAATTTCCTTAATTTGCTATGCACACAACATTCATTATTAGGCAGTACAAGAAGGTGTTTTTAAATGTATCTTATTGAATGCATCTTAGGATTTAGAACATCCATTAGCTAACAGAATGATACATTGCTTGTCAACCCTATTATATAACACCTCACCTCTAAATGTGTGTGGCTTTTCTGTCTAAAACCTTGTAAACTATGATGTTTTTGCGATATGAGCCAGCTTACATTGACTTTCTTTGCCTTTCTAATTGTGAAGACTCGAATCTAATCAGTCATTGGATGTCTACTTACACTTTCCTATTTTTACTTTGGAGGCAGACTCTATGTCAGTCTTCTTCGTAAATTATAAGTAGCTCTGTCTGCTTGCTTTCTTTGGAGGTAGCCATTATGTTGATTTGCTCACATTATTTATTTTGATACTATTCAAACATTGTTTAACTAAACACTTTTTGCTTTCTGTAATGATCTTACCTTTGGATAAACGTGTAAAGTTTAGCTTGGAACTCTGTTTTGTGGACGTTTATTTGATTTGACTAGTACTTAGTCTTAGGAAGACTCAGATAGTCCAGATCCTATGCATCAACTCTCTTAATTATTTTATTTTGAGCACCGACAACACTAACAAGGAATCTGTTTGCTGGACAACAATCTGCAATCTTCACTGATGAAGAGCATGATGCAAAAATGGGTGGCAGCTCCTCTGGAATGCTTGATACACACGCATGTCAAAAGATTTTATGTGACCTGCGTGAGCAAGCTCACATTCTTTGGCACCAGACATGCTAGATGCCTCGTCATTACAAAATAGGACTAAATAGAGATACATCTCTAAGTCAATAAAGTTGTTGTACGAGCTCTAAAAAAAGTGGCATACCTGGAATAAAGGAATATTCTGCCTCCCTCCTGCCCCTTTTCTGACCGACCTGTTGACTCCAAGTGCTATAATGTGACCGAACCACTCCTGAGAGCAGAACCATACCACCTGCCATGCAGACATCTTGTAAAATGCAAATCTCACTGTTCAAGCAAGTCTTCCACTGACGAAAGTCAGCAAGCAGTGGTTTATTTGTGGTGGTGGTTGTCAGTGGTCCCACCTTAACTCATTTTTGAAGAACAGAACATTTCCTTTGCTGGCGGTTCGCTTTTGAAATTGCAAAACCAACAACACGCTCATTAAGTATATGTATCCGTGTTTTATTTCAGAACTACATTCCACAATCTCTTGATGGCCTGTTACTAACTGTATACATATATACAATATGCCGGGGGCATCATTCAGTGGGTGGGAATCATCCAATTAATTCATGAATCACGCAATGAATGCAATCAAGTATAGTGAAATATTCTCAGTTTAAGATAACTGCAACAACAAGCTGTGGTAACAAGCTGTTCGTTAGGTACGCTCACTCAGGTGAAGTCTTTCATTTCAAGATACTGAGTGCTGGAGAGAGAGCATGATTCGATGGCAGGGTCTTACTGGCCATATCGCCACTCTTGCAATTTCCAGGTGAGCGGCAGTCTCCAGAGCTGGATTGGCTGCTATGATCCAACCATGAACTCACCCAATGCTGCATTCTAGACATAACCTCCTTCAGTGTGAGGCTGGTTGAATTATTTTGCCAGGGCTGATTTCCGGGTTCATTCTGGCCCTGTTCAATAATGCAACTAGACTACTCTGCCTACAGTTAAATAGGGCATAGCTGGGGGTAGCACGGTACTTCTTCTGTGTTGAATATTTTTTTTAACCAGGGAGCAGTCTCCCTAGAAGACGAGTAGCGGAGAATAATCTTATACTGGATGGAGTGAGGAATTTTTGAGATTTTTACTGCATTTTTCAATATTTTTACTGTAAAGATGTGTCTTCCTAGCACAGTTCTGCATCCCTGACAAAATTGACTTTGCGTGGGTCAGTGCTTTTTCTTGACTAGATCCCCTCTGCATGGACGTCATTTAGGGGTCGCCAGGGTTGCACCTTGCAACACCTGGCACTGCCTTTGCAATCCCTGATATCACAGCTGGTAGTATCAGTCCCAAAACACATGGCCGCTCTGCATTCCTTATTTTCTGCCCATTTTTCATTGAACTAATAGTGAATAATATTTTATTATTCACTTTCAGGTTAATGAAAAAAGGAGCACACTTAGCTGGGACAGGATCCTTTTGTTGCTGCTGTGGTAAGTAAAAATGGTTTCAAATGTTTTTTGTGTGTGGGTGAGAGTGTTTTTCAGTGAGAGAGAATGTGTGCATGTGTGAGCAAGTGTGTCTGTGTCTGTGTGTGTGAGTGAAACCGAGTGAGACTCACTGACAGATAGTGAATGAGACTGAGGTTCAGATTTACTATTTTTTGATGCAAGGCAACGCTGCACCAACGTTTCTGAGATGCCTTTTGTCACAGAGAGAGAAAAGATGTGATGTATCTACTAAGATATAGTGCATTTTTTCCCTCCTCATACACTGGCAGCCATGCATAAACTCACACAATCATGTGCCTTAGTGCAAAGGTGTGTGTATTCTCAGAAGAATAGGTTTGTGCTGGAAGGGGTCCGTTCCAGTACAAAACTATGCTTTATGACTTTTTTCACTTTGTTGTGTGCTGTACAGTGCAGCACACATGCAAAGTTGGAAAAACTAGGAGAAATGACAACATTTCTACTTGTTAATTCTGCCCCGAGGAAGCAAAAGATTTTTGCGCAATTTCCTGTCTTCCAGTGTTGTAGATAGAGATTTGCATCAACACCCATGGGTGGTTGAATGGGAATGCCCATGCATCACCCATGAAATTCCCCCTTGACGCAAAAAGCAGGGCATAGCAGTGCTTAATTTGAGCCGGAGCTTTCCGGTGCTGAGCACCGGCACTTGATTGGTTGCCGGTGCTCGGCACCGGCACCAAATTGTCAACACCACACAAGGCGGCGCTGCTCATGTAATTTAGAGATGCCCAGTATAACAGTTGTTTAGTACAACAATATACATTAAAAAAATACTAATAGCTGCCTCCATAGCCATTCCTTTAGCCTTGGGGACCTGGAATAATCTGAACTGTCGCATTTACATTCGAGAGAGAAGGTTAGTAGTTGTTTTGGCAGTGATGACAAGGGCGATGGGTAGTGAAAGCTGCAGTGGCCTCCTGGTTAGAGCCCCGACACTTCCCATATTTTACAAATTAAGCACTGGGGGATAGTGCAACATTGCGTTACTTTGCGATACTATCCAATGCAAATCCTGATTTGTGATAGATAGTAAATCTCTCCTTAACACTTTGCATGGGTTTGCATCACAAAAGTGACACAAACCTGGAGAAAGGCATTAGTAAACCTCAGCCTGAGTTTCAGTAAGTATGAGCGAGTGAGAATTATTGAGATTAGGAGTGAGTGCAAGTGAATATGAATGAGTGCAAGAGGTGTAAGAGAGTGAGAGTGAATGAGAGGAGTGTGAGTGAGCATGAGTGTGAGTAAGAATGTGATATGACGCTTGGGATTTTATCTTTGCCCCTGGCATACTCAAGGTAATTACTGCCTTATTGAAAATACCGAGGGTAAAATACTGGTGCTGTCATATTTCCAGCAAATTGTTAGTACGACAGACACCTGTGACAAAATACTGTCACTGGCACACTGGGGGTAATTCTTGGCATAAAGGGCACCAATGGTAAAATACTGGTACTGGAATACTAGAGGAAACTCTTGGTATATAGAGCACCTGTGGAAAAATACTGGCATATTTGAGGAAATTCATGACATGTTGACACAAGTGGCAGAAAGCTGCTATCAGCACAATGGAGGTAATTATTGGCATAGAAGTGAGCAACATGGCATAAGTGAGGGATGCCTTGGCATAATGAGGTATTTTTTGACAAAAGGGCCATCTAAGGTGTATGTATGGCATAAATTGCAGAATTCTCACCGCGGACTGGTAGTGTCTCATCGCGAGCGGTCGCAAGCATGAGCGACCACTCGCAATGAGAAACCTGACCTCCCCATGTTGAGAATCTCGCTGGGAGGTTTATTTTCCACGCTCGCAATCGGCAACTTGATGTTGCTGATCGCAAATGAGGAAAAAGTCTCGCCAGGATGTCTTTTTGCTCGCTCGCGGTTGCCAACTTGACGTTGAGGACTGCAAGCGAGCAAAAAATGCCAACTACACTATGCGATTTTGCACTGTGCTACGTGCAATTCGCGTAGCGCGAAGTAGCACAAACTACGCAAACTTCGCGAGCGTAGCGTAGTTTTCTGCCTAGGGTTAGTTATGAGCACTAGTATCCAGGACCTATAGATACTCCGAGAGAAGCAAGAGCCAAACAGCTCCCTAGCTTAAAATAACATCTACATTATTAGTCAAGGCAGGCAATAAAGTGGAAGGTGTGAAGACTGAGGAAAGACTACCGACAGAATGAGGTGGAGGTAGCACCTAAGGAAGTGGCAGAGGCACCTATGCTGTTGTTTGGCAGCAACCATGCTGGAGGGGTACATTTTGGGCTCCGGCACTTTTTTTTACAAATTAATCATGGGCACACGGGCACCAAGGAGCGCAGAGAGTGAGAAATTCTAGACAGGGGAAACACTCACCCTTCTCCCAACTCCAAGTGTGCTATACACACCTTTAGAAGTTCGCATTTATTGCCCTTCATAAACTACAATTTCCTTCCATCCACATTGGTGATGTCATTCTCTTATGAAAATATTGCCTCTTCAAAGAAGTTTTATGAAACTATCCAGGGCCGGACTGGCCGTAGCGGGCATTGGGCAGTTCCCCGGGAGACTGGAAGGGTGGGGCCAGTTTTACAATGGTGGTGGCCGATTTTGTTACTAAGGGCCAATTTTTCAGAAATGCTGCAATATCTACCCCAAGTAACAAAACAGCAGTGATTTGCACTTGCGCACCCGAGAGAGGGCTGCTTTGGGCTTCCAGTCCGGCTCTGAAACTATCGGGTGAATAAAGTCACCAGAAGTCCAAAACCCGAACAAGATGAGGCGTCCTCAAAAAAATCTATTTTCTGAAAGATGTATTTTTGAAGATTGCTGGGGACGCAGGATTGAGGGAAGAAAACTGGATAGCTTTTCTTATTACTGCATAGCCCATTTTCCAAGCCATTAAATCGAAGAAAAAAACACGCAGGACTGTAAGACTGCATTATCGTCAGCTCGGGGAGCCCTGCCAACCACGCATTCTTCACAGGAGCTCGGTCTCTGTGCAGGCTTGTGCGGTGCCCAGCGAACGACTACTCCAAACCTCAGGAATGCTTGCCAGGCCTTTGCCAACATTTCTTTTTACCACATGTATCCGATGCTTTGGCAAGCCCCTCTCTTCAGCATTGGGCATTGACAAGAACAGGGGAGGCTTTTAGTTAAGGGCCGGGGGCACTCATTTGTTTCCAGGTCTGGCGCGTGCGTAATGAAAGCGAGATGTGGCTGAAAGTGCTATTTAATCAAACAGGGTCCCATGATGCTCCTTCCTTGAGTTGTTTCCTTTACACTGTTTTACAGACATGGATGGGTGTAAAACAAGAGACAGGCAATGGAAACAAAGTGGGCAGGAGTAGTAAATGGAATTAGTGAGACTCATAGAACTTGTAAGATATTGAAGATTGCCCTGGGCTAGCCCAGTCTGCTGGTTTCCCTGACGGCTAAATTTGTCTTTCATATAAAGCTTTATGATGCAGAGTATGCCTACATAATGATGCAAATAATGGTATATATTATGGTGCCGATCACGATCCGGTAAAAAATTCCCCCGTGCGACTCGTATCGGGTCTTTTTATCGTACGAATCGTACAAGTGCCGTACGAACTGGCAATCACGATTCGCATGGTAAAAAGTCCATACGAACCGCACTGGGAATCATTCCCCACACGTCCTCGGGTCGGAAAATGTGTCCGACACGTCCTCGGACGATTTACCGTACAAACGTGAAAATCCAAGTCCGACCGAGGAATCACGATCCATCCCGTGCGTCCGAGGTTACAACCGTATGGAAAAAACACCGTCCGCACCGAACTCCTACAGCAACCATGGAGACATGTGCCCGCATACGCGCCCAACACTCCCCCCAGCCCCCATACGTCCGACACGTACCCCCCGTATATGTATACCCCCACCCGTCTAGGTACACCCCATTACGTTCCAGTCGAACCCCCACCCCAGTACGTGTCATAGCCCCGTCTACCTACACCCCAGTACGTCCCAGTCGTACCCCCACCCCAGTACGTGTCGTACCACCGTCAATGTACACCCCCCACCCCTGTACGTGTCGTACCCCCCGTGTACCTACACCCCAGTACGTTCCAGTCGTACCCCCACCCCTGTACGTGTCGTACCACCGTCAATGTACACCCCCCCACCCCAGTACGTGTCGTACCACCGTCAATGTACACCCCCCACCCCTGTACGTGTCGTACCCCCCGTGTACCTACACCCCAGTACGTTCCAGTCGTACCCCCACCCCTGTACGTGTCGTACCACCGTCAATGTACACCCCCCCACCCCAGTACGTGTCGTACCACCGTCAATGTACACCCCCCACCCCTGGACGTGTCGTACCACCGTCCATGTACACCCCAGTACGTTCCAGTCGTACCCCCACCCCAGTACGTGTCGTACCACCGTCAATGTACACCCCCCCACCCCAGTACGTGTCGTACCACCGTCAATGTACACCCCCCACCCCTGTACGTGTCGTACCCCCGTGTACCTACACCCCAGTACGTTCCAGTTGTACCCCCACCCCTGTACGTGTCGTACCACCGTCAATGTACACCCCCCCACCCCAGTACGTGTCGTACCACCGTCAATGTACACCCCCCACCCCTGGACGTGTCGTACCACCGTCCATGTACACCCCAGTACGTTCCAGTCGTACCCCCACCCCAGTACGTGTCGTACCACCGTCAATGTACACCCCCCCACCCCAGTACGTGTCGTACCACCGTCAATGTACACCCCCCACCCCTGGACGTGTCGTACCCCCCGTGTACCTACACCCCAGTACGTTCCAGTCGTACCCCCACCCCTGTACGTGTCGTACCACCGTCAATGTACACCCCCCCACCCCAGTACGTGTCGTACCACCGTCAATGTACACCCCCCACCCCTGGACGTGTCGTACCACCGTCCATGTACACCCCAGTACGTTCCAGTCGTACCCCCACCCCAGTACGTGTCGTACCACCGTCAATGTACACCCCCCCACCCCAGTACGTGTCGTACCACCGTCAATGTACACCCCCCACCCCTGGACGTGTCGTACCCCCCGTGTACCTACACCCCAGTACGTTCCAGTCGTACCCCCACCCCTGTACGTGTCGTACCACCGTCAATGTACACCCCCCACCCCTGGACGTGTCGTACCACCGTCCATGTACACCCCAGTACGTTCCAGTCGTACCCCCACCCCAGGACGTGTCGTACCACCGTCAATGTACACCCCCCCACCCCAGTACGTGTCGTACCACCGTCAATGTACACCCCCCCACCCCTGGACGTGTCGTACCCCCCTGTACCTACACCCCAGTACGTTCCAGTCGTACCCCCACCCCAGGACGTGTCGTACCACCGTCAATGTACACCCCCCCACCCCAGTACGTGTCGTACCACCGTCAATGTACACCCCCCCACCCCAGTACGTGTCGTACCCCCCGTGTACCTACACCCCAGTACGTTCCAGTCGTACCCCCACCCCAGTACGTTCCAGTCGTACCCCCACCCCAGTACGTTCCTGGCGCACCCCCAACACAACCTCCTAAGTACGGAGCGCACCCCATGCCCCAACATCACAACCGCATGTACGAGTCTTACAAAGCCACACACAAGGACAAAATCGTACAACCAAATGGCCCATGTACACACCGTACACACGCTCAAAACGCACGTACACAACCAGGACAAAATAAAACAACACAAGAATACACCATTCGAAAGGCACACAGCCACTAAACATGGCCAACAACCACTAAAATAACACAATCACTGACCTGCAACTGCCAAAAACAAACAGAGGCCCAATACACCACCACTCCTTATAACACACCCACCCAAAATTCAAAAACTGCCACACCCACCCATGGACCAATAAAAAGGGCCCACACACACAAACCATGAGCCTTTGCAACAGACTCACTGCTGCCAGACACCACAGAACCAGACTACAAGCTACACCACACCTTACACTTGCACACCTTCACACGACCACCCTCACAAACTCCCTCTCATCACATTCACACACACACACAACCATCCACACCCCCCCCCAACATCCACACCCCCCCCCACACCCACACCATCCCCACCCACACCCCTCACCATGCCCACTACCAAGAATCCAAAGTTCAGTCACCGAGAGTTGGAGGTCCTTGTTGATCAAATCCTCAGAGTCGAGCCACAGATCTTTGGAACATTGGTCAGAAGCACCAGCCAGGCAGCCAAAACAGCCATGTGGCAGACCATCGTCGATGCTGTGAATGCTGTTGCGGACACCAGGAGGACCAAGCAGGATTGCCAGAACAGGTGGTACGATCTGCGGAGGAGGGTCAGAGCCAAGAGGCAGGAGGAACACGACCAGGCCAACGCCACCGGAGGAGGGCCCTCCCGCAGAGCCGTACAGTACCATCCCTGGGAGGAGAGGGTGATGGCCATACTGCCGGTGGAGGCAGTTGAAGGAGTAGAAGGACTCCGAGACCCGGGTGAGTACACAAACAACGCACCTCACATGGGGGGAACTGCAACCACAACCAAAATTAATAACAGGCACGCAACCACCACAAGCCATCGCATTACTCAACCACACTCCATGAGCAGGCACATGCCACTGCTGCCACCATGCCCCATGCACCCAGCTGGACAATGTCAAGTCACAGGCCACAGAAGACAACAACACATGACACGGTAACCCGGATGGCGGGAGGCTGGGCACCAAGAATCACATAGTGCGACTCCAAAGCAGACAACAATGCCCTCTGCCCATATGGCCTAGGTCACAGCCAGACAAACACTGTGTCCCAACACAGGAATGACTTGCCAGCAAATGGCGGACGCCTTGCATCAACACATGGGGGTGAAGGCACTGTTTTGCACATGACAGCAGCTAATGAACAGCCAACAGTGTGAAAGAGTGGCAGCACACACCACCACAGCAGCAGCGCACAGACACACAGCAGACAAAATGGGTGCCTGGAGATCAGAAACAAACTCACATCAACAGGCCAAGGGCCATTCAAAGATCTGCTAACAGTGTGTGCCCAGGAAGCTGGGCCAAGGTGACAGAGGGTGACACACGGAGGGAGGGAGAGGGGGACACAGAGGGAGGGAGAGGGGGACAGAGAGGGAGGGAGAGGGGGGCTGAGAGGGAGGGAGACGGTCAGAGGGAGGAGGCTGACACACGGAGGGAGGGAGAGGGGGACACAGAGGGTGGGAGAGGGGGACAGGGAGGGAGGGAGAGGGGGACTGAGAGGGAGGGAGACGGACAGAGGGAGGAGGCTGACACACGGAGGGAGGGAGAGGGGGACACAGAGGGTGGGAGAGGGGGACAGGGAGGGAGGGAGAGGGGGACTGAGAGGGAGGGAGACACAGGAAGATGGACACAGGGAGGAGGCTGACACACAGAGGGAGGGAGAGGGGGACAGAGAGGGAGGGAGACACAGGGAGAGCAAATCAGTCCTTTGGTGTGTGTGAATGTCTGCTCGTCAGCAGGTGGACTGCGTGCATGTAGACAAGGGTGGCCAGTGCCAGAACCCCCCCTCTTCATCATGGCAAAACGCAGGGCCATGTTACAACCTGTACACGAGCACAAGGACAGCCACCTGCATCATATAAGTGTGTGGATCCACTCCATGTGCACATGTACAGTGCTACAAGGAAGGCGCAAATGCATAGCTCGGCACACATGCACACTCCACTGCTGACTGCAGTCACACTTGACGCAGCAAGTAAGACTGTGCCACACATAGTGAAAGGGGCCAAATTGGTGCCCAAGGGACACACACATGCACAAGTGCACTGTGAGTGGAATGCAAGACAGATCCTAATTCCAAGAGGAAATGTGCCAACTTTGTAACGGATGAAACATGGATGTTGCATGGATCCAAATTAACATTGTCTCTCTCACACACAGGTCAACGTCGTGCTGCACCCCCCAACACTGGGGGGGAACACTCACAGGACCCGGATCTGCAGGAGACCGATCCCACCGGCAGCGACCACTCTCACCACTCTGCGGACGACCCCGACCGACCTGGCCCCTCTGGTGTCCAACCACCTGCAGCACCTGCGTCAGGTACAACCGTGCCAACCACCACCCCCACTCCTGCCACATCCCAGGAGACACCCAGGATCCCTGCCCCAACACCACAATGCAGCCAGGCTCGCCAGGAGGGACACGGTGTCCCGGGCACCCAGGAGGAGGCAGGCGACAACGCCAATGCCACCCCTCAGGGGTCCCGGAGACCCCATGTGCCCACAAGTGCAGGCCAGATGCAAGTGGGCAGGGGTGGAGGGAGTGGAGGACGGCGGAGGCGCGAGCCTGACCAGTTGGCTGGGGATCCGGTATTTTCCCATGTCCGTAACATCCTGGACTCATACCGGCAGGACACCACGGGCATGGCCCAGGTTGTGTCCGTCCTCGAGGGGATCAAGGTCCAGCAGGCCCAGCAACATGCGGAGCTAATAGCCTGTCTACAGCTACACCAACGGAGGATGGAGGACAGACAGGCTCAGCAAGTGACGGCGTCCCAGGGGATTCACGCTGAACTCCGTCGGATGGCCGACACCATGGCCGACCCTCCCTGTGCCAGAAGGCGGAGAACATCACCACCCACAGGGAGGGATCATGAGGAGGAGGAGGAAACATCCGACGGAGCATCCCAGACGTCGTCACGGCCTGCTGCTGAGGTTCCCCGCAGGAAGCCGGGTCGTCCACGGAAAGGACCGTGAGGGTGGCTGCTACATCACCATCTCCCAGGACACCTGGCCTGGCACCTGGCCCACTGGAGCAACAGCATCACAGCATCAAGAGACATTCTCTGCCACATGGCCCTGCTGGTCACTGGCTGACCAATGTTGACAAAGACTGTGGCATGGACTCTGAGGATTTCCAATGGCAAGGACACCAACTCCCCTACTGAACTTTGGATTCCCTAATCCCGGAAAGGCCCTCACTTTGCCCCCCCCCCCCACAATAATAAATCACACTATTAAGAGTAGATGCCTGCTGGTAGCATTATTACCTAACATGTGTCTTGTACAGTCTAGACATGCCTGAGTCATCTGTTCACTTCAACCATCCACACCCTGGGGCCTGAGTCTGGCACAGGACACATGGGTCACAGTTTTCTAGGCAAGACAGACATGGAGCACCATACACACCCGTGATGGTCAGAACCAGCTGAGGGGGTGGCCGAACAACCGTGCTGACAGACACATTGAGTACAGCAACAGTCATGCGCAGAGGTCAGGGATCCTGGCCCGTGTCCTGGGGGGCACCCAGGTACGTGTAGACAGGTGGCAGAACCATGTCCTGCAAGCTTGAGTCCGGTGGATGCAGAGAATGGGGTCATGGACAACGTTGGATGCATGGGGATGGCACATGTCACAATACCCACACAGTCATGGACATCATGCACATTACACAGTCTCAGCACACACACACAGCTTGCATCTTGCCACTCGACACATTGACACATAGCCACAATCAGGGAATACCATGCCAGACATGCAGGATGCACCGTGGCAACACACCAGCATTGACTGAGAAGAGGCACCTTGGAGGCATAGGGACACCTTTAATAGTCATGTGTTTGGGATTGCAGAGGCAACTTGAAGTACACATGAACACATCATGTGGAGTAACATGTGGCTCCAACACTGGCACCCCCCTTCTGCAGCACAAATGCGTGATAGCCATGGAACTGGCACACAAGTGTCGGATAACAGCTAAATACCCACAGCTGCTCACGGAGAGACTGCCATACACCATACATCCGCTGATGTGGGAATCCCACGCCATGTCAAGACAATGTTAACCGTATGTGTCCGAGGGCAGTGTCACACACATTGATGCCTTCATCACAATTCACTATCCCATCACTGATGACTGACAACCAGGCAGCCCATCTATTCAGGTGTACCCAGCTGCATGTCGTGTCCCATGGGGATGCCACATGTCTGCAGAGGAACCAAACCCCGACCGGGGCAGTGTGCACACATCGTGAACAACTGCCACACCCAATACACCCCAGATGCATCCCTTACCCCATGGAGACTTCCAAACGTGTCCGTGCCTATAACGCTGAGTCAGCCCACGATGCCATGTCCATGAGGAATAGCAGTGCCACAACAATGCAACCAGAAGACGGCATGCGCAGGTACCTGGGGAAGAGAGACACACAAGAAGTCAGCCACAAAAAGCACAGCCACTTGCATGTGCATTGACTCGACACATGTATGGATGACAACATGCTAGGTCACAATTATGAGTGTGGAAATACTACCATCACTGCCACCATCACTCCAGTGACACACCCACACACACCTCTGACTCACGTGCCATACATGCAGGTGGAGACACGCATCACAACACATGCCACACGGGGACCAAGGCGTGCACACTCAGACACTGGTACTCACCACTAAGCAAAGAAGTCGCGTATGAGCCGAGTCCGGATGTCCTCTTGCGGCTCCACATCCTCCACATCACTAGCCCCATTGCCAAGCCCTTCGTCCTCCACGGGTGGATGGTCCTCGTCATGTTGATTCAGGATGAGTGGCACAGCTCTTTCAACTGCCATGTTGTGCAGCATGCAGCAGACCATGAAGATCTTGCAGACCTTCGCCGGGGCATATGGGAGTGCGCCGCCGGTCTTGTGGAGGCACCTGAATCGGCTCTTCAGCATGCCAAACGTCCTCTCTATCACTCGCCTTGTCCGGCCATGGGCGGTGTTGTAGCGGAGCTGGGCCGGCGTGATGGGGTTGCGGAGAGGTGTCAGCAGCCAAGGCATGTTGGGATAGCCAGCGTCCCCTAAATGGAAAGCACATGGATATCGTTAGAACTGGCGAAGCGGTAGTGCTGCTCGGCCAAACAGAATACAGGACAGACAGACTGTACCCACCAACAACACATGCCCGTTCGTTGCGCAGCTGCATCATCATATCAGGCATCCCGCTACGCCTCATGATGTAGGCATCGTGTGCTGATCCTGGAAAACGAGCACAGACATGTGAAATCACCATGTTGGACAGACACACCACAAGGGCATTGATGGAGTGGTAGTGCTTCCGATTGCGGTACGCCACCTCCCGTGCGTGTGGTGGTACCAAACCTACATGTGTCCCATCTATGGACCCAATGACATGGGGCATCCCTCCCAGGGCATAGAAACCACGCTTGACCTCAGTCATCTGTTCAGGGGTTGGGAACTTGATGAAGTCATCCAGGTGAATCAACATGGCCTCCAAGAAATCATGCAGCACACCGCTGAACATGCTCTGGGACATGCCACCAACATGAGCTATGGTATATTGGAAGGTACCCGTGGCAAGGAAATGTAGGGCAGCCATTACCTTCAGCTGGGGTGTCAGTGCCGTAGGATACCTGTGCTGCGGTTGCAGGTGTGGTGCCAGTCTCGCCGTCAGCTCCAGAATCAACGGTTGGGTGAAGCGGTAGAGCCGGATCGTGTCATTCTCCTGCATGGTGGCCAAGTCTGGAATTCTTCGGGCAACAGGAGGCGCTCTGCAGTAATTTTGAAGTGACAAGGAAGAGTGAGTGCACTACGAGAACAACTCATGTCTACTGAGCACATGTAAATCTGGCAATACACACATGCCACATAGGGAGTCAGGCATGTGCTACATGCCCAGGACACGTATGGATGCAAGGTGACACTCCTTCCAAGACCCAGCTACACACGGTGATTGAGAACCTCCCCATGCCACGCCATGAAAATAGCTGTGTCCCAGTGCAAGTGCACTGCCCGACGCAAGACAGGAGTGACATACACCCACACATTAGCAGAAGTGTGATGCCGATTGCAGAGACTGGCAGCGGAACACTTGAGCCACAGGTCACATGACATTACACTAGTCCAGCCCACACACCTTGCCATGAAGGTGCACATGTCATGACTCCCCACACATTCCTTGTGAGTTTGCTGACATGGCCTTGTCACGCTACTCCGTGTCCCTTGCATACATGTGCACCTCACATCCGATAACACATGTGGCATGGTGTTGGGAACAGTGTGCAATGACAATCTACACACAGCCACATGTTGGTTGCTGCAACGGCTGCAGCTTTTGAGGGTGCTACAACATCAACCCGATGTAAATCCCGGACACATATATGGCATAGTCACATTGTGCACTGTGGGTAGTGATGAGTCATGTGTCATGACCCCTGTACCGGGCATAATGGGACACTTCCGTGTGTTGGTGTCCGTGCCATGCCAGTGACGCTCACCCCAAGTGCGCAGTCCCACATGCACACATGTCAAAGGAGTCAAGGGCATGCCTGGCACACATTGCACCCTCACACAGTACACATGTACACATCTCATCATACATCTGGTGCCTTCTCCACTCAGGAGGCATGTTCCACATCACAGCCTGTGACACCTGTGCCCCACACATGTGGTAATGCACAGACGATGCCTTGATGTCCATTCCTGGACAAGTATGTCCATCCATGGACAAGTATGTCCGCCCTATTCCTACATGTGTGTCGCCTATCACCACAGTGATGTGTAAAATCCGCCGTACTGCTGCTGAGAGGGCCTGTGCATGTTCCCAAATCACTGTGGGAGTGCTGCCGTATGTGTACCCATCATGATGGCGAGCGTAGATGCGAGTGTACGGTCCGTACCACTACGGGTACGCATACGCGTGCAGACCCATAGTGATAGAGAGCGTAGATGCGAGTGTACGGTCCGTACCACTACGGGTACGCATACGCGTGCAGACCCATAGTGATAGAGAGCGTAGATGCGAGTGTACGGTCCGTACCACTACGGGTACGCATACGCGTGCAGACCAAAAGTGATGGAGAGCGTAGGCATGCATGTACGGGCCGTTGCCATGCATTTGGGGTTCCCTAGGGCCCCCACACGCACCGTACCTGTGTGTGATGCTCCAAATTACATAGGGGACAAGTATTAAGGCCTACATGCATGCTGGTTGTCATGGAGACCAAGTTCAAAATTCGAAATTGTTCTGGAAGGTGCACAGCAGAAGTCAGTTGGGATTTGTCTACTTTGTTGCAATGTGTTTGTGGGGCTGACATCATGCAGGAGAATGAAACCGATCGAGAACCCACAGACTGCTAGGTTTGAAGGGATTGGTGGAAACATAGGATGCAAATGTGAGTGACCAATCTCTCTGTACTCCTGTGCATGAGACTGGGCAGAAGGGCACATATAAGGCAGCCAGGTCCCATGAGGGAGCACTTGCCTGCACATCTTTGCATTCGTCGACCCAGCTGCTGCTACTGATTCCCTGGAACCATGTCAAGGGCTGTGGAGAGGACACAGCCATTCACCCTGGAGGAGAACATGGCTCTGCTGGATGTGATCCTCCCACAGTACTCCATGCTGTATGGGCGACCAGGTTATCAGGTGAGTGCATAGGCCACTGCCACAGACTGTCCCTATGTGGTGACTGTGACTTCTGCCATTGCGTCCAGGTGTAACACACATGCCATGTACTGTCGGGGGGGTCCCAGGGGGGGGGTGCCTGATGTCTCCCAGCAGTGCCCTGAGACAGGAGGGGTGGGTGCAGAGTCCTCCCAGCAGTGCCCTGAGACAGGAGGGGTGGGTGCGGAGTCCTCCCAGCAGTGCCCTGAGACAGGAGGGGTGGGTGCAGAGTCCTCCCAGCAGTGCCCTGACACAGGAGGGGTGGGTGCAGAGTCCTCCCAGCAGTGCCCTGACACAGGAGGGGTGGGTGCGGAGTCCTCCCAGCAGTGCCCTGAGACAGGAGGGGTGGGTGTGGAGTCCTCCCAGCAGTGCCCTGACACAGGAGGGGTGGGTGCGGAGTCCTCCCAGCAGTGCCCTGAGACAGGAGGGGTGGGTGTGGAGTCCTCCCAGCAGTGCCCTGACACAGGAGGGGTGGGTGCAGAGTCCTCCCAGCAGTGCCCTGAGACAGGAGGGGTGGGTGTGGAGTCCTCCCAGCAGTGCCCTGAGACAGGAGGGGTGGGTGTGATGCACAGTGTGAGCCTTGATCATTGATTGTGACATTGCCATCATTCCACCTGTGTACCCACTGTGGCACGTAGTGCTTTTTCCCTCGCCAGGGGATGATGTCCCTATGACAAAGGTGCAATGCGTTGGCTGCATGACATGCCTTGTTGTTACCAGCTAATTTGTACCCATATGTCTCTCTGTGACATGTGGCTGGTGTATTGATGTGGTGTCACTTGTTCCTCCTCACAGGTAGGCGCCACTGCCAAGGAGCAGATCTGGCTGACCGCCGTCAGTGCCGTGAGGGGTGTGGATGGTCGGAGGCGGCGCCTGTCCCAGGTGAGGAAACGCTGGCAGGATATCCGGTGCTGGACGCGGAGGATTGCACGGCTCCTGCTGGGGGACTCACCTGAGAGCCACAAGAACCGCGGCCGCCGCCGTCTGAGCCACCTCCACAGGCGTGTGCTGCCGGTGGTCTTTCCAGACCTTGAGAGGCGCTTACAGGCGATACAGCAGCCGGAAGGGGGTAGGTACATGTGTGTTTGTTGTGTGTCACCGGCATTTGTAAGGGCACAGTAGCATGAATCCACTGGCAGGGTTTAAAGGTGCTGTGCAGATCCTGTTTGCCCCAGTATAGCGCTGTGCCCCTGCCACCCTTCCCCTCCTTGCAATGTGTTCCCTGGTCTGTGTGTAGTCACTCCTTCACAGGGTAATGTAGGCTGGCGCTTTGTCCACGGGAACAATGTCTGTAGCATCATGTGTGGGGGTGGTGTGTAACAGGTTGTGGGACCTTGCCTGTGCACTGTCAAGTTCACTGCATGTGGGTTCCATGTCAGTTGGCACTGATGCTGACTCCAGACATGGGAGTTGGTCTCTCATGTGTCATGCCTTACAGCGCGCATGTCCTATGTAGTGGCCTGTGACATGATGTGCATGAGTGTGCGATACACATAGTGCAGGGATGGTGACGTGTGTTGCAGTCATTACCATTCAGTAGCATGTAGTTGCGTGCCCACTACTGTCCCCTGGGGCACCTTTGCCTCAGTGGTGTATGTGTCATCATAAACGTGGCCACTGTCAGTGTCTACAGCGTAAGTTGTGCTCTGTGCCATTGTCCCCTGTCACCATGTATATAGACGTGCTAATTTGTACAGGTGTCCACTGTGCAGCCTGACCTGATTGTCCTTCTTCATACTCACAGTTGCCAGTGCCTGTGTGTCTTGTTATACTCATCTGAGGATGGGCACTGGTACCTCATTATTTGTACAGGCGCACCTTGGCTGTTTGGCGTCCAATCTTGCTTTTTGCCTGCCCCTGTGTGTATCACCCAGACCATGAGATGTTGGTGCCACCTGTGTCTCCACAATTTGCCTCGTGTAGGGTCTTGTTGGGGCGGGCAATGCCTATGTGTTAAATCCTGATTACCACTTGCTGGGTCTGGGCAGTGTGTGATGTGCCTGGACACACACGCAATGTGCAGTGACCGAGTCATGTTGTGCATGTTTTCAGCATTACCTATGCAGCATGTGTCTCAAGTTCATGGATATGGTCCCTGGTCATCGGTATTTTCGCCAACGCTGTGTGGTGCAGATGCAGTGCTGGATTGTCCCCAGGGCCTGGGTGCTATGTCAGACTCCTTTTCCTGTGTTTAGCTATTGTCTCATGCTCTCCATGGTATTTCAGTGGCATGGTGGATCAACCAACTGTGTGTTTCATGCCCTACATCGGTACCCTGTTCAGTAGATGTTAGGGATCTTCCTTTTCAGGCCATGCAATGTTACCTATGTAGATTGGACTCATGTGACAGATGTGTACAGGTGTCTGAATAATTTCTGTCTCTCCACCCTGCCCACAGCATCGTCGGGGGACACAGAGGGAGACATGGACACAGACCAGGCGGAGGGACCGAGCACCAGTGCCAGCCGTGACATCGGGTCTGGCACATCGAGTGGGACAGAGGCGGAGGAGAGTGTGGCCGAGGACCTGTCGACTGGCACATCAGACTACGAAGCTGACAGGTCCGGGGACGATGTCTCCGAGTGGGCGGAGGCTGCACCAGCAGCTGACAGCGGACCAACACCTCGCACCGCCCCCTCAGTTTCCACCAGCCGCCTCCCACTTGCTCGTGTCCCTTCCCAGCGTGCCCGGTCACAGCATGTCTCCTTCCTGCCAGGCACCGCACCCCCTGCCCCTGTCTCCACTGCTGCCGCCAATGCTGAGTCTGTGGACATCCAGCGGCAACTGCAGGTTGGTCAGGCTGCGATCCTTAATGTCCTCCATGCCCACGGCAAAACCCTCACCAACATCGAGGCTTTCTTGGAGGGCATTCATTCATCGCAGGCTGACCAACGCAACTTGCTGAGGTCCATCGACTCCACACTGACTGCAGCAGTGGGTCTCCTGCAGCGCGACCTCCCCCCACCTACCCCTGCCCCATCCACACTTCCCACTCCCATGCCTGTCACACGTACACCCAGACGTCGGCATGCACCCACATCAACGGACACGGGCACCACACCAGCAGGGAAGGTCCACCGCACTCCTCCTGACACGCACACACAGGGTGAGGTAGGCACACCCACTGGGTCGGGGGGCAAACGTGTGACACGCAGCCATAGTGGGAGTCCGCATTCCACCCAGTCCACTCCCTCCAAATCCCCTCCCCTCAGCTCTCCTGGCCACATCTCCCCCAAGGACTCCTTCATGGCCGCTCTGTCCCTGAGCCCCACAGTTACACCACCACGCAAGCGGTCAAGGAGGTCCCCGGTCAGGGTGGTTGAGTCTCCCCCCCTGTCTCCACCCTCCCCCGGTGGCGCTGCGACCCATCCCTCTGACCCCCCCCCCTCCTTGGGGCCTGAGGTCCCTTCGGGTGCAGGGGACTCCCTGGAGGACCTTGCAAAGGTGTGTAGTGCCATCCTGGCCTCCGCCTTTGGCACTGACCCACCCCCTGTGGTGGAGTCCTCCATCCCTGCACCCACAACGCCGCCCCTTTGCCCTGATGTCCCTGCGGTGCCTGTTGCTCCCCCCCCCCCTGATGCCCTCACCAGTGTGGAAGACGATGCCATTTGACTGTGCAGGCAAGGTAGGGGACACGCATCCCACTGTGTCCCCCATCCAGCTGAGAATCATTGACTGCCCTATGGGCTTTGTGAAGATTGAACTGCCTGCGATCCACGGACATTGTGCTCCTGCTGAATAAAGCTTAATTTTGTTTTCATTATCACACTACTGCTATGCTGGTATTGGTGTTGGTGGGGCTGCTACATGGTTTTGGGTGGTGTGTAAGGGTTTGGGTGTGTGGGATATGTAGTAGTGTACTGCTCATTGGTGGGACCCTGTGATCTGTGTGCCATCACAAGGTGTTGGCTAACTTTCTTTGTTCATGTAGGCAGTTACTGCATGGTGCACTTGTCCAAGGGTGTATTCCTTCCTCTGTGTACCCAGCTTTCTTCCCTGCAGGGTGTTCCCAATGTTTAGCGCAGAGCTGTGTCTACATGAGCTGTGTGTGTGACGGAGCCCTTCTACTTTGGCCATGCATGCAGGGCCATGTCTCCACCTGCGACAATCGTGGCATCCTTGGTGATCACTGTACTTGTGTGTGGAGTCTGTTGACATGAGTTCATGGGGACATGTTCCCTTGTAGCCAGTATGCATGTGGATAATTCTGGCCTCACACACATGTGTCACACCCCTCCAGTCTCAGGGCACTGCTGGGAGTGATAGGCCCCCACCCCTCCTGTCTCAGGGCACTGCTGGGAGGACTCTGCACCCACCCCTCCTGTGTCAGGGCACTGCTGGGAGTGATAGGCACCCACCCCTCCTGTGTCTGGGCACTGCTGGGAGGACTCTGCACCCACCCCTCCTGTCTCAGGGCACTGCTGGGAGGACTCTGCACCCACCCCTCCTGTGTCTGGGCACTGCTGGGAGTGATAGGCACCCACCCCTCCTGTGTCAGGGCACTGCTGGGAGGACTCTGCACCCACCCCTCCTGTGTCAGGGCACTGCTGGGAGGACTCCACACCCACCCCTCCTGTGTCTGGGCACTGCTGGGAGGACTCTGCACCCACCCCTCCTGTCTCAGGGCACTGCTGGGAGGACTCTGCACCCACCCCTCCTGTGTCCGGGCACTGCTGGGGGGACTCCACACCCACCCCTCCTGTCTCAGGGCACTGCTGGGAGTGATAGGCACCCACCCCTCCTGTGTCAGGGCACTGCTGGGAGGACTCTGCACCCACCCCTCCTGTGTCAGGGCACTGCTGGGAGGACTCCACACCCACCCCTCCTGTCTCAGGGCACTGCTGGGTGGACTCTGCACACACACCTCCGATTTCTGGATATGTGCGCTTGGCACATACACGGTGGGGGTACGCACAATGCATTCGAGGTGAGGGTACGAGTCTACTGACACTGGTGTGGTGGGGGTACGCTCCGTACGTCCGCGGGTGTGGGTACGGGTCGTACTTACACTGTTGGGCAGGGGGGTACGCTCCTTGCATTCGCGGGTGGGGGTACGGGTTGTACTTACACTGTTGGGCTGGGGGTACGCTCCGTACGTCCGCGGGTGGGGGTACGGGTCGTTCTTACACTGTTGGCATGGGGGGTACGCTCCGTACGTCCGCGGGTGGGGGTACGGGTCGTACTTGCACTGTTGGCATGGGGGGTGCGCTCCTTGCATTCGTGGGTGGGGGTACGGGTCGTTCTTACACTGTTGGCATGGGGGGTACGCTCCTTGCATACGCGGGTGGGGGTACGGGTCGTACTTACACTGTTGGGGTGGGGGGTACGCTCCTTGCATTCGTGGGTGGGGGTTCGAGTCGTACTTACACTGTTGGCATGGGGGGTACGCTCCATGCATACGCGGGTGGGGGTACGGGTCGTACTTACACTGTTGGCATGGGGGGTACGCTCCTTGCATTCGTGGGTGGGGGTACGGGTCGTACTTACACTGTTGGCATGGGGGGTACGCTCCATGCATACGCGGGTGGGGGTACGGGTTGTACTTACACTGTTGGCATGGGGGGTACGCTCCGTACGTCCGCGGGTGGGGGTACGGGTCGTACTTGCACTGTTGGGCAGGGGGGTCCGCTCCTTGCATTTGCGGGTGGGGGTACGGGTCGTACTTGCACTGTTGGCATGGGGGTACGCTCCGTACGTCCGCGGGTGGGGGTACGGGTCGTTCTTACACTGTTGGCATGGGGGGTACGCTCCATGCATACGCGGGTGGGGGTACGGGTCGTACTTACACTGTTGGCATGGGGGGTACGCTGCATGCATACGCGGGTGGGGGTACGGGTCGTACTTACACTGTTGGGGTGGGGGGTACGCTCCTTGCATACGTGGTGGGGGTAGGGTCCATACATATCCGTCCCCACGCTATGTGATGTTTGTGCGGCCCGTACCCAGGCCTTTGCCACGTGGGTGCGATCCGTCCCGCCATTGTTGGGGTGACGTGTGTGGGCGTGGTCCGACTCGTACCCACGCTCTTCAGGCGTGGGTACGGGACGTACCTGTCTGGTTGTGTTGCCGGTTCGCGTGGTGACGGACTTCCGTTGTGGCGGTCGCTGGCTTATCAGGACACGCCCCCACCCCCTCGTGGTGACCAGGGCATGGGAGTCAGGTATGTCCAGGCCATGTGTGGTGTGTGACTCATGTGGTTGTTTTGTGGCCTGCCCTGGTCGTGACACCCCCACCCCACCCCACTTTCCCCCCTCCCTTAGTTATTCTGACCTTCTGCGGCGTCTGCGTCGTAACCTGTAGAGGAGGTGTACTGCTATGAGGGCAGGGATGACTCGTAGGTTCGGGTCCATGTCTGTCCGTCGCGTACTGGTCCTCCTTGTTCGCGGCGTCGTCTGTCCGTCGCGTACTGGTGGTCCTTGTTCGCGTCGTCCTGATTTCCCGGCAGTTTTTGGCTGCCGCAAAATATTCACCGTGCGGGGTGACGTCGGTGCGAATCGTGATTCCTGGGTCGTGAATGGCTGGCTGCGTGCGTCCCGACGTCAGGTCGGCGCTTTCCCGGATCGCATTGGTAGGTGTTTTTTGTTCGGTTGGGCTTTTTTACGAATCGTACGGTAATGGTGTACCCGTGCGAATCGTAATTCCTTGTTTGTAAAATTTGACGACCGGGTACGCGTCGGGCGGAGATTATGCTCCGTCCGACGGTTCGTACCCGGTTTTTGCCGGATCGTGATCGGCACCTATGTCTTTATTAGAAGGGTGACAGACTGAGGGAAGCATGGGTATTTGTACCTGTGTCCTTGAGGTGCAGTTAGTACATTAGTTCACTGAGCTAATTCACCGGCTTCTGATGGAAAGTAAACAATAACTCTGGTGTAAGATTTGACAGGTATGAAGACAAGCTACAAAGTGGAACATCAGAAAGAAAAGCAGAACACTGGGAGAAATTCATTGCCCAAGTCAGTAGTCTTGTCTTTTTTTCCAGTGAGAAACTATTCTCAAGCGCCACCGAGGCCCACAGAACAAGTACAGCAAAGGCAACGGAGGCGAAGTCTTTGCCCAGACACAGCACAGACATCAGAAGAATTAGCTTCCCTTGCATTTCCATTTTCACCATAGCGTCAAGAGCACAAGTTCCCCTCATTCTCAGAACAGGCAGACAGAATGGAGAGTAAATGTTGCCTTAAACACACACGATAGGTAGTACAGAAGTGTGAGAACCTCTCACACTCAGAGCACGCTCCTTCTGACTTCAGCCGATCCCTTCTGTCTTCAGCGGCGTAAGCCTACCTCACCCACATCATATAGACACAATATTGGCGTTATCAATAACTGTTTTTCTGCTCACAGAGGCTGGGTGGAGCATGGCTGCTGACGTGGAAGATACCCTTACACACAGACAAACACTCTCTCACATACAGGGACCGATTAGGATGTCAGTTGGAAAGCCTCAGACCGTCGGAAGCTTTCTGACCGTGGTCGGAGGCTTTCCGACCCAACACATTCGCTTTGCGGTCCGACCACCTTATTACGATTTTGGCACTCAAGTGTGAACTGGTCGGTCATTGCGACACGGTTCCGACTGGCGCTCGGAGTCTTCCGGGTGGTCGGAACAGCACCGTAATCCCCTATGGACGTCGTTTCCAGCATTGGGATTACGATGACAGTTTCCCACAGCCTTTCTGTGCCGGCCTTTCCAACACGGAAAGGCTGTCAGAATGTGACTTTGGGGGCCCCTAGCAGGGCCCCCTTGCCTCCCCGGCCTACCGTTGGTGGCCAAGGGGGTACCTAGGGTGCCCCCTGGAAATCCATGCACTGTGTGGCAGGCGCCATGGAGTTCCTGCCACAGGGTGCAGGTTTTTACACGCACCCCCATTTCTCTTTGGGAGCCTGCATTACAGCCGGTTTACGGCCGTAACACAGGCTCCTATGGAGAACTGTGAGTATCTGACCAAACAGTGTTCGGTCGCATCATAATAATCAGGCGGTCGAAACAGCCGACCATAGGTCGGCCAGTCCCGGGACCGAGATGGACATCGTAATAAGCCCCACAGTGTTTAATTTGAGCTGGTAGTTGCAGGTAGGACCCACCGGCACTGTTTTTTAGGAACCAGGACTTATTTTTAATCACCAAACTTTACGCAGAACAAGAGAGAGAAAGGGAGAAAAGTGGAAAAGAAAGAGGAAGAGAAAGAAAAACAGTAACAGAGGAACAAACAGTGATAATAAATAACTTGGAGGAGCGAGACGAAGGGGCATGGAGAAAGAGACATGGGTGAAATCAAGACTGTACAGGCCTGGCTGCCGAGAGTCTGAGAAAACCTTTGGCCACAGCACTTATTCTTTCACAAATTAAGCATTGCTCACATGCAACATAGTCATCACGGCTTCAGTAGAGCCAGCTTCCCTCACAAACACAAATTTACTTACACAAACTGAATAAGTGCAGCTGTTGTGTAATACGCTTTAAAAGGGTCCTTGTTGTACTTACCTGTGTTGTAAAGGCTTGCCTTGTAATGTCCATTGTGGTAAACACCTCTGTGTAAACGTTACATACCTTTCATGCAGTGTCTGTGCAGGATTGTGTTCTATCATTGTGTTACACTTGCATTAAATGTCTCAACATTTGGATAAAATATTTTTGTAGAAGGGAGACCACTCTGATGACTTAAACCTGAATCAGATCACGGATGATTCCTCTTGCTACTTTGGTCTATGTTCTATTACAGTTGTCACTCTTTTTAATGCATCATAAATTACATTACTGAAACGTATTATTCTGTTTACACTGAATCAGAAGCCAGGGCAATTTGCTTATAGGTTAAAGAGGAAGATGTCAAGAGATTATTTGTTTTACTTCTGAAAAGAGTGACACTACTCTGATCACATCACCTTACATACAGCTGAAGAACAAGATTACTCTCGTTCCTTTAGTAATCACTAGATTAAAGAAGAAATAAACTTTCATTGGTTTGCTTGCTATATATCACAGACGGACAATTTGACTTTAATGCAATCAGTGCAAGATTGTAGAAGCGATTACTATCTCTTTACTGTGCATTGAAGATTACTCCACTTGACTTTCTACATATTAAATTAAAGGAGCAGGCTGCTCAAATCACTTGATCCTACATGGGCTAACAGGAGGGCATTACAATGATTAGTCTGACCTCTATCAAACACAACACTTTGAAGAGGAAGCAGTAAGGTGAAGTGACAATACCTCAATAAATTCGAGAAATAGTAAACTTCTTTCTTTATTTTCCATTAGAAAGAACAATTCTCTGAATACGTTACCATGTATAGTTTATAGAAAGTAGGCCAGACTGATCACCTTAATGTGCATCAAATGACAGAAGGCGATTCCACTAAAACGTTTATATGGAATTAAATAGTAGATGACTTATACAAGCAACCAATACCAAACCCCAGCCATCACCATAGTACACCACACATCAGTTCAATACAACACATTCCATATATGACCCGAATTCTAGACATCAGCTATACTTCACTTCGTAATACTGCAATAAACCTCAGCATACCTCACCACATAGCACAATATATAACTACAGCACTGCGTGCACATTGTAGCACAAAGTGCGACACACAATGTCAAACACTGTGTCAACATGCATGACACATTTTCCATCAGCCTGCCACACACCATCCCACACTTACCACTGATTCACCACGTCACACCCCACTCCTCCATAAAACATCCCATCAAACTCACACTACCCTCTGCACCACAACACAAAATACCAAGCTGCATCACAAAACCCCATACATTTCAATTCATATGGACCATCACATTTAGAAACACCTCATGGGTAGAAGGAACTACACTGAAGAGATGACACCATATCTCCAAGGGTAGTAGAGTCATAATCAGTTAGATACTTGCCAATTACCTGAAGGTAATTAGTAACCTTTAGCAAGGTTCACAGTTTTTCCAAGACATGAAGCCTGGTAACCATGTTTTAATCAAAATGTGTTTTTTAATACCTGTCCAGTGTTTTCTAATAGGAGAAGAGAGGAAAACATCACAAGGTACGCTCTCGTTTGTGGTCACACACTGGATACGTTTGGAAGGACCAACAGACCTGTTGGAACTTAGGTTATATCTCTCATCATTGAACAATAAAAAAGGATATGCACGTCCAAACTCAGGACCATTTAATGTCAGTGAGAATATTAATTACTAGGAAACAAGAAGACTTTCAATATACACACCACACCCAGTGATTAAACATGGCACAACACATCCTTCTAACTCCATAAACCTGAAAGAGTTGTTATTTCTCACAAAGTCAGGCGTTGATCCACTTTCGGGGAGCTTCATGCAATAACCCACAATCAGAAGTTATCCTTCAGAGGTGCAGGATGAGAGTGTAAAGCCCAATAAACCTCTGATAAATGGAGCAAGCACTACTCACCAGGGAGTACCGTGCTTGTAAGGTCAGCCAACATATTTAGACAAAGGGTATGAAAACACAGACACGGATCGAGGCTGACCTTGACAGTATGCCAATATATGGCCCGCTGACTCCAAACCTCACCAAGGCAATGCTTAAATGGTGGGTGATCCACTATATAAAATATTGGTTCACTGACAAAATATCGCCTATGAAAATATCACCATACCTATTTATCGTGACCAAAATATCAATGTCAGAAATATCGTCATCCTATACTTACAATTGAATGTATAAAAATAACGGAAAAAAATATTGTTTTCATTACTATTGTTGTATTAAATATCATTTTTTAAAATATATATATATATACATTAAAATATTAAATAGCAACATTAATTTAATAAAATAAAATAAATGTAAATTGTAAACATAAAAAATAAATTTTATAATTTTCCATTTTATACATGCACTATTCCCACTACAATTCATACAAAAGTATGCAAGGTGAGCTACTAAAGATGTATAAAATGTACTACTCCCACTTTATGAAACAAAACAGTAGGAAAATTGTTACATCACCAGGGGTAAAATTTACTATTCCCACTCCAGTCAATACAACAGTAGGGAAAAGGTGGGATTGCGGAGGTATAGAATTCACTATTAACGCTCTAGTCAGTGCAACAGTAGGGAAAGTGATGGATTGTGGAGGGGCAAAATGTACTATTCCCACTCCAGTCAGTGCAACAGTAGGGAAAGTGTTGGATTGAAGAGGTGCAAAATGTACTATTCCAAATCCAATAACTTAAACATTAGGGAAAGTGTTGGATTACAGAGGGGTAACATTTACGATTCCCACACCAGTCAGTGGAACAGCAGGGAAAGTGTTGAATTGCAGAGGGGTAAAATGTAATATTCCCACTCAAATGAGTGCAACAGTAGTAAAAGTGTTTCATTGCGGAGGGGAAAAATGTAATATTCCGACTCCAATAAATGCAATAGTAGGGAAAGGGTTGGATTACAGAGGGGTAAAATCTACTATTCCCACTCCAGTCAGTGCAACATTAGAAACAAACAAATTCTCTTCAACACAATAAAACATAGTAAACAAATACAAATATAAATATATATAGATGGAATACAAATATTTAATATATATCCTAAAAATTAAATATTATAAATACATACTACAATGTTAAATACATATCATAAATAACAACAAATATTATACTTCTAATAAAAAATATGTTTCATTTAAATTATTTATTAACAAAAACAATATTTATTAAATATATTTATTTTATTTACTTCCCACCCTGTACCCCTACAAAACTCACAACCCCCACCTAAAACTTACATTTAAAATCAAACTATTTACACTATTAACATAAATATTAATCAATAAACTAATTATCATTAATTAAAAATTATGTATTGCTTAATTATAATAATTTACTTCCCACAACATACCGCCCACAAAACACACAATACACTCCTAAAATTTAACTTAACAAAAAATTAATTAAACAATGAATATAATGATCAATTTAATAATTAATATACATTTAAAAATAATTATAACAATTAAAATTAATTTAATTGCCACCCTATATCCCTACAAAACCCACAACCCACACCTAAAATGTAAGTACAAAACAAAGAAATGCACAAATAACATAGGGGCCCATTAGGATGGCGGCAGACCTGAGTCCGCCCGCCATCCTCGCGGTGTTTGGACCGGCCACCAGACATGTGGCGGTCCTGCACCGCGAATTAGGAGGCGACCGCTACCCTGGCGGTCGCATTCTGCATTTTAACATTGCGGTGGGTGCTGCTTACAGCAGCACCCACCGCGATGTCAAAATCACCTGCCTGGCATTTCCGTTCACCACGTGGCAGGCAACACGTGGTGCCTGCCACTTGGTGCAGGGAACAGCAGGGGGATACCATGGGTACCCCCTAGTGCAACCCCCCACTCCCTCAACCCCCCGGGGGCCCGCAACGGGCCCCCTAAGCCAATCCCCACCAGCCTTTCCATGGCGACATCGCCGCCATGGAAAGGCCTGCCCACAAGCCACATTGTTATATGGCTGGTGGTGCCTGCTAGGCACCGCCACCATGTTACTGGTCCAGCCCCGCCCGGCCGGCAATCGGAACGATTGCCGACCGGCAGAAAAGCGGCAGACGGACTCTGCGTCCGCCGCGAAACCCCCCGCCATCATAATATGGCGGGGGTATTTCACGTTATGATGGCGTAACAGTCGCCACCGCCGGCTTGGCAGTGGCAATCGTTACGCCATCGTAATGAGCCCCTTAATTATTAATTCAATCATTATTAATAATTAGAAACAAAATATGAATTATTTATAATTAATTTATGTGCCACGCTATACTCCTATAAACCCCACAACCCACACTTTAAATTTAAAAAAAACAATTACACAATTAACATAATTATTTACCAATTAAATAATTAATAATAATTAACAACTAATTATTATTTAATTAGACTTAATTTACTTCCCACCCTGTACCTCTATAAGCCTCAACACCCGCACCTAAAAATTTTAAAATATATATTTCCACAATCAACATAATGAATTAGAAATGAATTACGTTTATATTAACAACAAATTATTAATTATTAAAATTAAATTACTTCTCACCCTGTATCCCTATAAACCCCACAACCTGCACCTAAAATTGAAATAAAAAAATGAATTGCATAATTAACATAATTGATTCCCAATTAAATAAATATTATTAATTAAAAAAAATATATTAATTTTTTATAACTTAATTACTTCCCACCCTGTACCCCGGAAAAAAAACACAACCCACTACGGTATTTATAATCACATAAATAATGAAATTAAATTTCATTATTACTAAAAATTTACATTGGGCATCATTACGATGTCGAGCGGACGCAAGTGGACTGGAATTGCCCGACCACAGGTCGGCTGTTTTGACCGCACAATTTGGATTTAATCACCTCATGGGCGGTTGGAAACATCTATTTTACAATGGCAGTTTGTGTGGTAAGCGAAAAAGGCCCTCAGCACAACCTGCCACTGTAAAATGGATGTTTTTCAACATCCGTGCACGGTATGGCAGGCACCTCTCGGTGTCATGGTGCCTGCCATACAGTGCAGGGATGTTTAAGAGGGCACCATAAGTGCCCCCCAGACCTCATTGCGGAGGCCGCGGAGGGAGGGGGCCCTGGTAGGGGCCCCCAAAGTCACTTTCTGACAGAAAGGCTGACATGGAAAGGCTGTGGAAAAGTACCATCATAATCCCGACGGCCGAGCCAAGGCTGGTTCTACCGTCATTAAGGGAATATGATGGCTTCCGACGCTATGATGGGCTCTATGAGTCCGTCGTAGGTGCAGTGGAATCCCCCTGCTGGTTTCCCTCTGACTGCCGGCATTGTAATTCGGCAGTCAGAGGGAAACCACCAATGTCGGGCGGAAAGCCTTCGACAAGCTGTCGGATGGCTTTCTGCCCATTATCAAAATCAGGCCCAAAATAAAAAAACATGAACAACATGTATACAAAAAATTGACATTTATACATTTAAAATATATATGAAAATACATAACAATAATTAAAAAACAATATAAACAACTATATTTTTGTAAACAATATTAGTGACTTCAATATTTTTAAATTTGATATTACTTACCTTAAAATCAATATTCTTGACTACGATATTCTTTCAGACGATATATAAATATTACACTATTTTTGAGGCAATATTTTGGTATGACGATATTTAAATTCGATGTTTTGGCTAAATACCTAAAATATTGTAACACAGCGTTGGATTAGAAAGTAAGGTTATTTCATTTATGGTGTCCTGCTTTAGATCATTCAAAGCACACAAATCAGATTAATTCACCACCCATTACATTATAAAACAAAAGCATTCAGATTACTTTGCATTTAGTGACAGATTGAGACTACCCTAATTACACTATCTCAGTTTGTTTGCATGAGTAAATAACTATAGTGATTTATCATTTACTGGATTGCAGAAGGGGAACTACCCAGAAATGGACTCACAAAGAATTTTCCAACTGCAAAACAAAAAATGTTGTATATGCAGTTATATGCCCCTGTCCAAAAATTTACATTGGAAAAACCAATCAGCAAGTGAATCAACGTATTGTTCAGCTCGCTCAAGGATTAAAACAAAGGTAATGTCGGCCCCAATAGTTACTCATTTCATCGAGAAGAAACACAGTGAGAAAGAATTCAAATGGAATGTTCTTTCTGCGCTTAAGCCAAATCTACGAGGTGGTGACAGAGAAGCATCCTTTTTACAGAAGGAGGCGTACTTAATATTGAAATTCAACAGTATGAACAGCGGCTTGAATGAGATGTTAGAATTATCCAGGACCTAATTGTCAAATCTCATCCCGTATTCACTACAACTCCCAGCCAGCATCATAATCAATTCCGTAACTGGGTGGTTCAGAATGCCCGTTTGAGTCAAATGCTACCTCATGTGCTGTATCTTTGAAACCACATCGAGTTATAATAGTGCTAACAAAGTAATTACTAAGAGACCCAGAGCATTCCTGGCTTGACAGAACTACTACATCCTTCAGAAAGCCATTTGAATTTCATTAAAACTGAGATATTTAAAAAGCCAGTTAAAAAGGGAAGTAACTGCGAGCGCTGCTGTTTGGAAAGACAATCACTGAACGCTGTTGTTTCTTCAACTAAAAAGTAAGCTTTATTGTCTTTCTCGTCCGCATTGTAAGGCGGCAATCTTCAAGACGCGACACTATTTGTATGTCTGTTTTCTGGCTGTAGAAAGAAACAGACCTGGAATTTGAGAATGGTTACCCACGCTGTACCAGCACATGTTTGGAAAGATGATCACTAAACCTGGGCAAAGCACTACGCTACTCTCGCGTAGTTTGCGAAGTTTGCGCTACTTCGCACTACGCGAATTGCACGTAGCACAGTGCGAACACGCATAGCGTAGTGCAGCGGTCATTTTTTGCTTGCTCGCGGTCCTCAATGTCAAGTTGGCGATCGCGAGCAAGCAAAATGACATCCCAGAGAGACTTTTTCCTCGTTCGCGATCAGCAACATCAAGTTGGCGATCGCAAGCATAGAAAATAAAACCTTCCGGCGAGATTCTCAACGCGAGGAGGTCAGGTTTCTCATTGCGAGTGGTCGTGTATGCTCGCGACCGCTCGCGATGAGAAACTACCAGTCCGCGTTAAGAAAGCTGCCGCTCGAGTAAAAATCTACTCCTGCGGCAGAAAACTACAGCTCGCACTGTGCAATATGCCGTTTTCAATGATTGCACAGTGCCGGTTGCTTGTCCGCACTGTGCAATCATTGAAAACGACATCTTGCACAGTGCGAACAGGGTACTACGCAGTTCGCGAAGTGCTACGCGTAGCTCGCGTAGTGCGAAGTGCACTTTGCGTAGCTTCGCGTAGTGCTACTTCGCGAACTACGCCCAGGGTTAATGATCACTCAACGCCGTGGCCTCTCCGATTAAAAAGTAAGCCTCTCTGCCTTTCTTGCCCGCAAGGTAAAGAGGCCACTTACAAAATCTGACACTAATTCAAAGTCTGTGTTGTGGATGCAAAAACAGACCCGTAACTCAAGAACGGTTCCCCATCCTACACATTCACGTTTCGAAGAAGGATTACACATCGGCGGTGACGCCATCGTGAATCAAGTAAGATACTCGAATAACTCTTTTGAGTGTCTCTCCAAAGTGAATCTGGCAACTAGATGCTTAAAGGTTCCCTTTGACTTTTCAGATCTCAGACAGAATAGTCAATGAACTTGATTTTAAACTAATTGCGCAGCGTGTATGATAACTTACACAGTTGACATTGATAAGGGGTAGAAATCATTTACAAAATAGCAACATTTGTTTATTTTTTAGATTACACAAAGTCAAAGCACTGAAGTGAGCCCCATGAGTACTACTGGGACTCGAAACGCGTCGGCATTCTTCACCATTGAGGAAATATTTAATTAGGAACACAAGCAGCTTAAAAGAAAATTTTGTAATGTTTTGACCCGAGCTGCGCCCAATTGTGTTGTCAATTGGCATCATCCCCTTAAAAAGGAGTGTGTAAATTAAGTACTTGAGCACAGCGGGATTGCTGCATGCATATACTTTTTTAAATGACTGACTGGTGTAACACTTTGATGTTTTGTTCAGGTATTGCTGTCTATCACGTTTATAATTTATTTTATGTACTCTTTTGAAACAAAAAGTGTTTTACCTATTTCTGACATATGTGATAACAGAAAAATGAAAAAATTAAAGAACGGTTGCATAAATAACCAGGACCAATGAAATCAGGAACTGGTTCTCGTATGTTTAAGTAGAGAACAGCAGAGGAAGTGGTAGTTAGGTGTCTCATTGTGCTACTTTAATTAGGCCCTATCTAGCTAACTGCATTTGGGCCTACCCCCTTTAATTGACTTTTAGAAAGTTGGCATTTTCTGATTCCAATCGACAGTGCCTTTCTGCCAGTGTCTGGGGTAACATGACTATGGATAACTGTGCTATTGGGGTTTGTGTATTGGTTCCAGACAAAGGGAGCTTAGGTGTGTACAGGATGGCTCATCCTGACATGATGGCGGGGGAGGGGCTGTTGCCAGCCCCACTTAAAAGGGCTTTGCCTACAGCACACACAAAAGAACCTGATACCACACCTAAGCTGCCTTTTGTCACCCCAGACAGTTTAGAGCCTTCACCAGGGGAAGGGAAAAACTTTCCAGAACCAGTTTTGGGATAGGGCAGGGAGTCCCCCCATACAAAGGTATACATCTTGGACCACCAGAGCCACTCATCAAAATACTCCTGGACCTTTGGAAGATTCAGAAGAAGGACTGCCCTGTTGCCAGAAGGACTTTCCTGCTTCTGGAATGACTGCTTTGCTGTCTGAAGAAGAAAGTCTGGCCCTGCTTGCCTTGATCTCTGGGCCACCTACAGTGACTTCAAGGGCCAGTTGACTGATCTCCTGTTTGAGCTAAATGGACACAGCAAGCTTGCAGAGGCCTACCCTACAGCTGTCCAGCTGACCAGCACCAATTGAACCTGCCTCATCCTACCTGGTGGCCTCTGCTGGAGTGAGTCCTGATCCCCAACAGGTGATTCCCAGCTGGATCCTTCACTGGCATTAGAGGGCACTTCCCTTTACCTAACAGATGGTTCCATCAGATCCGGCATGAAGTGATGCAGGGCTCCGCAAAGCCATGCGGAATCCGCTGTAAGGCTTCACCAGATCCAACACCGAGCAATGTGAATCCCTGCAAAGCCTTGCTGCCCAGCTGAAATCTTGATCATAACTAATGCCTAGTGGCACATTGACCCCCAAAGGCTTAGCACACAACTGTAAGCTTCAGCAGATCTGATGCAGAGTGACGAGTCACTACCCAGCCACAAGCTTCATGGGAACTAATGCAGAGCAACACTAAGGCGCCGATCACGATCCGGTAAAAAATTTCCCCGTGCGACTCGTATCCGGTCTTTTTACCGTGCGAATCGTACAAGTGCCGTACGAACTGGCAATCACGATTCGCATGGTAAAAAGTCCATACGAACCGTATCGGGAATGATTTCCCACACGTCCTCGGGTCGGAAAATGTGTCCGACACGTCCTCGGACGATTCACCGTACAAACGTGAAAAGTCAAGTCCGACCGAGGAATCACGATCCATCCCGTGCGTCCGAGGGTACAACCGTATGGAAAAAACACCGTCCGCACCGAACTCCTATAGCAACCATGGAGACATGTGCCCGCATACGCGCCCAACACTCCCCCCAGCCCCCGTACGTCCGACACGTACCCCCCGTGTATGTACACCCCCACCCGTCTAGGTACACCCCAGTACGTTCGAGTCGCACCCCCACCCCTGTACGAGCCATACCACCGTGTACCTACACCCCAGTACGTTCGAGTCCTACCCCCACCCCTGTACGTGTCATACCCCCGTGTACCTACACCCCAGTACGTTCGAGTCCTACCCCCACCCCTGTACGTGTCGTACCCCCATGTACCTACACCCCAGTACGTTCGAGTCGTACCCCCACCCCTGTACGTGTCGTACCACCGTCTAAGTACACCCCAGTACGTTCGAGTCGTACCCCCACCCCTGTACGTGTCGTACCCCCGTGTACCTACACCCCAGTACGTTCGAGTCGTACCCCCACCCCTGTACGTGTCATACCCCCATGTACCTACACCCCAGTACGTTCGAGTCGTACCCCCACCCCTGTACGTGTCGTACCACCGTCTAAGTACACCCCAGTACGTTCGAGTCGTACCCACACCCCTGTATGTGTCGTACCCCCGTGTACCTACACCCCAGTACCTTCGAGTCATACCCCCACCCCTGTACGTGTCATACCCCCGTGTACCTACACCCCAGTACGTTCGAGTCCTACCCCCACCCCTGTACGTGTCATACCCCCGTGTACCTACACCCCAGTACGTTCGAGTCCTACCCCCACCCCTGGACGTGTCATACCCCCGTGTACCTACACCCCAGTACGTTCGAGTCCTACCCCCACCCCTGTACGTGTCGTACCCCCGTGTACCTACACCCCAGTACGTTAGAGTCGTACCCCCACCCCTGTACGTGTCGTACCACCGTCTAAGTACACCCCAGTACGTTCGAGTCGTACCCCCACCCCTGTACGTGTCGTACCACCGTGTACCCACACCCCAGTACGTTCGAGTCGTACACCCACCCCTGTACGTGTCGTACCCCCGTGTACCTACACCCCAGTACGTTCGAGTCATACCCCCACCCCTGTACGTGTCGTACCACCGTCTAAGTACACCCCAGTACGTTCGAGTCGTACCCCCACCCCTGTACGTGTCGTACCACCGTGTACCCACACCCCAGTACGTTCGAGTCGTACCCCCACCCCTGTACGTGTCGTACCCCCGTGTACCTACACCCCAGTATGTTCGAGTCGTACCCCCACCCCTGTACGTGTCGTACCACCGTCTAAGTACACCCCAGTACGTTCGAGTCGTACCCCCACCCCTGTACGTGTCGTACCACCGTGTACCCACACCCCAGTACGTTCGAGTCGTACCCCCACCCCTGTACGTGTCATACCCCCGTGTACCTACACCCCAGTACGTTCGAGTCGTACCCCCACCCCTGTACGTGTCGTACCACCGTGTACCCACACCCCAGTACATTCGAGTCGTACCCCCACCCCTGTACGTGTCGTACCCACGTGTACCTACACCCCAGTACGTTCGAGTCGTACCCCCACCCCTGTACGTGTCGTACCACCGTCTAAGTACACCCCAGTACGTTCGAGTCGTACCCCCACCCCTGTACGTGTCGTACCACCGTGTACCCACACCCCAGTACGTTCGAGTCGTACCCCCACCCCTGTACGTGTCATACCCCCGTGTACCTACACCCCAGTACGTTCGAGTCGTACCCCCACCCCTGTACGTGTCGTACCACCGTGTACCCACACCCCAGTACATTCGAGTCGTACCCCCACCCCTGTACGTGTCGTACCCACGTGTACCTACACCCCAGTACGTTCGAGTCGTACCCCCACCCCTGTACGTGTCGTACCACCGTCTAAGTACACCCCAGTACGTTCGAGTCGTACCCCCACCCCTGTACGTGTCGTACCACCGTGTACCCACACCCCAGTACGTTCGAGTCGTACCCCCACCCCTGTACGTGTCATACCCCCGTGTACCTACACCCCAGTACGTTCGAGTCGTACCCCCACCCCTGTACGTGTCGTACCATCGTGTACCTACACCCCAGTACGTTCCGGTCCTACCCCCAACACAACCTCCTAAGTACGGAGCGCACCCCAGGCCCCAACATCACACCCGCATGTACGAGTCGTACCAACCCACACACAAGGACAGCACCGTACAACCAAATGGCCCATGTACACACCGTACACACGCTCAAAACGCACGTACGCAACCAGGCCAAAACTAAACAACACAAGAATACACCATACGAATGGCACAAAGCCACTAAACATGGCCAACAAACACTACAAAAACACCTTCACTGACCTGCAACTGCCAAAGACAAACAGAGGCCCAAAACACCACCACTACTTATAACACACCCACCCAAACTTCAAACACTGCCACACCCACCCATGGACCAATAAAAAGGGCCCACACACACAAACCATGAGCCTTTGCAACAGACTCACTGCTGCCAGACACCACAGAACCATACTACAAGCTACACCACACCTTACACTTGCACACCTTCACACAACCACCTTCACAAACACCCCCTCATCACATTCACACACACACACCCACAACCATCCACACCCCCCCCAACATCCACACCCCCCCCCACCATCCCCACCCACACCCCTCACCATGCCCACTACCAAGAATCCAAAGTTCAGTAACCGAGAGTTGGAGGTCCTTGTTGATCAAATCCTCAGAGTCGAGCCACAGATCTTTGGAACATTGGTCAGAAACACCAGCCTGGCAGCAAAAACAGCCATGTGGCAGACCATCGTCGATGCTGTGAATGCTGTTGCGGACACCAAAAGGACCAGGCAGGAATGCCAGAACAGGTGGTACGATCTGCGGAGGAGGGTCCGAGCCAAGAGGCAGGAGGAACACGACCAGGCCAACGCCACCGGAGGAGGGCCCTCCCGCAGACCCGTACACTACCATCCCTGGGAGGAGAGGGTGATGGCCATACTGCCGGTGGAGGCAGTCGAAGGATTAGAAGGACTCCGAGACCCGGGTGAGTACACAAACAACGCACCTCACATGGGGGGAACGGCATCCACAACCAAAATCACTAACAGGCACGCAACCACCACAAGCCATCGCATGACTCAACCACACTCCATGAGCACGCACATGCCACTGCTGCCACCATGCCCCATGCACCCAGCTGGACAATGTCAAGTCACAGGCCACAGAAGACAACAACACATGACACGGTAACCCGGATGGCGGGAGGCTGGGCACCAAAAATCACATAGTGCTACTCCGAAGCAGACAACAATGCACTCTGCCCATATGGCCTAGGTCACAGCCAGACAAACAGTGTGTCCCAACACAGGAATGACTTGCCAGCAAATGGCGGACGCCTTGCATCAACACATGGGGGTGAAGGCACTGTTTTGCACATGACAGCAGCTAATGAACAGCCAACATTGTGAAAGAGTGGCAGCACACACCACCACAGCAGCAGCGCACAGACACACATCACACCCAATGGGTGCCTGGAGATCAGAAACAAACTCACATCAACAAGCCAAGGGCCACTCAAAGATCTGCTAACAGTGTGTGCCCAGGAAGCTGGGCTGAGGTGACAGAGGGTGACACACAGAGGGAGGGAGAGGGGGACAGAGAGGGAGGGAGAGGGGGACAGAGAGGGAGGGAGACACAGGGAGACGGACAGAGGGAGGAGGCTGACACACAGAGGGAGGGAGAGGGGGACAGAGAGGGAGGGAGAGGGGGACAGAGAGGGAGGGAGACACAGGGAGACGGACAGAGGGAGGAGGCTGACACACAGAGGGAGGGAGAGGGGGACACAGAGGGAGGGAGAGGGGGACAGAGAGGGAGGGAGAGGGGGACAGAGAGGGAGGGAGACACAGGGAGACAGACAGAGGGAGGAGGCTGACACACAGAGGGAGGGAGAGGGGGACAGAGAGGGAGGGAGAGGGGGACAGAGAGGGAGGGAGACACAGGGAGACGGACAGAGGGAGGAGGCTGACACACAGAGGGAGGGAGAGGGGGACAGAGAGGGAGGGAGAGGGGGACAGAGAGGGAGCGAGACACAGGGAGAGCAAATCAGCCGTGTGGCGTGTGCGAATGTCTGCTCGTCAGCAGGTAGACTGCGTGCATGTAGACAAGGGTGGCCAGTCCCAGAACCCCCCCTCTTCACCATGGCAAAACACAGGGCCATGTCACAACCTGTTCACGAGCACAACGACAGCTACCGGGATCATATAAGTGTGTGGATCCACTCCATGTGCACATGTACAGTGCTACACGGAAGGCGCCAATGCATGGCTCGCCACACCTGCCCACTCCACTGCTGCCTGCAGTCACACTTGACGCAGCAAGTAAGACTGTGCCACACATAGTTAAAGGGGCCAAAGTGGTGCCCAAGGGACACACCCATGCACAAGTGCACTGTGAGTGGAATGCAAGACAGATCCTAATTCCAAGAGGAAATGTGCCAACTTTGAAACTGATGAAACATGGATGTTGCATGGACCAAAATTAACATTGTCTCTCTCACACACAGGTCAACGTCGTGGTGCACCCCCCAACACAGGGGGGAAGACTCACAGGACCTGGATCTGCAGGAGCCCGATCCCACCGGCAGCGACCACTCTCACCACTCTGTGGACGACCCCGACCGACCTGGCCCCTCTGGTGTCCAACCACCTGCAGCACCTGCGTCAGGCACAACTGTGCCAACCACCACCCCCACTCCTGCCACATCCCAGGAGACACCCAGGATCCCTGCCCCAACACCACAATGCAGCCAGGCTGGCCAGGAGGGACACGGTGTCCCGGGCACCCAGGAGGAGGCAGGCGACAACGCCAATGCCACCCCTCAGGGGTCCCGGAGACCCGATGTGCCCACAAGGGCAGGCCAGGCGCAAGTGGGCAGGGGTGGTGGGAGTGGAGGACGGCGGAGGCGCGAGCCTGACCAGTTGGCTGGGGATCCGGTATTTTCCCATGTCCGTAACATCCTGGACTCATACCGGCAGGACACCACGGGCATGGCCCAGGTTGTGTCCACCCTCAATGAGATCAAGGGGAGCCTCGATGAGATAAAGACCCAGCAGGCCCAGCAACATGCGGAGCTACATGCCTGTCTACTGGTACACCAACGGAGGATGGAGGACAGACAGGCTGAGCAAGTGACGGCATTCCAGGGGATTCACGCTACACTCCGTCGGATGGCCGACAACATGGCCGACCCTCCCTGTGCCAGAAGGCGGAGAACATCACCACCCACAGGGAGGGATCAGGAGGAGGAGGAGGAAACATCCGACGGAGCATCCCAGATGTCGTCACGGCCTGCTGCTGAGGTTCCCCGCAGGAGGGCGGGTCGTCCACGGAAAGGACCGTGAGGGTCGGCGCTACATCACCATCTCCCAGGACACCTGGCCTGGCACCTGGCCCACTGGAGCAACAGCATCACAGCATCAAGAGACATTCTCTGCCACATGGCCCTGCTGGTCACTGGCTGACCAATGTTGACAAAGACTGTGGCATGGACTCTGAGGATTTCCAATGGCAAGGACACCAACTCCCCTACTGAACTTTGGATTCCAAAATCCCGGAAAGACCCTCACTTTGTCCCCCCCCCCCCCCCAATAATAAATCACACTATGAAGAGTAGATGCCTGCTGGTAGAATTATTATCTAACATGTGTCTTGTAAAGTCAAAACATGCCTGAGTCATCTTTTGTCTTCAACCACCCACACCCTGGGGCCTGAGTCTGGCACAGGACACATGGGTCACAGTGTATTAGGCAAGACAGACATGGAGCACCATACACACCCGTGATGGGCCCAACCAGCTGAGGGGGTTACCGAACAACCGTGCTGACACACACATTGAGTACAGCAACAGTCATGCGCAGAGGTCAGGGATCCAGTCCAGTGTCCTGGGGGGCACCCAGGTATGTGTAGACAGGTGGCAGAACCATGTCCTGCAAGCTTGAGTCCGGTGGATGCAGAGAATGGGGGCCTGGCCAACGTTGGATGCATGGGGATGGCACATGTCACAATACCCACACAGTCATGGACATCATGCCCAATACACAGTCTCAGCCCACACACACAGCTTGCATCTTGCCACTCGACACATTGACACATAGCCACAATCAGGGAATACCATGCCAGACAAGCAGGATGCACCGTGGCAACACACCAGCATTGACTGAGAAGAGGCACCTTGGAGGCATAGGGACACCTTTATTAGTCATGTATTCGGGATTGCTGAGGCAACTCGAAGTACACATGAACACATCATGTGGAGTAACATCTGGGTCCAACACTGGCACCCCCCTTCAGCAGCACACATGCGTGTTCGCCATGGAACTGGCACACAAGCGTCGGCTAACAGCTAAATACCCACAGCTGCACACGGAGAGCCTGCCATACACCATAGATCCGCTGATGTCGAAGTCCCACACCATGTCAAGCCAAAGCTAACCGTATGTGTCCGAGGGCAGTGTCACACACATTGATGCCATCATCACAATCCCCTATCCCATCACTGATGACTGTCAACCAGGCAGACCATCTATTCAGGGGTACACAGCTGCATGTCGTGTCCCATGGGGATACGACATGGCTGCAGAGGAACCAAACATTGACAGGGGCAGTGTGCATACATCGTGAACAACTGCCACACCCAATACACCCCTGATGCATCCCTTACCCTATGGAGACTTCCAAACGTGTCCGTGCCTGTAACGCTGAGTCAGCCCACGATGACGTGTCCCTGAGGAATAGCAGTGCCACAACAATGCAAGCAGCAGACGGCATGCGCAAGTACCTGGGGAAGAGAGACACACAAGAAGTCAGCCACAAAAAGCACAGCCACTTGCATGTGCATTTACTCGACACATGTATGGATGACAACATGCTAGGTCACAATTATGACTGGGGAAGTACAACCATCACTGGCACCATCACTCCAGTGACACACCCACACACACCTCTGACTCACGTGCCATACATGCAGGTGGAGACACACATCACAACGCATGCCACACGGGGCCAAATGCGTGCACACTCAGACACTGGTACTCACCACTAAGCAAAGAAGTCGCGTATGAGCCGAGTCCGGATGTCCTCTTGCGGCTCCACATCCTCCACATCACTAGCCCCATTGCCAAGCCCTTCGTCCTCCACGGGTGGATGCTCCTCGTCATGTTGATCCAGGATAAGTGGCACAGCTCTTTCAACTGCCATGTTGTGCAGCATGCAGCAGACCATGAAGATCTTGCAGACCTTTGCCGGGCATATGGGAGTGCGCCGCCGGTCTTGTGGAGGCACCTGAATCGGCTCTTCAGCATGCCAAACCTCCTCTCTATCACTCGCCTTGTCCGGCCATGGGCGGTGTTGTAGCGGAGTTGGGCCGGCGTGATGGGGTTGCGGAGAGGTGTGAGCAGCCAAGGCATGTTGGGATAGCCAGCGTCCCCTACATGGGAAGCACATGCTCATCGTTAGAAGTGGTGAAGCGGTCGTGCTGGTAGGCTATACAGAATACAGGACAGACAGACTGTACCCACCAACAACACATGCCCGTTCGTTGCGCAGCTGCATCATCATATCAGGCATCCCGCTACGTCTCATGATGTAGGCATCGTGTGCTGATCCTGGAAAACGAGCACAGACATGTGAAATCACCATGTTGGACTGACACACCACAAGGGCATTGATGGAGTGGTAGTGCTTCCGATTGCGGTACGCCACCTCCCGTGCGTGTGGTGGTACCAAAGCTACATGTGTACCATCTATGGACCCAATGACATGGGGCATCCCTCCCAGGGCATAGAATCCACGCTTGACCTCAGTCATCTGTTCAGGGGTTGGGAACTTGATGAAGTCATCCAGGTGAATCAACATGGCCTCTAAGAAATCATGCAGCACACCGCTGAACGTGCTCTGGGACATGCCACCAACATGAGCTATGGTATTTTGAAAGGTACCCGTGGCAAGAAAATGTAGGGCAGCCATTACCTTCAGCTGGGGTGTCAGTGCCGTGGGATACCTGTGCTGCGGTTGCAGGTGTGGTGCCAGTCTCGCCGTCAACTCCAGAATCAACGGTTGGGTGAAGCGGTAGAGCCGGATGCTGTCATTCTCCTGCATGGCAGCCAAGTCTGGAATTCTTCGGGCAAGAGGCGGCGCTCTGCAGTAATTTTGAAGTGACAAGGAAGAGTGAGTGCACTACGACAACAACTCATGTGTACTGAGCACATGTTAATCTGTCAATACACACATGCTACATAGGGAGTCAGGTATGTGCTACATGGCCAGGACACGTATGGATGCAAGGTGACACTCCTTCCAAGACCCAGCTACACACGGAGATTGAGAACCTCCCCATGCCACGCCATGGGAATAGCTGTGTCCCAGTGCAAGTGAACAGCCAGACGCAACACAGGAGTGACATACGCCCACACATCAGCAGCAGTAGGATGCCGATTGCAGAGACTGGTAGCGGAACACTGGAGCCACAGGTCACATGACATTACACTAGGACAGCCCACACACCTTGCCATGAAGGTGCACATGTCATGACTCACCACACATACCTTGTGAGGATGCTGACATGTCCTTGTCACGCTACTCCGTGTCCCATGCATACATGTGCACCTCACATCCGATAGCACATGTGGCATGGTGTGCGGAACAGTGTGCAATGACAAACTACACACAGACACATGTTGGTTGCTGCAACGGCTGCAGCTTTTGAGGGTGCTCCAACATCAACCTGATGGGAAGCCCCCACACATACATGACATAGTCACATTGTGCACCGTGGGTAGTGACAAGTCAGGTGTCATAACCCCTGTACCGGGCATCAGGGGACACTTCCGTGTGTTGTTGTCCGTGCCATGCCAGTGACGCTCACCCCAAGTGCGCAGTACGACATGCACACATGTCAAAGGATTCAAGGGCATGCCTGGCACACATCGCACCATCACACAGTACATCTGTACACATCTCATCATACATCTGGTGCCTTCTCGACTCAGGAGTAATGTTCCACATCACAGGCCGTCACACCTGTGCCCCACACATGTAGTGATGCACAGACGATGCCTCGATGTCAATTAATGGACAAGTATGTCCATCCATGTACAAGTATGTCCGACCTATCCCTACCTGTGTGCCGCCTGTCACCACTGTGATGTGTGAAAACCGCTGTACTGCTGCCAAGAGGGCCTGTGTACGTTCCCATATCACTATGGGAGTGCTGCCGTATGTGTACCCATCGTGATGGCGAGCGTACAGGCATGTGTACGGCCCGTACCACTACGAGTACGCATACGCGAGGCCACCCATAGTGGTACGGGCCGTACACACGCCTGTACGCTCCCTAACAGTATGGGTGGCCTCGCGTATGCGTACTCGTAGTGGTACGGGCCGTACACATGCCTGTACGCTCCCTATCACTATGGGTGGCCTAGCGTATGCGTACTCGTAGTGGTACGGGCCGTACACACGCCTGTACGCTCCCTATCACTATGGGTGTCCTCGCGTATGCGTACTCGTAGTGGTACGGGCCGTACACATGCCTGTACGCTCCCTATCACTACGAGTACGCATACGCGAGGACACCCATAGTGATAGGGAGCGTACAGGCGTGTGTACGGCCCGTACCACTACGAGTACGCATACGCGAGGCCACCCATAGTGATAGGGAGCGTACAGGCGTGTGTACGGCCCGTACCACTATGGGTGGCCTCGCGTATGCGTACTCGTAGTGGTACGGGCCGTACACATGCCTGTACGCTCCCTATCACTACGAGTACGCATACGCGAGGACACCCATAGTGATAGGGAGCGTACAGGCGTGTGTACGGCCCGTACCACTACGAGTACGCATACGCGAGGCCACCCATAGTGATAGGGAGCGTACAGGCGTGTGTACGGCCCGTACCACTATGGGTGGCCTCGCGTATGCGTACTCGTAGTGGTACGGGCCGTACACACGCCTGTACGCTCCCTATCACTATGGGTGGCCTCGCGTATGCGTACTCGTAGTGGTACGGGCCGTACACACGCCTGTATGCTCCCTATCACTATGGGTGTCCTCGCGTATGCGTACACGTTGTGATAGTGAGCGTACAGGCATGTGTACGGCCCGTACCACTACGACTACGCATACGCAAGAACACCCATAGTGGTATGGGCCGTACACACGCCTGTACGCTCCCTATCACAACGTGTACGCATACGCGAGGACACCCATAGTGATAGTGAACGTAGGCACGCGTGTACGGCCCATTGCAAGGCATTTGGGGTGCCCTAGGGCCCCGGAACGCACCGTACCTGTGTGTGTGAAGCTCCAAATTACATAGGGGACACATGAGGGACAAGTATTAAGGCCTACATGCATGCTGGTTGTCATGGAGACCAAGTTCAAAATTTGAATTTGTTCTGGAAGGTGCACAGCAGAAGTCAGTTGGAATTAATCTACTTTGTTGCAATGTGTTTGTGGGGCTGACATCATGCAGGAGAATGAAAACGATAGAGAACCCACAGACTGCTAGGTTTGAAGGGATTGGAGGACACATAGGATGCAAATGTGAGTGACCAATCACTCTGTACTCCTGTGCATGAGACAGGGCAGAAAGGCAGATATAAGGCAGCCAGGTCCCATGAGGGAGAACTTGCCTGCACATCTTTGAATTCGTCGACCCAGCTGCTGCTACTGATTCCCTGGAACCATGTCAAGGGCTGTGGAGAGGTCACAGCCATTCACCCTGGAGGAGAACCTGGCATTGCTGGATGTGATCCTCCCACAGTACCCCCTTCTGTATGGGCGACCAGGGTATCAGGTGAGTGCATAGGCCACTGGCACAGACTGTCCCTTTGTTGTGACTGTGACTTCTGGCATTGTGTCCTGGTGTGACACACATGCTATGTACTGTAGGGGGGGTCCCAGGGGGGGGATGCCTGATGTCTCCCAGCCAGAGCATGCTGTGGTGCATGTCTGCTCTCCTCACTTGCATTGTGTTTACTGTGACATTCACTGCATGTGGCATTACACATTGTGCCTGTCTAATCCTCCAGGGTATGGAGCTACTACAGTCCTCCTGTGATTCTGTGGTTACCCCAGTGTGACAGGTGACTGTACCTACAGATGTGTGTTTGTCCACTGTACCTATGCTGAGAGTGTCCACATGATGTGTTCGTCCCCTGGACATCTGTGTGTGTAAGTCCAATGTCATTTGTGTGGGTGCATATGTGTAGTGGACCACCCCAGATGCATGAGGCCTGGATATGCCCTGCACATCTCATGTGAGCAGGGAGCAGTGCTGTGTGTCTGACGTGCAGAGCCAGCCCCACACCTGTGAGCCCCCCTGATCTAGTGGCACATGTGCAGTGAGGTTTGTATCTGCATTTGGCAATGCCAGGTGAATGTCCTGTGTCTGTGTACTCTGCTGAGGTGGCGTCAGTGGCCTGTGGCATGTGACTGCTTTGAGGTGCTGGCCAGACACAGGAGGTGTGTGTGCAGAGTCCTCCCAGCAGTGCCCTGAGACAGGAGGGGTGGGTGCAGAGTCCTCCCAGCAGTGCCCTGAGACAGGAGGGGTGGGTGCCTAACACTCCCAGCAGTGCCCTGAGACAGGAGGGGTGGGTGCAGAGTCCTCCCAGCAGTGCCCTGAGACAGGAGGGGTGGGTGCAGAGTCCTCCCAGCAGTGCCCAGACACAGGAGGGGTGGGTGCCTAACACTCCCAGCAGTGCACTGAGACAGGAGGGGTGGGTGCAGAGTCCTCCCAGCAGTGCCCAGACACAGGAGGGGTGGGTGCCTAACACTCCCAGCAGTGCACTGAGACAGGAGGGGTGGGTGCCTAACACTCCCAGCAGTGCCCTGAGACAGGAGGGGTGGGTGTGATGCACAGTGTGAGCCTTGATCATTGATTGTGACATTGCCATCATCCCACCTGTGTACCTACAATGGCACGTACTGCTTCTTCCCTCCCCAGAGGATCATGTCCCCATGACAAAGGTGCAATGCATTGGCTGCATGACATGCCTTGTTGTAACCAGCTAATTTTTCCTCATATGTCTCTCTGTGACATGTGGCTGGTGTATTGATGTGGTGTCACTTGTTCTTCCTCACAGGTAGGCGCCACTGCCAAGGAGCAGATCTGGCTGACCGCCGTCAGTGCCGTGAGGGGTGTGGATGGTCGGAGGCGGAGCCTGTCCCAGGTGAGGAAACGCTGGCAGGATATCCGGTGCTGGACGCGGAGGATCGCACGGGTCCTGCTGGGGGACTCACCTGTGAGCCACAAGAACCGCGGGCGCCGCCGTCTGAGCCACCTCCACAGGCGTGTGCTGCCGGTGGTCTTTCCAGACTTGGAGAGGCGCTTACAGGAGATGCAGCAGCCGGAAGGAGGTAGGTACATGTGTGTTTGTTGTGTGTCACCGGCATTTGTAAGGGCACAGTAGCATGAATTCACTGCCAGGGTTTAAAGGTGCTGTGCAGATCCAGTTTGCCCCAGTATAGCGCAGCGCTCCTGCCACCCTTCCCCTCCATGCAATGTGTTCCCTGGTCTGTGTGTGGTCACTCCTTCACAAGGTAATGTAGGCTGGCGCTTTGTCCACGAGAACTATGCCTGTAGCATCATGTGTGGGGGTGGTGTGTAACAGGTTTTGGGACCTTGCCTGTGCCCTGTCCAGTTCACTGCATGTGGGTTCCATGTCAGTTGGCACTGATGCTGAGTCCAGACATGGGAGTTAGTCTCTCAAGTGTCATGCCTTACAGCGCGCATGTCCTATGTAGTGGCTTGTGACATGATGTGCATGAGTGTGCGATACGCATAGTGCAGGGATGGTGGCGTGTGTTGCAGTCATTACCATTCAGGAGCATGGAGTTGTGTGGCCACTACTGTCCCCTGGGGCACCTTTTCCTCGGTGTTGTATGTGTCATCCAAAAACGTGGACACTCTCAGTGTCTACAGCGTAGGTTGTGTTCTGTGCCATTGTCCCCTGGCACCATGTATATAGACGTGAAATTTAGTACAGGTGTCCACTGTGCAGCCTGACCTGAATGTCCTTCTTCATACTCACAGTTGCCAGTGCCTGTGTGTCTTGTTATACTCATCTGAGGATGGGCACTGGTACCTCATTATTTGTACAGGCGCACCTTGGGTGTTTGGCGTCCAATCTTGCATTTTGCCTGCCCCTGTGTTTATCACCCAGACTATGAGATGTTGGTGCCACCTGTGTCTCAACAATTTGCCTCGTGTAGGGGGTGGTTGGGGCGGGCAAAGCCTATATGTCAAATCCTGATTTCTACTTGCTGGGTATGGGCAGTGTGTGATGTTTGTCTGGACATACACTCAAGGTGCAGTGACCCAGTCATGTTGGGCATGTTTTCAGCATTACCTATGCAGCATGTGTCTCAAGTTCATGGATATGGTCCCAGGTCATCCCTATTTTCGCCAACGCTGTGTGGTGCAGATGCAGTGCTGGATTGTCCCCAGGGCCTGGGTGCTATGTCAGACTCCGTTTCCTGTCATTTGCTATTGTCTCATGCTCTCCATGGTATTTCAGTGGCATGGTGGCTCAACCAACTGTGTGTGTAATGCCCTACATCGGTACCTTGTTTAGTAGATGTTAGGGATCTTCCTTTTCAGGCTATGCAATGTAACCTATGTAGATTGGACTCATGTGACAGATGTGTACAGGTGTCTGATTAATTTCTGTCTCTCCACCCTGCCCACAGCATCGTCGGGGGACACAGAGGGAGACATGGACACAGACCAGGCGGAGGGACCGAGCACCAGTGCCAGCCGTGACATCGTGGCTGGCACATCGAGTGGGACAGAGGCGGAGGAGAGTGTGGCCGAGGACCTGTCGACTGGCACGTCAGAATACGAAGCTGACAGGTCCGAGGAGGATGTCACCGAGTGGGCGGAGGCTGCACCAGCAGCTGACAGCGGAACAACACCTCGCACCGCCCCCTCCGTTCCCATCAGCCGCCTCCCACTTGCTCGTGTCCCTTCCCAGCGTGCCCGGTCACCGCATGTCTCCTTCCTGCCAGGCACCGCACCCCCTGCCCCTGTCTCCACTGCTGCCGCCTATGCCGAGTCTGTGGACATCCAGCGGTAGCTGCAGGTTGGTCAGGCTGCGATCCTTAATGTCCTCCATGCCCACGGCCAGACCCTCAACAACATCGAGGCATACTTGGAGGGCATTCATTCATCGCAGGCTGACCAACGCAGCTTGCTGAGGTCGATAGACTCGACACTGACTGCAGCAGTGGGTCTCCTGCAGCGCGACCTCCCACCACCTACCCCTGCCCCATCCACACTTCCCACTCCCATGCCTGTCCCACGTACACCCAGACGTCGGCATGCACCCACATCAACAGACACAGGCACCACACCAGCAGGGAAGGTCCACCGCACTCCTCCTGACACGCACACACAGGGTGAGGTAGGCACACCCACTGGGTCGGGGGCCAAACGTGTGACACGCAGCCAGAGTGGGAGTCCGCATTCCACACAATCCACTCCCTCCAAATCCCCTCCCCTCAGCTCTCCTGGCCACCTCTCCCCCAAAGACTCCTTCATGGCCGCTCTGTCCCTGAGCCCCACAGTGACACCACCCCGCAAGCGGTCAAGGAGGTCCCCGGTCAGGGTGCTTGATTCCCCCCCCCCTGTCTACACCCTCCCACAGTGGCGCTGCGACCCATCCCTCTGACCCCCCCCCCCCTCCTTGGGGCCTGTGGATCCTTCGGGTGCAGGGGAATCCCTGGCGGACCTTGCAAAGGTGTGTAGTGCCATCCTGGCCTCCGCCTTTGGCCCTGCCCCACCCCCTGTGGGGCAGGGCAGGGCATTCTGACACTACTGCTCTGCTGGTATTGGTGTTGGTGGGGCTGCTACATGGTTTTGGGTGGTGTTTATGTGTTGGGTGTGTGGGAAATGTAGTAGTGGGCTGCTCATTGGGGGGACCCTGGGATCTGTGTGCCATCACAAGGTGTTAGCTAACTTTCTTTGTTCATGTAAGCAGTTACTGCATGGTGCAATTGTCCCAGGGTGTATTCCTCCCTCTGTGTACCCTGATATCTTCCCTGCAGGGTGTTCCCATTATTTAGCGCAGAGCTGTGTCTACATGAGCTGTGTGTGTGACGGAGCCCTTCTACTTTGGCCATGCATGCAGGGCCATGTCTCCACCTGCAACATTCGTGGCATCCTTGGTGATCACTGTACATGTGTATGGAGTCTGTTGACATGAGTTCATGGGGACATGTTCCCTTGTAGGCAGTATGCATGTGTGTACTTCCAGCCTCACACACATGTGTTACACCCCTCCTGTCTCAGGGCACTGCTGGGAGGACTCTGCACCCACCCCTCCTGTCTCTGGTCACTGCTGGGAGGACTCTGCACCCACCCCTCCTGTCTCAGGGCACTGCTGGGAGGACTCTGCACACACCCCTCCTGACTCTGGTCACTGCTGGGAGTATTGGGCACCCACCCCTCCTGTCTCAGGGCACTGCTGGGAGGACTCTGCACCCACCCCTCCTGTCTCAGGGCACTGCTGGGAGGACTCTGCACCCACCCCTCCTGACTCTGGTCACTGCTGGGAGTGTTAGGCACCCACCCCTCCTGTCTCAGGGCACTGCTGGGAGTGTTAGGCACCCACCCCTCCTGTGTCTGGGCACTGCTGGGAGGACTCTGCACCCACTTCTCTTGTGACTGGGCACTGCTGGGAGTGTTAGGCACCCACCCCTCCTGTGTCAGGGCACTGCTGGGAGGACTCTGCACCCACCCCTCCTGTCTCAGGGCACTGCTGGGAGGACTCTGCACCCACCCCTCCTGTCTCAGGGCACTGCTGGGAGGACTCTGCACCCACCCCTCCTGTCTCAGGGCACTGCTGGGAGTGTTAGGCACCCACCCCTCCTGTCTCAGGGCACTGCTGGGAGGACTCTGCACACACACCTCCTATTTCTGGATATGTACGCTTGGAACATACACGGTGGGGGTACGCTCCATGCATACGGGGTGAGGGTACGAGTCGTACTTACACTGGTGGGGTGGGGGTACGCTCCGTGCATACGGGGTGAGGGTACGAGTCGTACTTACACTGGTGGGGTGGGGGTGGGCTCCGTGCATACGGGGTGAGGGTACGAGTCGTACTTACACTGGTGGGGTGGGGGTACGCTCCGTGCATACGGGTGAGGGTACGAGTCGTACTTACACTGGTGGGGTGGGGGTACGCTCCATGCATTCGAGGTGAGGGTACGAGTCGTACTTACACTGGTGGGGTGGGGGTACGCTCCATGCATACGGGGTGAGGGTACGAGTCGTACTTACACTGGTGGGGTGGGGGTGGGCTCCATGCATACGGGGTGAGGGTACGAGTCGTACTTACACTGGTGGGGTGGGGGTACGCTCCATGCATTCGAGGTGAGGGTACGAGTCGTACTTACACTGGTGGGGTGGGGGTACGCTCCGTGCATACGGGGTGAGGGTACGAGTCGTACTTACACTGGTGGGGTGGGGGTGGGCTCCATGCATACGGGGTGAGGGTACGAGTCGTACTTACACTGGTGGGGTGGGGGTGGGCTCCATGCCTACGGGGGTGGGGGTACGTGTCGTACTTACACTGGTGGGGGTGGGGGTACGGTCCGTACGTCCGCGGGTGAGGGTACGAGTCGTACTTACACTGTTGGGGTGGGGGTACGCTCCGTGCATACGGGGTGAGGGTACGAGTCGTACTTACACTGGTGGGGTGGGGGTACGCTCCATGCATACGGGGTGAGGGTACGAGTCGTACTTACACTGGTGGGGTGGGGGTGGGCTCCATGCCTACGGGGGTGGGGGTACGTGTCGTACTTACACTGGTGGGGGTGGGGGTACGGTCCGTACGTCCGCGGGTGAGGGTACGAGTCGTACTTACACTGTTGGGGTGGGGGTACGCTCCGTGCATACGGGGTGAGGGTACGAGTCGTACTTACACTGGTGGGGTGGGGGTACGCTCCATGCATACGGGGTGAGGGTACGAGTCGTACTTACACTGGTGGGGTGGGTGTACGCTCCATACGTACGCGGGTGGGGGTAGGGTCCGTACATATCCGTCCCCACGCTATGTGATGCTTGTGCGGGCCGTACCCAGGCCTTTGCCACGTGGGTACGATCCGTCCCGCCATTGTTGGGGTGACGTGGGTGTGGGCGTGGTACGTCTCGTACCCACGCTCTTCAGGCGTGGGTACGGGACGTACCGGTCTGGTTGTGTTGCCGGTTCGCGTGGTGACGGACTTCCGTTGTGGCGGTCGCTGGCTTAGCTGGACACGCCCCCACCCCCTCGTAGTGACCAGGGCATGGGTGTCAGGTATGTCCTGGGCATGTGTGGTGTGTGACTTTGGTGGGGGTTTTGTGGCCTGCCCTGGTCCTGCCACCCCCACCCCACCCCACTTTCCCCCCTCCCTTAGTTATTCTGACCTTCTGCGGCGTCTGCGTCGTAACCTGTAGAGGAGGTGGACTGCTATGAGGGCCGGGATGACACGTAGGTTCGGGTCCATGTCTGTCCGTCGCGTACGGGTCCTCCTTGTTTGCGTCGTCCTGTGTGTCCGTCGCGTACTGGTCCTCCTTGATCGCGTCGTCCTGTGTGTCCGTCGCATACTGGTGCTCCTTGATCGCGTCGTCCTGTCGCGTACTGGTCCTCCTTGTTCGCGTCGTCCTGTCTGTCCGTCGCGTACTGGTGGTCCTTGTTCGCGTCGTCCTGATTTCCCGGCAGTTTTTGGCAGCCGGAAAATATTCACCGTGCGGGATGACGTCGGTGCGAATCGTGATTCCTGGTTCGTGAATGGCAGGCTGCGAGCGTCCCGACGTCAGGTCGGCGCTTTCCCGGATCGCATTGGTAGGTTTATTTTGTTCGGTCGGGCTTTTTTACGAATCGTACGGAAATGGTGTTCCGTGCGAATCGTAATTCCTTGTTTGTAAATTTTGACGACCGGGTACGCGTCGGACGGAGAATATGCTCCGTCCGACGGTTCGTACCCGGTTTTTGCCGGATCGTGATCGGTACCTAAGTCTTGCTGCACAGCTGAAAGTTTCATAGGAACCAACACCGAGCATTGCAAAGCCTCCCAAAGCAATGCCACGCAGACCTTGTATTAAGCTCATAAGGTTCCAATTCCTAGAGGGCTGAACTTGGCCCAATGTCTGCCTTAGGCTCCATCAAGGTTGGTCTGAACTTGTGACTTTGTCCCGGCTCAGCATGACCAGATTCCAACAGTTGTCACTTTGTGCTTTTTGGTGTTATTTTTACCTAGAATTCTCCAGTCGTACTGATTGGATTTTATTTTATTTATTAAAATGTACTTTATGTTTTCTAAGTTGGCTTTGGCTATGTCTTGTGTTGTGTTTTCACTTTATTACTGTTTGTGTTCTGCATAATTACTGTATACATTGCCTCTAAATTAAGCCTGACTTTTGTACCAAGGTGCCGGAGGGGGTAAGCACAGGTTAATTTAGTGACATTGGTGTTTCACCCTGATGAGGATTTAGGTTTCTCCTTGAGTGCAGCTTCCATCCCCCTCAACCAATAACACAATTTCTTGCAAAAGTTAACTTGAGGAAACTTATATAAAAACTTTTTTGATAGACTCACAGATCAGAGAGGAACAAAAGATCTACAAACCCATGCTATGCTGTTGTCCTAGTCAAAACAATAGAAGCAGGGTAAATCTATTTTCACGTCATTGCTTTTTAATCCTTAAATGTACTTCCCTACTAATAATGAAAGTGAAAGTTCTCTGAGAAGGAATTCTAGAAACGCACATGCATTGATTACAAGAGCCATTATGATGAACATTATGGCACCCATGAAGCTAAAATTTGTGTTGAGCAGTGGGTAAGAGTACCAGGAAAGGTTCCCAATGATGAGGTGAGGTTTCATAGTACTTAGTCATTATAAAGTTGTCAAGTGGATGTGGAATTGTGTGCAGTTCAGCGATAGTAAGTGCTGGAATTTGAATCGGGTGGCGGTATGTGACTGTAAGATTGCAGAAAATTGAAGTTTAGATGTTAACAGGTTTTGCAGGCTAAATAATTATGTTTTAGAAAATAAGGACGTGAGGAGGAGCAGTGATGTATGGGATGGGGGAATCTATAAATGTTGATACCAATTAAATGAGTGTGTAATCATCCGTTCTGTCAGTGATAACAGAAGTGTGTGGGGGTAACCAGTGGCAGGTATGCATAGTGAGCATGGTGAACTGGAGTCTGAAGAACATTGGCTATGTGATAACCAAGATGTTGTGGATCAGTTCTTGAGTAATGTACGCAGACCGTCAAATTATTTCAAAAGAACAAGGTACTGTGAGTGACAGAGGAATGTGTCTAAAGAAAATCCCACTTACTATGAGATTTGAATGAATGCTATAAATGTGATTTATTGCATCAGATATGCCTTCACTATGCAATGTTCTACTAATGCTTTGATCTTATTGATATGGTTTAAGATTTTGTATATAACTACCATAATATTGCTGTTTTGTAAATAGTAGTTCCCTTTTGCTTAGTAATTATACTCTCCAATCCCTTCCTATTTTTTATATGCTCATGTTTATACATACTGTTTTTAAATATTGTTACAAGGGGGATGTGTAATGTATACGATATGTTGGTGGCTACGTCTGCATAGAATCGTTGTGTAAGTGGGTTCTATGCTCTGTTGTTTGGGGTTGTGAGAAATGGGATGATCATTAGCAGCGGGGAAGAGCAGATTCACAGATGAGCATGTCGCAGCCATTAAAGTAGTGTTGTATCATGTCAGGAGAATCTGTACACTACAATTCAAATATCTTGATATCTTTGGGTGTACAGGGGGCTATGCTCCTTGCTATTAGGACCTTACTGGCCTTATGTCTTTGTAAGACAACACTGCAGAAAACTGAGTTGTTCAGGCAATAAGGTTTGTTCCATTGACCGACTGATTATTCTGTCCACTATCTATTGGTTTTGAACCCTTGCATTCTTCTGCCGAGAGGGCGAAAGACATGAAAGTAGGTTACACAGTACCAAGGAGACCAGGATGGCATGGGTTTAGCTGCCTCCCATACATAGGGCCACTGGATATAAAATGCACACAGTCCCCAAGGATAGTCGGAAAATGAGATTGTGTGCTGAGTTGCTTTCCTCATAAGTAAACATTTGATGCATTTGCCACCTAACTGACAATCTGCTGCATAGTTTACTGATTGCAAAGAAAATCTCATGCCGGTTAAACATTAATAAAATCTTCCTATGCTGTATGTAATGTGAAGCCAGATACTGTGCAAAAGTTAATTTGTCTCCTTTCAGGTGTTAATTGTTGTAAACAGTCATTTAAAGGGGTGACAATTGTGTCCGGATTTGTTAAATATTTCAAAATCTTGGACTGGGGGAAAACGTGTGTCTGAAGCAGGGGACCAAACCCTCACATTCTTATATGTGATTAGAAGAGGATGGAGAGAATGATTCTTTCACTGTCACAAGAATGTCCTGCCTCGTTATGCTCATCACATGCACTGGAGCAGTTATAGCGCTGGAGCAGCTAGTACTAGAGAGCACGAGTACCCTGGACACATCCCCAACCTGTTGTGTCTCTTGTTAAAGCCTGATTTCTTGAATCCTAAAGTGCCTTGAATCTTAAAGTGCAGGGAGACAACTATACAACAAATATGTGCTCAAGAGGACAGTTTCCTAATGCAACGTGGTGCTTTTCCAGGATTTATAGCATGTAAATAGGATAAGCTCAAAACTGAAGACAGGATTTAGCACATAAATTAGATGTGCTGAAGAAATGAGGCCCGCATTTTATTATAAGAAGTACCCAAGTGCAGGCGTGTCTTCTGCTGAGTGCAACACTGTGTGCTTTAAATTATCTCTTTTATTCTGGGAGGTAGAAACGACGGCGTTAACAAGAATGGCATGTCTGTGCCTCCATACAAGATAATATTCATAGTTGATGGTGAATAGTATTTAAATAGAAACTGATTAATGTGTATCGTGTCTTCTCTCTTAATAAGCCTACATCTTTTTATATCACTGATATTACTTGTGTGTTTACATGTCAAAATGCCAAAATAGATAGACAGGAATAACAGGTAACATCTTTCATAATTTATTCAAGCCTGCTGCATAATTTGGCCATCCAGTGCTGCATAATTCCACTGGCTTTGACTATACTTTTCCCCTGAAACACCGGCCATTCGCTCACCACTAAAGGCCACCATCCCGTCCACGCCTCAATGTAATGCCTAGTAATGAAGCTGGCTGAGTGTCAGTCCTGATTATACTAACCTGTTGTTCAATCAAGGTAACCCCATGTAGTTCATTCAAACCAGAGCTGGCCCTAAATGCAGGGGTATAACAAAGGATTATGCAGCCTGACAGTCAGAGCTGCATAGGGTAGCACCCCTTCAGGGGCCCCCAAATTAGCCGAAAAACATGAATATCTGTAAGATACGGGAGTATCAGGTGCGTCTCATCACATTCTGCTGTGTCAATGACTGAAAATATACAGAGCAAGTTCAAGGAACCACTCTATTGAAGACTTGGGGACAGATGTTGGGTCGCAAACCAGCCTGTGTTTTTTGGCACAACAACAGGCTTGAAGACTGACATCCATTTTGTGTTGTGACTAATATACTAATCCAACTAACATAATAATCAGTCGCAGCGTAAAATATACATTTACACGAGGATGCTCATTAATATGCATGGCTCAGGAGCTTTCTTATGACCTGAACAGCTGTCTGCTCCCCCAGTGTCGCAGTCACCATTCACAAGCACGGCTTACTATTAGCAATACCACCCCTTCTCAGATATCGGTAACAAATCATTAGTTTACAACCTCAATTTTGGTTGTAATTTATTGATATATTCCAAATCAAATTGCAAGGAGTCTGATAGGTTTTACACGCTCTTTTCATGTTCATATCAGTATGATTTACAATATGTAACATTATGCCCCCCCCCCCCCCCGAAAAGTTTCTGCAGACACCCATGCCCACAGTCTTGTGTTCGGTTCTGAGCTGTTAACACAGTAGAAACTGTGTCACATGAGTTAACAATCTCATTTAAACATGACACAAGGGTCTTTAGGCTCCAGTGTTGCTTTCCAGTAACTCACTGCTCCTTTTTATGCCCGAAGTGGAGTAAAGAGGCTTTTGCCTGGGATTATTAAGAAATTAGGATCCAGGATAGAAAGCATGTTTCTAAGAATCCTCTTCAAATCCTGAAAGGTTACATTATTAAGTCAGGAACAACTGAATCATGGAGCACTGCATCAATCAAACGGCTTATTTTGAGGGTTTATGCACCGTAAAACATTTAATTAGATTGAGTTCTCCTATTTCTCATTGTTACATATCAGATGCAGAGACTGAGGTCAGCATATCTCCCTCACCCTCTGTCACTAATGCTGTGCAGATCACATCTGTCTTGTAGATGAAACAGGCCGTGAGTTTGAAGGCTTGGATTTATATGGCAATCAATAGAAGATCGAGTTTATATATAAACATGTCCTTTCAAATTCGGATCATTATTAAACAAAATAGCCCTTTGCAGAGGGCAAAGTATTAAAATATTAACATTAACAACTTATCCCCCAAGTGAACATCCAGTCTAGGAACTAACTTGTCAAGAACATCTTTTCTAGTTAAACCAAGTGAACTATTCCTACCTAATTAATATTTAGAAAACAGAAAAAGAAATGTATGGTTACTCAATATATAAAGAGTGATGAAAGGTTTTTGCAAAACGAGTGCAACAATGAGAAAACGCCTGGCAGGAACACCCACAAAAGAGTTGTTGCACATGGCCAGCATCCAGGAATTATCACCCCAGCTGTTAAACTAATTAGAACAGAACAACAGGAGGAGGAATGGAAGTTGGTTGCTATATGGACATACTTCTATAATTATTCTTTCCCATAAGACTGGCTCCTTCGTCTGTCTCTGCTCAACAGTGCAGATGGAGTAGTAGTCTTATACTAACATTTCCCTAAACTTTGATCATCCTTTTGCTTAGTGAGGTGTAACAATGACTCCTATTCTTTACCCACTCCTACCTATTAAAAATACAAATTGTGGGCTTGATTCACAAACTGTACTTTGTAGTACGTTTTGTAGTACTACCATAGCAAAACTTACTAGAAAGTGTTATTCATAAACTGCACTTTTGTAGTAAGTTCTACCTTTGGGTATGTTTCTACTTTTCGTTATTCACAAACTGCACTTTTGTAGTACCTTACACTTTGGTAGTAAGTCTCTGCCTCCATTATTTTCAATGGGAGAGTGTTGCACTACCACTGGTTGGTCATGTGTAGTGCTGGACGTACTACAAAAGTGTTAGTCAATACAAAAGTGAAGTTTGTGAATACCAAAAAGTCGTACACTTACTTAAATGTGTAAACTTAATCAAACGTATAAGTTACCTTTGTGACTCAGGCCCCACAAATCCGGTTATCACTTAACCCGTTCCCCGCTCATGACGGAACCACAATAAAGCTCATTAACCCCTTCGCTGCGGCGCGAATTCCGCCGCAGCGCTGGGGGGGGTTTGGGGGGGTTGACGGCGCCGCTGTGCTCATGACGGAACCACTCCGTCATGAGCCACGGGTGCGCTGTGCTCATGATGGAGTGGTTCCGTCATGCTGCGGCCGTTGGCGGCCGCTCCTCTCACGCGGCGCTAATTCCCCGCCTGTGCGGGCGATTAGCGCAGTGGGTGGAGTCATGACGGAACCACCCCGTCATGAGAACAGCTCACCCATGACTCATGACGGCGTGGTTCCGTCATGAGCACAGCGGCGCCGTCAACCCCCCCAAACCCCCCCAGCGCTGCGGCGGAATTCGCGCCGCAGCAAAGGGGTTAATGAGCTTTATTGTTGATGTACCAGCACCCAGAATTCATGTTATTTGAAGCTCATTGTATAAAAATGCCAACTTGTTCCCTCATTATTTGCAAATTCATCAGGGCCCAATTGTTTTAGAAGTCAATTCACTCCTCAGTGACTTCTACTATGACGTAAAATACTCATGAATTCATGCATATTCTTTAGTAACCATGGGTTAAATGTAGAATTAAAACACAATGTATTTCTCTCATATATAGGATTTGATTATGATGCCGTGCGGAAAGGCTCCGAACAGGATTCGGATTTGGCAAATCCGATTCGCAAACTGTTTACCAGCAAATCAGACCCCTTTCTGGACGACCGATTACAATGCAAGGAAACCGTTCGAGCTGTCCGTCCGAACGACATTTGGACAGCTTGAGTCAGTCAGAGGCGAATCGTAAAGCTCTAGGGACACAATTTCCGAACGAACGATTACGACGACCAATTCGGACAGCCATTCCGATTTGGTCTGCCCTACACGAAACGGCTGTCAGAATCTGACTTTGGGGGCCCGTAGCAGGCCCCCCTGCACCAGTAGGCCTCCGGTTGGGGCCCATAGGGGCACCCAAGGGAATCCTCTTACCAACCATGCACAGTGTGGCAGGAACCATGGGGTGCCCATCACAGGGTGCATGGTTTTCCCAAACCATGCCTTTTTACAATGGGAGCCTGTGCTCTCGTTCGGAACACAGGCATCCATTAAAGTCAATGTGAGTCCGACTGAAGGATGTACAGAAGCATCGTAATCGGTCAGTCAGACTCGCAGAACCCGAGTCAGTCATAAACTATTCCAAAACCGATTTGGTCGGAAGAGTTTCCGGACCGGATCGTAATCGACCCCATACTGTATAAATGGTCCAAGAAGTCTGGTTTTGTTTTATTTATTAAAAGAGGGCATAGATTATTAATCAGGCCACCTTCGACAAAGTCTCAAGTTGAAATTTGCTAATCAACCACCAGTATGTATGCATTTGGTTAAAGGAATATCTAGCAAACACAAGGAGATAATGGATGGAGCACTGAAACTTTTCAGACACTCACCGCCAGTCACAGATCTGGATTGAATCCATCATCATTCTTTTGCTCACCTCGCCACCCCGGTTCAGACCCAGCCATATGCAAATCAGTCTTGACCCCGTCTCTCAAGGGAACAGTCCAGCCCGAACTGCCAACCCAGGTCTTCCGTGGAACTGAAACAAGCATCCTGGGACTGGTTTCAGGGTAACACCCCTCATCAGCCAGGCTAGCTTGAATCCAGTGGCAAAGTGAGCAAGCGACTCACGTCTGGGCATACCCTGCTAACCTAGGGCGAACAAAGCAGACACAAGGAGATAATGGACGTCCTAGTTCATGATGGAACCAGGTTTTTTAATAAAATCATGAACAATGGTTAGGACTAGTGGAATTATTTGATGGCTTGGCTTTGACCACCTAATTACATATTTGCCACACTAGCCAAAATGTGCCACTAATTTTCAGAATTCAGCATATAATGTTGTTTCTAGATCAAAGGTATCAAAATAATACTGTGCCACATAATATTACATCATTTGCCCCTTTTCCTGCATACATCGAATAATTTAGTCCTTCATTGTGCCTAATCTTATTGATCTTGCCAATGGTAACTCTTTATAGAGTGGTTTGGGAGCTGTCATGGTGAAGAAAGATATTTCACAAGGAATTGTGAGATATGTTTCATCTATGGGTTTTTTATATCACTGCATATTGTAAAAACACGCTGTCTTTTATTGTATATAGGGCTCCTGGTTTTATGGTATTTATTTATTAACATTTCTGTCTGTATTTACACATATTTATTTCTTGGTTATATTCTTGGTTTTATCCATATTTATTTTGTGTTTAGGGAATAAATGGAGTCGTAAGATGGTATATTTCCACTTTATTTAAATGCACTCATACTTTGATGCCTGGCACATATTAACAAATTAGGCAACTAAATATAACAAAACACTACACCCACAGGTAACTATTTCATTGTATACAAATATATATTAACATATTCCTACATTAAAGGAAATCTCATCTTTTTTTAACAGCCCATGCTGTCTATCTGCTCAGCTGTTGGCCTGTAATTCATCAAAGACTTCATGGAGAGTAACACACAAGAAGCATATTTTTCTGTATTTTTCTGCTTTTTAAAATAAATACAGAAATGAAACACATTGTGTTCTTTCTGTATTTATCTGTACAAATTGGTAAAAAACGAAAACTGAGAGCCTTAGTTAATTAGTATAAGTGGATGGTTAAAGCATATTGTACCTTTTTGAGTAGGGGAGAATTTAACAATCATAAGAGGGGAAGATTTGAGTGGGTCATGCTTCCCTTCCCTCCATCAACAATGGTGTCAAATAGCATATTACACTCAATGGATCTACATGTAATCAATCAATCAATCAATCATTCCATTTGTAAAGCGCACTACTTACCTGTGAGGGTCTCAAGGCGCTGGAGGGAGGGGAATGCTGCTACTGCTCAAAAAGCCAGGTCTTGAGGAGTCTTCTGAAGGTCAGCAGGTCTTGGGTCTGCCGTAGGTGGCTGGGGAGGGTGTTCCAGGTCTTTGCGGCATGGTGGGAGAACGATCTGCCGCCGGAGGTTGCTCTTCAGTTGCGGGGGACTGTGGCGAGGGCGAGGTCAGCGGAGCGTAGCTGGCAGGTGGGGGTGTAGAAGCTGAGTCGTTTGTTGAGGTACGCTGGTCCGGTGTTGTGGAGTGCCTTGTGTGCGTGGGTGAGGAGCTTGAAGGTTATCTTCTTGCTGACGGGGAGCCAGTGCAGGTCTCCCAGGTAGGGTGTGATGTGGCTGCGGCGAGGGATGTCGAGGATCAGGCATACAGATGCGTTTTGGATGCGTTCAAGCCTTTTCAGGAGTTTGGCCGAGGCTCCTGCGTAGAGTGCGTTTCCGTGGTCCAGCCTGCTGCTGACGATAGCCTGGGTGACCGTTCTTCTCGTTTCGGTGGGGATCCACTTGTAGATCTTGTGGAGCATGCGGAGGGTGTTGAAGCAGGAGGAAGAGACGGTGTTGACCTGCTTAGTCATGGACAGGGTGGAGTCGAGGATGATCCCTAGGTTGCGTGCATGGTCGGTGGGTGTTGGAGCTGTTCCCAGTGCGGTCGGCCACCAGGAGTCGTCCCAGGCCGAAGGGGTGGATCCGAGGATGAGGACCTCCGTCTTGTTCGAGTTCAGCTTCAGTCGGCTGTTCCTAATCCATTCGGCGACGGCCTTCATTCCTTCGTGGAGGTTGGTTTTGGTGGTGTGGGGGCCCTTGGTGAGGGAGAGGATCAGTTGGGTGTCATCGGCATAGGAGATGATGTTAAGGGTCGTGGAGTCGGGCGACGTGGGTGAGCGGTGCCATGTAGATGTTGAGCAGCGTTGGGCTGAGGGATGAGCCCTGGTGTACGCCGCAGATGATCTTGGTGGCTTCGGAGCGGAAGGGGGGGAGGTTTATGCCATGCTGTTAAGTGCATTAGTTATGAATTTGTAGGCCAATGTACTAAGAGACAGGTGCCTTGACACTTTATGACCGGTCTCTGATTTTGCAGTGCGACTGATGTAGTGAAAGGTCGCATCACTTAAATCTCCAGTCTCAGGGGATCACAAAACTACATGCTCAATGAATACTAATCAGGCAGGTCAATATTTGCTATCTCCTATGCTTAGCTACAGAAAGAAGGATGTGGGCTGCATCTCTGTGTTTGTATTCCCAAATGGTAAACGTTTTTGCTACTTAAAAGAAAAAAACTTTTCCCTTTAGAAATACATCAGGAGGAGTAGGAAGTGGTCCCAGGGATGACTGTACGCAGTGCTCTAAGGACCAGTGCCTGCGCTCACAAATTTACCGACAGGATTCACAGAGAGTAAAGTGTCCTGAAGAGACAATTTCCCCTTTGCAAATCAGTTACCATCTTCTTTGAGGTTCTCTGTAGCTCTTAACCCCTTTGGTGCTTGCGAAGGCCGATGCAAGCACTACCTCCCTGGTGCGGGGCACGTCCATTGGCCATCACCAGGGAGGCCCCCCTTTAAATCTCCAGAGATTGTTTTTTTTAAATTTCCCTCGGGGGAGACACGGAAGGCTTTCCGTGTCTCCCCCGCCCCCCTCCCGCCCATCTGTGACGTCAGCGCGCCGCGAGGCTCTCTGATGTCACTGATTTCACCACCGGAGACAAGGACAGCCGCAGGTAAGGCCGCACTCGACTCCAATGGGGAAATCAGGCTGAAAACGGCCTCCACAGCTTTCAGGGAGGCCTCGTTTGAAAGGGGAGATCCACGACCAGGAAACCCCACTAGACACCAGGGATGTCTTTGGGGGGGTCGGCCCTCATGGTAACATTTTAATGATTAAATATATTGGCTTTGTTTGGGGGGGGTGATCGCCCCACCAAAACTGTTGAAAATAAAATGTTATATTTTTTTTTAAATGGTGGCGAAATTGGCAGGGGGTCGGTCCTCCTGCTCAGTGGCCGACCCCCTGTAGGGCCAATTTTTTTTTTATAGCCATGTGCTTTCCGTGGGGGCCATAATCGGCCAAAGCTATAAAAAAACAAAATAGAGAAAGAGAGATATCTCTTTCTTTAAATATATATAGATATATAGAGAGAGTCTTTTTCTCTCTGTGGATGATATCTGTATATATGTGTATCTATATACATATATATGTGTATATAGATACATATATATACATAAGTCTACAGAGTGAATGAGATATATATGTATCTATATACATATATAATAATATATATGTAGAGATCAAATGTATATATATATATATATATATATATATATATATATATATATATATGTGTGTGTGTTAATTTCGCTCCGTCTTGCAAATTACTCTCCTTTGGAAAAAAGAACGGGCACAGACCACAGCGTTGTGCAGGAATATTTATTGCTGCTCTAGGACCTCTACAGCCATGACGCGTTTCAGCCCTCCTCGGGCCTTGATCACATGACACGCTCTGTCAAGTGAGCTCTTTTTTTATACCATTTTTTTACCCAATAGTCATTTACTCAACCAGTGTTTAAAGTGACAGGTGCACCATTACGCATAACGTTAAAATAAAAGAACGATTTCAGAAGTTTTGCTGGAAATAGGGAAATGCATAGTGGAATAATTACATTTCTGTCATTGTTATAAAATTAACACAATAACATTTCCTAAAACACTTGCGAATGAAGGTTTATCAAACAAATTCATTCCATCGTATGTACTTATTGTTGAAACTGCTTATGAATAATTTCAAAGGGGAACATGATTATAAAATTGTCTAAAATCATGTCTAAAAGAAAATTTCGGTATAAATACCATTTCATAAAATTTATAAAGTCCCAAATTACTGTGCAAATTTCGCTAATACAGTACAAGACTTCTGTGATTTTTATGTAAACGTTAAATGTTGTAAAGTGCAAATGCTGTGCAAAATTGCAAAATACTATTACTAGCATCCTAATAAAAACCCAATTTTAAAATCTTGCAAAAAAGATTCTACTAACTCACCCTGTGTGTAAAACGATGTGCAAATGTGGCAGTTCAAGTGTTCTAGTTGACATCAAAATGAATATTTACAATTAATGAACACCAAAATCAAAATATTTAAAATATTTGATGACTAGGTGGACATAATGATTTCAGAATCTGTTTCTCTTGCAGTTAACTTGTATTAGAGACAAGTATATAGTTCCTCAGTGGCATTTAGACCCTTAGGATATTTAGGGTCGAGGTTAAGAATATACTTAGCCTCGAGTAGTCTGAGCACTCTTTCTCTGTCTCCTCCTCTTTTGTTGGGAGTGACCGCATCTATTAAAAAGTATCTCAGACCACTGGGGTCAGATTTGTGTGATTCACTAAAATGCCTAGCAATTGGATATGCCTGATATTGATTTTTTATTGCCCTTAGGTGCTGGAGTATCCTCTTGTGTGCTTGTAAGATCGTGCTACCAATGTAGCGAAGTCCACAAGGGCACTCCAGCACATAGACGGCATAGTCAGTTTTGCAATTGAGGGATTTGGTTATCTCATTTTCCTTTTTCACTGAAAGGGGTTTTGTATGTGGTCTGATTGCAGCCATACTGGCATGCCTTACATACTCGACATTTGAAAAAACCCTTTCTTTGTGATAACCACGTACTCTTACAGGGACCTGTGGGGTCATTTTGGACCAAAATATCTTGCTATATGTGATAGCTGGTTTCCTGGGGAGCAAGTGCCCAATAATGGGATCGCTAAGGACTAGAGGCCAATTTCTGGTTAAAAGTTTCTTAATGTGTCCTTCTTGTTTATTAAACTGTATAATAAATCTAAACATGTTGCCAGCATTCTGTTTGGTACCATGTTGTGTTTCAGGAGAGAGTTCCTTACTGTCTTTTTTCAAGAGGGACTCTCTAGGTAGGTCCCTACTTTTGCGAATGGCGACATCTATACAGTGTCTAGTATATCCTCTTTGTACAAAGCGTTGGTTGCTATTTTCCTGTTCTATCGCCAGATCTTCCTCGCAGCTACAAATACGTCTAAGCCTCAGCATCTCTCCGTAAGGGATGCTTCGGATGAGATGCTTTGGGTGTGAGCTGCCAACATGTAGCACTGAATTGCCTGCTGTTGGCTTCCTGTGCAGTTTAGTTACTAACTTGCCATCTGTCACACAAACCTGTACATCAAGGAAATTGCAACTTGTGGCCCTGATAGAGGCAGTAAAGTGTAGATTAAGTGAATTGACATTCAGTGCCTGTACATATATATGTGTGTGTGTGTGTGTATATACATATATATATTCACTGAAAAAACCATAGGTTTCAGGGCTGTTATAGTTAGCTGGACTTTTCACTTGTAAAAAACCATTGAAATTCCCCCGTTATAGTTAGTTCAGCTAACTATAACTCGCGCGCCCGCAATGCACTGCTGATGACGTCACATATTACATCACTCATGACATGGTCAGTGACATAACTCATGACATCACTGATGACATCTCAAATGACATCACTGATGACATCATCCAGTGAATGTGTGTTTTTCTGAAAATTAAATATGTTTTATATATGTATATCTCAAGGTCGATGGAAGAATAAATGGGTATATAAGTGTCTAAATGGATGATTTGTTTTTGAAAAATTGATTGTGTAACTGACTGATTAAGTGTATCATAGTGAATACATGGCTTAGTGAGTAATGTTTAAATATGTAAATATCTGTATCAATCTCTCACTTTGTGTATAAGTGGCTGCATGGGTTGGTGAGTAGCTACATGGGTGTCTATATAGGTTATTAGTTGGTTTTTTGAGTATCAGTCTGAGTGTCTGCATGGTTCGGTAGGGGGTATTACGTAGTGCATAGGTGCATGAATGAGTGACTCACTGTTTGTATGTGTTGAAGACAGCATGTGTGCAGGACTGTATGGGTGGATGAGTGTGTGTATGGGTGTGTTAGTGAGTGAATGACTGTCTCAATAGTGTCTTTAGGAGTAACTACATATGTTTTAAACTAGTATATGTGACTATTGGTGTATATAAGTGAGTATATGTGAGAGTGAGAGATTGAAAGAGTTCCTGTATGAATAAGTATGTGTTTCTATAAGTGATTGTTTAAAAGACTGAGGGCCTCATGTAGGTAGCTAAATACCGGTCGGTAACGGCCGAAATTCGGTAAATATCCCGTTACCGACCGGTATTTAGCTATTTCAGATGTAGGAGGCATATTTCAGGATTCGGTAAATTACCGAATCGGTAAAATTCCGAATCGGTAAATACCGAATCCTGAAATCATATGTAGGGAGCACTGTAAAGAGTGAACATTAGTTTTAAGAATTCGATATTTACCACCAAATACAGGTTGGTGATAAATAACGAAAACCTTGCAAAAAGTAATGTTTTGCAGATCTAAGAGTGCCATGTGGCAGACATACATGCCCTTAGGGCATGTATGTGGGCCACATGTGCACACATGCAAGATTCAGGGGTGCAACAGGGTGTCAATGTGACACCCTGCCACCCATGAATATGCTCCCCCCATTATCGAATTGGTATTTACCGAATCGGTAATGGTGAATGGCTTCCCATTGATTCCTATGGGCCTCCAGGCCCATAGGAATCAATGGGAAGGTATGCCTCATTGCCGAATCGGTAAATACCGACTCATAATTACCGAATTTTTCCGATTCGGTAAAATTTACCGAATTATTACCTACATCACATTTACCGATTCATAAATACCGAATCGGTAAAATTCGGTATTTATGAGTCGGTAAATGTGATGCTACCTACATATGGCCCTAAGTATGTGTAAGTTTCCGTAGAAGTAAGTGTGGTGGTGTGTGTATAACTGTATATGCAAGTAAATGTATGTTTGATTCTTTATTAGCATGAGTGACTATGTGTGTGAGTAACTCTATGGATGAGTGGCATTGTGTAACAGGATGTATAGGTGTATGAGTACATATGATGAGTGAGTTCAAGTATGAGTGACTGTATAGGACTGTTGGTGAATGAGTGAATGTGTATGTGGATCTTAGAATTACTGAAGAGGTTGTTGTAACTGGTATTGGTATGTCCATTGCTTTGAAAATTTTAGTCTCTATTTTTGAATGTGTGTATCAAAGGTTATATTAGGGTGAGAGTAGGTCTGCCACTCTATCACAAGGATGATGTCATCAGTGATGTCATCAGTGATGTCATTTGAGATGTCATCAGTGATGTCATGAGTGATGTCACTGACCATGTCATGAGTGATGTAATATGTGACGTCATCAGCAGTGCATTGCGGGCGCGCGAGTTATAGTTAGCTGAACTAACTATAACGGGGGAATTTCAATGGTTTTGTACAAGTGAAAAGTCCAGCTAACTATAACACCCCTGAAACCTATGTTTTTTTCAGTGAATTTCTGAGGTTTTTTAAATGCTAATTCCTAACTATAACGTGCCTGAAACCTATGGTTTTTTCTGTGAATTTCAAAGGTTTTTTAAATGCTAATTTCTAACTATGCCTACAGAGATAGGACATGTGAAGAAAGAAGAAAAAATGCACAGAAAGAAAAAAAAGAAGTGCAGAAAGAAGCAACAGAAGTCCTCAAAGACGAAGAAAAGTGCAGGAAGAAGGATAACGTGCAGAAAGAACAAAAAGAAGAGCAGAAAGAAGCCTTGTTGCAAAATCATCCTGTACCCTCAACTTTTTCAGACGGATACTGGTGGTAACTGAGTCTGACTAACCAGTCCTAGAGCCAGTGCTATGTTAAAAGACACTTAGAATACAGTGAAAACACCTACATACACTAGGGAACATTATGCGTTGGGGTCCCCCTGTGATTAGCATGACCTCCTCTGTAAGCCCCTAGTATATAATAGGGCAGGGGGATTAAAACTACCTCTTAAAACGCGCCACAGGGCGTGTTTGCACACGTCACCTCAGGCCCCGTCCCCTCCCTTCCCCACTGTGTAAACACGCCCTGTGGCCATTTTAAGTTGGGAGATTAAGTCCACTTGAATCCTGAGGGCCCCTAGGGGCAAAATAGCCCACTAGGTACCTCCAGTAAGTGCCACAGAGCTGCGTTGCAGAGAGGTGTAAAAAGTGGCACGGCCTGGACCACCTCTCTGCAATGCAGCTCAGTGGCGCTTACTGGAAGTACTTGGTGGGCTAGTTAGCCCCCAGGGGCCCTCAGTATTGAAGGGAAATTATATCCCCAATTAAAACGTGCCATAGTGCGTGTTTGCACACGTCACCTCAGGCCCCGTCCCCTCCCTTCACCACTGGTAAACGCGCCCTGTGGCTGTTCTAAGTTGAGAGATTAAGTCCCCTTGAATCCTAAGGGTCCCTAGGGTCAAACTAGACCACTAGGTACCTCCAGTAAGCGCCACAGAGCTGCCTTGCAGAGAGGTGTAAAAAGGGGCTTGGCCTCAGAACACCTGTCTGCAGCGCAGCTCCCTGGCGCATACTGGAGAGGCCTGTTGGGCTAGTTGGCCCTCAGGGACCCTCAGTATTGAAGAGGAATTAATTCCCCAACTTACAACTTGCCAGGGGGCGCGTTTGCAGAGTGCTGCAAGGAGGGGGCGTGGCCTCCGGCACGATGCCAGTCTTTTATTTATTTTAATTTTTTAAGAAGCGGGGCTGTGTGGTTCCCCTTCTTATTCTAATTTATTGGCCCTGATGACCGAATCCCCCAGGGCCTGTCTCCTAATTATATTTTTTTGACCCCAATCCCCAGGGCCGGCCACTGTTTTTTATTATTTTTAAAAAATATATATTTATAGACACACCTAGGACATGCTGGACAAACCATATGTACCATTCACCATGATGATTTGCGTGATATTCATTAAAAGACGACTATGCATACAATGAATCCAAGTGGAATGTATTTACACCACTAGTGAAGCTCTGACATGTCTGATGCCCTACCGTGCCTAATCCCGGTAGACACCCTTGTCGTTTATTTATACAAACATGGGTAGCTATTGACGGGCACATTTAATACACATGCACACCAAGCCATTCAAAGGGGATTTGACAACAATTCGACCAAAACTATGCAAGAAACCCCCCTCACGGTTAATAAAACACACATCCACTGCCGGATGTGTAATACTTTTTATTTTACTCTCTGGAAAGGGGACGAACATCACTTGAGAGTCACAGCGCGCTCCTGGCAGAGCCCAATCCTGTGTTACACCCACCATTGCCTGCTGAGTGCCACACACCTCTGTGTTGTATTCCACTAGCTAGTGCATATGCTATGACACTCTCTAGCCCATGTGCACTGTAACACCACCCCGTGAATATGTCATGCCACACTTGTATTCGCACGGGTTATATTGCCCCATCTAACGTGCCTTCCTCGATGCCTATGTTATAACGCACAGTGCTATGCTATCCATATTACAATCTGGGATCCATATCTTTGTCACAGTGCATATGCAACGTTACACTCCCCAGCACATATTTTATATTAAAACTTTAGAGACTAGTTCGGTTACACAACACTGCCCTGTGCATATTACACTCCAAGGCGCATATCGCACAGCACGCGTTAGTGCCTGTGCTATCTCGCGCTCTCCAATGAATCTGTCATTGCGCACAATGTATTGCATATTATATTTCACGCCTGGTTCATCTTATATCACACTTATTGGTGCATAGTTTATACCATACACTATATCTAGTTTTCATTTTCAATTGTGCTCTCAGGACTATGTTCTATATAACACTGTGTTCACCTACCCTTTTCATAGGCATTACATTTTGCGATAGGGGGTGGAGGGTCAGGGGGTGTTTCTGCCAAGTGAGCCCGGATTCACAGTCACAAACGTCCTCTTCTTCCTGAATAAAAGTCAGATTATGCTGCATACTTGTTCATATTTTAAGTAGTTCGCACAGACACACGTTTTAAAAACAATAAAGTTCCTAATACCCACCTTCTCTGAACAGTTAGCTTGCTGCCCCATCCCCCTCCTCCCTATCCTCTGTTGTGTGAATCCATGGACTAGCCTCCTCCCTCCTGCCATGCATGGTCTGATGTGCTGCCACTGCCCTCAATTTAGTATGATGTAGCAGTCCACTCCTCCTGTCCTCCATTGCCCAATTCTATGCCCCATCATTGACTTCCTGCTTAAACCGATGTCTTTGTGCATGCCCCTGCT